>NW_024357281.1:737290-1474581 GCF_014805655.1 Passer montanus | reverse complement strand
GGCGGCTCGGGCGGGGGTTGCGGCGGCGGCGCGCCCGCCTTGCCCAGCACTCGCACCACGCTGCTGCCGCCCCGGTGGCCGAGCTGCTGCAGCCGGGCGGCCACCTCGGCCGCCGTGGTCTCCAGGGTGCAGAGCACCGGGCGCAGGTAGCAGTTCATGTGCCGCTCGTAGACGTGGACGCAGCCCCGCTGCAGGTCCCGCCGCACCCAGTCCCGCTCCGGGGGCTGCAGGGGCTGCAGCTGCCGGGGCGGCTTCAGCAGCAGCAGCGCCTTCCTGTCCAAGCTGCGGGTGCCCAGCGAGGGGGCCGGGGCGCCGCCGGCAGAGGGGGAGGCGGCGGAGAGGTTCCTCTTCAACCTCCCCCGCCGCAGGAGCAGGGAGTTAGCGCTGCCGGCCCCGCCGGGGGCCGCCGGAGTCCCGCTGGCCGCCAGTGCCGCGGCAGGAGCGAAGCCGCCGGCTCCCCCTCGCCGCCGCCGCGGGCCGCCGGCTGCTTTGCCGTCCAGCTGCCCGCCGCCGCCCGACGGCTCCGCGCCGCTCTCCGCCTGGCTCCTCCTGCCCGGGGAGCCGCTCTCCGGCTCCCCCCGCCCGCTTCCCGCCGCCGGGGCTTCTGCCGCTCGCTGCTGCGCGGGCTCCATCGCCGCGGGGCCGGGGATGCCGCCGCCGCCCTGCTGGGAGCGCCGCTCGGCGCGGCGGGGGGGGCCGAGCGGAGCGCGGCGCCGCGTCCCGGGGGTGGGGGGGATTACGTAGCAGCCGCGGGAAGCATTCCGCCGGTGCCTGGCTCAGTCCCGCTGCCCGGCTGTCGCCAGCGCCATTAGGGAGGGAGGCAGGCGGGCGAGGAGCGAGCGATCCCGCCGCCGTGCGCCGCTCCCCGCGCGCGCGCGCCTCATGAATATTAACCAGCCCACGGGGGAGCGAGGGAGGCTCGCGAGGGTGACGCCACCGCTCGCGCGGCGGGGCGGGGCCTCGCCGATAAACACAGCGTGACTCCCAGCCGGCCCGGGCGGCGCGCGGGGGCCGCTGGGAGCTGTAGTCCCGCGGCTGCCGCAAGTCCCGGCAGTCCCGCGGCTTGCCGGGGGCCGCGCAGGCTCCGGGGCGGGAGGGAGGCCGCGGCTCGCCGTCACGGCGCGGGGCTGGATCCCTGTCAGAATTATCCCAGGACTGCCCCGCGCTCCATGTTTGTGCTCCTTGGGTCCGGTCGGAGCGTGCGGCAGGTCCGGTGGCCGCGCTCGCCCCGCTGCGCCCAGCGTGAGGCGTTCTCCCCGCTGGCTGCCTCGGCGCAGAGCCCGAGCACTGAGCCCGGGCAGCCTTCCCCTCTGGAAAGGGAGATGATATTTCCAGATCCAAGATGGAGAGAGGCATGGAAATGTGGGTAGAAACACGTATGTGTCTACAGGCGCACATATATAGCAGCAAGAAGAGCTGCTTTGTAGTCGGCACAGAAGAGGGTTTCAGTGCCATGAGTCTGTCATTGTATTTCAGGGACTAAACACCTGAGATGCCTACTTGTACAAAATTGATGCGAAGTAGCTATTAAATTTTACAAAAAACTGTGTCCCATTATTTAAAACAAATCACTGAAAAGGAAAATCAGACACATTCAATTAGCACTGTAAACATGAGTTTTTATGCTGCAGGGACACCATACATACTATGGAATTCAGAGAAATCTCTTATGCTTGTGGAGATGTTTTAGCTGAGTAATGCCGGCTGGATGGGGCTGTAACTCCCTGAGATCCCTCCTTTTTAATACATTTTGTAAAATCACAGCGAAGCATCTTGCCAGATACTCATGAAAAACGCAATAGACTGCAATAAATTGGGAGTTCTGGGCAATTGACCAGTTATGTCAATATTAGGGGAGATAAATCATCACTAAGCATCCTGAGATAAACTCTTAGCGAAACATTATTTTTAGCTGGTCGGTCTTTTTAGTGCACATGTGTGATATATGAACCCCGAAATAAACCAGAACCATAATAAAATTAATGTTTACCTCTCCTAATAAAACATTTCTCCACTCTTCCACGTTAGTGTTCATACCACATAGAAGCAGACTAAACAGGGCACAGCAAAGAACTTAAAATGGAATCATGTAGCTGCCTTTTAAAAGTTGGGGTTTTTTTTTAACAACAAAGCTGATGTTTACTGTGTGTGAAAACCACCCACTTTCTGAACAGAACAATCTAAAAATTAACTGTTCTGATTGTGAAGTTCATGTGGAGCTGTATCTAGAGCTGCAATCACCAGCAGCAGCTTCTTTGGAATTCAAGAGCACGAACTGACAGAAGATGACGGCAGTGTTTGGCCATTAAAGACTTAAACTGGTGCCCAAAACCTCCTCTGACAGTGGTGACACTCGGTAGAAGTCAGAACTGAGCTGTTTGATATATTCTGATTTATTTCTACTGCTTGTGCCACCTACTTCATAGAGGTTACACCAGGTCCCCCTGATTTAAATGTGTGAGAGAAATGTTCTACATGCAAACACACACACACACACAAAGACACACTCAGAAAGAGACAGCAAGCTATAGGGACATTATTGTTAATGATGATACTTGAAATGTTTCTAGCAAACATTTTCCAGCCCTTCTCTTCTTTGGTGGGAGTGGCAAGAGAGAAGATCTACCTGTCTCAAACTGTTCAAATACCTGAATGTTCATCCACACAGGGAAAGCCCAGAACACAGAACCAAAGAGACATCTCCTGGGGCTTCCAGTTTTCTCCCTTGTGGCCGGAGATGCCACATCCTACATGTTAGTGAGGCCCCCTAACACAGCAGATAAACAAGCTGAACATCAGATTGAACTGAGCTCAGCTGATCTCTCCTCTGCCCTAACTGGAAGACTGTCCCAGGGCCACCCTGCCCTCCCTGTTGGGACATTCCTTCCAATTTCAGCCTGAATTTTACACTTGGGTAGTCTATGCACATTTGCTCACATGCCAGCATTGCATTGCCCTTTGACTCAAATAGCTGTGGTTTGTTTTTTTTTTTAGCTCCGGAGCCTTTACCCCAAGGTGCTTAGAAGCAGCAACAGTGTTCCCTGGCAGGCTTTGTTTGCTCTCTTGGGTAGACTTAAACACGCTCTTGTTGTGTCCTCTGAGGAGATAAATCCCACAGTGTAGGAACACGCAGTTAAGGTCGCTTGGACAGCCTTGGGCCAGATCCTCCATGGGGTGCTCGGGTGTAGCCACGGCTCTGGATTTTCTCCGCGAGTCCGTGCGGAGCAGCCGCCATCCACGATAAAACTCGGAGAGGTGGCCGGGGACTGAGCTGACCTCGCTCTCCCTCTTGCCAGGCTAACTCACTGCTGCCTCCAGCCTACTCATGAATGGCTTTATGCAATTAAAAACCAAGTGGCTGTACTAAAGTCCAGAGGGAGTGGGGAAGTTGTTGGATTTATCTCTGCCCCGTGACATTTGTTCAGGAGCAGAAGGCTGCAATGAGGCTCCCGGCATCCTATGAGCCCCGAGCTGAGCTGTGAGAAGAAAAGGGAGCCTGTGGTTGATTTTCACACTTTGATGAATATGAAGGCAACAGTTTCTGTAGTGGCCTAGCACCTCCAAATGTTAGCAGTACCCAGCCTGATTATTTTTGCATTGTGCAGGGAAGTGTGCTTGAAAACTCTAAGTATATGCATATTTAAATTGAATTCTCCAGCTTATCAGAAAGCTCTGCTATTTTCTATTTCCTGGTATCTTATATATACTCTTAAACTCTCCTGAAATTGTGAATTTTGATAGGGATTAACTGGTGTTGTCAGACATGGGAATGGAGTTTGTGAAATTGATGTTTGACAGGACGAAGTGGAAGGATGAAATACACATTTCCCTTTTCTAAAGTTGGATTGATGACAGCTGTTTGGGAGACAGGTAAAATGAAACAGGGTGCTTTGCAATCTGCAGTTTTCTGACCAGACTCAGGCGATCTTGAGGAGGAGTTTTCTGATTACAGGAGTTGGCAACAAAAAATGAGGGAATAAAAAGTAATTTATCCAAGATTAGTATGAATTACTCCGTGCCAAAACTTTTTATACTGAATGAACAAATTATACACTCTCACACATAAGTGCAGGAAAATGCCAGAAGGTCTTGAAACCACAAGAAGACTTTTGAGGACAGTTTTATGTGCAGAGTTACCAGACCTTATCTGAAATCTTCACAGAGGCTGGAGCTGTTGTGATCTTCACTGTCTACATTTCTGCTGGCAGCTGCTACGGCTACAGCAGGAGGCATCAGGTGCATACACACCCCTGGAGCTGACTGAGGAACTGCAGTGGTGCTTGGAGTGTGTTAATTCCTGCTCAGCCTCTTCTGAAATCTGCCTCCCCCAGTTCTCACAGATTCCTTTAAAGCCCTCAGGGATACACTGTGCTGTTATTAGATGTTTCTGCAAGGGAAGGGACAGATTATGGGCATCAGCTGATGTCTGTGGTTTTCCTTACTCTTTCATTATGAATGCAGAAGAGTGGACCAGGTCCAGCTTTGATTCATATTGCTGCTGGTTCTGTCTTTTCTGTTCTTTGTTAGCATTATACCCCTTCATTTCTGGTAACATTTGGTTTAGCTATAGTTAATATTTTGCCAGACAATTCAATGATGTCTTATTTGTTCTGTCTAATTTTTCAGAAATGTCTGCTGCAGTGGGATAGTAAACAGCTTTTGTAGACTCAGTTTTACCATGAACTATACTCAAAGGGATTGGTTTTAGTTATATCAAATATGCAGTGAATACCCAGTTTCAGTTTTGTTTTCAAAGATATCACTGCAAAATAATATGCCATCATTAAATAGAAATTGCTTAATCCCCAGTCCTTGACTACAGAAAAATTGACTGACAAGTCAGTTCTGGATCAAAAGCTGAGTGCTGAGAAATGCTAGTGTGGGAAAGATTGTATTTATACTTTCTCTGCTATAAGTCATCTTCAATGATGCTGCTAAATGTTCATCTGTGTTTCAAGAAGGTATGAATCACTTCAGTGATTCCAGTTAAAGTGTGAAGGTGGAGAGGGAGCTTAGAAAGAAAGAATTTAATGTCCTTCAACCCTGTGGAGTGTTAGGGAGCTTACTCAGCTCTCTTCTTTAGTAGTCTGTTTTTGTAGTAAGGGAGAATTTTTCTGTAGATGACAAAGCAAGAGACTTATTTCAATGTCAAATTGCTAAAACAAAAGACATGTGCCACTGTATGTGTAATTCAGAGACCAGGAGATGGATGAGCAAAGGGACCATTTCAAATTAAACAATGTAGTAAGAATAACCTTCTTGCTTAAGAGAAATTGAATGTTGCCATATGGAAACTGTTCTCAAAATAATATTTTATCAGTAGAGATTAATGTCATTTTTTCAAATGCTAGGTATGCACCTGTGCCCCTTATTCATATTTGCAATTGCCACAGCTATAGGAACAAACTGGATATACAGATGACAAGGAACTGAAATTTTATGCAGATTGCTGCTCCAGCTGTGAACTTGAGCACAATAGTGTGTGTATGTTCCATGCAGTTGTGCTCATCTTGGCATGTACCCTTCAGGGTAGTAAGGTATTTAAGGTGGTGCTAATTCAGGGAAATGTTTACTGTTAAAAGTGGTCTTATATTGAGGATACAATTAAGAACTATTCTTGAACACGGGAGTTTCCATTACTCAGTGCCTGAAATATAATTTAGAGGCTGTAAGTGATCTTACAGTTGCCCTTTTGTTTAAACATTCAGTAACACTGGATTCTTATGACCCGGGAAGTTATTTGTACCTACAGCTCCCTAAATAATTTTCAGCAAGGTTTGATCTGTGTTTCTGGTTCCAAAACCACTTCCATACAAGTAATATCAACACTACTACATGCTCTTCAGCAGTGCACTTCAAAGCACGTCACAAACGAGAGCAAGTGTAAATATTTTCATAATATGGAGAGAGGAGAAAAGAAGCAAGGACCTTCTTGGCTGCACATTAGACTCCTCTAAAGGTGATAGGCACAAATCAGGTCCCCATGTTCGGAAAGTGAAGTGCCAGGTTTTGAAACGTCCTTCTTGGTATGCTGGAGTCCTGTCCCAGCTCCTTCGGGCAGAGGGGCTGGAGGTGGGTGCAGAATCCAGCTGTGAGTTTGTTCAAGTGACAGTGATTCTCACTTGCAGTACTTGGCCACTTGAATTTCAGTTTCTTGTAGAGCTAACCTGTATTGCTTTCAGCAAGGCAGGGTTTTCCTAAGCCAGCAGCAGCGGTGTGGTGTGGAGATCCTTTGATTACACAAATGTTTCCCGTTGTGACATGCACAGCCTGGGCTCTGTTAACATTGCAGTTAAACAGTTGGGACATGCAGCTTCCTTAGTACATTTTGGAATTTCTTCTGCAGCACAAACTTCTTTCTTCTGTTACATGAAGAAAGAAAAGAAACAGCAGCACCTCTGCTACAGTTCAATGCAATGAGCAGCTGATCATGAGTTAACTGTTTAGCTGAAAGCCATGTGCAGAGGAAACAAACTTGACAAAAAAGAACTTCAGCTTTGTTATACCTGGATTGATTACAGGTCTATGTTATACATTCTAGTGTTATATTAAATACTGTGTTAAAATTAAACCAGTATTTTACAAATGTTGCATTTAATTTGTGTTGATACTATTTGCACAACCAGACCTTGTAATTGCCAGTAGACTCAGCAACACCATACACTAATCCTCTTACTGTGTCTTCAGCTCTTCCATTTTAAGCTATTTGTTTTGTTTGTTGCTTTTTTAAAGATAAAGAGCCTCGCTTCCCGTTAGATATTAATGCACTAAAAGATTCTCTTCCAGAACTTTATAAATCCTTCCTTGTAATTATTTCTTTTTATCTTTCTTCCTCATATGGCGTCTTAAGCCCTTTTTGTTTCCAAGCTCTACAACTCCTCAAGGTACAGTATTCATCACTCCTGATAGAGATGGATTAATGTGGATTCATTAAGCTGCAGTCAACACAGTGACTTGAATGTGATGGTTTTACATAATGCCCTAAATAGCATGACTGGTGCATTTGAAGTGACCCAAGAGATTCCAACATTTTTTGTATCCGCTTTTCACGAGGTTAGTCATCTCCCATTAATTCCCTTGTAAATATCTTGGAGGAAGGTTACTGTCTGTTGTTTAAAGGCTGTGCATAAAGGCCTTTCATGTGAGACTGGGGATATGTTTCCGCCATACAGCAGGTTTGGCAACAAAGTTGGCTTAGAAAGGTCATGCCCCTACTCACTTGTATTTGCCTCTTCCTCCTGGTGTGTTGCCATTCCGGTGTGCCAGGATGATGGGAGCAGCACTGCCAGCAGGATAATGGGAATGTTCTGCATTAAAACAAATTGTGCCTGAAGAATCTCAGGTATCCCTTTAATAAAGTAAGAATCTATGACATGAATGCAAGTTATTTATTTGTGAATATTATAAGCACTGAAGTGAGACTAGCACAGGGAAGCTAAACCCTCAAAATATGTGTTAGTGATGATTTATCCTAGTACAGAGTGCTATCAACAGCTGCATCTACAGTACTTTACTTGAAGTATAAACAAAGATGCACATTACGCCCTTTGAAGCAGCCTTTTAAAATTTATTTCTTCAACACCAAAGGTGTCTCTTGTTAAGAGTAAACACAGAAATCCTCCAAGGAAATTTACAAAATAAAGCCTTATACAATTAAAATACTGGCAGGATCAACTTAGAAGTTAATACTAAAATAGCTCGCTGTCACTCCTGTGGCTCCCCAGGCACCCCTATCAGAAGTGCTTCCAGGAAAGCTGTAGGGAACATATCTGAGCTTTGATGAAAATGACCATAAGGAGTTAAATCTAGGAGAGTAGGTTTTTTTTTTCTTCCTTAGCTATTCTAGTGACAAAATGCCCACTGACTTGTAGGCTGGCAGCCATGAACTTGTGTGCAGAGTCGCTTTCATGTGCCATGTCAGCAGCACATGGATGTGGCTACCAAAGGTGCCTGGGCTGCAGCGCTCTGCCCCTCCCTGCACAGGGCACAGCCATTCCAGCTAGGACTGCGTAGTCACAGGGCTGTGACACGCTGTTGCATGAGATTAAGAGAGCTCTTTGCAATACTCTGGAACGATGGGAATGGGCTCAGTGTTCATGGGTGAGGCTAAACAAAACTTCCAGGAAAATGAGTCTGTCATTTCGCCGACAGATCATGTGGCTCCCCATGCAGTATCCCACGGTGGGGGTCACTGTGATGCCCTGCTCCGTGCTCTCTGTCAGTCTGTGCAGAGGCTGGCCTGGCACAGTCAGGAAGGGAAACCATAGGAAAGGGAGAGCAGCTAATGTTTTAGGATCCAGGTTTGACTGAGGTGAAAGCGTGCATTGTTAGCTTTGCAGATCTTGGTCAGGATACGCCAAACTACAATCATGTATATGTAACTGGCATCCAAACTCTTTCAGAGGCAGCATCATCATGCTTTTGGCTTTCTAAAGGTGTCCTTTGTTGCTTTCTAGGTGCCAAGAACAGATCTGAATGCTCTGTGAGACTCCACCTGTTCTGGTCAGAGCAAGGGTAAAAAACAGGTTCTCCAAACTGATGGGAATTCTCATTGCTAGAGTAAAATAAGCTCTTAGTTTTCCCAAAAGCATACATGCCCAGGCACTGTCACTGGTAGCATGTTCTCCAAGGTATTCAGTGCCTGTGACCTAAGCACTCCACAGATCAAAACATGCCTTGGGGTTAAATTTTCATAAGTCTCTTCGTAAGACAGGCAGTGAACCCGTTGTGAAAACCCATTGGTGGCCCCCACACAGTTGGGAAATGCCATGTTTGACAGTCAGCTGATTTTTAAGAACATTGTTTCTGCCAACAGGTACTGATAACCTGCTTTCATAATAATAGCACAAACTTCACCATCCAGCAACGTGACACACTTCTTTGCCTCACCAAACAGATCTGTCCTGCACTAGTAGTGGATCTGGAATGTCATACTGCCAGGAACCAAAGCTTTCCAGCATCCACATCTGACAAAAAAAAAAAAAAAAAAAAAGGCAGTGCACATGGTGAAGAGTTTTCCTGCAGAGCCTTGGTACCTGTGACTGTGAGCAGTCAGGTTGAAAGAAGCCCAGGTGGTGGGGTTTTCCATGAGGCTGGTGCACAGTCCAGCACACAAGAGCCAGCCAGAGAGCTCTTTTCCACAGCGATTGCAGCCAGGCTGCTGGCCAGGGTTCACATCCGCCACGGCTTAGCACAGCTGGGCTGCAGGCGTTTCTGGGTGCCAGCCAAGTATTTTGTGTCCTACCATTCCTGGCTGCCCTTTATATTTTCTTCATATCAGATCCCAGCATACAAGGAACTTGCAGCAGATTTTTAGGTTACTGCTGGAAACCCATTTGTCACATCATTCTCCCACATGGTGGCATTGCTTGCAAAAAGTACCCACTGATTCCCAGTGTGTGATGTTTTGTTCTCAGGTGCTTTAGCCAGAGTTCTGCAGCCAGGAGGGAGAATTTGCCACCAGGCATGCCTGCTCCTCTTCATTTACTCTGAGAATGAATGCTGTTCCAGACCAGATGGACCATGGACGTCTCCAAAACCAGCAACCCCGCTCAGGAGCTCTCAGGGAAGCTGTGTAGGAACATGCAGAAAGCAGCTACTAGAAAGGCTCTAGTGACTCTCCTTCTGTCATCAGTGGTGCAGACCAGCTGTCAGAGGAGTGGTCACACTGCTCTGGAGTCAGCATGGAGTCAGCATGGAGAGGTCAGGCATGCAAAAATGCAGGCTGCTCCACGTCAGTGGTGCAGACCAGCTGTCAGAGGAGTGGTCACACTGCTCTGGAGTCAGCATGGAATGACAGAGGTCAGGCATGCAAAAAAATGCAGGCTGCTCCACAACTGAACCGGAAGGGATGCACTGACTGAAGAAAGCCAAGAAATTTGGAAAGCCTCTGTATGAAACATCCAATGAACATGTCTCACTACAGAGAGGAAGAATTGGTAAGTAATGTGCATTATGGTGGATAATCTCCAGGCCTCCTCAGGTCATCCTTCCAGGAGCAGGGTGAATGTCAAAGCAAGATCACATCACCCAGGGCCTCGCAGTGTACAAAAACCTCAGAGAAGTTCTGGCAGGCTGGAATTAGCAGGCTGAGTCACTCAGCCAGGAATCAGTTGTCAATGTGGTCGCTGTTGAACGAGTGTAACGACAGATTGTCAAATACCTAAACAAGGGCTGCTTTTTGGCAAGAGCCGAGATATTGAAATGATTTGTAAATCATTCGCAGGATTTCCTACCTACATCTTTTCAGCAGCATAAGTGGATTAGACTACTGGTCCTCCTAGATAGCATTCTGCTGCAAAGGGGCTTTACCCCACACTTCAAGGAAAGATGAAAGGACAGTTGTGGTAGATGGTGCGGGATAGCCAGTCTTAGAAACCTATTCCCAAAACTGCAGTGATTGGAAGCTGGCTTTACTCCAGAAGCATGAGTATAAATCCCTTCCAAAGCTCTTGTTTATTTTTATGCATGTATTAGCAGTCCTCTTTTGACTCCTGCTAAGATTTTGGTTGTGATGATACTAGGTAGGAAGGGATTTGGCAGAGTAGCTGCACAGTGTGCAAAAAAAATTTATTTCCTTTTCATCAGTTTTAAATGTGTCCTTTTTCCATTTAATTGAATATTCCTTTGTGTTTATACTATGGAAGGGAAACCAGCAGCATGTATTTGTGAGTGGATTTGCTGGACAGGGGCTGGGATTGGTTTCCCACTGTTTCAAACCAGGGGAAATCACAATGGAGTGGAATACACAAATTAAGGGTTCTGGTTAATCAAACTCAATAGTAATTTGGAACAAAGAGAAGGTCTTAGGGGAGTTAGACCTTACAACACACCCATATTTTTTCTCTGCCTCCCTTCCCCCTTTTTCTTTCAGGAATGATTCAATACAATATCTTAAGAGAAATATAGCAATTTCTAATTGAGCAAGCCAGTGGAAGGTATCCCTGCTTGTGGTAAGGAGGTTGAAAATAGATGATCTTTAAGGTGCCTTCCAACCCAAATCATTCTGTTCCTCTATGACTAAAAATCAAGGCAAAATCAATCAACCTTAACCCTAATGCTTTCTTCCAGTTTTAAAACAGTCACCAGAACATCCCTTATTAAAGGGGCTAATTAAGTATGATCCCTTTTTCTTTCTTGTAAAGGTTATTGGAAAACAAACCGAGCAACATCTTTGTTATATTTTTGCTGAGAAAGTTCCTTCTTTGGCAGGGGAAGGGTAATTGTGATAGCAAGCTACTTCTGTTCCCAAATTCCCTGATGTGCTGGGGTCATGTTGCATATCTGCACTCTGCTTTAACAAGGAACAACAACACAGACAGAAGGGCTTATTTTTGGTGTCACTACATTTAGAGCAGATGTTATAAGCTCAATTATCCTGGTACTTCAGCTGTAACATTGCATTATTCTCTAAGCTCCGTATCTTTGGCTGAAATTGTTTTGTTGGAAGACACTGCTTTCTGAAAGCTGGTGCATCTGCTCCTCCACTTAGTATAGCCTGACAGCTACCTTCAGTAAGCAAATTTATCATTTTGGATTGCTTCTGCACCGTAGCTACAAATCACATTGGATGTACTGCTGGACAAAACACGTTTTATAATGTGGAGCATCTGCCCATTGTAAGAACATCCAGCATTTTAACACAGGATCATTAGTCACCGAGAGTAAATTGACAGGTTATCAAGTTCTGCATATTTCAGTCAGCTTCAAAAAAACCCTACTTGTGTAATGCAGGAATATTCTAAGTTCAGCAACCTCAGAGTATAGTTATCTCCATATATAACAATGTTGTGAAACAGAAAGACATGTCCCGCAGCTCCTGAATCACAGCCTTGAAATGCAGCATGACAATTATTTCATTTTGAGGCCAATGGTGATGAGCTCTGTCAGCATGGCGAGTAATTAGAAGAAATAGGGATCACTTGACTCATCTTTTCTTCCTGCCTTTGCCAGGTCGTTAAAGATTCCATTTGCACCATCTAAAGCTTATTCAATTCCATTATTCCATTCATTTACTGCATCATATTGTTCTGGAATTATGTTTATGAAAAGGGACTCTACATTTTTAATTTGAAGTTTTTTTGTCTTTGAAACAATGAAATAATTTCTAATTCTTTCTGTAAAGGTGATGTTTTTTAGAATGCGTAAATTGAGATGAAAATAATTGAAAATAATGAGTCAGGCCAATAACTAGCAGACGAATCAGCCAAATGATAGCTTAAAGAAGGCAGATCACATATTAAAAAACAGTTGAATATTTTCTTTTAAAAATCCAGCTAGACATACAATTCCTTATCTCTGTCACCTAACATTTGCCACATCTACTTTATGCACACATATACTTTGCTTGGTAAAAAGGCAGAATCTTTCATTACAATGTATAGCAAGATATGGCAGTTTTACACTATTTCTATTATTAAGTAGTACTATAACAAGAGGGGACTTGTTAAAATTTCATCATTTTAGTAGCAGCATTCTCTACAAAAAATACTCATATATTTCCTACACTTGGACTGTATGAACAGATTATCCAACAATTACATATTAATTATTAATCACCCAGTGCTTTGGAAGCCACCCTGTGGCTCTCTTGTGCAGGAGCTCTACTGCTTTTGCAACCTAATGATATGATTTTCCCAGCTGCGGTGTTGCAGTGCTCAGCCAGACGGAAGGCTGATGACAGAGGGAGACATAAAGTTATGGGGATGCCTAAGGTTCTACCTCACCTTGCTTGGGGGAGGTTTTGAAACAGTAAACTAAACAAATTCAGTAGGAAAAATACAGAAAACTGATTAGATGGCAGACTGTGGTTAGAATTGGAGTGGTTTAGGTGGTCTGTATAGAGATTAATGGAAATACCTGAAAATAAGCAAATAGGGAAGATCTTTTCCTCCTGCGTTCCCCAAGAACATATTTTCTGACTCCATGTTTAAGCAGCAAGCCTGAGAACTGTGATTTGCATTATCTGTACACATTTTTGGCTGTACATGGTTATCACTCAGGAAAACAAGATTGATTTCTCATTCTCAAGCACATTTATAATGTCTGTGCAAATGAATGTAGGGCATATCCCGGTTAGATCAATATTTATGCAGCCTACTTTAGAAAGCAAGGGAGTTGCTTCTGAGCAGCAGGGGATCTTGTAATTTCTTTTCCTATGGTTTCCTCTTTTCCTCGTTTCCAGTGAAATTTGTTTGCATAATGCTCCACGCTCGCTGACAATTAAAGGGAGTTTTCATGAAGGCCCCTCCAAAAGGCCGGGGACTCCCTGGGATGGAGGGAGGTGTGGGTGAGCCCGTGGAGCTGCAGGCCGGGCCCGTGGCAGCAGGGTGGCCCCGGAGCGTGTGCTTGTGGCAAGGGGTGCGAGCGAGCACAGTGCCACTCCCCGAAGGGACAGGGGCTTGGAGGACCTGGTGGCTTCTGCCGCCTCCCTCCAGCTCCGGCGAGCCACTTTGGCTTTGCGCACTTCATTCCACTTGCGAAAGAGCAACAATTAATTACCCTAATTAAACCCAACTGCAGAATATCCAATACTGCGGTTTGTTTCGTTCTTCTAGGCTCACCTCTTTCGTGCACGCATTCCCCGTGCTGTTGTCACAGCTAATCTCTTTCATTCATTTTGAAATGGTGGGCAGGGGGCCAGGGGAGAACGGAACACATAATAAATCAAAAGTAGCAAAACATTAAAAAGAGCCAAGCTCCCAGCAGTATGCCGGCATCTATGTCTAAAAGGATCTTCCTAAACAGCTGTTTTCTCACAGCACAGCTTTCATTTTCTTGATGCTTAGGAGGAGGCAACTTCACTGACCCACAGACAGAAGGCAGCATTTGTGAATACCCTTTACTTTTTCTTCTGCCATATTTACCAGAATTTTCTTTTTTTTAACCTGACTTGAATAAACTCAAGGGCCTTCAAATGCCCACAGTAATGCAAGTTCCTACACAGTGATGCATGCATTTGGAAATTAATTGGGAGATGACAACAAGTAACTTTACAGTACTGGTATCTTCTGATTGTCAATTTAATTTGCCATCAAATAAAATACACTTTATGTATATTAAGTATTCCCTGAAAGCATTATTTTTTTTCTAAAGAAGCTCCTCCACGATGCAAACATGATGAGCTCTAGGCTATTAAATAATCTTGATTTCCATGGCTATAGCACTGAAATGCAGCATTAGCAAATACAATATATTGAATGCCTCTGTAGTAAATAATTCCATTTTTTTTAACTAACTAACTAGGCAATAAGAACCCTGTCAGTTCTGTGTTGACAAAGTATCTTAGTTACTGAGTAACTATAGAGATGTTTCCCTTACGCTTGACGTAATTATCAAAATGCCTTCCAATAGCTGGTGAAAATGTTAAGGCTGAGAGAGTAATTCCTGGAGTGTGGTTCGCTCCTCACAGGGACAAAAAAGTCAGCTCTGCATAGGCCAGCTATGCACCCACAACTAAAAAGTTCTTCATTGTATTTCTTCTTGCCATCGGTCCCTTTAGAGCAAACTGGGACATCTGGTACTGCCCTCCAAATCAAGTTTCAGATTTGGTCAGCCTCAGGCACAGGGCCAGGAGAAGACACAGACACAGACATCCTAGGACATAAGCCAGAAATTACTTTGTTTCTCTTAAAGCTCCAGCTTAGGTAAGGACTTAAACTCTGTGTTGTCTTGTTCAGAAAGGGGGATGCAGTTGAAAGTATGTGCAAAGCTTGCCCTAAGAGCCCCCAGCCGTAAAGGATACTGGTTTTGCTACTTCCCTGATCTGTAGGCAAATCTTTCTTCATGATCCCTGGCCTGTGCTGTTCTGGTACCTTGGGGTGGTTCAGATTTTGCCCTGGTGCTGTTAACTCTCTGCAGATCTTTACTCTCTGGAGCCTCTGACGGACACCCCAAAGCTGGATGTGTCCTATGGCCTGAAGAACATGGACTAGTGCACCATGGTGAGGGACATTTCCTACTTGGCACTCATGCTGAGCTCTGCATGGGTGATTTTTCTCCAACAAGTGATGTGGAACATGTAGAATTTCAGTCTGAGCTGTGCTCAATGAAGAATGAAGGCTGGAAGGGATCCCAGTGGGATATTTACTGCCTCTTACTGACATAGAGTATTACAGATACCATACAAAAATATTACTTATAATATAATGTCAACAATCATATATAAACTGCACCCATGTTGTTCCAACAGGTTGTCTTTTAGATATGCAATGACAGAGGCTCCACCGCCTCCATGCCTGGCTGCTGTCTGTCCTCTGCCCCGCTGCCCTGACCAGCTATAATTATTCCCCAGTGACTAACTCGAAACCACCTTGCTGCCCCACAGGCAGAGAGCAGAATAATTGCCTTCCGCTTTGCAGCCCCGCGTGTTGAAACACCCTTCTTTCCTTCTTCAGGCAGAGCAAGGGCAGTGCCTTTGGACTTTCCTCACAGGGGTTGTTCTCCAGGTCTCCTGCCAGCTGGGAGGCTGTGTCCAGCTGGGGTGCTCTTGTTCTAGGAGAGCCATACCCCAAAACCAGCCTGACTCGCAGCAGGGTAGAGGAGAAGGGCTTGTGCCTGCACCTTGCGAGCCATACCCTTGTTGGTACATCCCAGTTTGCCTTTATCTCTGAAACACGGTGCTCCCAGGCTTCAGTTCACAAGCCAGGTTCCTGCCCAGCAATCTGGGCTATTGCCTGATTGGATTTGTCCATGGTTCCTGCCTGATAGAACCATCTCATATGAGCTTGTCCCCATTCTGAATTGCATCCTGAGTTTCCCCCCACACCAGCACAGTGTCCCCTCAGCGACACCAGTGACGATGCCAGCCCCAGCACCAGTGTGCCCTGCTGTTCCAGGTACAGCCACTGCACCTGCTGTCACTCCCCTTTGCTACAATTTGACAAGCCTTGTGTCAGCCTCCTGTAAATTTCTCTTTTGAGCTTACTTATGATGAGAATGGCATCAGAGGCACGGTCAAAAGCACTTGGAAGACAAGATACGTGACATGGCGTCTCCTTTCTGTGAGACTGATGGCTGCCATAAAAGGAAATAAATTTGCTTTAGCTCACTTAGTGCTCATTTAGTTTATCACCAAGTGTGAATTAGCCCACATTTGATTACTTGCTCCAGTATTTCCAGGGCATTGACATGAAGTTGGCAAGTTTTCTCCTTTGCTCTCAGTTTTAAGGGAGCCACCCTATTTGTGCATCTTGTACAAAGTCACAGTTTGACTCATCCTCCATCAAGTCTTACAGACAACTCATGGCCCAGAGGTGCCATTAGCCAGGTCTTCAAGTATCTGAGGTCAAAGTATCGCTGCCAATTTGCAAATAATTAACTTCTTTCATGAACTCTTTCCTTGTTAGAGTCATCCATCTTTGCCACTGGTACTGCTGGTGTTCGTGTTACCTACCCACATGCAACTGGTGTTTTGGGGAAGAAAAGTAGAAACTAAAGGCACTAAACACCTCTTATACAGAAAGCAGCACGATGAAAGCATTCCTGTTTCAGGAGTTAGAGACTATAGAATCATAGAATGGGATTCCTGATGTGATTCACATTAGAATGTGGTTCCTGGTGTCCCTTGATAATCCCCTATCAGCTTACGCCTTGGCCCTTGCTTGCCCCTGCATGTTGGGGCAATGCTTTGTACGTGCTTGGCTTGCCAGGTGTCCTCTTCCTGGGCATTTCCCTCCTGTGCTGAGGAGGGAAGACTGCAACCATTAAAGAATAAAAGGTTTTAGAGGGCAAATAAGTGAGTCATGCCCTGGTACGTGTCACTGTAAGTAAAATAAAACAGTAAATCGGCAGATTTCATGGAAACAGCGTGGTCCAGGCTGTGCTCCTGGAGCCAGCACAGGAGATCTGTGCATTCGCAGATCCACACGGACATGGCTATCCCTGGCACACCACGTCCCACCCCAGCGCACAGGACTGATGAGGCGAATTTCTCACAGTGCCATTGAAAGGAGTTGGTTAAGAGTGAAAAACACTTTCCTACAGCATAAATCAGCCCTGCAGAAACTCGGTGCTCAGCCATACCATAAATGCCAGAGCTGTTGTGCTGTTTTGAACTGGGGAGCAGAGAAACATCCCCAAGGCAGCCCAGGGAAAGACAAGGAGAGGATAACAAGAATTCCAGGGTGCAGGTATTTGACATAATCTTTGAAAAAGGCCAGTGGCTGCTCTCTGCCACTCTACCCACTATTTCTTCCTCCACTTTGGCTGACCAAAAAGCACAAGCCAACCATGATTTGTTAATAATGAAGAAAAATGGCTCTTTGTTGACGGAGCTGCCACTACGCATCCCCAGAAGTCCCATGAGCAGCTCTGCTCAGGAAAGCTATGCTTGATTAAACTGAGCACTGGCTTCTGAAATACTGGAGCAAGGGCTGTTATGGGACTTCATCCAATATAACTGCGTTTTATTTTTATTGCTCCTCATCTGTTTTCCCTGATTTTGATAAGGCCAGAGAGCACCTTGGCTCAGCAATCTCTGCTCTCAGCAGGAGGAGGAGAATCATGCACCGAGTGACCTTACTGAGGTGCCTGTCACATAAAAACCCTTCTGCCACCTGGAGTCCTGCCTGCACCCACTTTTCTCTCTCCTTCATGAATATTTATGGTGGCAAAACTAGATATTGCATGAATTAGCATGGAACTTTAAAATTACGCAATGAGCAATTTCATATAGAATGAAGTTCCTTGGCAATTCTTCCATGTAGTTATATCAGTAAGATTCGTGCCTGTGCAATTCCCAGGGTGAAATCAATTTTACTTTTTTTTTCTTTTTCTTTTTTTTTTTTTTTAAGGGAGGGATAGAAGATTAATGTGATTCTCCACACACTTTCATCACCAGACTTTGCTGGTTTCCATTCCAGTGTAAAATTATGATAGTGCCCTCCTCTCAATTTATATTTTCCTTTGCCTGCATATTGCTTTCGTCTTCTTGGGGTTGTCTGTTGCACCTTTCCTTTTTGTGTTTCCTTTTTTATCTCACATCTAAGATCGCTGTTTTGTCATGAGACAGGGTCTTCCTCAAAAAAGCATCAATGATAGACAGAAAATGGAGGAGACAGTCAAAGCTGCAGTAGGCAAGAGGAGTAAAGTAGGTTAGGCAGTTAGCATTCATCAAATATTTAGTGAGTGATACAAGCTGAGGCCAGCTGTACGGGATCTTGATATGTTTTCTCTTTGTACAACTTGGTCAGTCCATCACACAGGTCCCTGCAGAGCACCCCAGCACTTACCCATGTGCCTGACCTACATTCTGCACGGCGTGTGTGCCCGTCTTTCCCCAGATGGCAAAGACTGCTTTGGAAGAGGGTTTTGCTCCCATTTCAAGGCACCTGCAGCAGAAACCCAGCATCTGGCCCCTGCTTACCCTGGCTGTGACATGAGCTGCTCTTGTGGGTAAACATTCCTAAGCCCTTACTGTAAAATGTGTTTCCCTTTTTCTTATTTGACCCTTTTTTCATCCTACTTTTTTCCTTCTTACAGCAACACTGCTCTGGGAGAAGCCAGCATTTCCCACTGGTAAAATCAGCTGAGCTCACATAATTTCTCTAAGCCACAGTGCTGGAAGGTTTGTCTTGTCTTGTGTTGGGGATTTTTTTCCCCCCAAAACCACTAATAATTAAAGATATTATCCTATAATGTCGTGGGAATGGTTTATCAATTCAAAAGGGCTTTAAGATTCCCAGGGAGATGAAGCCACTGTGCCACATCAGGCTTTGTCATGGCACCCCTGGTGTGCCAGGGGTTTGCTGTGCCACTGGGTTCACACAGTGCCCATGGCTGAGTCTCTCCTTGTGCTGGGCTGTGTCACAATGCAGGGGCCTGTGCTTGTTCAGAGCCCCTAAACCAAAGACAAACGGGGACAAAATGCCTTGCCTCATCCCTTAAATCCCACAGCGTGCCTCCCCACTGCCAGGCTCTTTTCCCCCAGCATCCTGGTGCAGGTGTGCTGCTTTACTCCACAACTCTGTGCTGGCACCTGGATTTCTCTTTCTTTACAGCGAGGCTGGGGCTCCCGACAGCTCCTGCAGTTTGTCTGCCTGACAAGAACCCGCACACATTTTTTGGCTGCCCCAGCCCACACTCGAGGGGTCCTCGACCTGCCCCGTGCGTCCCTTTGCTTTCGTTTTTGTTTCTCAGGGCCCCTCCGTACCGCGGCTCCTGCCAGCCGGGCAGCTCACAGGAACACGGGGCTGCGGGATAAGCAGCCAGGGCTCAGGAACGTGCCACGATTTGCTAAAATTGCCTAATGAAGCCTAGAGAAGCAACTGCAGGCATTTGCGAAGCATGGAACAAAAGTAGCACCCTTAGGCGAATATAACCCTAATTTCTTCACATAATAATTAAAAGGGCAAATTTAGGAGAAAATATTAATCCCTGTCCATAGAAAACTTGCTTTTCCCTTTTACTCCAGGCTAGAAATATCAATGGAGTTAAACATTTGTCGACGCTTGCAAAAGCACAGCCAGAGCAAGAGAGCTGAGTAAAGGCAAATCTCTCCAAAGGAGAAGCCAGAGCCTGCTGTCGCTGGCAAGATACAGGGCTCGAAGGAAATGAAGATGAGTGAGATTGCAAAACTGAGATGCCTGCACTTGCAAATTACTTGTAATGGCTCCAGAAACGACTTGTCTAGTGCTGTTGTTTTACCTTTTACCTACCACTAGGTATGCACGTCAGCTCATTTAAAGGGCTGTATCGAGACATATAATTTGTTTACAGCTCGTTAATTTCCATTATAATAACAATGGCATGGTACATGCGAAAGCACGCTGGCGTTTTGGTGGTAGCATGCAGCAGAGCCTCCCGAAGGCAGCTCATTGCCTGCCCAGAACCGGCTGCAAAACATTATTCAGCCCTATTAGGAGTAATTTCGGGGGCAGATTGGGGAGCACGAGTCTTCCCTTTGCCACAGACAGAACACACACGGTTTAAACTTGTTTCCTTCCTAATTGTGGGTGAGCAAAGCACAGGCACTGTTCTTTCCATTTGGGTCATTTAGGGTTTGAAAAGGAGCTAATAAGGAAGCCAAGGAATTATAACATGAGGGTGGTTCTCTAACTTCTTCCATTCCACTTGTAACACATGCAATTGTAGAACTTCTTTTGCAGCAGGGCAATGCCTCCTGCTCCCAGCAGATGATCCTAAGCCATTCCTCTGGGTACCGGCTCACAGGTTACTGCTTTCCTTTGGCAACAGTCCTTAGGCTGATCCCGTGTGTGGGGGCGAAAAAGGTGGTGAATCAGCTCTAAAGAAAAAGGACAGAAAGGAGAACAGGGATTGTATTGCTGGCTCAACCTCAGGTGCTAGTGGGAATTTGGCTTGCCTCATGCAGGGTGCAGATTTTGACTGGGATGCTGTGAATCCTGGTAATGTCCTCTGCTGGCATTTGGTGCTTCTTCTGAAAAAAAAAAAAAATCCCAGATCTCAGAATTTGGAAAGGGACTTTGCACTTATTTTCTCTTAAGAAGAGTTTAAAAACTGCAGGTAATTAAAAAGGATTCAAAGCTTTTACAAAATATATAGACAACTATTTCTTTTGACCAGCTTTAGTAAGTACAGCCAGGTTCTGACTGAGGGGTATAAATGCTCTTTTTTGGAATGGAAACATTTTTCCTAGTAGTTTACTATTCTTTGAACTTGTCATAAAGCACAGAGCAATTGTCAGCAATACGCCCCATGAACACAAAAATATCTTGGAAAAACTCCATCACAAGATTTTGCCTTTCAGACATTTTTCATTGCAGTGATCACTGTTTGCCAAGAAATAACAGATATGAAGAGAAGAGGTTCTGCTTGGTTCAGTAGTAGATCTAGAATAATTATTTTGTGGTTGCAGAAAAAGCCTTGCTGTTTTCACTGTGTATCTTGAGAAAAATTCTTTCTTTCCAAGAGATTTTATGAGAAGCACAGGCTGTGCTATAAAATCATGCTTTATTCTTCATTTAATCACAGGGAGCTGATATAAAATGCAGACACTGAAAGCAAGAGATGAAATCTCACGACTTTGCGTGAACCCACTCTTGTGGTGGAGGAGAACTCCTGACTTTGGTTTTCACTGCAGTGATGTGTAAGTCCCAACAAACACTTTCAATTTGCAGCATCTGCACAAGTTTCATGCTACAGCTCCAGAGCCAAGTAAACATCATATCACAGCAGGATATGATGGATTTCCCCATCTTCATGACATCACCGCCTTAGCAGGGCATTTAGCAGCTGAATGCTTCAGTCATGAGTGTGGCCTTTTTCTTGGTCATTTTTCCCAACCTGACTCCAGTACCAGGTTCTTTCTGGCTTCCCATGTACAGCAGAAATCCATTTCTGTTTCTCTGGAGCCATTGCCAGGTCTGTATTTGTGGCCAGGGCTGCCTCACAGGGGGTTTCTGCAGCAAAGGGAGAGGCTGCAGACACCAACTGCGTCAGCCACAGCACATTTGCCATAAGCTTTGCAATGTGTTTTATGCAGAGAAAAGCCTTCAGCCCTCCTAGTCTAATCTTGTAAGGCTCCTAGCTGATCTTAGGTGTCTGTCTGGAGGTGGTTGTCCTCTAGAAAAGTCTATGGGCACATGTCAGAAAATGGCAACTTCATCTGTCTTCCAGAACTACCCGAGGTGCTGCAACTCCAAAAGATATAGAGCAGGATTTTTCCAGAAGCAACTGGGAAAAAAAATCTAGGACAGAGCTCACCAGGGCTCTTCTAGATCATCCCTGTCTCTGTAAACCAGATTAACATATCATTTTTTTCTCCCCTAGGATATGCTGCTGTGGCAGTATCAGTGGTGCTGGATGCAGCTGGTATATCTTGAGGAAGCCAGATTTGATAAGGATTGCTCTCCCTGGCTTTTCAAAGTGGGAAATGTAGGTTTAACTGTGACCACATGTAGAAGTATGCTTTTTGGAGCTGTCACCATCATCCAATGCACTTGGATTTTTCTTCCTCTTTGACTTTTTTCCTTGTGCTCACAAATGGTGTCGCTGTGGAAAGCTATTAGGCACCTTGCATCTTCCACTGGAGCAGACACCACATATGTTCAGAAGGGTTATCTTTGTTCCCTCGCTTATGCCAGGCCCATTAATCTTGATGCAAAACAAATTAACATGTTATTATCCATACTGGGACAGTTGCAGGGCGGGGGGTGTCTGTGTAATGTACCAAGCTTCCACTGCTTAGGGTGTGCTTTGTTACCTGGAATGAACTAGTTACAGTTTCTTGATCTACAGTACGGGATGCAGCTGTTGTGTAACTCTGGAAAAACCTTCTGTTGTTACCCAACACTGTTGGTATCACCCCATCTATGATACAGCTGTGCAGTCAGAGCTGTGTTGCGAGCAGAGTGCGTTTGTGCACCGCACATCCCTCTTCCTGCCCCACACATCCCTGTTCCTGCCCCACTGTGTGCAGAGACACATCAAACACCGCCTGCTTGCTTGGGCACACAGGGAACAATCCTCTTTTCCCCACAGACTATGAGGGAATTGAGAAGCTGAAGCAGGTCTGTGACAATGATTTTGGTTTGAACTGCAGGGGTGGACGCTGTTTTACTCACAGGAACAACCACCAGCCCTTGCCCCAAAGTACCAAATGGCCACATGTCCCCTGCCCAAAATGAGCCTTGCAAATGGAAACATGGCTTCTGGACCAGCTCTGCTTTCCACTCCTGACGTTTTCCACCTGGGATTCATAAACCCTGGGTCATTCCCATTTATGTCACATGAAAAGAGGAGGAGAAAGCGCGCTGCTGCTGGCCACACGCGAGCACTGGCCAACCTTTGTACCCGGGGTCAGCAGAGCATCGCCACGCAAGAGGTTTTGCTCCACCCAGAGGAGGAAGAGAGACAGGTGCCATTGTCCATGAGCACGTGGGGTCACTGGTGCTTGCCCAGCAGAGCGAGTGCCAGCTCTGCTGGAGCCTTCCCTGGGAGTGGGAATGTGCAGTGTGATAATAGGAGGGTTTTTTACTCTCATCAAGCTCAAAATTATTCTGTTTGTTTGAAAAAAACAAAAAGGAGGAAACACCTAATATGTGTACCTTCTCCTGCACACGCTTGGATGTGCACACAAGGATGAAGAGCTGTGCACGGAGTGGGGCTGTGTGTGCCCTGCTGCCAGCGGCTCCCAGCAGCTGAGGATTCTGGCACCAGTCACAGAATCTGACAAGGCATTTCAGTTTCATTGGAGCCTTTGGCTGCGCATCACCAGGGCCCAACCTGGGTCACGGACATTGCTGTCTCTCTTTACAGCCACAGACCTCAAGCTGCGATCAGTATCTCCAGACACAGACAAAGTGCGGACACCACCAGCATGTGGCAACACAACTCCTTATATGCACCCTCAGAGAAGAGCAATAAAGATCAGAGCTCATAATTTTTCAAACATGTAGGGACCAGTCCTCATCCCAGAGCTCTTGCAATGCCTCACAGGCAGCAGTGAAGGAGAGAAACCCCAGCAAATGTCTCCCGACGGTGTTTGAGTCCTCAGCTCCCAGGCTAACTTACGCCTTCTGATTTCAGTGGAAGATCTGGCTTGAGCAAAGCAGGACACAGTCACACTCCATGTTGCACAGTGACAGAGAAGACAGCAATCTTAAATCTCCTGAATCCCAGCCTTGTGCTCTTTCTTCCCAAGTTCACGAGTACTTAATCTTTGAGAAGCTTATGCGAAGATTTTCATGTTTGTTTAAAGTTTTAAAACAAAACCTAATCACCTGCAGGCAATCCTACATGGCTTTTATTTTTTTTTTTCAGTCCCAGATGCAAAACAACCCTAAACCTGCTCTGCAGATCTGCTGACACAGAGGAGATTAAATGCTATTTTGCTTCTCTTTTAAAACCCCTTATTGATTTTTTCCTGGGTTCACATAGGGTTCACAAGTGAGAGTGTTGGTCCTCTGAGTATGACTGCCCATTTTAAGTGCCACTTTATGCATTAAAGGACATGCTGCAAAAAGGGCAATATGGACAGTAATGCTGAAGGGCTTGCTCATGGCCCACAGCCCCAGCAGCTTCATTTGAGATTTGTTTATCACCTGATATGGTTAGAGCATCACAGAGGGTGCTGTGGAGGTCGCAGCCATTTTAACCAAGCATGGTGCTGTTGCCTTGAGAGAGGGATGAATCCACAGGAATTGGCCTTCTGTGGGTGGCAGAGGAGAAGGACCTAATTCCTTTTGGACCTGCTGCTGCACCTTCGTTTGTAATTGCCTGATTGACCTTGACACCAAGAGGTCAGACTCTGTCCCCAGGGTGTGGGCACAGAGCCACTGCAGGAGCCACAGGCTCCCTCAGGGCACCAAACCCCTGGGGACAGGGCCATGCTTTGGAGATGTGAGAGCAGGGCTCCCACCAACCCCAGCTGTACTCAGAAACACCCACACGTGGCTGTCTGGGTCACTGTCTGGGAAAAAGTATCACCAAAAAAAGGAGACCAAGGAGCTGAGCTCAAGTGCGAGCCTTGATCATCCCCCACACGTGGCTGTCTGTGTCACTGTCTGGGAAAAAGTATCACCAAAAAAAAGAGACCCAGGAGCTGAGCTCATTCCAGATCATCTGCACAGCTGGAGCATCATCCCTGATGACCACATCTGGAGGAGGTGCTGCCTGGCTCCCAGGCCACCACCTGGCTCTTGGTCATGGCTTTGTCAGAAATCTCATTCTTTGAAATGCAGCACAGAAACTGGAACAGCAAAGGGAAAGAGATTAACATACTGAGAGCATAAATGGGTGGTGTCTGGTAGTACCACAAGGAAGTGAAAATCGGGTCTTAGTGCAAGAGGTGTTGGACAAGGGTGATTACCCTTACAGTTGTCTGGTCTACAGGTGTACATATAAATGAAACAAAAAAATCAGGTATGCCTACAAACAATACACAGAATCACATAATAAATAAGGTCAGAAGGGACTGT
Organism: Passer montanus; assembly: GCF_014805655.1. Taxonomy (NCBI): domain Eukaryota; kingdom Metazoa; phylum Chordata; class Aves; order Passeriformes; family Passeridae; genus Passer; species Passer montanus. The sequence goes on along the minus strand of NW_024357281.1, from coordinate 1,449,685 downwards.
CTGGCCCAATCCCTACCCAAAGCACAGCCAGCTGTAAAGTCAGAGTAAGCCTTTGCTGGGAGAGCTTTGCACATCCCTGCAGGAGACAGTTTGACCACCAACCCTGTGAAAGTTTTTTGCTAATGTTTAGTTGGGAACTCCTTGTACATAACTTCTGTTTGTTGCCCCTTATCCTTTCACTGCACACTTCCAAGGTCAGTCTGGCTCTGTATTTCCTGCAAGGTAGTGTCAGACTGCTCTGAGGTCTCCTTTCAGCCTTCTCTTCTTCAGGCTGGACAAACCCAGTCCTCTTGTCCTCTCCTTGTATGCCACATTCTTCTGTTGGACCTGCTCTGGTACCAAGGACCCTACAACTGGACACAGCGTGCTTAGACGGCCTCCCAAATGGTTCGTGTTTTCCTCCAGAGAGGCTGAAGATTTTGTTTGGTTTGGTTATAATCTAGGTTCTCTAAATTTAAGAGGTTTTGCTTTTCTTGCTGAAATACCCTACTGACTATTGCTGGGCAAATGACACTCAGAAAGATCCTCCAGCTGTCCCCATGTGGCTGCTCCCTTCTTCTCAGCTGGTTTCTAAATTGCCAGAGCAGGGAGGCTCCAGAACAACCTTTATTGAGAGAAGTAGGACAAAATTCAGCCTAATTGCCACTGTGGCCGAGCTAGGGCAGTCTGAAACAGAAGCCGACAGTGAGCTGTGGGCGATGGAAGAGGTTGCAAGCCTTGCACAGGAATCCCATGATGTCTCTTAAGCCCCTACGTTCCTCTTCACCATTTTAAAAGGCAAAACCTGTGCTTGCCCTTACCTCCGTGCCGGCAAAGCAGAGCACAGCCTGTGGCAGCCGTCTGGGGCTGCTCCGCTTTGGTGCCACTCCTCTTTTCCTCCAAATACACAAAGTGCACCAGGCAAGCCAGGCGGCTTCTGGCATCCCGCTTTCCTCGCCGCTCCAGGCACGGCGCTGCTCCCGCACACGTCCTCTCTTCCACGTGGTTCATTTCCCCGCCATGGTCTGGCTTACACCTCCTTTTTTTCTTTTCCTTTGGTAGCAAGCTCCACCTTGGCTCTGCGAGAGTGACACAGGCTTCAGCCCGGCAGGGTGCGTGGTCCTGTCCCTTCGCTCCTTCCCTTCAGGGTGGCCTCCGTGCCCTGGGAAAACATTGCAGTAAAAGCTGCCCAGGAGTGAAGGCTGAGCTGGCTTTTGTTCTGATAAGTAATCAGGTCACACAAACACTATCAGACATCATCAGTCGTGTGATCTCTGCCGGCAAGTTCTTCAGCAAGGAGGGCAAACCCTTCGGTGCCGTGCTTCATGGCAGAGCCAGAGCTTTGTGCCTTCCTTGGCCAAGCCCTGTCGCATTTGAGGCAGGGCATTTGCCTCTGGGCCGGGGCTCTGCAGCCAGCTTTGCAAAGCTTGGCTTGCTCCTCTGTACCCTTCCCCCGGGACTCTCTGCCTCCATCCATCCATCCATCCATCCATCCATCCATCCATCCATCCATCCCTGCAGGTCTGAGGCAAGCCGAGGCATGTGGCCAGCCTCTGGAGCAGGAGCCACTGCTCACCAGCAGTTTTCAGCCTCAGGATGTTTCCCTTCGAACAGCTTGACAGCAAAAGCTTTCATCCTGGAGAAGACTGACTTGCATCTGCAGCTCGTCTGCTCGTCTTCCTGGGATTTGCACACCAGTGGCTAAAACCTGGCTTTGGCTTTAAGGTTGAGTGCTTGAGTGGGGTGGATCTGCTGAGGTGGCCTTGCCCCAGCTTCAATCCCCTGCTTGAAAGGTCTCACAGGACAGCCTAGGATATATGGGATGCCTCATGGCTGAATTGCACCTTGGCAAAACAGCTTATGATTCATCCTTCGGGACCAGTTGCTGGCTGTCATACAGAGCAGGGGCAATTTGTGAGGAAGAAAAGGTATCTTTCTGAAAAATAAAGTGGTTTGGGCTTTTTCCCCCTCCCAGAGGCCTGCGAGGCAGAACGGCAGCGTGCGTGAAGAGAGCATTTATGCAGATGAGCAGCGTGGCCTATTTAAGAGCAGAGTGAAAGAGCGATTATTCTGCAGCTCCATTCTGATGTTAACCAAAAATAAAAAATGTCAGGACTCGGCAAAAGGACCACACACAGCCAAGGAAGCAGCACTGGCGGTGGGGGTTACACTGGCAAAGGGACCCTGAGTGGGAAGCAAATGAATGCTGGGGCTCCCACTCACAAAATCACCAGTTCCAGGGTTTGCAGGAGCAATTGCCATGAGAAAGAGCATTAAAACCCTCTGTGAGGCAGGCTGCAGGCAGTAGGGAATAAAGCCAATCGCTGTTGTACTCATTTCCCCATCCAGGAAGTCAGGGCTAACTCTGCTCTCTGTTCCTGGCCAGCTGAGCCTGCACAGCCAGGGCTGCACCTCAGACAAGGCACCTGCCAAAGCTGCCCGTAAGTCCTGTAGGCACAACCCAGCACCTCTTAGGAAAATACTTTGGAAGCCTTTGCAGAAGCCACCACCAATTTTTGGTAAGAGAGAGCCATCAGTTTTGCTTACGAAACTGCTGTTTTCTCATTTTTAATTTTGACCTTTAAAGGAGCTTTTATTTATCCAAGTTTCAGACAGAGCAAGAGGACACTAAGCTAAAGGGACAAGGGCACCTGATCTGTTACACAGATTTCTGAGCAGAAACCTGACCAAGATGAACAAAACCAGCTCACAGTGGCAAAATACCTGCAAGATTCAGCACAGGTGGCCTCCATCCCCACTTACACCCTCCACTCTCTGCAGTAGTGATGTACAGTGGAATTCCCTGATCCTGTATGGCTGAAAGATGATCCTTAAAAATTGACCTGCGCTTGTGAACTCCGAGGCCCCCAGGAGCAGATTCCCAAAGTACCCTGCTAAATACCTCCCAGGTAGCTTAAAGTCAGCTCTCCTGAAGTCTAGGGTAGCAGCTCTATTCTCCTGTTTTCTCATTACACTGAGAAACCAACTCAACCATTTCATGATCACTGTGGCCCACCATGACATTCCCCATGAGTCCTTCTCATCCACCTTGGGGCAGAGGGATCAGCTGCGTGCAGCCAAGCTCTGTTGTGACCCCACCCCACAGCCATCAAACAGGCCAGATCCAGGAGCAGGGATGTAACCCTGGGCTCCTGACACCAGCGGGGCACATTTCTCCCAGAGCAAATGCCTGTTGGAGACAAGAGGATTTATGCTTTCAGCTTCACACTGCTGCTTACAATCAGTGCCATGGGGGACAAAAGCACCTCTGTGTCCCATGGAGCCATGGAAGTAACTATAGAGAAAACTCCTCAGTGCTCAGATAACCTGAATCTTCAGACCTGTCCACAGAGTGTAGCTACCTCTTGAGTCAAGGACTGTAAACTCAGAAAGAAAAAGAAAAAAGCCCCCATGCCACAAACAGCTGGATACTGGGAGAATAGGACAGCTTTCCCTCTGAGCAGCACAGGGTGAATGCAGCCATTTGCTGCATTCCCTTTCTCCAGGAACATGTTTAGAGCAAAGGAAAAAGCGCTAGAAAGAGAAGGGGAGTGCACAGCACTGGAGGCAGAGAGGAGCCCCATCAGAAGCAGTGATGTCAAGCTTGGCTATCAGACTCCAGCAGGTGTGCCTCCATTTGGATGCAATTCCATTTGAGGGAAAATTTTATAAAAATAGGTAAAACTGGCAATCAGTGGATAGTTTATCATTTTGCTTACTGGTAAAGGGCATGCAGCAAGAGCCTCCTTCAGCTGCCTGCCCCTGGGTCTCTCACTGCCACCAGAGCTACTCACAGCTACTTGTGGCAGCAATGCAGAGAGAGAAAATAAGGTTCAGGACATACAGGAGACATCTGGAGAGGCAGCTGAAGGCCTGATGGGATGCACCAAGATTCCTCAAATGATGCTAGATATCTACACCTGGACTACTTTAACCCAGCCCCCTGTCTACACCAAAAAAGAGCATTAAGTAGGACAGGAGGAGACAGCAGTTTATCAAAGAATTGCAATGATAAATATCAATGGGGTGTGTCCTGTAGCTCTTGCTTTGCTGCTTAGAGAGGACATTTGTATCAGCAGTGGCAATGACAGGCCACCAGCTGGAGCAGTCTGTGGCACCTCTGAGACCTGGCAGCGCTGGCTGGGTTGGGGCAGGAGATGAAGAAATATTCCCACCTCACTAGCATTCACTGGGAGCTGCTGGAGATGCAGAATCACAGAATATCCTGAGTTGGAAGGGAACAAGAACCATTGAGAAACACAAACAAAAGCCTTGAAGGCAGAGACAGGGAAGGAGTGAAAGTTGCTTGGCTTGTGATTTGTCTGTGTACATTAATCTGGAAGCTTTTTGCTGCTGTCCCCTTTTCAGCTGTCACTTCAGCATGAAGATGTAAAATTTTAGCAGGAAGGGGAAGCACTCTCAGCCTACCTTCAAACCACAAGTCGTAGTTTTGTTTAAAATGGAAAAAAGAGATAAGCATGGCAGGGAAGGACAGCATCAACCCCTAATGCTGGTGGTGGCTTCAGAGGCCCTTTGGCCCAAGCACCTCAGGGAGGACAAGAAGGCAGCTTCCAGGCAGAGGAAGCAGGACAAGAGCACTGCTGAGCCACTGAGGTCCACAGGCTGTGCTGGGTGAGCTCTCCACCAGAGCTCCTGCCCAAGCCTTGTGCTTCTCCTGGGCAGCCAAGTCTAGCCCTGCTTTGGCCCTTGGGCAGCAGAAGGACCCAGAACACACACGTGCACTTCCACCATGTGCCATCTAGAGCTCAGCCACTCTCCTGCCACCCGCTCAGCTCCAGTGACCACTGAAGTGGCCACCTTGCCTGTGCCCGAGTTTCCACTTCAATTCCACAAGGGACAGAAACCACAGCGACACTCCTGCCCAGTGCCCCATGTCCTGGACACAGGCAGGCCGTGTCATCCCACTGCAGCTGATGCTCCCCATGGGTGTGGAGACAAGGGCAATCTGCTTGATGCTCAGAAGAAACTGAATCTGCAGAGAGTGTTTGTCTCCTACTACATTTTCTGAGCTTTCAAAGCCCTTTGAGCTGAAACATGACATTATCCAAACAGAACATGATGCTACAGTAAACAACACAGAGCAAAAATACATACACTAATTAAAAGTGAAATGACTTACAGCCAGGGAAACCCAAAACAGAAGGATGGAGCAAGGTCATTGTGGACACACCGAGGCAGACAAACAGCAGCATATGAGACTCACAAGGATATGAGATGGAGGGAAACCACAGGAAAATGGCATAAGCTTGTCCAACTCACCCAGCAGCAGGCCTGGAAGCAGGGATTTTGTGGCTGATCCCATTGCCTCACTGTGAGAGAAGTGAAGCAAGAACATGGGAAGTGGTAGCACAATATGGCTTGTGGCCAGAAAATTAGATGAGACCCAACAGAGGCAGCACAATGGAAGTGGAGATGAAGGGGGAAATGACCTTTTTTCATTTGGATAAGTGTGCCCAGCTGAGCCCAGGTTGCTCCTCACAGGTGCTATTGCACACCCCACTGGTGAGAGCCCAGCCAGAACAACTCTGCTCTCCACAGATAAAACAAAGGGCAGGCAAAGCCCTAGACTGGCAAGGAGCCTGTAGGATTAAAACCTCTCTGGAAATAAACAAACCACCACTCAATGCATTTGCATCCACATTTGTGAGGCAGCACCATAGGATTATTGCTGCTCCTTTTCTCAAGGAGGGAAAAGTGACATTTTAGACACCAAGTGCTAACAAGCACAGACAAGTGAGTTTTTAGCTGAGGCTACAGTATCTGTAAATTAGAGAAATCTATTTTGCTTTCTTTGATAAGGCAGCTGCAGTCTGAAGCCAAATCTGCCCTCTTTCACCTGTCCCTGCTGCCTCAGGCATATAATGTAATACCTTATTTTAATAGGTCTCAAGTGAGCAGTGAAATCATAACCACACAGTCTGATGGCGTCCTCGCTGCTGCAAACACACAGTGTGGGAGTGTGGCTGCAAAGTTTGCTTCGCTGGAGGGCCCCAGCCAGTCAACCAGCACCAGCTTCCTTTGGCTCTCCATTTCTTGTGTGACCAAAATCAGCTCCAGAGTACCTGGAACTGAATTTGAACCTGAACCAGCCTCCAATAAACAATACTGAGTGACTCTGTTAGCTACATTTCAGTCCGAGTCTTCCCATCTTTTCTCCCCTCTCTCCACCTGTGTTCTGCCCTCTGCAATGCGGGTGACCTCCATCTTTACTTGCCACCCGCTGGATTTCAGCCCACGGCTGATACAGAGCCAGTAAGAAGGAAGCCATGACTTACCTGGGCGGGGTTTTAGCACAGCACCTTGCAGAAGGGACCTCACCCGAGATGAAGGGGTGCTTGCCAGGGGGAGGCAGGACAGTGAGGCTGCCCCATGAGGGAGAGGCACCCCAGCCTTCCCACAGCCCCCACAAGAGCCAGCAGCTGGACACAGCTCCATCAACAGCCCCAGACCAAGAGCAGCAATGGGGCAGGCCCCAGGACACCCCGGGCTCCAGGCAGGAGCAGCAGGAGAGGGAAGCACCCAAACCACGGCCCTGGGAGCACACGGCCGGCGCTGAGGCGGGGTGAGGCGCGGGCAGCACCAGCCCAGCAGCACCGAAGCCCCGCCTGGGCTAACCCGGGGCTCCGGGCCCAGGGCGGGCTGGGCAGGCTCCTCAAGGCCCGTGAGTGCCCCCGGGGCCCCGCTGCTCCTCTTGCTCCGGCTCGTTTTCCCCCGGGGCTCTGTGGAGCAGCCCCGCTGGCGCTCAGCCCTGCACGGCGGCCGGGGCAGCGCAGCTCCCGCTCGGGGACGGCGCGGGCCGCTGCGGGGGCTCCCCGCCATCCAGCCCTGCCTCCCTGCCTCCCTGCCTCCCTCCCTGCCTGCCTCTGCCGCCTTTAAACTCTCACGTTTCCCTCTATCAAAGGCACGGCCAGCTGTAAAAATAATATCCTGGCATGGATGGAACAATACAGCGCAATATGCAAACACCTAAGCAGAGCAAAGCGCGGCTGCGTGCGGCTCGAGAGAGCGAGCGTTTGAAGCAAAATTAATTTTGTTTCATTTTATTAAAGAACCAAGGGAGCTTCCCAGCTTTTAAGTGGCAACTGGAGGAGGCTGGCATGTCCCTCCATCAGAGCTCATGGACCAAAGGGAAGAGAGCATATGGAATGTGTTACACATGTCTGTCATTGAAGTAAGGAGCTTTAAAGAGTTCAGAAGGAAACTAGATACATTTCCAAACAAAAAAAAGGCTGAAAAATACAGGGTGAGTGACAACACCCAGTGGGGAGGGGAGAGGGCTCCCATCGCCTTCCCTCTGACTGAGAAAGCCTGAAGCATAAAGTCTTTTGAATATGGAAGTTGTCTAAAACTGGTTAAAGATGTGCAGTGAAAGATGAAACTTTAGGGCATTAATCGAGAAGGCATTTTGGGAAATTAAGAAAGTAAGGGCCCAAATAAATGGTTAAACTTTGTAGGAGTCCACACTCTGCCTATACACACCATTGGAAATGTCAGGCTGGCTTGACCTACTGCATCCCAGCCCAATCTCTACTTGCCTGCAAGAAGACCACTGCTAGGTGCTTTTAAAATAGATCCAAAACCAGAAACAACTGTAGTTTGTAAATGAAGCTTCTGTAGCACGGACCACCAGCAAGCAGACGTGGTTCCCCTGTGCCTCCTGATCACAGCACCCACTCCTCTGCCAGCAGGATGCCCATGTGCAAGTCAAAACCTGCTCTGAAGTGCTGTGCATGTCACCTGCCACTGGCCAGGAAGTGGCATTCCCCTTCCCGAGGAGGTGGTCTGGAAAGAGCAGGAAAGTGAGGGCAGATCACCAACTAAATGCAGGTTGAGATGTAACCTGCAAGCCACAGGGTGGTCCCTGCTGAAGTGAACTCAACACCTCCTGCTCCTGTTGTCTTTGCTGATGGGGCTGTTGGTGCAAATGAAAACACGGCTCACACACACACACACAAAAGCTTCAGAAATGGAACATCAGCATTCTCTTTTCTCAAGCCCCTGTGCCAGGTTTTGGGCAGCTGTCCCTGCATCCTGAGCCCGAAGGCAGAGTGCTGGTCAGGGCATGAGTGCCCTGCTCCTGCCAGGTCTGCACTGGGCAGTGCAGCACAGCACCTTCCCACCAGCTGTCCCATCAGCATTAGGAACCTGTTGGCAATAAAAGCATTATCATATTCCCTTCCACAGTCAAGAACACAACTTAGGAAAATGCTGTTGTTAGTTTGCAGCAGCTTGGCTAGACATCTTTGGCTTGAACAAAGTGACAGCTTTGTCACCTCAGGGCAGCTGCTCTGCCCAGTGGTGCTGGAGGCATGACAGCCTTTGGGAATCAAGCTTTAATTGTAGAGTATCCAACCACATTTGCTTTCCTATCTAACTCTAAATTAACATCCTGTTCTTTGCCTCCTCCAACTAAGAACATGCTAGAAATGAGACATCCTTCCTCAGAAAGGAAGCAAAATGTGTTTCCAGTGTGCAGTGCAAATTCCCAGCTCCCATTTAGCTGCCTTTGCAACAGCAGGCACTGGCACAGGCTCAGACTCTGATAGCTATCCTCTTGCACTGCTTATTTTATTTTGAATTAGCAAGTTTGCACTATCATTTGGGAGTTTCCCTATCACAGATTAAAGCATTTCAAATGGCCCTCCACATCCTTCATAACAATGTTTAAACCATGAACCATAACATTGCAGTCTCTGTCACTTTCATCATGTGCATGGCTTTAGCACACATGGGAAAGAGACTTAGAAAGGCTAACCAGGGCAAAAGTGAGATTAAAAAATCCCAGCAAACACATAAATGAGAAATGGAGAAAAACCATCAAAGGGAGACACCACTCAGAAGAGTGCCTTAGCTAGCTGTGGGTAGCCATAACAATTACGAACACATTATAAGGTTTTGAATGTATTGTTCTAGTCTGTCCCATGTCCACATAACTCAGCCCTGTGCAGATTGCTGGAAGGGCTCATCTCCTCTGTCATGTGTCTGATCTGGCCAACTGCACTGTGGTGACATGCAGAATTCAGCTGGTTTTGTACCAAATTGATGCAGTTGCTCTTTGAAGTTCTGTGCTATGAAATTGATCTGAGCTGTGGTAAGAAATCAAGTGATGTGTGGAAATTGTCTCTCCCCAATGCCTGTTCCTATTTTTTTGGTGCTGCTGTTGCTTTCCCCTGCCCTTCTTTCCTCATGTTACTGCTCTTTTCATCTGTGATCTTTATTTTGTACACTGACAGAGGCCGGGATTTACATGCCTGGTTTGAAGTACCCAGGAGGCCTTGGCAAGATGTATCTCAGAGCAAATCTGGTCTTAAAGGAGCAATTAAAATAAGTCCCATGATGCTTTCATCCAGAAATCTTGAGACTGCTAAGCTGTCTGCTCTTTTGCTGAGGCAGGTACATATCTTGTAAAAAAAAATTTAAAGAAAGGAAAGGAGCATTCTGATAGCAACACAATTACTTTTATACATTATATTTACTCAGCCTAGACATGCCGTCAGTTTAAAATCTTAGTTTTGGCTAAAACAAGAAAAAATCTGATGTTGAAATGGCATCAAATTACAAATGATGTAAAATTTTAATGTAATGTTTGATTATATGTTATATTTTATTATGTATCTCATAATTTTTTTAAGAAGTTCCTAAGCAGTATTTTAACACCAAAGCTAAGTGGCAAGTAAGTTTTTAATACAATGATCCCCATCTTTCCATAGTCACACCAATGAGCATTGGTAGGAGTTAGTTCTTATCTTTGTATCAATCTTCAACATCCTCTGCCTCAGGAAAAAAAAAGCATACTTTAGAAGTCAGTAAAAAATGGACATTTTAGATCAAAGGAAAGTTCTAAGATGAATGCACAAGTGGTTAAGATACAACTTTCCAAGTTCAGCACTTTTTTCAGCCTCTGCTTTTGTACCTTGTGCTATTGACTCATTCATGTAATCGTGACCCTGTACACCAGTCAGGGAACACATATCAATATTAAAAATAATTGTCTTATTATGTTCTGTCTCTTGGGCAAAATGTTCCCGAGCATGAGATATTCCAGATAAATGTCTGATCTGTGGACCTTCAGGCTAAGTAGAGAGAGGTAAGACATTACCCTCAAAGATAACCAGACTGCCTCAGGAATTACTCCTAAAAAAAAAAAAATGCTTCACAGTGCTCAGAAAGCAATTCTCATTGTATGAATGCAAGTATCTAGAACCATTTTAAACCTCAGTAGTTCTTAAGTCTCAGCTTCCACATCCGGCTGCAATTCTCTGCATATTCAATATTCATTATGACACCTGGGCTCTTCTAGCTCTGGTTTGGGTTGGCAGAGACCTTTAAAGGTCATCTATTCCAACCTCCTGCAATGAGCCTTCCACTGGATCAGGTTGCTCAGAGTCCCACCCAACCTGACTCTGAATGTTTTCTGGGATGGGGCACCTACCTCCTCTCTGGGCATCCCATGCCAGTGTTTTACCACCCACAGAGTAAAGAATTTCTTCCTAGTATCTAATCTAAACCATCCTCCTTTTAGTTTAAAACCACCTTCAACCACCCGTGAAGTGTATCAGAGGCCACAATAAAGTCTCCCCAAAGCCTTCTTTTCTCCAGGCTGCAGACCCTCAGCTTTTCCAGCCTTTCCTCACAGGAGAGGTGCTCCAGCCCTCTGATCATCTTTCATGACCCTTCTCTGGACTCAGGGTCCACATCCTTTTTAAGTTAGGGAGCTGTCCCAGAGCTGGACACTACTCCAGCTGGGATCTCACCACAGAGGAGTAAAGGGGGAGAATCACCTCCCTCAATCTGCTGGCCACACAGTTACCATTCTTATTTTTTTGAGAGGTAACAGGTAGTGTGCTCATCATGTGAGAAAATACATAAACATGAGAAAACTCAGCAGAAATGAGCATTACAGAATCACAAGTCAAAGCTTACTCAGATGGCATGAAGATGCTGAAACCAAGTTAAACTGAATCATCTGAGATTACCTCAGGTGTTAAAGCATGGTGCCAATAACACCAAGGTCGTGGGTTTTGATTATTTAACAGCTGGACTCAATGATCCTTGTGGGGCCCTTCCAACTCAGAAAATTTTATGATATCTGTGATTTTAAGTGGTACCTCAGAAGTTCCCATATATTCCACTGGTGGAGTTATGCTGCCACCTATTGCGAGGATGAACCTGACACAAGTTATTTTGCTAGGACACGTTTGCAATAATTGCCACTGATCTTTCTCTTCTATTAGAAGTACTTCCTTCTGAAATATCTGCTACTGATCAATGCTGGTGAGAGGCTGCAGGCATAGGTGGCCTTTCAGCCAGACCAAATACAGGTGTTCATACATTCTGATCTCTAATCTACCACATGTACAGTTTAATTTGGCTCTGTCTGCTGCTGTCAGCGCAAAAGCTGGTCCAAAATGAGAACCCTGCTTCTCTACTCCAGTCGGTGGTCAAGGAATGCGACATGGGCAGAGAGGCAATGTGCTCTCCCAGGATAATGCTGCGAGATGTGCTCTTCCTTCCTCCCTCATGCAAGGAGCACAGGACTATAGGTTAGTTCCACAAAACTGAGAGAGCACTTGAGCTATAGTATAAACTCATGACTGTGCCTTTAGGACCCCTGTTCTCTCCCCCGAGCACAAGGGCAGTCCACGTGGCCATTATATGTATTGTGCCTGACTCCAGCAGCTGCAGTTACCAGCCCTGAGCAGGAAGCTCTGTTTTTCCTGTGTACAGAATTTAGGCAAACTTATTTCAGGGGAGCAACCTCCGGAGGCCCAGGCCAGCACACCTGCAGAGGCTCACACCAAGAGCAAAGCTGAAACAAATTACAATAGTGCTTCCATCTCTCCAAAACTGAACTTCCATCTGTCCAAAACTTGACACCAGCAGTTCTCAATGTACCCTTCCCCAGCTTTTTACTTCCCCCTCTGCTTTGTGTTCTGTGTGGCAGAACACAGAGATGCTCTTGCTCTGGTCCTTCACCTCTCCAGGAGTATCAGCTAAGCCAAGACCTAGGCACTAGGCCATCCCTGCCATCTTAAGGTCACTCAGGTGGGAAAACGGGGCCATCTGTTCAGCCACAGCAAGTGGCATGCATCATCACACTCCCTTGTGCTCCCTCCCTCCAATCCTCCCCAGGCCTACCCTGCCTCATTACTCACTTTTTCTTCCAGTTTTAGGAACCAAATGGTTCCAATCCAGAGCAGCACTGCAAACCAGGAGCAGCACAGGAGTGACTCTTGGACAGCCTGGATAGCTGCTCAGGCCAACCAACTAGTGGCATTTTCTCATTTATCTCTCGGGCATTCAAGCAGCTTCCAAGCCACTCCGTGGGAGGGAGAATCTCTGGAGCTGCAGCTGGAGCCAAACCTGATTGCACAGACAGCAGTGGTGCAGCCAGAGAAGAGAGGACTGCCAGGTACAAGTGCTGTCAGCTCTCCAGCAAACCAAGCACCAGAAGTATGAGGTGTTCCTGCTGTTTGCTGTGCCACAGGGTATGTATTTTTACACTTCTGAACTGAGTCCAGCCAGGATCTGTCAAAGTCAGGGCTGCTTGCAGCACAGAGGCAAATGAACATACCAGCAACTCAAGATGGCACTGGAAGTAGCAGGTGGCATTTTCAGAGTATCACCATTTACAAACTCCTTGGACAGATATTTGCACTCCCTGGAGTCCAGGGAAGGGACACAGGCCATGTGCAGTAATGGAAACTGTGTGGTGTCTGTGTTACACATCCCCGCGACTTTGGGAATTGCCTGAAAGGTTGGGTTCATGGGCAAATTTCAGCCTCCTCATCACCTGAACTGGTTTCTCCAGAAGTAGGTTGTTCTGGGATAAAAAAATCCAAGGGGATAAAAAAATCTGGGATAAAAATCCAAGGTAGTCTGTGGCCCTTGGCTCCATAGATAAACTGCCGCCAAATAGTAGGAACTAGAAGTACTCTTTACAGCAGAGTGAGATCAGAGTGCTCAGCACCCTTCTCTTCCTAAGCACAACCTGAGCACATCCACACACTCCATTCCTAGCAGACCCTCCCACTGCTCCAATAAGGCAAATTTTTCTGAGCTTCTTTCCTGCTCCCAGCAACTCCTGGTGCCCTTCCATTTATTTTAGAAATAGATCTCACTTTCTGGTCACTACAGGACTAGGACACACATTATTTGCATGCAGTAAAACAAAAAAAAAGCACAAAAGCATGTTTAACCTGGATTTTAGCCCAAATCCAGCAGCCAACAGGTTAGGATAGGCTTACCTGTTCTGAAATGTCCAAGTCCTGGGCCTATCACACAAGGGCAACCTGTTTCTACCAGGAGATCTCCTATATCTTAAAGAAGTTTAAATCTAGATACAGTATCTTGACTTCAGACACAAGACTGACCTCAGTTTAAGTCAAATACTCTTGGCTTTATCTCAAAAGTGATAAATTCCAACCAAAATGGTGGCTTGCCCAAACCCTCCATCATCCCATCCCTATACCCAGCAGCAGTGACTCATCATTCTCAGTGATAAAGGACAGTACACGCACACAGGTACTTTTTTTCTTTTTTTTTATTGCTGTTAATTCAAGGAAAAAGGTTGCATAAAATCCAATCTCTTCTAGAAATATAAGTGACCTTTCCAGTACATTTCAAATATCAAAGTATATGGTAAACATACAAATAAAGAGAAGGTAACATACCTCCTATTTACAGTACAGTATTTTAAATCATAAAATAAGTTCCATAAAGTACAACTGGCAGGTAATTCACAATACAAGTCCATTGGTGGTTTAACACCCTCACTTCAACTCAAACGCAGTTCAGTCATTTCAAGTGGTCCAAAAATACCCAGATCAAATAAAAATTTTAATCAAAATAATTTTCATTTACTACTTAAACTTTTTTTTTTTTTTTAAATTAAAGCTTTCATCTACCTCCCTCCCCTTCCCCCCCCTCCAAGAAAAAAGTTTCAAAATGTACACTGGTGCTATAAATATAAATGCTATCTATGAAGAAATGTAGTAATCAAGCTTTTTTTTTTATTCAAGTTTTTTGTTTGTTTAGCAATTTATTAGACAGCTGAACCAAAGATTGATTTTTAATTCATCCCTCTACTGGACACTGGGTCTGATTTTAAGAAAAAAAACATTTCTGCCATGAACTGTGAGGAATGCCAAACCTTATGGATATACAGTGGTAGTTGTTCATCGGTGTTGAATGCAGCAGTCAAAAAACACACTCGTCTTCCAGATAACCTCAGTGCACTTTAGGAAATCAAATATTACCTGGAAGCAATTTAGTACATATATTGGCTTTTAAAAATAAAATAAAAAATACAGCAGCATTAAACTTACTTACTCATGATACTGACATGTTTAATACCATCTTAACACTCATTTCAGTCTTTCACATTATACCGTAATTACGCATAGTGGTAAATTGTTATAAAATAGTGACTTTCCTATTTGGTAGACAGGTTCTAATACTAATACCTGACTATTTTGTAGAAAACCATAGCTTTTGTTCAGTTTGAAATAAAACATTTACATTCTAAGTACAATGCAACACTGTAATAGTTTAGGAAAAAAATATTCAATCAAGTAATGTTCATTCTGTGTTGACACGATGTAGAATAGCTTTAAAAAAGGAAAAAATGCTGTCAACTTTCATTACAAATGCAAACACACTGAGTACAACATTCATACCATTTTTTTCACCTTTGTTGCTGAACATACAGGCTAAAAAGCTACAAGGGAAGAAAAATCTGTCAATTTAAGCTCGTTCATTTCTCTAAGTCTGTTCCAGTCCACACAGTTTCAGCCCCTTCCTGCTCTATGTACTTTCATTTGTTTGGGCCTCTCAAGAGCTGCGTATCTGTATTATTATCAGGTATAGTACACATACACTGTCGTGTTTTCCTTTGGACTCTGCTAACCGGATGTTTGAACATCTCCCCTCAATTCATGAGCATTAAATTTAGAGTACGGGCAGGGTCTGTATGAACTGCTAAACACTCATGCAAAGTCCAACGAATCCACGTGGACAACCAGGGAAAGTTAAAAAAACAGCAGCATAAGGAGAACAGGGAGGGAGGGAAGAAGATTGTGGTGGGGAACACGACCAAGTTTCTTCTTTCACCATATGACTGCTCCACCAGTGATGTCAGAGGTCAGAGGAATTTTTTTTAAAACTGCAGTAAACATTGCACATGTCTCAAGTCTTCAGTGCAAAAGCATGGATCGAATGCTCTGTCTGATTGTTTGGCTGTGTGTGTGAATTACATGCATTACGCAAGCCTCTTGTAGAACCAGGAGGAGACCAGGGACTCAGCCTTCTTCTTTTGTACGGAACAGAGGTGCAAAAGCAATGAAAAATTCCAAAAGAATATAAAACCGGGAATGTCCCAAAACACAAGACCAACCTCCCCCTCCCACACACACCTTCCCCCAGTTTCCCAAGCTTCACTTTAAGTAGGCAATGTTTACTTGTTTCAGTCTGCAGAATCCAAGGTATCATTGGAAGGGGGAGGGGGAGGTGCGTATCTCAGTCTGTAAGTGCCTAAAACAGGAAAGAGAACTACTAAGTCACTGCTCACAATTAAAATGGATTACAAAACCACTACAAGGTATCAAAATGGACATGCTCTTCAAAAGGCACTATCATCCTCCAGTCCTTTTAAAGTAGGTCCTCAGACTTTATCCTATTTTCTTTCATCCTCTTGCTAGTTTTAAAAAAAGATATAGAGTGTAGATATAGGACTTGAGCTCTACTGGAAAAATGAAAAGGTTCATCTTTCCTGTTCCAGTCCAATCAAACTACTAAAGCCAGAATGGGAACAAGGGCAGGAATCAAAAATAGATTGTGCTCAATGCAAACCCTGCATTTTCCCCATTCTTCTGGATGGAGAGAGAAATGGAAGCTATTCCTTTTATATTTAGCTCCAATTGGTTTCTGCCTTTTTGCTGCAACTTGTCTCAAAAGTTAAATGTATCGCATGACGGGGCACAGAAGGATGGCTGATTGTTCAAAGGTAAGCCCTAGAAAATGTTAAATACCAAATAGCCAGTCTATTGGTTTTTCTTTCAAGTCTCAGAAGTTTAAGGAATCCAAGGTCATATCATAAACAATAACTGATTTCTTTTTGCCAATGAATTATCTCAAAAAGCACCCCACTGAACAGGAATAGGAAAATTGAAACAACATGCAAGTCTCAACATAATGCCAAAACCAAACCAGTGAAAAAAGAATGACAATTTAGGACTGGTATCATTTTACTTTCCAGCTCTGAACCCATTTTCAACTTCACACTGTGAACCCCCTTCCCTCGTACTGTTCTACAAGATTTTCAGGCAGAGATAGGATACTTTGCAGTTTTAGAGCAGGTCACTAGTGCACAACCATTTACACGAAACATACACACGCACGCACACCTTTCTGCAAGACCAGAAACAGCACATTCAGAAAGGTAAAGAGAAACTACCAAACTCAAAAGCAAGTCCGCTGGGAGTTATCATGATTACCTTGTTGACTGGCCTCCATGGATGACTGCTTACAGTCCTGCGCATAGTGTCCACTTACACCACAATTGTAACACGAAACGTTCCCATTCTTCTTGGGTCCCGACCCATTTGTGTTGGCAACTACGTTAGGTGCTGGATATACAGGATAGAACCTCCCAAATCCTGCCATCTGCTGCATACCATAGTTGGCTTGGCTTCCCATCACTGGGTCATGCATAAGCCCGTTTGCATACGGAGACTGAGGCAGGAAGAACGGAAGTTGTGTTCCATTGCTTTGATGTGCTTGATTGAGGTAGCTGCCATTGCAAAGTGATGGCAGAGTGAAGAAAGATGGAACTCTGTAGACTTGTCCATGAAGTGGGTTATGATAAAAATAGCTATTAATCTGAAGGCTGCCATTGGTCCCACAGCTACACCTACGTCCACAAGAACCACAAGGGCCAGATCCCAACTGCTGCGGAGGTAACATTGTCCCGTTAGTGTTATTATTCCCAACAGCGTTTATGTAGGATGTGCTGTCGCTCTGTGCAGTGCTGTGTGTTAGAGCGGGGCTTGGGCTGGGGGCAGGGCCTGGCGTGTGTGTCGGGATTGCGGGAGGAACGGTGGACTGGACCTGACCAACACCGAGGCCAGCGGACTGAGGCGGTGAGGAAGTTGCTCCAGTGCTCAGCACGTTTGTATTCTGGTTGGGCAACACACTGGTAGCGTGAGGGCTGCCTGGCAAAGCGTACGAAGCTGGTGGAGGTGGCGGTGCTGCTGTGGAGAGACCAGCTGCTGGAAGAACTACCTTGAGATTGGTAGGCTGAGGGATTGCTCCTGGGTTTCCCTCAATGTGAGGCACCATTTGATTCAGTCCTACCACCTGGGATGCAGGTTTTGTGATGGGATCTGTAGTAGGAACTGGGGATCCTGGGAAACTACCTGGATTGTGGACTGGGATAAAGGCAGTATTTGGTGATCCAATACTTAAGTTTCCTGTCGGCTGCTGTGGTCCGTTAACTGTGCAACTTTCTGATGATCCCTGTGGAGAGGGGATTTTCAACCTATGTATTGCCAAATGCAAAGCAGGGCTACCAGGCTGGACAGAATGTGGAAGGAAAGAGGATGGGACTGGCAGAGGGGAAGCCATGAGCTCAAGGCGTTTCTCAGGTTCACCAGAGGTCACTGGGCCCATTCCCGCAGGAGGGGAATTCGCAGCCTCTCTGACCGGCGAGACAGCGACAGGTGTGGTAACCAGCATTCCCATGGTTTTACCATCTGCAGATATGGGTGGTGGGACAACTGCTTCAGGCTTTTGGGCAGCGCTGTGCATCACACAGTGTAAGGCAGGCATGAAGGAAATATGCTGAAACTTTGCATTCAAAGGATCTTCTGAAAGGCTCCCATTTTCATTATTCACTGAAGAGATCTGAGCAGATGATTTGTTCATATTTGATGAACTGACAGCACTGTAGCCTGTAAACCTGGTTGTATTTTGATTCCCAGAGTCCTCAGAATTGCTGTCTGTATCTGTGGGGACAAAAGCATTTGTCAGTCACAAGAATGAAACTCAAGCAACAGGGAATCATGCCCTGGACCCATTTACCCATATAAAACCTATTGAGTTTGATGACATGAATGATAGTTGTGTCTTCCCAAACTGTGACAACTTCGAGATTCTTTTCATTCATCCAAATTAATCTAGGTCCATCTTCATGACTTGCCTCTATCTCCCTGTCCAACTAGCTACTATGTCTTTGACTCATGCATATCTGCAAATGCAAAGAGTAGGACACACAGTGAATCAGGAATTTGCATCTGTCTAGAAAGATATTAACACAGATTATTTAAATTTGGAAGGAGTGGCAAATTGTCAGTACAAAAAGACAGAGCTCTCGGACATGCCACACATAATTTCATATAAACCCAGCCCCTTTCAGGCCTAAGTTTTCCACATTATTGTACTGTGGAAATTTCTCAAGAGAGCTATGTCACTGAGGCCAAAAAATTATGATATATGTTTATGTCATAACCTAAAACTCAGTGGTATTTAAATAGTGCTAGAAGCCCTCAAAACACCCAGTCAGGAAATCCACAAAGAAAAACGTATTCTATGGCTAGTTCACAAAACAAAGTACCTAATCAAACTGAAAAAACGAACTAAAATAAATGCAATAAACAGATTAGTCCAGGAATAAAGGCATTCATGCACACTCGCCATAAATACAACCTCTGTCTTTTTCTTCTTCACTATCAAAGCTTTCCCGCCCATCATGTCGTGGACTAGAAGGAGAGCTGTAACTTTCAGATGATGTCTCTCCACACGTATCATGACCAGATCCAGCATCCAAATTCAGATCTACAAATAAAAGTTGTCAGTTTTATTTTTTATCTCAGTGTATGGAAGTGAGGTTATTTTGGTTTTCTCACATTTCCCACTAGTTGAGATTTTTTGCCTGTTCCTACTTAATTGCACCTGTCCCCTGTATTCCTATCACTTCCACTCCCAGCACTCGGGACTGGTTTCGTCCCTAAGTTTGCGATGAGTGAATCCTTGGTGTTAAAGAAGGTGATGCAGAAAATTGATATTTATGCAAAGCAGTGAAAAGAATGAGGATCCTGAATGACTGATTTCCTCTGAACGGTAGCGATCCAGCATTTCCGCTGCCAGAACTGCAGTGCTCCTTGGTGACACCATCACAGGCAGGAAGCTAACTCAGCAGGACATGGCCAAACAATGCACCACTTCATAACTCACTCTTCTAGAACAGGCTTTAACCAAATTCTATCAACAAATCCTGTTTAAAGGAAAAGAGGTGAGCTGAAAAAGTGGTAAACTGTTTTCTAAATTCTGAGTGGATCCCAGGGCACTCTTTTGCTGGAAACCACTTTTCATCGTGGGTAGCTACTATGGTTTGGCTTTCAAGTTCAGCCTCAGAGGGGAAGAAGAATGACAAATGCACCCTCTCTCAGAATCTATGACAGACACAAGCTGGAAACCCCAGCCCACAAAAAGCTTGGTTAGCAAACCTCAGGACAAAAATTAGAACACTAATTATTATTATAATTTATAAATAAAATAATTTCCCCCCATTTTTTATTGCTACTGGAAGTTTAACAGATTGGGATGGCTGACCAAAAAGTTGCCTGAATGTTTCAATTCTTGAAATAATTTCCTGGATTAAACCCATAATTGCTTAAATTCTTTTAACAAGTACTTTGAACATCTAATACAAACTGCAGCCTCAGTGTGAACCTGGGATCACTAAGAGCCAGAGTCTAAAGTGCTAATCACAAAGTATTCAGTCTTAAAAGTTACCATTGTAACTAACTAATGCTTCAGACAAGCTCAAAATAGGGAGGAAAAAATGAAAGAAAACATGATGCAGTTAAGAATTACAGACTCAAAACAGGGCATTTCAAACCAAGCCTGGATATATAAACCTAGGCAGAGATTCAGACTGTTATTTTTCCCCATACACTATTTCTCCAATAAGTATCTCAAAAGATGTTTTGATGTTTACATGTGGGTTGAAAGCTTGTCTCTGAGCAGGATTTAATGGCTTCCAGCCTCTGTGGGTTACAACTTCTTTTTGAACCAGCCAACAGTTTCAGAGGAGGCAGTTTCACATCTGTAGAGTGGTGGGTAGTGAGCAAACAGAGCTCCTGTGGAAAAGCATTCCATACTAACTCTGCAGAATCAGACAATCAACTATGTTGGAAAAGACCTCTGAGATCATCAAGTTCAACCTATGCCTAATACCACCTAAACCATGGTACCAAGTGCCACATATCCAGTCTTTTTCAAAACACCTCCAGGGATGGTGACTCCACCACCTCCCTGGGCAGCCCATTCCGATGCCCAGTCATTCTTTCTGTGATTAATTTTTTTCTAATGTCTAGCCTGAACTACCCCTGGCACAGCTTGAGTCTGTGTCCTCTTGTCCTGTTGCTGTTTGCTTGGGAGAAGAGACTGATCCCCACCTGGCTACACTCTCCTTTGAGGTGGCTGTAGAGAGTGATAAGGTCTCCCCTTGCACACCACTGCATCACCTCCTAAAGTCGTTGTCAGTTCATAAAACTCAGTGCATTTTGCCTGACAACAAAAACAGTAATCAATCAGAAATGCATGCAGCAGAGCTCTGCTGTAGAGTGTGTTTTCTGCTTAACGGCCCTTAACTATAGCTTTCCAAAACTGTTCTAGTTTTGTTATGTTTGTGAACAGTGAGTTCTTAAAAGTTTTTACTCAAATGCTGTTTGCAGAAGGTAAAAACACCTGCCCATAAAACGTCAATAATTCTAAACTGGATCCAGCTGGAACTCTCCAAGGGGAGCAGTGAGAAGAAAGAAAGAAAGTTTAATCAAGATTGTATCACTTTTAAGGGTCCTTTCAACACTTAGGCCAATTAGGTGGTGCAAAAAAAAGGGAACTCTGTCAACCTTCTGCCACAAGAACTACATGTAAGACAGGCAAGGTCTCAACTGATAGAGGGAATTTAGAAAACATCAAGATGAGAAAAGTCAATGGGTAGCACAGACCTTCAGGAATTTGTAATACAGCTTGGAGACTCAGTTTACTAAAGGAACACAAATATTATTTTTTCTTACAACTGGCTGATGTACACAAATCCTGGCCTAGACACTACATTTAGGATTACCCTAAACTGAAAACCCTGCTAGGGCAGCATACACAGTTCTATGTTGTAGCTCAGTGGTCCCTTGGTTTAAACACTACAGTTCATGAATGGTTCACACCACAGGCTTTATACAGGTTTCCTGTGGGCCATTACACAACAGATGAAGAATCTAGTCAGCTGCAAAGAGCACACTAATAGCAAGATGCTCCATGTCCACACACTCAGACTGCTAAATTTCCTATGGAAGTAGCCTAATGACAGCTGTTTCTGCAATTACTCCACCCCATAAGCCAACTTAGGCAGACTTCACTAGCATTTTGCCACCTATGCATGAAGAGACACACCCCAAGCAACTGGATACACGAGACTGAGTCTAGTGCATTCTATACAGCAAATCAAAGCACAAATTAGACTGCTAATATATCAACTTGCACCAGAACATTTTTCAGACTTGTACCCTCCACTTTACAGAAGACCTTGAATAAATCAGCTGCAAGTTCTGTTTCTTACTAACAGCTTTGGAAAAAGCCCCTTACCTTTTGCTGTCCCAGTACGGATGTGCTGCGATGCTGCAACTCGAACTCCATTGCTCCTGTTAGTCAACCTGCAGTCAGTTTTCTTTGCTTTCTCCCTGTGTAAATAATTTCATGGCTTTTTTGCAAATGCATGAGGACAAATAACGAACCATGAATGAACATGGAATGACACTGGAAACAAAGGCAGTGACTCCAGGCCAGA
This sequence comes from Passer montanus, assembly GCF_014805655.1. NCBI lineage: Eukaryota > Metazoa > Chordata > Aves > Passeriformes > Passeridae > Passer > Passer montanus. The sequence continues at coordinate 1,427,838 of NW_024357281.1, read as the reverse complement.
AATGCGTATTTAATAGATATAACAACAAATAAACAACAATTAAATAGAGGCTGCTGGTGCAATATACCAGGAACTAAGCTATAAGGAGCGTTATTAAACACTGTGAATAAAGATCTATATAAGAAAAGACACCAGAAAGGAATAGGAGCAGCAAACAGTAAAGTAATTTTTGAAAGCTGATGTCTGTAATGCAGCCCTACACCAGTCTAACATAATAGCATCTGGAAACTTGGAAGTAGGAAGAGTATTAGGTAAGGGTGGAAGTGCTTTCACTTCTTACAGTGCAGAGTTGTGTAGCCTGCAGGAAGTTCTGAAGCCCTCTGATGTGCAAATTATCATCAATAAGACATTTCAGCCAATTACCATTCACTTCATAATGTTAAGGGTTGCCATCAACCCTCATTTGATTTTCAGTATATTCTGGACAGCTTTAAAATTTAAAATTTAAAGTTTCAAATAAATATAAAGGGGAAAAGGCACTTTCGTATTGGTTAAGAACATTCTTCCACTTCACCTTCTTATTAAATGCCTTGCAATATTCTGAGAAATTAATGCATTCACTTAAAATTCTATTTTTCAAGTTCTTTACAAAATATAAAACAATGTAGCTTTGCCTCACACCATGCCAGTTCTTGTGCCAGCACAGCAAATGAAAGCACCTAATTGACTGCAGACTGTTTATCAGAGTGAATGTGTTACCCTTCATTTCTGGATTACCGGTTACATTAGAAACCTACTTTTCCAGCTGTGGCTTTCCTTTCTTCTTGCTTACTGTAGACAGACTTCGTTTTTCCATTGTGTGCTAGACAGAAAATAGAAAGACACCAGTCAAACAACAGAAGTTTTCATAAAAGCAAAGACAACACCCCTTCAAGACACACAGGTCCACAAGTCCAAGAGCAGTGGGCTCACAGGTGTTATAACCACCCAAAGAACCACTTGGTCAGTGCATCTGAGCCTGTAAAATCATGTCCTGTGTTTACACAAGAACCAGCAAAACTCAACAAATTACTACTTGCAGGTATACCGGAGATATCAATCAAATTATTGTTTGCCTGCTGTTCTTCCTCCAGAGGACAAAAACAAATGTATTTCATCACATACCTGCTAAAAAGGCTGATCACCAAGCTTAAAGAGCTACAAAATTTGTTGACATAAATGGAATTATTTGATAGTTGGGGGTGGAAAATACATATGACAAATTATTTCTACGTATGACAAGCAGATAGCTAGCCTTAAACTGGAGGTTTAAGCTGCTAAACTAAACTCTAGAATACAGCATATAAGCAGATAAAAAAAAAAACCACATAGGACCTACACAATTTTTAAAGTATGCTATCAATAACTGTTATTAACAGCTCCTATTTGGTGAGGAAGTAAAATCTGCAAAAATTCTGAAATAATCTCTGTCCAACACTGTATCTGGACTTCTTTTAAATAGCTTTTCCTTTGCTATAGTAAATTAACCTTCTTCTTACTTCAAGCTCGCAGTATGCAAACTTTGATGCAGCCCACCATTTCATGTTCAGAAGTCAACCTCAAATCACAACCCCGGCTTTATGAAGTAAGGAAACTATTTTTGTTTGGCTTGTTATTCCACACATAACAATCAATAGCCAGATTCCAAACATAAATGAGAGTAATATCAAACAATTCTAACATTCTGTGTTTTTCATATATAAGCAGTGAGCAAGCTTCCTTCCCCCAATTTCAGTAGTAGATAATTTTATTTATGAATAATTGTTCTGTTTAACTATATTCACAATGAGATTGAGCATTGAAGAGACACAATCCCAGAAAAAGTGTATATGCATCTATTAACTTTTTTCAAAGATTATTACTTAAATAATGCAGGTAAGATAGAAATAATATGTTTACCCTATTGTACCAACTGTACCATTAATACAGTTTAGCTACTAATACTGTTTCTAGTGTGTTCCTTGTAATAACAGAAATTGCCCAAGCGTCCTGGAATCCTCTCTGATGACAACGCTACAGTAACAGGAAAGTGCCTGATCAAAAATTAACATTAGTCTTTACTGATTACTTACATTCTCCCAGGGAATTTTATTTACAAATTCATGAACACAATATTCAGCTTTCTAAGAGTGTGGTAAGGAATTATGAAGGGTTTTCTAAGCAAGGTAAGTCAGTAGCAACTTCAACACTTAGTTTGTACAATTTCAGCAGCACTTTTCATCTTTTAAAGCTAAATCTCATCATGTGTAGTGGACAGTCCTCTCAAGTTTCTTGGAATATGGTTTTAAAGAATAAACAGCAACACACCTGGTCAAGGAGGTTAGTACAGTGCTCTGGGTGCTGCTGGACAATACAGCTTTTCCTTCTCCAGTCCATTACCCCATTCTGTTCCGAGTGCTGAATGTTAAGGCTATCCAGTGAAGAACATTTTGCACTGCTAGTGCTGCTGAAAAGTAAAACAAGCCCCAAAAGTTATGCTGATGTGAACAAACCTGCAGGCTTGTCTTACCAACATACATATTTTGCATCATGTTGGGAAATTTTGCTTTCAAAAAACCCTAGGAATTTTCAAGAGATTTAAAAGATGTAAATTACAGCAGTTCTTGTGCTCTAAAGTTATGATCTGACCATAATTGGAGTTCCTTTTTCATTTGATGTAAAATTCAGAACAACAGAATTTGTAGAAAACAGTAATTGGGGGCAAAATTTCCTTGGATATTTCTATACACAAAAACTTTGCTATTTTCATACCAGACATGTGGGAATTTTCCAGAGAGAAATGCATTCTGAATTCACCTTCTTTCTTGTTATCATTAATGACAAAGCTGGAATTACTTTGTAATCTCTGTTTCAGAATTAATGAAGAATTCAAATTCAGGAATATGAAAGGAACACACAGTTACTATAGAGATCACACTGCAGCTATGTTTGTTTCAATTTCAAAATGGTCATCTTGCTTTGCATTTTTACCTTCAGGAATGCTAGTTTTGAGTAGTGCTAGGAGAAGGGAGTTACACTTGGCATTTACTTTGGACTTCATAGCAATTTCCACTGAAGCTCTGCTCTACAGCAGCCAGTCACAAGCAATATTTAACTAGGTCTGAGACCAATGGTCAACTAAAGCTGCTGGAAGAAAATAGTCAGGGTTCTGACAGTCAGTAAGGCACAAGGACCTATAACCTTCTCATATCTCATACAAAATTATGCCTTTCTGCAGGTTGGATGCAGAAGAAAAAAGTAAAAAGGAGCTAACACTTTTAAATTCTTATCTAAATACTTATGCTGATAATTGAAAGTGCCTTTTAATTCAGGGCTGCTGGCAAGCTGCTTCACAAAAGTTCCTGCAATGTGAAATGTTACTCAGTTCCAATGATGGCAGAAATCCAGCTCACTTGAAAGCACAAGACATGCTGAAGTTCCAGTAGCTACTTACCAAATACCTCTGTGAGTAAGGGCGCAAACTACTTAAAAGATACACAACAGAATATTTTTTTTAAAATGAAGAAAATGGCAAGAATCCAAGGTCCCAAAAGACAGACATAAACACCTGATTGCAAAGACAGAAGCAAGGTCACTTCAGAAACTTCTGCCAAGAGGAGGTAAATTATTTCACTGCTAAATTTGCAGTCATTTAATGGAAACTGTAATATTACTAAAGTTTTTGTTTTGTAGGGGTGATCTCATTCCTACCAGTACATATTTTGACTTTTCAAGAGTAAGGCTGCAATACTGAATGAAAACAAGGGATAGATGCACCATGTACCAAAGCTATTTGAGATGAACTGCTCGTGACTCTCAACAGCTTTATGAGTATTCAAGAATGAAAACTTTCATTAAGTGCCATTTCTTTACAAACCCATAAAGAAAAGGCATAGATTTTAAGGAGACAGACACATAAACCAAATAGGAGAGGGCTAACAGACCTCTAGCAGTCAAGGAGTAAATACATTTCCTCCTCTTAGATAAACAGAAAATAATAGCTAAGGAAGCTTCTTTCTCAGAACTTTGTGGAAATGTCTGTTCCTCTCTTTCCTACCTGAAAGATAGATCCTAAACTGTGGTCAGCCTTAGTGTAATTCATTATGCAATGAATTAAAAAAAAGATAGTTTCTTTATTAATGACCATAAGCGACTAGATTTGGATCCTGTTCTGATGACTTTGTAATAGACTGTATATCCACTGTTTATCACAGATTTTGTCAGGGAAATATATATTTCTTGAGGAAATATAAGCTGAAAGTATGTCAGTTTAAAACCAAAACAGACACAAAGCACTAAGTTATCTTGTGGTGAGTTGACAAAAATTTTGTCTATTAAAGATCTCTGGACCTTAACCAACACTGTTCTGTGCTATGTTTATACTCTAATTACTGGAATTCCAGGTAAATTTTCACAAGATAAATACCTTTTACAGATAAATCAACTCTGACCAAAATTGTAAATCACAATAAATTCTGTATCCATTTCTTTCCCTTAATTTAGCTGAATTATGCACAACTACATGCAAACATACTTGAAGTTATTAATCAAAATACTTTTTAATCAAATGAATGAGTGAATTCACACTAGGTGAATTCAGGGATCTGAAGGCATATATATAAACTACTTTAAGGTGGTTAGGAACTGCTTCCACTTACACAAACACAATGGACACAAACCAGCAAGGCGTGTATGCATTTGCCAGTAAGCAAGGGTGAGAATGGACTACCTTCTCCTACAAGCTCCTCTTTGAGGTTACTTAGGCTTCAAATCAATAGCACTGAAATTTTCAGTACAAGCATGGCAGTGCACATAGGAAAGATACATGCCATACTGATTATGGCATGTAATATCTTATAAACACAAATCAAAACATCAATTCAAATAGTGAAGATCCACAACATTTCGGAAAGAAGAGCTATCCAAATGAACTAGACCTATAGACTTAGAAATAGGGTCTTCTGAACTATTTTTCTAATAGTTCAGAAGTTAATAACAACCTCCTAAATTATAAAAATAAGATCAGAACAGCCCACCACAAACAAACAAAAGCTCCACAAAGAAGCTTTAATCTAGAAGGACACATACTATCAAAGCACCAACAAATGGAAGTTCAGACATGTAACATGGTTACATTACACCCCAGTACCTACTTGGCAACAGGACTTTTTCCATTATGTTTCTTGTGAACTGCTGTGTGCTGCATTACATCTGGAAAAAAAACAAACAAAGCATAATTTCAACAGAAATTCCATTTAATCTTTTAAATCAATCCAGCAAATTCATCTTTCCATCACTACCAGGCACATAGCATAAGACATCTCTATCAAACAGGTCAGGCTTAATTTATAGTGCTGAAATTAGCAGGTGTTGCATAGAAGACAAATCGGTTTGTATAGATTATATAAACAAGACTATTTACCTTCCATTTCACAGAAGAATGAAACAGAAAGAGAGGAACTATGACAATGCCAATGTTTGCTCACCTCTATATTTAATTCTAAGCACTGAATGCATGACTGAATATCAACCAATATGAAAGAACAGAGAGAGAAGAAAGGAATGAGTCAGAAAAAAATACAACATTTTGTTATTTCTTCTGAATACTGAAATTCATCTCAAAACTATGTCACACATTCTGACTAGCAAATGAAGGCAAGTCCTACACTGAAGTACTGCATTCTAAACCTGAAAATTCACTAGGCAAGTAAAGCTTTGCAAATTGCACCTGACAAAAAGAGATACAGCCTCAAGGCCCAGCTGGGTGGGGCTCCAAGTAACCCGGTATGGTGGAAGGTTCCCTGCCTATGGCAGATGATTTGGAACTTTAAGGTTTCCAACCCAAACCATTCTAAGAGTCTATGAAGAAAAACTGAGAACTTTAGAGATATAGTCTACTCCTTTTTTAACAAAAGCAACTTTCCTTAATTCCAACTATTGATGATCTTAGTATTCTTGGTACTTAGAATTTTGTCTTTTTTAACAAAAGCAACTTTCCTTAATTCCAACTATTGATGATCTTAGAATTTTGCCGGAGCTACTGTCAATGCTACAACTAAGGTCAAATTATAGTTAAAAAAATTTGAGGAAAAAAAAATTATTCTTAAACTTCTGGTAAACACTTCACTAAAATGGCACAAAAGGCATTCTGAAATGCATTTGTAGTTTCACCACATGAAGAGATTTATGTATGTTTAAGAGCAGTATATAAAAGACTATTTGAGCAAATATATTGTAAATTTACTCAGTGTGCTCTGAACTCTTAAGAATATGGCAATGATTATTTTAACACGAAAAAGCTGTTCAAACTGCATATGTAGATTACTGAATCCACAGAAATTCAACACCAAACTTCTTATGAATTATTAATGTGAAAGAGGATAAGAGTGCTGTCATTACTTGACAGCCAGCATAAGTGTTCAGTTGTCTGTGTTCACCCATCAGTCCCCTTTCCCATTCTTTCCACCTGCCAGGAACTTGTACTTGTTTCCTTCTAAAAACAATGCAAAACTGACTTGCTGTTCCTTTCAAAATGAAACTACTGACCAGTCACCAGGCTGCTGCTTCCATGTGTGAACTGTTTTTGAGGTATTTGAAAAACACCAGCTTTCAGACTGTAATCAATACTCACTACAGTCCCAACCTTAGTAACAGTCCAGAGTATCAAAGCAGCATAGGTTCAGAATAAGAAGAGGAAAACTTGAATACTCTGTGTAAAATTAGAACCTAGACAAATTTGGCATATTTAATGTAAAACAGTTTTGAAATACTCTTGAAATACGCTTGAAATACTGCACTTAACTCTGAACTCTGGTAATTGAAGAATAACTAGGTAAAGACATGAAAGTTTATAAATAATCTTGGCTTGCATAAATTGTGAGATATATATTCCTGTTGTTCAACACAGCTGTGAACTTCTGCCTTCGAGCTGTCTATGAATTCTGCCACTTCTTGAGTTATAGAACAACCTCTTAAGGAAACTGCTGAAAGTACACAAAAATTCTTCATTTACATAGCAGATTTAATTCAATTTTTGTACCACTTTATACCAATGGAGAAATCAGTCAAGTATATGATTTCCAGAACTGTGTGGTAAAATATCTCAAAGAACCACCTTTGAGTACACAACTACCTTCCTCCTGACTTGAAGCTTCTGAACTGTCCTCCTTGAAGTGTTCTGCTGTCTTAACCGTCTTCAAAGAGGGTTGTAAGTTACCTGCAGAGAATAAAGTTCACGTAGTAACTTTATATGTCTTCAACAACTGGACAGTTCCTGAACGTTTGCACTAAACTGGAAGCTAGGGAAATGGAAGACTGATCTTACTGGCATGTGGCAGCAATTTATACATTGCCTTCTTCAAAGCAGGCCATCTCCAAGAGTAAAGGCTCTTAAGAGAAACTTTTATTTTGAAGAAAATACTGTCAAAAAAATTTTAATGCTATGAAACAATTTCAAAAGGCTGTGATTGTGATAACTATTAGAGATAATCCCACCATGCTGCACTTCAGACTTTTCTTTATAATCATTTTGTTTTACAACAGGAAATGGGAGGAGAGCAATGATAGTTACTAGCATACTTCTGCAACAAATAACACTCCTCCACTGTCAAATCATTCATCTGCCAAAAGCAACCTAATTTGGGCTAAAGTCTTCTAGTGCCCTTAGCACAGTTTTCATACAACATTTTTGCCTTTTTATATCAGACAGGATGAAAAATAAGTAGGACTAATATTAAACAGTTTTGTTGCAAAAATACCACTTCCATGCTCTGAAAAAGGACTTAATTTCCTAAATAATATAAGAGTCTACTCTTCCCCTCTCAAAAGTACCAATTTAGTGCAGGTAAAAGCATCTGAAAGCTGTTGCTTAGGAGCTTGAAACATTGATAAGAAAATCTTTCTGAATATCATCTGCATTGAAGATACTAAATCCCCAGAGATCATGTTCCCATGTTGAAACCAAAAGTCTACTCCAACCTGAAAAATTGTCTAAGCAACTGAATTTAGGAACCAGGAGGGAGCTAATTGATTTCCTCCTTAATGGAACCATAGCAGCATAATTAAGCTTACTGAATATTCAGTGTGAGATCCCCACTATTATTTAAGGTATGAAGACCTTCCACAAACATACAATTTACTTCCACATCGGTTTTGCTAAATAAATTTGTATTTCTGTGAAAAGATATTTTTATCCCTGACTCTGTATAGCAACTGAAAACCAATTTAAGCCACAAATGCTTTGTCTGTCAATTAATTCTGCATGTTCTATTTGAGAACTAGATGAGATTTTTTCTTAAATATATGCTTTCTTTGCCAACACTGTCAGCATATGCAAAACGTGCAACTACGACTAACTTGCAGTAACAAGGAGCAGGATTACAGGAATCCCAAACAGGAAACCTAGAAAAACACAGAAACCAACAATAAAAAAAACCCTCAAGGGCCACTTAACTGAGGTGATTTCGGCAACAGGTGGGGTGAGTACTTTTGTCTTAGTACAGCTTCTATTAGGCTGCACCACAGGAAATGTGACTGTGAGCTACCATGGACAAGTCATCCAGTCCTTCTTCCCAAAAGAAAAACAACTACGTTTAAATTTATCACAGTAATTCTCTTTATCAAATGTTTTCTTAATATCTAACTCAATGTTAGGGCCTGAATCATGCCAATGGGCTTTGCAACTCTTCCCTGCTCTCCCAAGGGCTTCACCTGCCCCCAGTGAAGATCCAATCTGGTACACTGCAGTTCTGCAATTCGGGGTGTGACTGCTGGATAAAGAACTGGTAGATGTCTCCCCCAGGGCCTCCCTCCTTGGGCTTGGGAGCTGCATTTGAGCTCAGGCCCTAGCCTAGGGTGCACTGCCAGCACACCTGTGCCTGGACATGAATCTTGCTGATCCTGTTCTTAACCCTGACCTACTGACTTGTTTTTCTGCCTTGACCTCAGACCTGCCTCACTACTCTGAACTTGTCTGGTAATCACAAGGTTCTTGCCTGCCCCTGGGTCCTAATCTTCCTCATAAGAAGTTAAGCCTAGTGCTTTCTGTCTGATCCATTAGAGAGAACAGATCATCCTCGTTACATTAGGATTCTGGCATTTGAAGACTTAGATCATCTTCCATTTGAGTCTTTACTCTGCTAAACAATTAAGTTCTTCATCCTGTCAGACATTCTGCATCTGACAAATCCTCATGAACTTTCATGTGCTCAATTATTTATTACTATAAAAATTATCTCACATTTAAGATCACTTTGTAATCTATAAGACTTCTGACAGAATTGACATTTGTCTATTCTCTTTCTGATCTACCCAACCTGCAGATCATTTCTGCCCAGTCAAGTCTGTCTTGATGGAACTTGGCACTGGCTCTTTTTTGAAACCATTTCAAACTGCCACCATGTATAACAATGCATTTGCAAGTCCTTCCCAACCAGATGTAGTCTACAGTCTAAAATACGCACACCCTGTCCAGTGTGCCCATCATTAACATCAATCTTTCTGGACTTTGGAAACTCTTTCCTCCCCATGTAGCCTTTCAGTACAACAGAGGTGTCAAGTTTTACAGCAGTAAATCCCAGCCACTTCCACAATTACCCTGATTGTTATTAGTTTAACATTTTGACAAAACTGCCTTGTAAGAATGTACTAAGTGTTACTAAAAAATGTTACAAAGCAACCTACAGCTGCTACCCTAACCACAGTGCTTCTATCTCATAATGGAAAGAATATATCCATCACAGATCGCACACATAATTCCAAACTGAAGTCAGCTGTCATTCTTCTGTATTTTCCCAAATTAATATGAGCTGTCTGTTTGGAACCTCCAATCTATTCAATTCCCTGCTAAGATCTTTGACAACTTCTGAGACAGCGGCCTCCCAGTCAGTGCCTCAACTATCATGGTGTGCAACATGCACTGAAATAAGGAAAGATTCAATGGAAACAAAGATCACATCATCCTAAGGCATCCATACAGAGAAGCCAAGCTTTGGTCACACAAACTGTAGTACACAAGTAGGTTAAGGGGGCCACCAAAGAAATCTCTGCAATGCAAATGATGGAACACAATTCTGTATGTTCTGAAATTAGGGACATCCCATCATTTATGTACTCAAAAAAAATCTCAGTTTAAATATCAAGAGAGATGTTTATCTACAAAAGAAAACAAACAAAAATCAGATGTGATTTTTTGGGTCAGTTCAAACTTTTTGTTCCAAAATTTAAACTTTGTGAAAGGAAGAAATGCCAAACTGTTGAACATAATTCATAACGGCCTATTTGAAGAGCATGATGGTACAGAGAAAAATGAAAAAGAATAAAAAGAACACAAGCTGATGCTACATAGTATGTTTCCACTGTCAAAAGTATGAGTATCTGCTCAAGAAACTATTCATTGACCAGGAGTTCAAATACAACCAATGGAATATAACACACAAACAAAAAATTGTAAAACTGTACTTAGGCACAGCAGTAAGATAAGCTTTATATAGACTTTTCATTACATAAAACAGTATTAGGATATTTCTTACTGTGAGTGTGCAAAGATTCTGATGAAATTGATTGGAAGAAGTTGTATACTCTCTGATTCTGCAGAAAAGCTTGCGATGTATTTGAAAATAGCTGCCTGAAATTTAAGTGAGAGTTTGTTAAACTAAGTAACAGAATCATAGGAAGAACACAAAAATTTACTACAGTACTATTTTAAAGCAAAATAGGCAGTTCTTAAGAAGTCCAAACTCTTCAAATTGCACATTCAACAATGCTAAAAGCTACTTTTGAGCTTTGCTGTTAAGCACTAGGATAAGACTGGAGTACAGTCAATATAAGCAATTGGTATGATGATTTCTTTGAATTTAAAATGGTAGATGCTTTTGAGTCATCCTAATTCAAACATTTCAGCCACTTGTAATATTTTATTAAAGATGAGTTTGGATTGAGTCCAAAAGCACTGGACTCTATAGTTTAACTTAAAAAAAAAACCAAACAAACAATAAACTGAGAACACATTTATTTTCCCAAAGCAATGCATCTCTTTCTTAAATACAATTGTATGGTTAAATACAAAGCTCAATCCACCTATAACGTGAGTATTTGAATTTCGTAGTTATCTCCAAGAGCAAAGGGTGGGATGCTAAACATTGCTCTGCACTGGTCTGAGTTAGTTACCAAGATGTCAGTGGCAAATTTTTTTAGCTTCAAATGAGAAAATAGGCCAACAATGAATGGATTTCACTTCCCACACACGAAGGTTTCAGATATTACTTGCCAGGAGGCACTACCCAGCTCTAGTTCTTTGGAGGAGAGGAAGGGGAAAGCAACTTTTGGCAAATGGGCACATATTGAAACCCCCAAATAAGTATATATTTATGCTAAAACTGACACTGAAAGAAAAAGGAATTTGAATACAGTAATGCTATTCTCTTGAGATTATTTATGTAGCATTCCTGTATAGTCACAACACAACGTGCAAATTGTAATTACAGTTGCTTACTCTCACACAGTTGGGTATGTCCAAAGGTTATCTTTGAAGTGAGTCTCTTGGGTTTGTAATTACTGTGCAGTGAGGCTTCACAACCTTTCTGTATTACAATACATTCCCTTCAGTCAACCTCTGTGTAACAGGTTTATTGATTTAAAACCACTATGCTTATTAGCTAAAACTGTTCACAGAGATTAATTTTTGGCTTGACAATCAAGTAAACATAGACAGAAAAATATTGCAGACCGGGATTTATTAAAAAATTGGCAAGGGGGTAATTGAGGCTCAGAGCAGTTCCACATCATCTTTAACTAAAATATTAGGACAAAATGCTAGAACCAACAGAACATTATGAGTAGGAATTTGAAAAGCAGTGCCTGATTCCTCAACTACCCCAACTCAAGAGACACTGCCTAACATGATAATTTGTTTTCAACAAGGTTGAACAATCCTGACTGAAAAGGACAAACATAACAAGGCATCTGTACCAAACCAGAAAAAAAACCCAAGAAAAACCTCATGTAGGCAAACCCAAATTCATATTACTGTTCTGAGTTACAGAATTTGACCACCAAGCTCTCTCATCACTAAACAGCAGGTCATGAGACATGGGCTATTTTCTTACAAATACTTAAGCTACTTTTAATTTTATATACATACTTCACTATTATAGTTTATTCCTTTTAGTTTCCATTCCTCCATCTCTCACCCTATCCTGTTATGAAAAGTAGAACATATGTGCTCTGAGTTAATGTTTCTAGTATTTCTAAATATACATTTGTGTAAAGGAAGTAGTATCCTTCCACAAATGCCAATCATTACTATATAGTTCTGCTTAGGACAAATATTTTCATAATTGTGCAATTACTTCCAAAGAAGTAATTCTATAAAGTTTAGTAAAAGTCTTAATTTAAAGAAAATCTAAGAGTCAGGAGTATCTATTTCACCACTGTCTCCCCACTTTCTTTGCAAATTTGGTTTAGGTAGCAGAATTTCCACTGTCCATAGAAGTCTTCTAGCTTGACTTCAATCACTTTTCTGGTGATGCATTTCAGGCTATTTGCTAAAACATTTACCTGATTATGGGCTCAAGATCAGCATGCCTTCGTTCTTCCCTCTTCTGAAAACCCTGATTTAGTGCTCTTAAAATAGCCTTGTCAAATGTTTCAGAAGACAGTTCCTTTGGGAGCTGAGAAAAAGGTTAATGTGAAAAATGAGTAGTTGACATTTTAAAGACTGTATTTGTTCACTAAGAGTCTTTATACCTTTTAGTATCAACAAGAAACTCAATTGTTTCAGTTTGAGTGATGTATTTTACAGACCAAAGGTACAACAAATCAACATCATCTAGTTTTGCAAGAGAAACACTTTGCTGTAAATCCTCACAGAAAAATTCAGGCATAAAACTGTTTAAAGCTCTATTTGAAAGAATTACATGTGCAAATCTACCAAATACTATGGTCGTTTCCAGGATAGTTTATAGTCTTTTTAAAAATTTATTTCTTTAAATCCTTCATATATAGAAATTAATTCTAAAAATGACACAAAAAAAACCTAACCTGGCTTGACTGAGTGCACTGTACTGACTATCATCACTTAGCTTAACTACTTTAAATAAACAGAAGTAGAAAGGAAACAATTTCAGTTATTTAATACCCTAGACTTCAGCGGGCAACACTGAGATTAATCAATAGTGAGTCCCTCCCCAGTTGCTATTAACACTGGAAACTTCTTATCAAAATTCCTTATAACTTTCCAATGCCAATACTACAAAGTGAGATCTTCTGATGTGCTGGTTGAGAAGGCAAAATTCTTGCCTTCTTCTACTTAAGAGCATGTCTGTTTTAAATGAAGAATATTCCCCAGAACAAAGTTTTTTCACCTTTAGAAATTCCAAATATTGTACTTAAGTACATTAAAGCAATTATTAAATGATTAAATTTGTTCATCTACATTTAAAAAATAATTTTTAATATGGCGCAATTAAAAGTAAACTGTCACTGAAAAACACTTTGTTTAAACTGAAGTGCAAAGCTATTGCTAGTGTGGTTAATATCTGCCAGCAGTTATGATCAACAGCACTAAGTAAATTTACACTAGAGCAGCATCTTCCTCTTGTATACACCTGACCCAGAGTGCCAGCTGGATATTGCTGGAACAAGAGCCCAGCACTCAGTAATTCTTTCACTGAATGAAGTGGTACTAACAGAGCGATGCTGTGTCTGATGCAGATAATTGCTTGGTAACATACATAAGAGGAATCCTTGGAATCCAGACAGACAGGTGCTGTTTGTCCTGTACAGTGCTACAGCATCTCAAATGTCTTGGATCTAAAACCACAAAGGGCTGAAGGCAGCTGTTCTTAACAGACCCTTTGGCTTTAATATGCATTACTGAGGAACTCTGACTGAAGAATTAGTCAGTGTTAGCCAAAAGGTACCAGGAAGTTACTGCAGAAGTGTAGGAATGAGCAATCTCCTATCCTAGTATTTTGTATGTAGATTTGTCTCTGGAAACAGTTACCTTCTTGTCTTTAAAACGAATGCAATTCCTCTGTAGTTAAAGACTCAGTTATATGAACCCAAGATTGGGTGCTTAAGGTAAGGGGACAGCCTTGTTACTTACAAGCTTATTAGTCCTTCCACATATGTGGGTAATTTCCTACTTGCAAAGAATTTTTCATGCTTACCACCTAAGAGAAGCCAGTCTTGAATATAAAGCATCCAAGTTATGCCATTTCCTACCTTAGTTTTCCCACCAATGCTTCTATTCTGAAACAATTTTTACCATTATCTTATTTCTATCACATGCAGCATTGGAATTTTCCATCAAGTATTTTGACCATTCTTTTCTGTCCCTAGGAACCTGAGCATACTATTTAACAATGCCATGTAGATTGGAACAAGAACGATAAAAAGCCAAAATGCAAGGGCATATGAAGTGGACGTTTGTGCTTTATGTTTTTTAAAACAAGTAAGTTCTGTCCTGCTTTACTTAACAATTCTCTCTTACTTCTATGCCTATGGCTATCAAACCAGCACAAACCAAATATATTTTTCAGCTGTGCACATTTTCCACAGAAGACCTCAGGAAGCTCATAGCAGCTTGTGGTTGTCTTCCTCTTTTTCTGCCATGTCCTAGACACTGCTGGAGCAGTCAAGCCAGCACATGGAACACCCTACATCAGCCAAACAGCACAACCCTTCAACACTCTGGACCATGTCTGTTTTCCTGTCTCCTCAAAGAAGCTAGTAGGTTCTAGGAGGTCCATTTCAGACACTGATGTTTGTCTTACACAAGTGAGAACAGGGGGCATGCATCTGAATGCTCATCCCAGAGCTGCACAGGACCCTGTATGAAATGCTGTTTTTAGGGGTCTCTTCAGCTGCAGATGCATGTACCCTAAGCTGTGGGATAACCCCCTTGCAACCAGACATGCCATCCATAATTTAAATCCTCACAAACCAAGCTCTGGGAACTCTTAGAACCAGATATTCAACTAGATTAAAGCAGTTGTGAATATTCACTGCTTAATATCTAGAATGCTGGGAAACAATGTTGATAATTTAAACAGTGAACAAGACAATGACCTTTGTACAGTGACTGGCTTTCCACTTGTAATTAATACTGCAGTTAAGAACACCAGATACCATCAAAACATGTCCAAAACAGATCTCTCATTACTGGCCTGAGTAGGGAAGAGTTTAAATATAGAATAATTTCCCAGAATAGGTGGAACCCAAAATATTAGACACTGGCAATGAACACAGAGTTCGAGGTCATCACACTGATGGGGTCTGTACATGGCCTATGCACAGAAATGTATTCTCTGATCAGAGGGGAAAACAACTGAGAGAAGTTTTAGTTTTTTTAAACATGGATACACACGCATATACAGTTGCTAGATTTTCCTCAAGTTGAACTCCTTGTGATGATGAATAGGCCAGCCTTTGTTCTACTGAAGAATACAACAGCTAAATTAAAAACTATTATGCTTATGGCTGTGTCTCAGTAATTAAACATAACAAACGATACTCTTTAAGGTCCTTCTAGCAGGAACACAAGCAAATGACCAGTGGTTGGTACCTATACATGAGCTCTGTGGGGAATATTAAAAACTCATCTGGTAGTTTTATGGTAGTTCAATTAAAACTCTAAGCGCCATTTTGGATGAGAATCACCTCCTGGGAAACTCCCCAAACATTCTCTAGGGCTGCTTCTTCTGTCAAGAGTCTTCATTCCAATATATATAATTAGATGGTTAACACAATTGTGAAGTACAAAAATCTGCTGGCATGCTTTTGTCTCTATAATTACACCCCAGAAATCACAGCTCTCCTAGACTACTTCTGGTGTTTTAAACCTGATGTGTAAACACTACTTTCATACTTGAATACATACTTTTAGCAGGAATTCCTGAAGCTCCTGATGTGTTTTTGTTACACATGTTACAGAAAAATCGGACCAGGTTACCTAGAATGAAGGAAAAAAGAATGAGGGAAGTTCCTTTTCCCAAATATCATAGCAATTAGCCTGTCAGAACAATTCCATAAATTTGGCAGTCTCAGAGTTAACACTTGCAATTAAGCAAACACCAGGTAAAACAGGGATAAGGCTGTACTTTTTCAAAGATATACTAATTTTAAGTGTGTATTTTAGGATCACATTCATGTTATTTATGGCTAAAGGGAGCATGGACAAATTCAAGGAAATACAATGAAGTCCCTGAAGATTACTGACTCAGAAAGAAGCCAGGCAGAAGGCTCTGTAATTATGGGATTTGTATCAAACAGAAATAATTAACCACAAAAAAAATAGGTACCAGAGGAAAGGACTGAAGGTCAGATATACTGGATTGAGCTCTCACTGTCATTACCAGGAGTCAAAATGAAACAGAAAAAAATCTCTGTTTATATTACCTATAAAATAATTTTATCTGCCTCAGACTCAAATCTTACACAGTCATATACAAGTTGTTTTAGGCTACAAGTCATAAAAAGTATTGCAAGTTACTAATTAGGCACTCAAGAATCAGACAACATTCTGGCATATGCCTGTATAAAATTTCAGTAGCTTATTGTTCCGACACGACATGCAAGTAGTAAACAGCACCTTCACATGCATGTTTTGAGTAAAAAATAAGTAAGCTTGGTTAGATGAGTGTGGCCTGGCTTTAAGCCCACTTCTGGGCCAAAGATTCCAATTAGTTACATGGGAAGATTCAGGGTAACAGGAGTGGACACAACAATTATAAACATTCATTTACTCTCGGGCGTTGATAGAGTAATGTCACCCACCAAATGTCTTCAACTTAGTCCCCAGAAATGCCAACTACCTCGGTGTCCTCAGCTGGGAAGCCATGACTGCAATTGCTGTTACAACCTTAAAAAAGCAGTGTCTGGGCAAGACAAAATTATCTACAGTGAAGAGCACAGAATATACCTGCACAGATGACGAAAGGAAACTCCTTCCTAAAAGAACTGAGGTGGAGTTTCAAGATTACTGAAATACTTGCCACATCTCCACATGGCCCCTTTAACAAAGAAATTCAAAACCGCTGTCAAATCTGGCTACATGCTGAATCTTTAAAAAAGCATTTTGACTTTAAATATTGATAATCTATATAGGTATTCTGTACAAACTTTCCCCATCTCCTACTGTATTTTACTTCATACTCGCTTCACAGACTATTTGGAAAAAAAAAATCTATGATGTGGTTGAAATATTTAGCCAGGTTAACCTTAAAGACATTGAAGGCTACCTTCTACATATTACTGTCCTCAACAAAAGAAGAGTGCATCCATTTAGAGAATACAATATCACAGGATACAATACTAAACTCTGTGATCAACACATCAACTTTCAGCTCAAAATGGCTTTTTTTAGGTTTGCTTCTTCAAAGACCTCCCCCATGTCAAATGACCAGTCAGAATGTTTGATGTGAACCATTCTGTTTTGGGTGAAAAAGGGGAACATTTAACTTTAACTTCAAATCTGGTATAATACCAGATTCACATCTATTGGCACAATGACTCATAGTGTTAGTCAGCCCTTGCTAAGAAAATTACCACTTTGATTCAACTAGAACATCATCATCAACAGCCTTAGTAACCATCATTTAATACATGCTGCCCTTAGCTACCACAATAAATGAAGACTACACTAGGTGGGCTGTCCAGTTTTTGGCCATTTTCCAGCTTCTTTGGTTTTGCCTTAAGAAAAAAAAATCCAAACCAAAGACACCAATCTCCAGTTTTCTCAAAAAGCATAGGATCCACCCTCACATGGTAAACACCGAGAAATGAGATCCAAGATGACCACATGACTCCAAGCAATCTACAGCTGCAGACTCAACTGTGCTCCTGTGCCACTTGAACACTGACTAGGTTTACAATTCTTATAAATTAGAAAAAGCCAGGTTTCCTGAACTGATGTCACACACCCAGCTATGGCTGAAGCTTTACACCTTCCCACCTTATGCCCACTATTATGTAAAAGACCTGATTTGCATGCAGAACTCAAAAGAATCACAAGATAATCCAAAGAATCTCAAAATTGCCTCCTGTGAAGGTTTTTGAAACAAGCTGTATGTATCTGCAGTACATAGACAATAATTTTAACATCCTGGAGGTTATTTGCTTACTTTGAATGTGTACTCCAAATGTTTGTCAGCCCTTTTTCTTGATACGTCTTTCAGGGTTATCTTCTCAATGTGTACAGCTGAAAGAAAAACACCTCATTGTGCACTCCAAACTGACAGTTTGAAAACCATTCCTTACTTTCCCAGGCTCTCTGAGCACGCCTGTAGGCTAAACCCTGATGCAGACTCTTCCTTAGGAGCTGTTTTATTGCTACAAACTGCCGGGAGCAGGTAGAACCTTGCTCTCCAAGTATTTCTCTGGCCTAGTGACAACCTCTTTGACACACATAATGAGAATCTATGCATTACCCAAGAGCTTATTTAGACTAAATGTCACATAATTACGACAATATAACCACTATAAGTGAAAAGACAATAAAAGGAAGTAAAATTGTATCTTTACTCCAAGAAGTAACAAGGGCTGATAAAAACCAGACAGTACCTTCTACACCTAGGTATCAGAAACATCAAGTAGCAAATGAGGGCAAACTAAGGCAAAATACCCACATTTCTGAGGGTACTTAGGTGAAAAAAAACATATTTAGGGAAGGTCTGAAGGAGACAGAAATGAGCGTCAGCAAACAGAAAACAAAGAAGAAGCAGAAAGCTTTGACAGTTGTACTGTAGAGAGTGTCACTGAACTGAACTGAGAAGTTTAAAAGGTACTGTAAGTACTTGCTACTTTCACATTCCTTCCCCACAGCCTACTGTACATAACAATAGGAGAGTTCTGCCCGTGACCTGGCAAACTGCAGCACCATATGGCTTTCAGGGCCTGGGGACTTCCTTGAGGGCACACAGCATTGTTCAGGTAATACTCCACAGAAAAACCCTTGTGCAGATGAGATGGGATTTCCACTATTGCTGCTATGCTGGCCTAAGAATTCAACAGAATTTTATTCTGTTGCAAGCCTGAACACATCTTTACATGTAAAGAAAAAAATTATTTAAAAGCAGCTCGACGTGCCCTACATCATCGATGCATCCTTTCAATGCTTTAGAAACTCCTTTTTTTTGGAGGTGGGTGGTGTTAACAGTCAAGGTTTTCCTTTCAATTTTTAACTGCATGTTTACATGGGATATATTGGAAACTACTCAACAAGTGTTTTTTCCTAAAAAAACCCCTTAAACCTCCTGCAAATGTATGTTGCAAAACTTATTAATGGATATTAGCTAATTATCCTCTAATATAACGTAAACATTTTAAAATTAATTTCATTACAGTTACAAATTAAGTCTCATCTCCACCAAACATGCCATTTTTAAGAGAATTAAGTATTGGCAATTTCCCTAAAGGAACAATAAGCCAGCAAATAAGCCTAGTGACAGTGCTACAGCTTCCAATTTTCTCAGTAGAGAGACAAATACTGAATGGGCTGGTGTACAATGGCTGTAATCCTCTAGATGGGAATTAGGAAGACAGACAAGCATTTCATTTTTACCAGTTAATGAAGATTTATTATTACAAAGGAAAGAAATCTGAGAAGAGCTAAGGATGCCAGGCAATATCAATATTTTATGAAAAGGTTTAGTGACCTTAATTTTACCTGTCTGGTATAGATTAAAGTGTTGTTAGAAGAAGGACCATGGCACAACAAAAGTTTTTGTTGCAGTAAAATTTCTTAATGGTTAACATTCAAATTGATACTGGAATTCATATTTATAAGTTAATTAAGAAGTTGATTCCCATGACTGGAACTGAGAATAGTGGTTTAAATTGCATTCCACTACATGCATGTATTTAGCATACACAATTAGGAAACTAAGACCATTAACACTCACAGACAAGCTTTTTTTCCCTAATGAGACTATGCTTATTTAAAACTATTGAGTGTCCTCAATGCTAAAAAACTGTCCTCAAGTATAAAAAAAATTTATTACACAATGCAGTATCTTCAACTTCCTTAACTTCTTTCTGCTGCACGCTTCATCGTAATACATAACACAACAGGTAATTACAATGTTGTTGCTGCACAGCTTTAGTTCTAGTTTCAACAGACTCCTTTATAATTCTGTCTCCACAATGACATTTTAAATATTCTAAATGGCTAGGCCAGAAGCAAGAAGTTTGAATACACAAGCCAATGAGGCATGTCACATGTCTACCTCTATTCTGGACACAGCACATGCATCCAGGATGACTAAGTAAAGCATGTATACCTGACACTGCTTCCATTCTAAGTGAAGATTTTAAAAATTCATATTCATCACAGTTGAGAATAAAACTCGAGTTTTACTATCAGTGGTATTTCTAGCCAGTAAGGAGATTTCTACAGCAGGGAATCTCTGCCACATAACTGCGTAGCAAATAGCACAGAGGTATTCTGATCCTTCACTGTGGTTTCTCACTATGATAATACAAATGCGGAAAAAATATTTAAGCTCTTTGCTAGATTAAGTTATTCAAATTTTTTGTGCTTCTGTCACTTTATTTGAGTGTTACTAAAAAGATTCCCCCTTTTAGGTTTCTAATTCATGAATATGAACACTTTGAACTCCATAAAAGCATTTGAAACAGGTTTGTTGTCTGTAATCTGCCGTTATCTTGCTCTTGTTTTGTTTTTCAAGGAATCAAAAACTCTCAAATTGCCGGCCTTCAAAGTGCAGACAAATCTCCACACTAGAGACGAAAGGACATTTATGAGGACAAAATGAATAGCAATCGTTTTTCCATATTGTTGGCTCCTTCCTATCTGCAGACTATCTGTTGACTAATTTTGAGTAGACAAGTAACTTGCTAATCCTCTTGAAGAATAAAGAGTAAGAACAAATCTGTTTTCAATAATGCTCATTTCTTCAAAGAGAAGAAATTGTGCTGGCAATTGCATATCAGAGTTTTGTTTATGCTCAAGAAGCCTTGTTCTTACTCTCCCCAACAGAGCCAAAACACTGACTTCTATGAAATCTTTCACTTTTCCAAACTGCCTTTTCTATAACTCCTGCTCATATGTAAGTTTTCTTTGATTTTTTGTTTTAATTTCATCAAATACATCTGAATCAAGCACCAAAATCTATTGATTGCTTCCCAATATTTTTGTGTTTAGCTTTGCTAAAAAAAATCTAAATACTGTTAATACAAATGCATTACGAACTCCCGTTAATATGTACGTTTTCTTTGCTTTTTTGTTTTAATTTCATCAAATACATCTGAATCAAGCACCAAAATCTATTGATTGCTTCCCAATATTTTTGTGTTTAGCTTTGCTTAAAAAAATAAATACTGTTAATACAAATGCATTACACCTTCTTGTTTTCCCCCAAATCCTACCCTTTTTTCAGTGGCAAGCCCATTTGCAGCTAATTTTCATGCAGGCATTCACTAGCAGTTAGCAGCTAACACAAATGACAACTTGTTATAACAAAGAAAAGACCAAGTAGGTGGCAGAGAAGCTATTTCACTTACCAATCACTGCAGCTTCTTGTTCAGACGAACAGCAAGAGATACAAGATGTCTACAACTCCAAGCAGAGTTTAATGTTCAAGGAAACCCTTAAAAGCCTTCCCCAAAAGGAAGCTCAGACAACATACCTTCTCGCTGAGGTCTGTGGGAAGCCATTGGGAGTCCATCATGAGGTGCTGTGGTTCGTTCTAGCAAACTTGTCTCGTTACTTGACATGCAGTCACCATGGGAAAAGTCGTTCTAAATCAAGAAAGAGAAAAAAAAGTCTTAGTAGAAGAAAAACTAAAGTTCTTAGTAGAAGGTCTGTTACCAAAGCTTGCTCTAAACAGCAGATATTACAGAAAAACCCACAAACCCTGTATCTGGTATTCCACAGGACAAAAACCTGAAGCTCTTGAGAGTGCCAAAAAGGTGCTCATTAGCCATTTCAGTTCTTGTTTTATTTATGTGTTTATCAAATGTCATCTATAACCTCCAGTGTTTCACTGACCTTATTTTTAAAACAGAATATGGTAAGGGAGAGGGTATCTCAAACTGGACAATTCAGGACCATTAGCTCATAACTTCAGTAATAATTTACAATTAGCATGAACTCTTTCAACTACTAACATGTCAAGTCATCTACTCATTACATTCTAAATATATTCTCCTCAATTATATTCATGTCCTGTACCTTCAGCCTGCCACCTCTTCTATACAGGGAATCATGAGTAACTGCTTGGACAGTCTATGAGGACATGTAGTCCATGCATCTCTAACCAACTAAATCCATGCACCTCTTACCAACTAAACATTCAGAACACAAGCAGTTGCCACCAACACCCTCACTTTCATAGAGAAAAGGACAGACTGAAGTCTCATCTTCCCTCACATTTACACGCAGACTTCAAAATTGTATACCAAGACACATTAATACAGTGCACAAAAAGGGACACAACAAGAAATCATAGGAGATAGATAACATGGACAGATAAATACGAGAATAAAAAATAATCTAGGCTAACAATGATAAATAAGAAAAAAGTGTTAGAAGAGCCTGGACTACAAGTGGTTTCCCTAGGGTTACAAAAGCCTACAAATAATTTTTTCCAAATTAAGATGAAACATTAATGTATCAATTTACACATTATTCAATGACCAGGTCTTGCTAAAACAAAAGCAAGAAAACAAATAAACAGACCAACCAAGCTAAAATTGAGAAATACTTTAAAACATCCAGTGACATGAAATGCAATTGTTTAATTTCATGTTCAAGGAAACAACACATTGCCTTAGAAAGGTACATGCACAAGTGTTTGGATTAATCTTTTTTAAGTAAAGCACCTTTGTTTATCTGTAACAAGTAGTATAACATAAGAGCTGATGAAATATCAAATTCGGGAAAACTGAATGCACCACATTTAGGAACTGGTCTGCATGAGAACTAGATTTATTCATTCAGGATGAAGAACACTAGAAGACCTTCATAAAAGATGGGTAGAGAAAAAATATAAATCTCCAGAGAGCCCTCTTTATTTTTAAATGCAGGAAGCATAATAATAAGTGCCAGAATATATGTGGTTTGTTGGGTTATTTTAAGGACTTGTGCAATGTGATGAGACAAATCATCAACCAAGATTAGTTGCTGTATTTGTTGAAGAGGACCCCAAGACTGTCACAACAAAAAGATCAGAATGAGAAAGCACAGAGGCGGCAAAAGACATCTGAATCCCCTGCCAATTCTTCAACAAACTTCTTCAGATGAGACAGATATATCAGCTACAGCTGCCTTCATCTTACTAAACCAGCTTTATTTCATCTACAGAGTGGGTACAAACTGTGGCAGCTCCTAAACTGTCCAGGCATCAAGGCTGCCCTGGGCATGCTGGTAACCCAACTTTGGTCAGTGACACCACCAGTAGCACAGTTAGCAGCTGCCTTTAGACTGCACTGCAGGACATTTCAGCTGCTCCATCAAACCGATGTATGTTTGTGCTCTGAGATGAGCGTTGTTAATTTCAGGTTTCAAAGCCATCAGATACAAAATATAAAGCCTGCTTTGTTTCTTCAAGATAAAACTCACACCAGTCCCCAGTCACTCAGTAAACAATCTCAGCAAACATCTAATAAATTATGAGCATAATGTCCGATATGGGGTAAGAAAGGAAAAAGCTGTATGTCAATGAGACTGCAATTTTTAACAGCTTTAGCACACTTACAAGTTTAGTTTACTAAAATAAACCCCCAAACAAGCCACCACACAAACATGCTGTGGAGAGAACTACTTCCAGAACTCTTCAAAAAACCCACTGATACTGTTTCAGCAGACATTTCATAACAACTGTGGGCAGAAAAAGCGGAAGTACTTTGGTTTGGTTAAGTGTTAACTCCTGATCTAAAAACAATTAAATCTGAGGTCAGACACCTTCTCTTGCATTCAAAGTCAGGATATTTGTTTTGATTAATGGAAAACAAAAGACAGTCTATTCTAAAAAATAATTGCTAGTTTAAAAGTCAAAAAAACTGTGAGCAGTTTTTAGATGTATAGGAATATGATTTACTTCAAAAAAGTATTCTGTTCAGCTCATGTCAAGGAAGCATTAAATACTGCTGCTACACCTTCTAATACTAGAAAATTGCTTCTTACCAAGCACATGCATCATCTCTGTAACAGCATTCAAATACTTTTGCAGTGAATTATTCTGGAATGGTTATTTTTCTATCTATGGCAGCAGTCTATAACAGGCAAACTACAACTGCAGTTGAAGACCCCCTTTAATCTGCAAAATATTACGTTTCAAACCTTATTTAAATAATTATAACAATTATTATAAAATAACTATAATAAATTCATAATTTATTCACTTGCAGAATTCTTCACGTCCAAAGTTAACCAGTAATATGCACTGTGTGCATTCTGTGACTGCTGGCTTTCACAATAGCTAGTGCAATGCAGGAGGTAGACAGTGGGAAATCCAGAGCAGTCACAGCTTCATCTTACAGCCTGCAAAGCTCCAGATCCTGCCTTAAGCTGCACTACAACTCTTCACTTTTGGTGTTACCTGCTGTGACAGTTCTACATCAAACTCACAAGTAACTGAATCACAGGTGCCACTGTCAGAGCAGACAACCCCAGGGCACAAGTGACTGCAAAGTCTGAAGGGCCAAAGAATATTAAGAGTGGCATCATGTGTTACTGCCTGGTGCCAGTCTCTCCAGGAACACAAGTCCTTTAAAGCCTGGTACACTGCTGAGGAAGGTCATGCTGTACAAAACCAGCTGTGCTCATCCTTTCCTATCAGTGAATATCACATATTCCACATTCACACAACACACACGAGCATAAGGTTAACTCTCACATAAGCCTTTGTCACTGTGAGACTTCACTGCAACTCACAGTGCTGCTGCTAATGATTAAAATATAGTGAAGCAGGAAATCTGGGCAGCCCCAAACCAGCTGCCAGATAATTAATTTGATAATCACACAGATCTCCTTGATGGGCTGAAGGATTAACTACATTTCTCTTTGAAAGTAAAATGAGCTAAGAGAACATCCTAAAAACCATCTCTAAAAATTATCTGCTCTTACAACCCAGACCAGTTTTGTATGAAACAGATCTATCCTCACATGGTTGAAAGCAAGTACTATGTTAAAAAAAGCCTTATCACTTGAGACATTTCCCAGGACTATATCATACAGAACATCATAGAATGTTTTGGGTTGGAAGTAACCTTAAAGATCACCTAGTTCCAATCCCTCTCCCATGGGCAGGGACACCTTCCACTAGACATGGTTGTTCAGAGCCCCATCCAACCTGGGATGAGGCATCCACAGTTTCTCCAGGCAACCTCTTCCAGTGCCTCATCTCCCTCACAGTAAAGAATTTCTTCCTAGTATCTAGAACATGGTTAGGTTTCTAGCCTGCAAGCACACATTGCCAGGTCACATTGAGCTTCTCATCAAATCACACTCTCAAGCTCTTCTCCTCACAGCTGTTCTCAATCCATTCTCTGCCAAGCCTGTATTTGTGCTTAGGATTGTCCCAAGCCACCAGCAGAACCTTGTACTTGGCCTAGCTGAACTTCATGAGGTTCACAGAGATTCCTCTCTCAAGCCTGTCAAGGTCCATGTGGATCCTTCCCTCCAGTGTGACAACTCCAAAACACTGCTTGCTGTCATTGGCAAGCAGTGCCCTTGATCCCACCGTCCGTGGCACTGACAAAGACACTGAACAGCAGCCATCCCAGTACCAACCCCAACTCCAGTTGTCACAGGTCTCTGCTTGGACCAGGGAGTCCTTGAAAACAACTCCTTGAGTGTGACCATCCAGCCAATTTCCTTATGCACCAAGTGGTCCATCTGTCAAATCCGTGTCTCTCCAGTTTAGAGACAAGGCCATCGTGTGGGACAGTGTCAAATGCTTTGCCCAAGTCTGGGGAGATGACGTCAGTCACTCCTCCTATCAACACTACCACCCTGATGCAGGAGGCCACCAAATTTGTCAGGCATGATCTGTTCTCAGCAAAGCCATGTTTGCCATTAAATGCCTCCGTATTTTCCATGTTCATTAGTATGGTTTCCAGGAGGATCTGTTTCATGATCTTGCCAGGCAAAGGTGAGACTGACCAACTTCTAGTTCCCTGGGTCTTCCTTATCTTCCTTTTAAAAATGGGGCTTATGTTTCCCCTTTTCCAGTCAGTGGAAACTTCACTAGACTGCCATGACCTCTGAAATATGATGGATAGAGGCTGAGATACTTCAACTCTCAATTCCTCCAGGACCCATGGATGCATCTCATCAGGTCCCATTGTCTTGAGCACCCTCACATTCCTTAGATGGTCTTCAACATGTTCTCCTACAGTTGGTGGTTTCCCATTCTCCCAGATCCTGCCTTTGCTGCCATGACTTCAATGGTGTGGGCTGGAGCACTTGGTGAAGACCGAGGCAAAAAAAGTTATTGAGTACCTTGGCCTTCTCCATATCCCAAATGACCAAATATGCCATTCACTTTGAGTCTTTCTCTTACCACCCGTGTATCTACAGAAGATTTTGTTGTTGCCATTGTCATCCCTGGCTAGATTTAGTTCTATCATGACTATAGCTTTCCTAACCCGGCTGCTCAAAGAGCTTGTCTATATTTCTTCCAGGCTATCCTGTCACTGCCTTACACCCTTTGTAGCCTTCCTTTTCAGGTTTGAGTTTGACGAGAAGCAGCTTACTTATCCACACAGGCCTCTTAGTATTTCTGCCTGACTTCCCCCTCATTGGGATGCATCACTAATGAGCTTGGAAGAAGTGATTCTGCAATATCAATCAATTTTCTGGGGCCACTCTTCCCCCTGAGACTTATTTCATCCTACTGTACCAATCAGCCTCCTGAAGAGAAGTCCAGAAGCATTGATGTCCCAAGGTCTAGGGATGCTTGTCTGTAACACAAGCACCAGATACCCAAAGTGGTGAGCCATCCTGCTGAGAAGGATGTTGCTCTGTCTAATGCCATGTGAGCTGGGCAGATCTCAGCTAACCTACACATGACAGATGTCCAGACTCTGCCTTCTATCAATGTAGATGACTGATCAAGCAATGTCATGTTGGCATTGCTTTGGCAATATGAAGTGAAATCTGTTACTGGATAGCCTACTAATTACCATGAGCAAGTGATTGATGCACATAAGTCTTCTGATGCTTGCACTGCACTTTCATGAAAGAACTATTCATTCATCAGCTCTGATGAGCACTAACAAGGGAAACACACTTGCAGCAGCTGGACAGCTTGATTAGTTCTACGTGCCCAAATATGAAATATTATTTTTCTGCAAGAACTACAGTAAATGTGCTGTGAGGGACAGCACTACTCAGCCTTGCAGGCTATGCAGATGTAAACTGGCACAGCTTGTTCATTCATCTACAAGTGGGAACTGACAAACAAAGCCGGATGAAAGAAGGCATTTTGGAAAAAATCAAGGTCCAACTCATGATTGTGAGTTATCAACTACAGCATCTGCACCTTCGACAAAATTGAGTGATGTCAGAATAATCATTAACAGATGTGGTGCCAATTACAAGACCAAAGTCATGATTTGTTTATAACAAACCTTGCAGGCTCTCATTGTTTCACAGCTGTGATATGCAGATGTATCACTGCACAGCTGTAGTAGCACAAAGGTTCAACATCACCTCTCCAGAAGCAACAAGCAGGTGAAACTGCCTGCGTACTTGTGTGCTGCTGAACCCTCTCCTGATGACTACAGCAGAGATGAAGCCTTACTCAACACTGAGCAACAGTACTTTCACCTCATCACTGTGGGGTGTGGCTTGGATACAGGGATAGAACATTCTTGCCATTTTAAAATGGAAATCCAGCATATGCATTTAATACTCACAAATGCAAATATGTAGAGCAGCAATGCTTCAAAACCTGTTTAATGCTTACCACTGTTGATAGAACAATTGTCCCCTAACCAAAAAAATCCAGTACTGTCTCAGAGAAGTTGTTAGGCAAATGCAAAACCAAGACTGCAGACAAATGCCCAACAGACATTGCTGCTAAGCCATGCTCCAATCTGCAAACTTTGAACTATACAAAGGCACCATCCAACTGTTGTAAGATGCAGAGAAGCTGTTCTGTTCTACAAGACTAGAGCAGAATTAGCCTCAAGATCTAGGACCACAAAGACCCACCAAATTATCTCTCTTTTGGCCAAACCAACATGCAACTTAGATGTTTCCATGTCAACTTATCTTTTAACATGTAGAATCAACCTCCAGAACAATAATACTTATTCCACATAGAACCACAGCTGGAGAAATGTGCTGACAGGAATCGCAGAAAGTTCACCATGGGAAAGTGCAAAATCCTACACCTGGGCAGGAATAACTACAGGCACCACACACTCAGAGACCTAACAGACTATAAAGTAGCTTTGCAGAAAAAGACCAATACGTATAAAAATGTACGTGTGTGTGTATACACACATCTGAAGGGAGGGTGCAATGAGGATGGAGACAGGCTCTTTTTAGCAGTGACCAGTGACAGAAGCAACAGGCAGAAGCTGAAACACAGGAGATTCCCTCTGGACATCTGGAAACACTTTTTCATTGTCAGGATGACTGAGCACAGGTTGCCCAGACAGGCTGTGCTGTCTACATCCTTGAAAACACTCAAAAGTCATCTGGACATGGTCCTAGGGAACAATCTGTAGGTGGCCCTGCTTAAGCAAGATGACCTCCAGAGGTCACAGCCAATCTCAGTCCCTTCATGGTTCTGTGACCAGACATAAAATGCCGTAATATGTGTAGTAAAAGCCTGACTGGCTGAACATACAGTTCAATTGGATTATGTGCAACTGCCCTATAAACTCATATCTAGTAAGCTAGACTGCATAGAGAGTATGCACACGTGCCTAAAAGTACTTTAAAGCATATTTGTTTTGCAAAACTATGTTAAGAGCTCACCTGTAAGAGGCAGCAACAAAACACTATAACGGAGACAGAAACCTGACAAAATATCAGCTGATTCTGAGACGAGAATGACACCACGTGACAGCTTCAGCAATCAAATACTGACTAACTTATAGCACTACCAAATCACAACACTTTTGAGACAAAGGGCATACCAACCTTCTCACATCACATGAACAAATTCAGCCTGTGGCAATTACATTTGAAGTACTAGACATGGCAGCTACACCTGTGATTTACAGTGCTGGGGGAATAACACACCTCCGTTTGCTAGAAACACAGCTCTCACCTCCACCTGAGCTTCTAGCAGGACCTAAACCACTTTCAGTCCAACCCAGCTAATCCATGACACAGTAGAGAACTTGAAGTTAGAGCCAGCCAGGCATCAGTTCAAGCATTACTCTATCCCCAGGTGGTTGCTTATTCAACAACCCTGCAACATCAGTACTTGTGCTATTGTCAGCTGAGTGAATAAAAATAAAATTACTTGAATGTAGAAGTTCAGACTAACACAAAAAATTATTCTCATAACAGTCTAGAGTGACAGGAAGATTTAGAAAACATCTGCCCCTGAAGAGTAGTTCACTGAAGTACAGTCAATACTGAGAAGGGACGATGCCTTCATTACTACATTTAATTACCATCAGAGGGCAAGATGTCATTTTGTCCAATCCTTGAACTCCAGCATAGTTTGAAAGTATTCTTTTATGTACTGCATTTCTGAATAACAGAAAATCTCTGTCTTGTGGTTATCTTGCTCCTAAGGCTTCCCAAGACACAAAATTTTCTTTAGATATTCAAAGTATTTCTACTTTCTTCTCCCAAAAAGACAAGATTAAGAGGTTGAGAAAAGGCAATAAACTCACAAAGGAATGCAGTTACTAGCCAGATCTCTGCCAGTTTTGGTCTCCAGAAGTATAAACCCTTAGACTTGGAGCATACTACAGAAATTCACCAGCTCTTGAAGGAGAAGTAGGTATTTTGTTTTAATTACAGTAATGAAGAATCAGTTGTAGTGTTTTCTAGGACAGCTACGGCTAGAGACTGATAATGGCAAACAAACAAGATGACAGATTTAAGCAGGCAGAATCCTACAGACTTCAGAGGGTTCACAGACACAATCATCCTGCTGCTGCTGTCTGCACCCTTTCCTGCAGCTCTTTAAAAAACCTGAGAGTCCTCTTCACTCCAAGCCCAGCAAGATCCTGCTACCTATAAATAAGTCAGCATTGGGCAACCCTGAAAATTGGACCACAGCTCAACTACAGCAATCAAAGTACAAGCATTAGGAAGTCACAGGTATATTTTCAACACCCTCAGTATTCATTTACTCTGCGGGAGAACAAACTGTCAGGGACAACTAAGCGGCTGATTAACTCTGGTACAATGGGACTGGGAAAGGCTACAAACTTGTACTAACACCTCATATTTAGAATTAAACAGCTAAATCGGCTCAAAGCAGTGAAAGTCTTTACTCTGCAAATTTCTGGAACATCAGCATGCACATCTAGAGAGAACTCATTCATTTTAGGCATAGTTTTTTATCTAGCTATGACTTCCTTTCCAGTAATGTTTCTGGAAATTCTTAACTCCTGTTTGAAGACAGAGAAATTCCTGTTCAAAGACAAGGCTGTTAGGTTCTCTGAGGCAGCTGGAATACTTTTCATCTCAGTATGCAAAACTTGTAAAACATTTGTATTTCCCTGGAGTGCCCCACCATTTAAAAGATCTTTGCCAAGAGTGAAATGACATTTTTTATCTTTATGTCTCTTATTTAAACCAGACTCTGAAGATACTTTTCCTTATACTCAACTCTTATGACACTAAAAGCAGTGCACTGCAGACACAGCTCTTAGAATTTAATTTTAGAATCTACTACCTTATTCTGCTGCGAGTGACTGAAGATCAATTATAAAAGCACTCTTCTAATTTGCACACAAAATATCCTATAAATAGAAGTGCACTAAGAAAAATACTCTGTAAATAGAAACTTTCCTTTTGTTTGTAAGTAAAGACTTTTTTCTGTGAAGAATCCTGCAGCCAACTAATTATATTACTATTCAACAAACCATTATCTCCAGGAGATTGCTTATTTCGACAGAACCTTGGTTCTATTCCTGTCAAGTATGCCTGATTAAATATTCCAGTGCCTAATGCAAGCCACGGTTATTACGTTTGTAGATATTCAGAGCTTCTTCGGTATTTCAGCATTTTGATCCCAGACATCCGATGGGATGGAGAAAGATAAACAATAAAGTCAAACTGCTTTGATAACGATGAACTTATTAAACAAAAATAATCAATGCAAGAGTTAAGCTGTGTGTTCTGTAACTTAAACAAATATACAGTGTTATCAACAGGATCTTTGCACATTAGCACTTCTTTTATTCAGCAGCGAATATTGCTGATTTATTCTTATACTTCAACTTCAGATGTGAAGTTGATATTCTGCAGTTTAACACACCAATGACTTTTTTCCAAAAGATCTTATAAACCACACCTTAAATTAAGAATATAAAAATAGTATCAAGTGTTTCTACTTCAAGCATAAAAACTCCCTAACTTTAATTCAGAAGACTTCATAAAGAAAGCAAATTTATCAACTGTAAAGTAATCCTAATCTGCCCACCCCGCTCCAACAGTCCTACCTCCCACAACTTTTGAATTCCTGTTTTGAGCTGAATTTGTTAAAATATATCCAAAAAAGTTACATTTTTCAAAATCATTGAAATAAAGACACTAAAAACAGCAACAATCTTATTAACAACAGTCCTACCTCCCACAACTTTTGAATTCCTGTTTTGAGCTGAATTTGTTAAAATATATCCCAAAAGTTACATTTTGAAAAATCATTGAAATAAAGACACTAAAAACGGCAACAATCTTATTAATCATTTGTCATTAAGTAACTTTATTGTGAGCTCAATTTTATCAGACACACAGACCCTAACCAGAAAATATTCCCAAGAACAGAAAAAGCAAATTGCTTTATGCTCTAGTAAATCACCCACAAATTCTTTTCAGGTGAACCTCCCAAGCCTTGGTGCTCACTAAAGCTAGGTGCTACAACTCCTCCAAACCTCAAACCGAGCCATTTTGTTAGATATGCCACGTGCGAGAGCACAGTCCTTTGCCCTAAAGAATTCCGAACTGACAAACCGCCTGATTCCGCTCCAGCTCCGCACTCCCTCGCGTGTGCGGGCTGATTTCCTATGCCTGGCTGCTGCCAGCCATAGCACACATTGGTATTTCACGGCCCCACGGTGAACAACAGCCCAGTGAGCGCCTCCCGGCGGGTCAGAAGCCGCGAGCTGGGAGCGCCCGGGAGCGCCAGGCGCGGCGAGCCCGGAGCTGCGCTCTCCGTGCCGGGCGCGGGGCACGCGGCAGTCCCGCGCGGCCGCTTCCCGCCGGCCGAGCCCCGTTAGGCACCGGCGGCACCGCCCGCCGCACGTGACCGGCAGCCAGCGCCGCCATGTTGGCCGGGGCGGGAAGCGGCGGCGGCCGCCATCGGGCAGCGTGTCCGTGTCCGCGCACAGCGGCCCTCCGCCCCCGCCAACACGGCGGGCAGCGGGGCTGTGCCCGATCCGTGACCCACCCGTCCTCCCCGCAAACAAAGAGGGGTCACCCCCTTTCCCCGGGCCGTGACGGTGCTCGGTGGGTTGGGGGGTCGTGTCCACCCCTTTCCCCACTCCTGCCGATCCTTCTGCCCTCGCCGCGCCCGGCTGTGCCCGTCCTCCTGCCTGGCACCGCCTGCCCCAGCGCTTCCCGTGCGGCCGCGGGCCGGGGAGAGCACCGCGACCGCTGCGAGGGCTCCCGAGCGCAGCTGCTTGGGCTGCCCGGCACGGAGCGGCTGCTCCCGGAGATGGAGCCCAGCCCTTCCAAATAAAATTTCAGAGAGGTCTTTATGAACCGTTCCCGTTCACAAACGCAGAGCCCTGAAGGCACTCAAATTTCAGAAATTAAAGGAGGAGAAAAGGCCTGTGGACACCCGACGGGATTTTAAATAAAGTTCAGTGTAATGCTACGGCAGCATTTCGCCAGGGAAGCCTTTAACGCTGCTACTGGCTCCATCTCCTCTGGCGTTTTATCTGCGAGGGTCCCACCGTCCCCGTGGAATGCTGACTGAAAATCCTCAGCAGAAACCCACTGATTCCTCTGTTCCCTGTCAGCCATTACTTGCCAGAAAGGCTGTGCTGTATTTACAATTAGCCATTAGGGAGGGGGAGGGGAAGGAAAGCCTGCGGAAGCGCTGCCGCTTCACTGCTGGGTCGGCTCCGGAGTATGCGATGTGCGTGCTCAGCCAAGCTGACTCGGGTGCCTCAGTGTTCCCCGAGTAAACAAAACCACCACAACTTGGACAGCTGCTTTTATGCTGAAGCCAGAACACTGCACAAAACTGACTTCAATCCCAGCAATTCACGGGAGCCTGCTCTCCCAACTGCATTTGGTGGGACAAATTGTAGCTGAGCAGCTACAATTGCTGTGCCAGTTCCAGGCAGGAAGTATGTTTCCGGTTACTAGCTCTTTAAATCCAGAAGGGACAGTGTCCAGTCTTACCACTTCCTGCAATTCAATCTTTTCCCCGGAAAGATGAACTTTCAGGATTAATTTCTGGGATAGAACTAGACTTGATGCAGGCCAATGAGCCAAAATAAACACTTTTTGGACTGATACTCCAAATTCATTGTGATTTCAGTTCTGTAACGTCTGCTCATTAGTTTTATGACCTGCCAAATGCGTTTTGGACTTTAAATGATATAAGCATTTAGTTAATGAAGATAATATCAGAAGGCTTAGAAATTGATCCCTGTCTCCTCTGAGTACTCCTCAAGAGCATACCCCATCTTTAGCAAACCGAAGGAGCCATTCCTTTCATACAGCAGGCAATGTAGAAGTTTTTTACCAGTGGCTGAAATGGACTGCACTGCAAGCAGACTTAGAAGCAAAATCCCAAAACCCCGACCCTTACTGCTTTGTACCCTTTTCTCTCAACTAACTCATGAAGACCTGATGGGTTCAGTGGAACAGCACTATAAACACCCGTCTTCCAGTCCTTCCTTCCCCCTTGCACGAGAGGCCATCTATAGACCAAAAACTGCAGAGCTCCATGAGGACAGCTTGGCTGCATAAATATGGGGCAATTTTTAAAGCCAATGCTCATCAAGAGGGCAGCAGTGAATGGCACTGCGCGAAAACCTCTGCTTAAGCAGAGCTACTGCACAGGAGAATGCTTCCGTTGTCACTGCAAGTCCTCATCCCTGGTGACAGCCACATCCTAGCAACAAGTGGCACATCTGCTTTCAGGTTGAGCTTTGCTGTTTCCTGACAGGCACCCAAAAAATCAGTTTTTCTCTGCACAGAAGCCTCACCTGTGACATTTTAATTTGTTTCTTTAGTGGAATCATTAGCACGCCCTCCCTAATGTTGTCAGCCATCTCACTGAACCTGGTGTTTCAGAGAACCAGCCTTAGAGCTGGTGACCCGAATGCTGCCCTGATTCTTGCCAAGTTCAAGCCTGTGTCTCATTCTGAGGAGCAAGGAAGCAGACTCCATATAAAAAATATTTCAACTTGTTCTGTTGGTTTGAAGCCCCTATAGAATGCTCTCTTAAGCAATCTGGTCTCTATCTAGCATTATTATTTCTATTTTTACAAATCTAGTCAAGCTGTTGCTTGTACTCCTGCTTCGTACAGTGACCTACAGCGTATGAGGCAGGCAGTTCAGTACTGTGCACCCTGCACTCCAGCACGGCAGAGTTCCAAAAAAAAAAAAACAAACCAACAGCGTTCCAGAAAGCATGGCAGGCTAGGAAAATCAGCCCTTCCCCCCGCCAAGAAATTTGTAGTAGACACTCCGCAGGAGGTTGTGGGGGCGGCCGGGGCTGACACAGCCGTGGTAGGGGGAGGACGGAAGGGACCACATCCCAATGGGGGGGAATTCGGGGAAAGCAAGCAGCCGCTCCTACGAAAACAGTAGGGAGCGATGGAAGCAGGACGAAACCACCCGCCGAGATGGCGCAGCAGGAAGGGCGCAGGACGCGCCGTTACCTGGGCTGGGTGGCGGCCGAAGCCCTCCTCCTCCTCCTCCTGGTCCCCGCACAGGGCCCTCCGCAGCCGCTCCAGGTGCTCCCTTAGGGTGACCCGCTGGTGGAAGGAGAAGGCCGGGTGCAGCGAGGCCATGGTGAAGAGCAGGAGCAGCTCCTCCTGCGCGCCGCAGCCCAGGCCCTGGGCGGCGGGGAGCCCGGCCTGCCCGTTCTCCGCGGCTCCGTCCATCACCACCACCACGTCCCCCTCCTCCTCCTCCTCCTCCTCTTCCTCCTCCTCGGCCGGGGCCCGCCGCGCCGCCGGGCAGCTCTGCAGGATGGAGTCCACCTGGGGCAGGAGGCGGTGCAGGCGGCCGGCGGCCTCGCGGTTCTCGGAGCCCAGCAGGGCCAGGTAGACGATGAGCTTGGAGCGCACGGCGGGGTCGCGGAAGTCGCCGAGCTGCCCGGGGTCGCTGAGCCCGTTGGCCTTGGCCTCCGAGTCGCGGAGGCAGTGGTAGTCCTTGCGGGCCAGGTCCTCCAGGCAGGAGCCCAGGAATCGCAGCTCCAGCGGGTTGCACAGGTCCAGCAGCCCCACCATGAACTCCAGGCGCTGCGCCGAGCCCAGCACCAGCCCGAACCACTCGTACACCGTCTCCTTGTCGGTGCGGGCGGCCGCCGAGCCGGGACCGCCGCCGCCCGGAGCGCCCAGCGGCCGGGCCCAGGCCCCGGCCCCAGGCCGTGCAGCCGGCTCGGCCTCTCCAGCCCACACCCCCTCCCCGCCGCCGCGGAGGCGCCCCCGCGGGCCCGGGGCACCTGCTGCTGCAGCGGGAGGTGACAGTCCAGGGCACCGCCGGGCTCCTTCAGCCCCGCCGCCGTCGCATCTTCCGCCGCCGCTGCCTTGTGGCTCGTCTGCTTCAGGGGCAGCTTCATCTTCAGCATCCTCGGCGGCGGCGCGGGGGGGACGCGACGCCCGCCGGGACCCGGCGGCAGCNCGGGCACGCGCGGCCGGCACGGCCCCGCCCCGCGCGCGGCGCAGGGACCGGCGCGCGCTTCGGGAACGGGAGGGGAGCCGGGCTTGCCCGGTGAGTCCCGTTGGTCACGGCCATGGGAACGGGTCAGCAGTTCGCCTGGGACCCGTCCGAGCGAGGCTCCCTGTCTCCTGGATAAAAGATTTCCGTGGGATGAGGCCGTGCGTTGGCTGGTGGCTCTGGCGTGCGGAGCCACGTGGGTTTGCCCAAAGCCGGCGGGAGCGGGCCCGGAGCTGTGCCGTGCCGGTGGTGGAACAATGCTGAGAGTGGAAACATGGCTGCTACAGGCCTTTCCAATTTCTATTTCCTATTTTCTAAATTCTCATGCAGTTGAAACTTCTGCCATTGTAAGATGTCTCCTTTTTAAAAACTACTATTGCTCTAGCATTGTGTCTTTCCACCCAAGTTTTCTTTTGCAATAGTGAAATAAAGGGAAAATTGCAGAAACAAAAAATATAGTAAAGTGGCTTAGGGATCCTCTGTTAGGAAATAGCAGGCTTGCTGTGCTCTCATTCCCCCAACTGGGTTCCCAGCTGTCGTGTTCCACGCTGAAAAGCCCACAATTACAATTACAAGATTAAGCAGCGCTCTGAGTAGTTAGAAAGTTTCAATGCTCCTCACTTTGATTCCCCCACAGTTACATAAAGGAAGTGTATTTGAAAGGAGAACCAAGCCTGCGGCTCGCTTAACAGCACAGTGAAGAATAAAATTAATTCTAATTGCAATTATGCAGAGCAGCATCCCTGAGCTGCTTACAGGCACGCAGGATAAACTGCCGGAGCTGACTGCCCCTGTCTGTTTGTCCAAAAGCCGGTGGTGCTACGATGAAGAGCTTTATCAAACAACTGATAAGCTGTCATGCATGTTATAATGGTCTTGTATGCATCACTCAGATTTGCCACAGAGCAGTCTTGAGTGGTGGTTACAGACTATGCCATTTCTTGCATTTTTATCTATGTACAGCAAACATATGTATTCTGTTTTTAAACATTAAATGACTAATTTGAAGGTAGCTCATGTTGGGTTTATAAGTTCCTAGTGGCTGCCCAGTCCTCTTCTGGTGACACGAATGGACTTGACCCTGACTCAGCGCGGCTCTCCTCACTCACTGGCATCACAGGAGCACTGGCACTGTCCTCAGCGAATCTTCAGGAGTGGAGAGGGGACTGGGAAGTGGGTCCGACCTTACCCTTCCATCCCACACTGCCAACAGCTCTCTGCTGGTCCCAGGACTAGGGAGGTGAAGAAAAGTGTCACGAAGTCTCATAAACTTGTTTTCTCCTCTTTTATTTGATTCTGTTTGCTGGTTATAGCTGGGCTGGACCTGTGAGTCACTCCAGATCCCTGCAGTCATTAGTCAAAGCAGCTATCATAGTGCCACAGTAGAATATTTTATTATGTCGTCATTGTGATGCAGTAATTCTAGAATTACAGCGATTCTTGTCATATTATTGTTATTTTTTTCCCAAAGAAAAATTACTAGGACTGCCTTGGGGGATATGCCACACTGGAATTGTGGGAGCACAGAAATAAGGCTTGAGGTTTCTGCTTAGTAATTTGAACAGATATTTAGTCTGAATAAAATTCGCAATATCAGAATTGCAATGATCCAAATGTTAGAAATAGCATTTCTTACTTTAACAATCTGTGATTCGAATAAAATGTGACATAGTTCCAAACAGATAATACCATGGAGAGTGAAAAAGGAATTTATTTTTGTGGGAATGAGCAGAAGGGGAGGGCAGAAAGAGAAGGTACCATTCAAAAATCCACAAAGGTAAGGTAAATCACAAATTCATGAGGGTAGTGGTTAAATGTACACTCTCCTCATCCAGAAAACCCTTGAAGCCCATCTCTATTTGTGACAGTTCCCAAGCCGATTCTTACTTTCACAAATAAGCTTAAGAACCTAATTAACTCTGCTCTTCTTAGTTTTCCCTTCTTAATGGCTTACACTATGATACTTGAGGAAAACAGATAAGAAAGATGCGAAGTCAGGAAAGGAACAAAAAAGGATAAGGAATGTTATGAGAAAGCAGAAAGAAGACAAAGATATTCCAAGTGGGTTTACAAGTAATTCAGTAGCTGAAGGAGTTGTCAGCAAGGGAGAGGGCAGTGCCGAAAGAGAACTGAAACTTAAGTGCCCAAGAGAAATGAAAGTGAAACTCCGGACTTTGAATGGAATGAGAACTCGGAGGGGAAGTGCTCGAACACTGACAAGCTAGTACAATGGGAAAAGCTACTATAAAATTATCTTGCCTAGTGCAAGTGCTCTGGAGGTTTTCTAACCTGGTTTTCTTTAAAAAATGAATAGCTTGCATAGGTCTTTAATGACTTGGGCCCACAGTCATGCTGGCTTAGGGTGAGCAACTGTACAGAGCCTTAGAGGGAAAAATATGTGTGTAATCTGTCGGAGCTGAAAGCCAGATGAACTCTGATGCAACACAGAGCAGGCAGAGGAACAGCAGGACAGTGCTGCTGGTTCAGGAGCAGCCACTTCTCAGGGAAGTTGCTTTCTTTAGAGTACAGCAGGGATCTGGTCTGACACCCCAGGACAAAGGGCAAGAAGTAGTGTCCCAGTGAGCTGTGGTTGCCGCCACTGGATTTGCAGAAAAAGGAATGGTGACTTTCCTGAGTCTTCCCCACCTGCTCTCTTTTCATCTGTACATCACAACCCCTGTTTACCAAAGTCTCGCAGCTTCCTGAGTGCACAGAGGCTTCATTGCCAGTCTAGAAATGTCCTTACAGACAGGCCCTTCTGTGAGCCTTCTGGCTCAGCTCTTCCACCCGGCTGTGACCTCCACTGCTGGGATGCATGAGCTGTGCAGAGCACCGGGAGACACACAAGCCCTGCAGAGCCTGTTTCATGTACTTTGGGTGCTGCCACAGCAAGTAGAGGCTGCCACAATGTGTCTTTTGAGTGACACCTCCTCCATCACTAAGTTCTTCCAAAGAGGTCATTGACATTGCAGGTTTAAGTTGAGCAGGCCTAAAACTCCCCCAGCAATGCTTTTAGATGGGGGAAAAACCATTAAGAAAAATTAAAACTAAAACACTGGGACACTGGACTGAGTGCTGAAGCCAAGGGAGGAACCAACAAAGCAACCTTCAGCTCTATCAACATACATTTCCTTTTGGGTTTTTGTTTTTAATCCTTTTTTTTTTTAATTGACTTCTCTTTCAGAAACATATAAAATCAGTTTCACAGTCTCTGTTTTTTTGTTCATTTACTGCTACTAAGGATCTGCTGAAATTGTTTTGTAAGAACAGGAATAAAGTTGATCTGTGGCCCATTTAAAAATCAGATAGGAACATTGTAGGATATGTAGATATATATTTCATGTCAAGTAGTAAATATATATTTCATATATATCAGGATATTTTTTTCATGTTGATACTGTTCCCCAGGTACTGTCTCTGCTACTAAGTATTTTCACTTTTAACAAAGGCTGTCACAAATCCTCAGTGAGGATTTTTGCATGGACGCCCATACTAGGCGGTAGAAGATACATAAATAAGGAAACAAATCTTCTTCTCCTCCTTTCCTTCTTTATTCCCTTTCTTCTCCTTTCCCAGACTGTAGGATGATCAAGTGCTTCTTTATACTAAATTTGCAGATATGTTTAATCCACTGTCAGTAATATTGTCAGGTCTCCCAGACAAACTCCCAAGGTGTAAGGAAATAATTTCAGGCAATGTCAGACAAATGTCACACAAAAGAAAACAACATGGAAGAAAAGATAAGTTCCTTGATAAAGCTCTGGAGTGATTTTGCTGACTCATGATTTGTCCTTTATCTCATGACAGCTGGCATTTTTTGTGTAACTTACCTTTTGTTAAATAGGAGGTAGTTACCTTTCAGCCCTGGGATCTGGAAGAAAAAGCCTTGAGAATGTGACAACTCGAAATTCACTAAAAATAAAGCCTGTCAAATTGATAGGTTGTTATTACATGTTTTTTTAATTCTTATTGCTGTGGTGGATTTTGAATATTCAAGCTGGTTTATTCTTTCAAACTTTTTCAGCAGGAGTTGAGCAAGCTTTTGTTTGAAAACTGAAGACACGTTTTAAAAAGCGCTTTTTAAAATATGCATGTCTGAAGTGAAGACATGCATATTAAAGACATTTAGGACTTTATCTTCAATATGAGTAGTTAAATGCAGAAGATAGTCCTAATTATGTTAGCATTCAGTGTAGGAATAAACATACAATTTTAAGCACATTTTAAGTGATTTAAACATAATTTCGGATTTAAAGTTGCTGAAAAAAAAGTTCAGTGTAGGCAGAGGGTGTTTTTCCAGGATCAGCTTCATTATGAAATACTATTTCTAAAGTCAAGTTGTTGGTTATTCATTTGCAAAGGTCACCTATCCCAGGCCTGTTTGGCAAGCTTGCCAATAAAGGTACTGTTATGAAACATGGTTGCAAATTTCAGCTCCCAGTTCAAGAGAAGCTGAACTGGGGCTGCAGTCTATCTTTTACATAACTTAAAGGTAAGTTATTGCTATTTTCAGCTGGATCCAACTCAGAAACCTGTGAAAGATGGAAACATTACCTAGCTGCTAAAATAGGAGGGCCTGTTTCAACTTCAGTGCAGTGTTCCAACCTGTGAAACACATGGCTGTCTGTATTGGTTTGTTTTTCCCTTGTAAAGTTATCAAGAGAATTTAAAGAAAGTTAAATGTGCAGAAGCACTGGTATATTCATGTCTTTCTGGTCTTCTTTCTGGCCAGTGGTTTCCTTGCACTGTCTGTAATTCTCCGTGGGGTTTCACCATCACCGAGCACAGCCTGCACTGATTTGAGTCCCCCTGAGTTAAGGCTGGTATAAATTGTGCAGTACCAGGATACCTTGTACCCAGAACTGAAATTTGCACAGAAAGCTACTACTTAATCTAGATGACAATTCCATTTCGGGCAAGAAAGCAATGGGCTTTTCAACACCATTCAGCTTCAGGCTTTCTAGTGTTTCAGCAAGGAGAGTGGTGAAATGCCTGTGATTCCAGGTTGTTACTGGTGAACCATCAGTGTGTGCTTTCACAAGGTATAGCACACTAACTCATGAACGTGAGCAGCCTGCACACACAGCTCAGTTAATGCCAGGGCCTTGCTGTCAGAGGAAATGCCACCGAAATAAGACCTGTAGACAGAAGACCATTTAAGCGCATGCCCAAACCAGTCTCTGTTCTAGTTAGCAGTGAAGTACATCCTTAAGTATAAAACACTGAAATA
Organism: Passer montanus; assembly: GCF_014805655.1. Taxonomy (NCBI): domain Eukaryota; kingdom Metazoa; phylum Chordata; class Aves; order Passeriformes; family Passeridae; genus Passer; species Passer montanus. The sequence goes on along the minus strand of NW_024357281.1, from coordinate 1,386,640 downwards.
TAAACACCTACACAAAGAATAAAAGACTTAGGCCACCTTAAACATCTGATGAAAGTTAATTGAAATCTGTTCTGAAATGAGGGCTGGCAGAAGGAATGTGGGTGTGGCTCAGGCACCAGGCCTGCCTGATATTAGTCATGTACATGGTAATTATGTATGCAACGAGCAGCCGGGAATCAAACTGAGAGGTTTATTGGCTAGATTATTTCATAATCTGGGCCAGAAGGAGGAGAAGAGCAACCTGCTGATCAAACCATATGGAAACCACCGTGTGCCCTGGAGGTTCTTCAGAGCAAAACCCTCACCTGTATGGATTCCAAGGTACCAGAGAGAAAGCACTGTGTCCTGACCTTTAAAATGTGCAGTTACAGTCACAAAGACCAAGGGATGCCAGCGTGAGCTGCAGAAGAGTCATGAGTCACTTGTGAGATTTGTGCTGCAGAAGGAACACGTTATCCCTTTGCTCTGCTGGTAGTGCCAGTCTCTTTCTGTCTTAAATGATCCATCTGCTGCTGCCCAAATTAGACACACAGCTCTCGCCGTCACTGTGCAAAGCCATCGCCGACAGCACTCAGAGCGTGGTGCTCTACGTAGCTCAAACCTTGCTTAGCATCTCACCTGCAGACAGGGAACCCCCTTGTTCCAAGAATGGCTCATGCCCCACCGAAGCCCTCAGAAGAGGAATTGTAGCTGCAACTGCCAGAGACAAATAGACAAAGCTGGGATCCTGTAAGTCTTTGCCAGGAAGCCCTGCTGAAGGGCAAAAGGAGAGATGCTCTCTCTCAACTCCTGTGGGATGGGAGTTGCTGTCATGAGCCTATGGATGAGACTGGGTCTAGTGGAAAAATGAGCACCCCAGCTGCACAGCCCAGTACTACTGGAGGTGTGAGGTAGTTGTCTGCTGCTTCTTGTTTGTCTTCAGCTCCACACCACTTTTTTTTCCTCAGGGCACACATCATCACTGTTAAAAAAATCTTCAAGCCTCAGCACACCCCAGTACACTGTTGCTGTTTGTTTGTACCCACTGCATGCATTAACCTGAAAACAGTGCAGGAGTGCTCACCAGAGGAGGTGTTACACACTGATACTCAGTTATGGTAAAGTAGGTTGTGAAAATAAGAAAAATCAAAGAAGCAGCATTCACTTGCTCTCTCCCACAACACATCTATTCATTTTGAGGTGCCCATAGTTCAATTATCCTTGAGAGTTTTCCTGTTTGCTCTTTAGGGATGTCCAGTATTCAGTTCGGCTGTGAATCCCTTCTTGTAAAGCAGGAGTTCTCAATTTGGCAACATCTTGGGAATAAAAGAAGGAATTGGAAATCTCTCCCTGTGTAGGTGGTTCATTCTGGAGGTGTTTCTGGCTTTCCACTTCTGAAAAATGAGTAGGTTGCCTCAAAATAATGACATTTATGGAAGCTTTTTAAGTCTGATCTGTATTTATTAGGACTATAGCATATAAGCAGGATGTCTTACAATCTGAAAAAAAAAGCATCACAAAATTTACTCTGCAAAATATAAATAATTCAATGAATAGCTGAGGGGATACCTCCTACAGAAGAAAAAAAGGAACCTGCATAAGCTCTGGTTCCTACTGAAATTAATAGCCCCACTTTGGTGGTTTTTAATGGTCCAAGGCATCAGGTTTGCTATTTAGTGTCAACATCTCAAATCCCAAGTAAAGCTGAAGTAGGGGACTGCAGTACAGAAAATATCTGTAAAGCATGTCTGGGCCCTGAAGAGCAGCTTGGGTGCCTGCAGTTACCAGTGCAGTGTCCTCAGCCCAGCCAGGCTTCAGCCTCACCCCCTGGGGCATCACAGGCTCCCACCACAAGGCCCTCCCCTGGCTGGCTGGTTTGGTTGTTTTGGCAGTGGTGTCCAGGCTCAGGAGCAGCTGTGTTTGGTTTCCATAGGGAAGAAGAGTGATTTCTAAGTGGAGAATACAGAGTATCTTCCATACCCATGAGGTGAGTGGGTGTTCACTTCATTCCCACTGTGGTTCAGCAAGGGCACTCCAGCACATGCTTACCTTGAACTTGAATGTAAAAGTGGTGATGCTTGTGATTTTTCTAGCAAAGAGAGGTATTTCATGTGGCTGAAACCCAAAGCCTTCCTTCTTTTTTTTTTTTTTTTTTTTTTTTTTTGTTCATCAGTTCAGGCTGTCATTAGTAATTGAAGACAAGGGAAAGGTCAACAAATTACCCTATTCCAACCCTACCTCAAGGGATATTTTAAACAAGATATAATTATGATCCACAATCATCTGCAAACTCTTTAAATAATCATTTAGTCATGCCTAGCTTTCTCTAGTGTGAGAGTTTAAAAGAGGAATACCCTTTCTTTTCCAGAAATCTGTGAAGTATTGCAGGCTCTGAAGAACAAAAAGCCTACTTGAGGAATCATTGGCAAAAGGCTGGTTTTTAATTATTAGATTTAAAATTTATTCAGTCAAAAAACTTCTTAGCATCTTCTTCTCAACTGAGCAATTTCAAGATTTTTCTGCATTTATCCCATGTTTTCTTCTCTCTGGGCCATTTTATACACAACTGCTCTTCTTTCTTAAATACTTGCCATTGAATATCAATGAGCTTCAACAGTCTTTTCATGGGCTTTGAAATCTATTTCCTTAATAAATCTGTTCTTGGCCCAAATGATGCTTTCTTGCTGTGACTTGTGCCAAATCTCTTGGTCCCTCCTGTTCCAGCCGTTCCTTCTGCTCTTGCAACACTGACCAAATGAGGTTGCTCAGTGTCTTTCCTGCAGAGATCCCAATACTGCCCAATGCAAGGGAAGACATCACGTGTAGAAACCAGACTGCCTCCAGGACAATGTGGACCACTGTGTTTGGTGTTTGCCTCCAGTCCCCATTCAAGAACTTCCTTTTCTTCTGTGCTGTACTTCTGCATTCAATTTTGGTGATAAACTCACCTTGAGATGACAGAGACTTCCTCTGTATTTGTGCACGGCCAAAGCATTGATCAAAACCTCTAGAAAATAATAAGGTACATAATAAAATAGTAATTAAGAAATCCTCTCTTCAGGACACATTGCTTTCTCTATCTTTAATATTCCTGATGCATTTTGAGACACGGAAAGAATTGCAATCTGTAATGCTTTGAGTTTGTCTGAAGATGAGAAAGCCCTGATGATAGAAAGCTCAAATTGGAAAACGTTGTGAGCACACAGTCCACAATACAGCACTCTTATCTGTCTTGACAAACCTGCTTTATCACCTCCCAGAGAAAAGTGGCAAAATCAGTTAAATTAAATGAATTACCATTGCAGCCTTTTGCAGGATCCTTAAAAAGGCACTCCAGCTCCTTAGGAAAGGAAGCTCTGTACATGCATTTTAAATAATTTCAAGAGTTTAATTTTCTACCAGTTTAATTACTAATCAGTGTCAGAAGCCAGTTGCAACATAATTCTGCCCAATTCTTTCTTTCTCTACAATTTCTTTTTTAAAGAGTCTCTGGGGATTGCCCTTCCTCAGTCCTGAATGCTCTGTTTAAATATGTTAAAAAATAATCTTTGAAATGTGAAAATCTAGCTTGGATGTGTAGTTTAAATCTGGCATCTAATGAATTCCAAGGAGTTCCCAGATCCCTCAATTCCTCTGAACATCATATTCTGAGTAATTTTAAAATTCTACTGTCCTAGGAGCTCATGTTTTTTAAGCACTTAGAGAGCATAGTAACGAGCACAAGAGAAAAGCTGAAAGAATATGACAGAGACATGAATTTCAAACAGCAAGTGCCAAACAACCTGAACATTACTTTTGCCCTTAAATAAGCTTGTAACCATAAGAGGGAAAAAAAATTTGTTATTTGAGATCTGAGACATGCAGCTCAACAAGATGTTTCCTCTCACTAGATCTCTGGAAATGCTTGGACTCCCTTTCCCATCTGCAAAAAGCTTTTCAAACATTGTTTACTTGATCTTAACCTTCTCCTGGGAGACCAGTGGGAAATTAGTGCATTCTTTTTCAAGGTATAGAAATTGAAGCAAACATGGTTAAGCCTCATCATTTAGGAATTCAATCCCAGTGGATGCAATCTCTTCAGCAATTTTGTCTTTAGAAGTGATGGCTGGAGGGAGCAATTGGAGAGGACAAGAATGGGGAAATTAGGAAGTTTCTAGAGGAAGGGATCTTTAATGATGAACAGAGATTAAAGAAGAGTAAGGGAACTGGAATTGTGCTGAGGAGTAGGAACGGTTACTTGGAAGTCCTGTAAAATGTTTGAGAGTTAAACTAAAAAGCAAAGGCCTGGTGGGGCAGGGGAGGCGAAGCGGTGCCTCAGGGGAGCCTGCGTGCTCTCAGGGAAGCAAAGGGTGAGTGGCACAGCCTGCCTCAGGCTGTGGCGCCAACCCTCCCTTGTCTCTTGTCCTCCTTTCTCCTGTCTGTGAAATGGACCTGATGCTTGGGCACATCTCCTCAGGCAGGAAAGCAGGAGGGCATTACAGCAGAAGTGAGAAATGGTTTTCCACCTCATTGCCTCTGGTTAGCCAAACACTGACCCACCACCACGCACCACTGCCACTGCCAGGGTGGGTACACCCAGTACACGTTTTGGCACTGTCAGTTCTCTTGTTTTGTCCTGGCCAAAAACATTGGCTTGCAATAAAGAGACCTTCAGGTCTCTTGATAGCATATCTGAGGAACACATGCTTACCTTGCCATGCAACACTATCAGAATAGCAGTGGTTAACTTGTTGGCTGTAAGATCCAGAAAGCAACATCTGATAGCTTGCTTCCTACTGCCTTGTCTCTCCTGTGGCCACCTCAAAGTTTAGCCTGAGAAGGTTGGCAGAATTGGTCCACAGTGTGCAGTTAAATGCAGATTAAAACTGCTGCAGATCAGGAATTTTGCCAATGAGATAATGTGATACAATGAATTTAGGCACCCAAGTAGACTGATTTATCCCTAAGCAGTGTCTGCCCTTTTAAATATCAACAGAACACTCAGAAATTTTGACTTTAACAAAAAACCCCAACCAAATAAACAAAAAACCAAAAACCAAACACAAAACAAAAAAAACACCAAACCAAACCCCCGCCAAAAAAAAAAATTAAAAAATGAAGAAAGGAAGAAAGGAAGGAAAAAATCAAACCTTTTGAAAATTATCCTGCATTTCATTCAGTGTGAGTTAATGAACGGTGTCAGACTTGAAAAGTATTGTTTTTCATAAATGATATTATTTGCAATAAATCCTACTTCCAACTCCGTCATTAGGGACACAGCAGAAGTAGGACAATTTGTTAGGAATTATTCCTAACACCTATTGCCCAACCCTGTTGACACTCAGTGTGAAGATCCATTTTACTGCACTGTAGCCACTTAAAAGGGATGGTAAAGTGGAAGTGAGATGATTGGAACCAACAAGAACATCCAACAAAATGAATTTGCATTGAAAAATGTTGTCTTGTCAAAGCTGAAATGATTTGTAGGGATCCATTGGTTATGATGAAATTCTTGATGGTTTCTGAAAACTACACCATTACCTTCTTACTGCTGACCAGGGCACAAACAGAAAAAAAATTGGAATTTTTTTTGATTTTGCAATAGATGCCTCAACACAATTTTGTTCTGCTGCATAAAAATTGCTTTGAAACCTAATGCAGCTTGAAAACACATTTCCAAATGGTGGGAGGGAATTCACATCTTGAGGCTGGCTACAAATTATACTTGTGTCTTCTTAAGAGCCCATTTATGTGTCTATAAGGGTGCAGAATTACTGTTGTATAAGTAAGACTTGGAACACGGGGAGTATAATCTCAAGCAGAGCTTGCATATACACCCACAGAATAAGTATTGGGCACTGTTTGCTTTTATAGATGTGTTATATTTTTCTGTGCCAAGAATCCTATAAAGATGACCGGCATAGGTGTCATCAAGGAACAGCTAATAAAATAAGAACAGTTGAAATAAATAGACCCTGCACCAATCTTTGTATCATCATTCTATATGTTAGAACCCCTGTTTTTCTGCAAAGTCCATGAAACTAGCCAATTCCAGATACTGTTTATTGTATAGGTATAATGGACATGTATATTTTTGGTGGGAAATGCTGCCTTTTAGGCTCATGCTGTCTTTAGCATACAGAAAAGTCTTTCAAATTTCCAAATTCCAGACCTCACCAAAGGGAAAAGTAGCTGACAGGAAAGCAGGTCACATCACTTATGGGAGGCAATTACAGAGAACAGCTGGAAAAAGAAAAATGCAAACCAGCCAGGTGTTAGCCACACTGAGGGAGACAAAATGGAAAGGCTGTGAAGGAAAGGAAGGTCAAGAAGAAAGCATAGGGCAAAAAAAGGTGCCAGTGATTTCCAGTGCTCAGGAGAGAAGCCTGAGCTCTGCTCCTGTGTCTGACCTGTTCACGTACCTCAGCTGTGTAAGGCTGCTGGACAAAACTGTCTGCTGCTGTCATTTTTCTCTCTCTACTGCAAATTAGTTCAGGCAGTTGAGTGAGGAAAAAGTTACAGGATTCTTTTTTTCCAACTTGGTAATTTCAGTTTTGTGTCTGTTGATTTTCTCATTTGCTTTTTCAATTCTTCTCATCATGAGACAAACATTGTGTCAGGGCAAAGCAAATGCCTTGGCTGGACCTGTGCTTGTTCCAGCTCTGAGTTAGACCAGCTTAAGCTGTCATGAAAATACACCCAAGATGTTCCCTAAGCCTGGAGTGAAATCTACCAGCTTGGTTCAGTGGTAGTTGCTTTAGAGCAATTGCTAGCTCTACTCTGGGAGTCTCTTCAAGGTCGAAACTCGGTATTTGGCAGAGACCATGAAGCAGACATCCCAGACATAATAGTAATTAGCTATCATGTCTGAGCTTACTTAAACTCACAATTGATTTGGCAGAAGCCTCATCCTCTATTATACATGCTTTGAACTATTCAATCTCTATTTTCAATATCCTTTTTATTTTGAAGGGATGTGGTACTTCAGTCACTTGTCATATTGAAAACAAGAATTTTTGTACAGAGCTCTGGTGGCAGCAGTGGTGGGTTTAATAAGTTGCATGTCTAGTTTTGGTCAGCACTTTGAGCACCTGGCCACAGGTGGTGGTGATGCTGAGCTGAAGCACATGGCCCTGGTGCCAATCCAAGATTCCAGCAGAGATGAGCAGTGGCCTCAGGAGTGCCCCAAGGCACTTTGATATTTCCCCCATCGGGGGCTCTCCCCGGATGGGAGAGAGTGCTGTGAGGAGTCGGAGCAGGAAAAGATGCCGGTGGTGGCATCATGTGACACTGTATCATTCCTGTCTGATGGGGCAGAGCACTGACAGATCTGTGATGTCTGGTGCATGCACAGATCTGGGAGGAGTGCGACTGCTCAGCACGACAGCTCATGGGCATTCTTTGCGGAGTTTGGGGAGAATGAAGGGACCTGGCAGGGCTTCTTATTCCAGGAAGCAGAAGATGGGGAAGGCAGGGGGTGTGTGTGTGTGTGTGTTAAATATTACTTGAAGGCTGAAGGAAAGGCAATCGATACACTTTCTTGGTTAGGTGATTTCTACTTTTTCAGGCACTTTTTTTTTTTAATGCACTGCTGGGCGGAGTAATATAAGAAAACCCTGAATTATTCTCTGTAGTGGTGCTTTTTGCTGCTCTCCTTTCTATTTAACTTGATGAGGTTCTTGAGAGAGGAAATAAGCTTATCTTCCTAGTCTCAAGTGAGGGAAGGGGGGAGCTTATTTATTCCTCACTTTGTTGGGGAGAGGGGAGAATTTCTTCCTATGCTAATTCTTTGAAGATAATTTGATTGGTATCAAACCACAAACTTGGTAAGGTCTCATTGACACTGTGGGATGACCTCCTGAATTTGGTACTACACAGCTTTATAATAGCACGGTGTGTAGGTGTGGGTTTTCTTGAAATCAATACTTGATTGATGGCAGCCAGGTTACACACAGAACACATTTTATTCAGGCTCCCTTTTCAGAGACATTCACATAAGAATGGATGTGCTAATGAACAGGTAAGTTATCCTGCTCTGTGAGAGTTGTAAGACACAGATTTACTTGAATTGGATAAGTTATGAATGCTTATGAATTCCTAGTGGCATCCATTTCCTTTCGACTAGCACAGTTCAACTTATTGCATGTTGTCTGACTGACCCTGCCAGCAGACAGGGAAGGGACTGCACAGTAGTGCTGCAGTGGGGCTGAGAGGAATGCTCACCTATATGGGGGACTGGTAAGAGAAGTGGTCAGAACGAAGTGACATGGATATGCATCAGAGTAAAGCATAAATTAACTGAACAATTGGGCAGAAGTAATGGATATATCCCACAGAGATGAAAGGTGAAAAATTACACAGGACTGAGGGGTGGGATGCTATCACAAGGTGGCTTGGTTCCAATCAGTAGTTTTCACTCACATTTCAAGTGTGTAGTGTGAACACAAAATGGCTCCCACCACTCCCCTTTGCTGTTTGTTACACTGTTTACTGACTGGTGTAAACATAAGTGGTCACAAAAAATGCAGTCCTGATCCATTAGAAGCACCCAGGAAAAAAAGCATTTCATGTCCCTGTGAACCTTTCATCATAAGATCTTACAGCAAGTTCCCAAGAGCAGAAAAGCTCAGAACAGGTGGGCTTTTTTTGCCATTTCACATTGCTGGGGTGCTGAGAGATGTTAAGTACCTGGTTTTAGCTGCAGAGGCTTGAGCACAACTCAGACCAACTCTGACTTAGCAAAATGAGACCCCTCCTTCGCTGACATAATGGCTTGAAAGAAGAAGCAAGAAAAGAAAGCTGCTTTGACTATATTTTAATCTTAGTTTAGAGTGAGTAGATAATGGGAACATAAAGAAATTATTAATGAACGTGTGTATGGAGAGGAAGCAGTCAAACAAGGTAGGCTAGGAAGAGGTGGTGGGATTAAAGTGATGAGATGATTTTCTTCTAGCTGTGACAATAAACTGCCCAACAAAAGCATAAAGGAAGCATAGAGTGGTGTGATTGGAATAGATACACACATGGGCCATTTCTAATCCTGCTGCCCTAAGTAATGAGAGTAACAAAAATTCAGCAGTGCAGATGTACAGAATTGACAAGCTGGTGGGGACTCGTTGCCTCCCAAGGCATCTAACACCACTTGCTCCTCAGGGAATTCCACCAGACAGCTCTGGGTTGCAGTGTCAGTCAGGGCACCGCTGCCTCGCGGGTCTCTGCACGACAATTTGTCACATGGCCAGGGTGCACTCTCAGAAAAAGGCCCAGGCACTGACCCGGCTGGAGAAGTACTTCACCAGATTGTGCTGATGAGAACATCCAGACTGGCCAACCAACTATTAAGAGAAATGAGTAGGGTTTTTCCTGCCTTTGAGGAAGAATCCTTGCTTGTCGCTTTCAATTAGCCAAATTATAGTTGTCATTGTGTTTGCAGCTCATTAAATACCAGGAATCTGCTTCAAATAGTATGGGCAAATCAAAGAGACAGTCTTGATAAGATTCTTTCTTTTAACCAGAAAAAATATAGCTTCTCTTCTGTCATGACACTTCACTGAATCAAACCTTTGTTTCATCCAACCTCATTTTTCCCCTGCATTACACCTTTCTGCTAATATCTAAGGACTTCAGTGGAGCTGTTCTCAGGAAAGAAAGAAAAAAATAAAGTAAGATCAATAGATGGACAGGCATACTGACCTCTCTGTCTTGCAGCTAAAATGTTTGAGTACTGCATAGCAGCTATCATAGAGGCTTTAGTTCAAATACAGTGACAAAATGTCAATATGACAAAAACACCTTTCCACCTTTCCATATTGGTCATATTTTTTCTTGCTTTGCTGTTTCTCTAAAGGAAATACAGATTCAAAGCTACTTAGATTATAAACAATTCACTGTAAAGCACATGTTTATATACAAAAAGCACAGGAACAGTCTGTAAATAAAATTTACAGACCTGTTTGAATTCTACATTAAAGTCTTACTCCAGCCATAGCAACTGTTGGTAACAGATACATTTCAACTACTCTTCTTAAATATTTTGTTATGGTAAGTCTTTGGCATCTTAATCAAGGGTGTGGATCCCCTTGTACTCAGCACAAATGCAGAACAAAAGGATGGAGAGTTCACAGCACAGATATAAGGTCAGATGGAGTGGACAATAAATGGGCAAATATATGGAACCAATGAAATCATAATGATCTGTGTACAATGTCCTGGTCTCAGCACCCTGGTGGCTTAGTCCCTTTCTTTTCTTTTATCAGCATCATAAAAAAGCAGGGTTCTTTAAGGTAGCTAGTGAAACCAGTTAATAAAAGCCTTGTGCACGCCTTCAATAAACTCCATTAAAGCAGGAAAAGCAGTGTCAGAGAAAACCTGGTGTTGTTAATTTCCTTAGCTTTCCTCAAAAAGCAGAGACAGTGCAGGGTCATAGGAAGATCACCTCAAGGGGCTGTCCATTTTGGTGGGGACAGGGATGGTGTTACTCAGAGCATGGGCACAGAAAAAGGCAGAAAGAAGGGAAAAGGGAGCCCAGAATCAAATTCAGGGAGGAAGGCCAAGTGGGAGCAGTTGGAGACATGGAAGACAGACAACATATGGCAATAATATTGCAGGGGATGGAAACAAAATGCTGTGTTGTTTAATAGAGGGCAAAGAGCACAGAGGAGAGAGGTCAGGTGGGGCAGACACTGAATAGAAGCTCAACTCTTCCAGTACATTTGAATCTAAAGCAAAGAAAGGCACACAAGAAGATGTGTGCAAGGACATTAATCACAAATGCTTCTACATTGCATAAGATCCTGGGAGAAATATAGCTATGCCTATGTAAGATGCTCTCACCCCTGTATCTCTGTTATTAAATACAAACACACTGTTTACTCTCTCTTTCCCTTAGAAATATCAAGGCACCCTGGGGAAATACAGTTAAGCTTTTATAAAATCATCAGCATGCTGCTTGGTAATTTTATTCCCATCTAAGTCCTGCTATGTGGTTAAAGCTGGGCCATATGCTTCCTGTTAAAGCAGAACACTGTGTCCCACCTTGAAAGACACACCACATCCAAGTCTCCACAAACTAATAGGTTTGAAAAGGCAGCAAATCTGGGACCTACATGACACTGGGCCACTTGTTTATAGGTCTTGCAAATGTGCAAATAAGATACGTCCTTGTCAATAAAACACATTTCAATCTGATTTTCTCCAGTGAAGAAAAGTAAGACACACAGAAAAAGAAATGCTTTTTGGTGCCTGAATGTCTATCGGTTCATTTTCAAAATCTGCTTTTATTTATCCTCTGGTTTTCATTGATCTCTGGCGATAAACACGCCAGCTGAGAGAACTTAGTTCTAACAGACAGTTTTTCTTCCCTCTGCCAGAAGTGATCTGGTTTCCTATGAGCCGTGCTTGGGAGTCTTCAGTCAAGCTGAAATATATCTCAATTCAGTGGATTATAACCAAATTAAATACAGCTTTGCTACAAAAGATTTATTCTTTTTTAGGGTCTTCAAAATGATTTTTTTCATTCCTTTTCTTTCTAAAACGCACAGGTTTATTGACAGCATGTGTCGTTGTCTGAAATCCAACACGTTTCTTACTGCACCTTATTATGAATCCCTTCTCTCATCTTTCTTGGCTGAGCATCTCCCCACCTGCCTGCTTTCTCCTTTGTCTCCTGTTTCCAGACCCAAACCTTCCTCCACCACCCTGTTGGCATGGGCATCTTTGTGTGCTCAGATCTACACGTCCCCAGCATGGGACAGAACCACTCTGAACACATCTGTGAGGCCTTACCAGTGTCCCAGAAACCCCACAGTGATTTTCAGCTGGACTTTGTGGGTTCCTAGGCCACCTCTGGTTTGCTGCTGCTGCTGCTGCTGAATCCCTTTTCCTAGGATGTTTTTCTTTCCCAGCTTATTTCCTCCTGAGCCTCCCTGTGTACATTTGGGTAATTTTTTCTGACAGAAAGCATCGCAGAGGCAGCTCTCATTCAACCCGAGGAGCTGAAAAATCCCTTTTACAGCATAAGAATTAATTCAGTAGGAAATCCCAAGAAGCAACCAATTTAAACGTTGTTTAATTAAGGAAAAGGGCTTCTCTTACCTTAGATTTGATGCATCCACATACCCCAAACACACAGTCAGGGGTTGAAATGCCTTGATAGGGCATACAGAGCATGCCACATTTGCGTTGTCAATACTGGCACTTTTCATGTGAAACAGTGGGTGCAGTGAGACTACTAAGTCACACTTCTCTATTTGCATACCAATACTTCTGAGTTTTCACACCAGGACTTCTGAATTTCCCCTATGACTAAGGCACGAAAAGCATAGGTACATGCCAGAGGAAATGCATGTCAAGAATATATTTGTACCTGTGCCTGCTCCATTTGGGTGCTTTTCTCACCTGCAATGAAGCCTCCTAGCCCATTTAAACCGGGAGGCTTACACATCCGTGGTTCAGACACCCCAACATATGAAACAAGGGGTGACTTGAACCTCGACTGAGCTTCGGTGAATCAGGAGTTAGTTGAAAATAATTACCTGTGACCTAGTCTTTACCTCATTGGAGCCAGTATCTTGAACCACAAAGGGGACAAGGATTTGTAGAGAAGTGATTATATTTGAAACTTTGTTGCCATTATTGTTCCGTTGGTTAATATTATTCGTAGCATAAACCAAATTTATTTCACTTGGTAATGGTGAAACAATGCATTTATAAATAATGCTCAACACCTTATGTAAAAATACTTAACACTGAAAAAGAAAAACTCCATGAAATTTTACCTTTCCTGAAATTCAATCTCCTGTCATTACAGAAATTCACTTTTAACATTGTGGTAAAGACGCAGCAAGCAAAGCAGTACAACTGTTATTAACAGGTGAGGGAAACCTTCCTATGACACCGCTTCACTTTTAAGTAGGAAACAATTTCTACTCAGAACTAAACTGCCTGCTTCTGCTAATTTAGCACCAGCAATCTAAATATCCTTTGATGGGGCCTAATGGGTCTTTTTGTATGCAAATTCGAGCACGAAAGTGAAAGTGCTTTATAGCACACGCAGCCAGGTGCATTGAGTATCCCCTGTCTCTGGGGCACCTTGGATCCTGAAGTCCTGGCGCAGCCAGGTGTGGAAAGCGCTGCCTCACCACTTGGCTAGCAGGGCCAATGACCAGGATACCCCAATCCCGGCCTCACGGTGAGCAGTGGAAGGGTTGCTGCTCACAAGGAGGAGGAGGAGGACATGGGACCAGACGGCGGTTGTTTAACTTGGCCGTCCTCACCTCCCGCGCAGCCAGTCTCGCTGCCAGCATCCAGTCGTTCCCACAGTAAGCCTGGTCTTAGGCTGGGATGCTTGCATTCAGTTATTAATTTGGATGTAACTGAAGTTTTCCTGAGGAGTTCGAGCCACGGCACAAGAAGCACATATTTCAGCTTTCAGCCGGGGCAGGAGTGAAGCAGGATTTCTCTGGCAGGGGGAACAAGGCAGTGGTTTTGCCTTTGGCCTGTCTCTTGACTGGATGGTGGGGGCTGGTGGCAAGGGGAGGTGGGTTCTTCACAGAAACCCACAGGAATCTCCTCGTGGAAAGCCTTTGGCTGCCTAAGACACTGGGCTTGGGCCAGGTACCCTGGAAGTGAAACCAGCTACTTAAGAGTTTCATAGCCTTCTTTATGTTCATTTGTAAAGCAGTTCGCGAGAGGTGAGTTAACATTTACCCCCCTCCACAGAGAGCAGAAGCGAGCAGATGTGTCTAAAAGCACCTGGCAAATTAACGACAAAAATCTAAAGAGAAGCAGCGGCCTCTCATTCACAGGCCATGTCTGGGCAAAAAAGAAAAAAAAAAGGAAAAAAAGAATATTAAATACATGAAAGGTAACAAAAGCACATCTGTCTGTAAAATTGTTTTCATAGGATCACTGAGCTGTGACTGCAGCTGATGTTGTTTAAGTCTGTGAGCAGACACTGCCATGAGCTCTCCTGCCCTGAGGAACCACATCAAAAAGATTCATTTGGGCAGAAGGGAAGATGGCTTAGATGCTGAGAACCTGACTTCATTTCTTATTTCAGGGTGACATAAACCTTCAGAGGTCTGTATCAGTTAGATCACAACTTGTTAATGATGTGGTAAGTCACCACATCTCCATTTTGTCTAAGAGATGTAGAAGTCAAATTAGTGCTCTGCTTTACTGCTCCTTGAAGAAAAACAAGAATATTTTAATCTGTTTCAAAAATGGAGTATCAAACCCACTACTTTTATAAAAAATAATTAGTAGACTTATGTCCTTGCTCAAAGCCGTGTAACACACAGCATGTATCACACACACAGAGCAAAAAATAATAATACAAAATAATGCAGCCAAACAAATGCAAAGTAACATCACCAATGGCTCTGAGGGAAATGCTTATCAAAATCACTCCTAGAAAAAGAGCCTGTGGCTGCTCTGCTTTTTATTACCAGAGAAGACTTCGGTGGCAGCAGAGCGAACCACGGTTGTATTTGTTGCGTAGTTGCCCTGTGGTACCTACAGCCTTATGTCGCTAATTCACGAGTGGCGATAGCACGCAGCTCAAGCTAATGCACCCTTGCAGCAGCAGCAGAAGCACTCCTGCAGAGCCGAAGGGATAACTTCGTTAGCTCAGCCAGCAGAGGGAACTGCTAATCAGCACTAATTGCTCACACAGGGCTAGCACATATCCTACCAAGCTCAGTAAATACCCGGTAAGTCATGGCACTTCACACTTTCTATGCTGTGTCTGACTGCAGATGACCCTGCAGATTCCAGCACCTCGATCTCCCTCCGAAACTCTCCTCCAGGCCTCCATTTCCCCTCACTTTGACCTTACAGCTTTCTCCCGGAAGGAGGGCGAGCTCCCAAGAGGTTTTGGCACAATGGCATTTCTGTCTCTTTCTGGTCAATTGAGTGCTCAGATAAATTAAAATCCTGCCTGAAACACACAAATTCTTTCCCTCCCACTTGTCCTCTCATTCTCCCCTAGTTCTGCTCCTGTCCCAGATATTTTCTGCTAAGCAGCAGCTGTACAAAGCAAGGGTTAAATCAGGTAGCTCATATTTAGGTTCAACTAAGCAAAACCAGAGACAGGTTTGACCCACACTGACTGGCTTCACAACTAGGCTGTGATCTTGCACTGCAGTGCCAGAGCCACAACACCACAGCCAGTGCCTGGGTGGGTACCGCTCCTCAAGAGTACCCCTTGGAATTGCTCGGAGCTTTCCACAGAGGAAACACACACATAAGTAACAACAGTTACTTCAAAAAGCTCTGTGGTTATCAACAGCTAGTCAAGGTATGGCTTGATTGCATCCTCTTCCTCACCTCACCCCAGGCTGAGCCAGTGTGCTTTGTACCTTCCAACATGAAGTACTTCCCAGTGATATCAATTTGCTTCCAAGAAGGCAAACAAAAGCAATCCCTTATGCCATTTGTTACAGCAGTCCAACTTGCTTTCTTTAGTCCTCATCCTGGTGTTTTATTTCTCCAAACTAGAGAAAATAAAAGGTGCTGCAATGCCTCCTCCCTGCCAACAGCTATAGCTCCCATTCCAGCAGGAGCAACCCCACCAGCTCAGCTGTGCAAGATAGAGTGGGAAATGAAAAATCCTCCATCAAACATAAGCACTCCAAAGGGGATCCACTGGGGTGAGAACAAAGAAGGCATGCAGTAAAAACCTCATTAAACAGCTTCTGATGATCTTATATCTTGTAGGGCAGTGAGAGGAGCTGAAGGCAAGTCTCTTATACCCATCACCTGTGGGCCACCAATATCCTTTTCATGGCCAGCGAGCAGCTGGAGCACAGCCTGTGTCAACCACACCTCTGTTGCAGAGGCCATGTAGAAACCCATATGGCACCTCCCTGACACCTCATTTCCTGCACCCCAAACATCCTAAGGAAAGGCTTGGGTAGCTGAAGACCCGGCCTGCTGCATTCACATAAAATCAGCAGGGGAGTCTCGTTTGCAGGAATACAATGAATTAAACTGGATGAGGTCCAGGACTCAAGTTACACTAATTATGGGTTTAAAATTAATGTAACACTAAACACCTGCTTCTTTCCAGCCTTAGAAAGATGCCTTAGAAGGGTGTTATGTCTAATTTCTGCTTTTACAACCTTGAGAGGAAGGTGCTTTTACCATGTGAAATTAATTGCTTAGATGCCCTCCCTGGGCTCTCACATGGAAATCTGAGCTTTTGAAAAAATGAGGGAGTGAAAAGACAACAGCTGTAAGATGAAACCCATGATAGAATAAAGGCAGCACCTTACTGAATTAATTTTACTTTTCCCTGTAATACATCCCTGGTTGGCATCTCTGCTTAACCCTTCCTTTTCTGTTACAATTTATTTTCCAAAAACCTCAAAACTTTTCCAGTCTGGATTTTTTTTTTTTCATGTTTAAACAAAACTAGTTAGGATACACAAAAAGCTGTACAAGCTCAGGACTGCTGAACTCGGCCTACCCCCATCTCGCACTCTCCAAGGGAGTCTGTCTCTCTCTTTTCTGGAGTACCTGTGTGGCACAGACCCATCCTCCTCTTCCAGGTACCCTTTGTCCCAGCATGTCTGTCACCAGCTAAGCAGCAGCCCTGCCTGTGCATACGGCTTGGGAGCACAAGCAAAGCCACCCATATAGCATTGCAGCTGGAGAAAAATTCTTTAGGGGACCACATGCTCCAAAATGGTTTCTGGGAACACCTGTGACTGCAGTCTGGTGATACACTTCCTTTGCTTGCATCATGTGGCAAAGTGCATGTTCCTTCCTCTCTTACCTGGCCTGGCATGCAGGTCCCTCTCCATCTATCTCATGGCCTTTTTGGAAGGGCATAGAGGGGAGACATAACCATTCCTGCTCACCAGTCTTTAAAAGTTCTGTAACTTGTGCACAGCCATAGGAAAATCAACTCCCAGTGAGACTGGCTCACAGCTTGTAAATATTACTCACCCAGAGCAGTTATCATAGAACAGGGATTTTCAACATGTGCATGCACTGCTATTCTTATTTCTTGCAGCACCTTGTGCTTCCTGCATTTTCAGTGCTGTATTTCCAATTCTCCATGTGCTCTACTGCACCTGAAGGAAGACTCATTTCAGACATCCAACTCTTCGGGCAACTTGGAGCAGCTGCAACTTTATTAAGGAAAATAATTATATATAAGAAACAATTTACTTTTTGATTTGCTAGCTCAGTGAGCTCCTTAGTAAGGTGGGAACAGGGATCAGCCACTTAGTATTTTGAATTTGACCAACTTGGCGTGAAAACAGCACCACTGTTGATGTCTTGGAAGCCACTGGTTCTCCATGGGGCAGTACTTAGAAATTAGAAACCACCTGACAGTCTTGCAAGCATTTTCTTATTAAAAAACCCTCAACCAATAATGAGATAAATCCTCCTTATTCTGTGAGTAGATTTTCCCCAAACTGAATAATATCAGGTCATTGCTTCCCACATCTGCACTAACTGTAAATACCCCTTGTTCCCCCACTACCATATTTTCAATATGTTGTGAGCCCAGAAATATGTCCTTGATAGAAAAGTCAAGCAGTCCAATGACCATCAGTCCTGGGGGAAGGGGAGTGGGGAATCCCCAGACACTGGGATTACAGCTCCAAACAGCTGCATAGAAAGGTGGGAACAGGCCAGCAGGTTTGATCAGAGGAAGTAGCAAATTCCAGAGCCAAGAAGGAAAGAGCCCTGAGTGGCTTAACTCAGGCAAAATAGTTGAACCATTTCATTTTTGTACTTGTTGCTGCTATTTCAGTGCCTCCGTCTGTAACATCTGGTTGCCTTAGATACATGAGGTAACTACGGCAACTAGTTATTACAGGGAGAGGGATAAGAAATAGATCAACATTACTGAATTTGGCAGGCTCTAAAATAGCTTTTCTGTAAAGCAGAGGCAGGTGCAGAGGGTACAACAGCACTGTGGGGCAATGAAAGGCAAGGGTGGCCACAGCAGGGCAACACCCTGGCATTAGGCTGCTTAAGCATCTGGATGCATTCTCTTTAGATCTCCTTGCAGCAGGATTATGGGCCAGAGTACCAAAATACTTGGGATGCTCAAGGGGGTTGCCCAGTATTTGTGTTGGAGCTATCTTCACTCTAAGTCATCCCATCCCCACTACCCTTCCCTCCCCAAACCTCTCCCCCTCAAAAACTAGGAAGCTGTTGGGAAGTACTAGTTGTCTTCCATGGATTTCCAACTAAAGGGGGGATATATGAGGTGAAAAGCTGTAGAGATCAGAATCCCTGCGAGCCTGAACACACGTCCTAATATCAACACTTTAATGGCACAACTGACACCATGCCTGGGTGATGAAATGTACTGTAGTGCACAAAACAGATCATAAAATGATGCACAGTTCTCATTAACTGATAATTTTCGTGCTTTTCAGAATAATTAGTTAATCTGTTGGAAGGTGAGCAGCTTTCAGGCTGGGTTGTCTTGCCTGCAGAAAGTCATTAAAGTGCACTGAAACACCCCAGTGACCTCCTTGCTCCAGACAGTAGGGAGGAGTGGGTGTTCCCAGATTTGAAAGTGAACCATCCAAGACTGCCAGAAAGACATGTTTGTGCCCGAAACGTCTGTCTGACTTTTTTGCTTTTTTTTTTTCTCTTGGCTTGCAGGAAAAGCTGTGTTAATAAATCCTGAATAAAGGATTGCCTGAAAAGCTGGATCTGTGTGCTGTCTGAATATCCTTCACCAGGATTATTCCTGCACAGAAATTTTCCCTACATACCTAGGACAAAGCCTTCATTTCATATTTGACTCAAAACTACAGATATTTACAGAAAGAAGCCAGCACCACTGTTTCATCTAATGTATTTCATAAAAAATATCTCTAAGATCAGGGTGTTACAATAGCCAACCAGCCCTGGCTCTGCAAATGAAAAGCATCATTCACTAATCCTGGCAACACTATAGTCCAGACCACAAAGGGCGCTGCCTTAAAATATTGTTTACATATGAAATCTGAGCGTCTAAACCAGAAAGTCTCCACCTTTTCACCTCAGCAGGCTGCTCGAGGGAAGTCTGCACAGAGTTTTGCTTCCCTTAGGATGTTTTCCTCGTTAAACAGGCTAGTTGGTAACTAACATAAGTTTGTATTTTTCCCAGCAGATTGCCCTCTTGGAATTCTTTGCTATCTATCTTCAGAGATGTGAACTGATTAGATGAACAGAAATGAGATTCAGTCTTGGTAAATGTAAAGTAATACACGCTGGAGGAGTAGCGAGAGCATTTTCAAGCACTGTAAGGACTTTAAACTGACTGCCTCAATTTCATAAAGCGACCCAGGTGGCAATGCACAGCTCAGTGAAAGTCATTACTTACCATGCAATCACAAATGTTGACAATATATGAGAAGGCTTAAAGAATAGGCTGCAAGTAAAAAAAGAAAAAAAAAGAAAATTTTTTAAGACTGTCTCAAATGATTGAGCACTGGGCAGACTATGGTATAATATTATGTATGCACTGATTAAAATATTTCAGAAGTATCACAAGCGTTCATAAAGAATAGGAAGTAAGAATTAATTTCCAATTAAAAAGTGATCTGAAGGAGTGAGACTATATTCTTTAGGAAGCAGAAAACTAGGAGGGGGCCTGAGAGCAAGCATGGGGAATGAGAAATTATCTGGAGATATCAAGAGCCTCTCCTTTCCCTTCTCTGTAATAAAAAGATGGGATATTCAGCAAATTAGAAGGTGGGAAGTTCACAATATCAAGAAGGCAACACTTTTGCACAGTCCGTACATTTTAAAATGCTGTGGAAATTTCTGTGAAAGCAGTCTAGGAGGTTACTGCCTGGATACTCTTTCCTATTTTGTACCTGCACTGCAGATGCTGGAAGGACCATGTGCTGGCTCTCCTGTCATCCCCCATCACTGGCTGAAACCTTAGCCTGAAAGAAACCTGAAAGCCTGAAAGTGGCCACGTAGCAAGATGTATGAGGTCTGGCAGCTGGGAGCTGGGGCATACACTCCACTCCACTTCATTATGGGACTGAAAGCCAGCAACAGAGAGGCAGTAACAAGTATGTGATGAAACAGAGCTGCAGCTGCTGGCTCAGCAAATATAGGTCAGAGCTACAAAACCTTAATCTACGGAGGAAGCGTGAATGTCAAAAACATAATCAGATTCAAGCAGGATTACAAGTTGTGTGGGTAACCAGAGCCCTAGGAGTTCACCCAAATTAACTGATAGGGAATTTATCTCTTCCCGTGTAGATGCAAATGGGACTAAGCAGCAAGACCTTCTGAAAACACAGTGACCTTTTCTGAAACTTTAGAAAAATTGCAAACTTTTTCCACCCAGCAGGCAACATAGTTCCAGAACCTTTCAACAGCGGTGTTGCAATCTCACCTCTGCAGTCTGCTGTTCAGACACTGTCAGCTGGGTGGTGTTTGAAATGGGAGGGCAAGTAGAGAAATGGGGTCACAACACCACAGTTCGGCTTAGAGGAGCAAGTTATTGTTTTGGGGGACACGATCCACAAGAATACCGATGCATCACTGTGTGCTAAACAGGGGTGTGTGTATGTTAAACAGTGAGCATCAGTGTGTGGTAAATAGAAAACAGAGAAGCAATCCAATCCAATGTTAGAAATTACTCAGAAGTCAAATCGCTTTTTACCTGTGGAGAAGTTCCCTTTTGGTAAGTCAAGACAGCTTTATTCCCTGTAAAACTGTTGGAGGTGATTGCCTCACTGTCACCAAATTGCCTGCTAATGTTGCAGCCACTGAGGCAGCTGCAGACGACTGGCAAGGACAGGTTTTCTGCTGTGGGCACGAGGGGTAGAAGGGCTGCTAGCAAAGCAAGTGCTTGGGAGAGGAGCAAAAACGTCAGGTGAGGAAACTTTATGGCTTCTACTTAGAAAGTAAAATACAGGCTTCAATTTTGTGAGGCCTTTCCAAGAGCATTTCTCTCCACATGTGCCATTATTTATGTGTGGGCCAGTTACACAAGCAGTGCTTCTAGGTGCAGGACCCCTAATGATTCCAATGGGAAAGTCATATTTGGGCTGCTTGCAGAATCCAAGAATCCTATGTTGCACATAATATCTTACTGTGACAGCCTTAGAGGGTATAAGCTGCTCTAATCAGACATCCCTTTTGGGAGGGAAAAGACACCCTTCAAGTCTTGCTCTTTGCAGACACACATCTTTCTCACTGTCAGTCTGAAAAGTGACATTGATTCTTTTCTCTGTAGCAGAACCACAATATCTTAATTTGTAGCCACTGGAGCCTATGGCAAAAACTTTTGAGAAAAGAAGTTTAGATTTTCACAGCTGACTTGAAAACTGGAATGAGCACAGGCAGAAGAAGACCTAGTCTACTCAAAATGGCATGAACAAGGTCCACCCATCCTAATGGGATGAAGGTTTAAGCTCTCTCAAGGGGTAGGGTGAAGTAAGGCTGTAACCCCAAGATTAGGCTCTTCTTTATAGTGCCATACGGAGTGGTTTGAACTCTACCCACCCTTGGTCATTCCCTGATATTCGGGACATTAAGCCCTGCTTTAGTCTACACAGGCAGAAGAGCTGCCTGGGCTTTGAGTGATGGGACCTGCATTTTACAGGACTGGATTATTGAGACTGGTTTGAACACAAAGTCACCAAGCAGACTCCTCCATGGCCACGAAGATTCTGAGGCTCACCAGCCTCCTGTGAGACACCAAATGCTTCACCTCAGGTGAGTCAGGTAGTGGGAAAAGATGTTCAGCCAGAAAATCCTTCCGGCACTTTTGTCTTTAAATTTGTATGCATGTAACTTTGGGGAAAACAGAGAAAAAAGTTTTTTCAGAATTAATGCTTTTTCTTTAGAGTTGTATACTGTGTATTTCCTATATACTATTAATATTACTTACCAGCATTGCAATACAACATTCAGTCTTTAACCAACCATGCAACGCCTCTGCTTTCTTAAAAGCAACCCCAAATCTCTTTGTGTTGTTTTCGATAAAGTCTGAATCTGTTCACAAATATTCTACTATGTTTTATCAGTGTGTGATTGCTATTAGTGCAATGAAAGATGATCAGGATATTACCAGGCTACCAATATTTGCTTTAAAAATGTAACTTTTTGTAGTAACTGTGTTACATTTCCATGTTTTTTCTTTTTTTTTTTTTTTGGCTGCAATATGTAGTCCTTGTTCATAAATTTACAGCCTTAATGTTTTCCTTTTTAGTATATGTATATATTTTTTTATATATGCTCTTCACATGTAAGCCAGATTTTAGCCATACATCATATTTTACAGAAATGGCAATGGGATAAAAACCACACAGACATATTTTATCTTTAAAATGTAAAGTGTCATCATTCAGACTCCAAAGTGCAGAGGTTATAGTAGTTATAAAAGGAATAATTTTCTTTGTGCTGAGTTTATTAAGCAGAATGCAATTCTTATTTCAGGAAAGTAGGCCTGAGTTAGACTCAGCAGGGAAAAAAAAAATACTTCCATATAGTACTTTTCAATAGAGTAAATTTTAAGGGATCTTTTTTCTCTATTAAGAAAGGGATTTTTTTTTTTCTTTCAGAATTTCTACTCTTAAAGGCAGCTCAGAAATTAGAAGACTTCTAGGAAATTATTTCAAATGGAGACAACTCTTGTCCCAGTACAACAGGAGTAAGATAAGAAAGCTTTAATTCTAGTACAAAACAGTTTTTGACTTCAAAGGTTTAATTTCTAGCTGGCACAGGACCAGTAAAACCAATAATTTCCTCTTTAGATTATGTTTTCTACTAATTGAATGTCTGTTCTTGTAAAGCAAGTTAGTGAGTGGCACACAGTGCTGGCTGCAGCCCAGCTTGCTGAGCTCCTGAGTTTATCCATTTGGTAAAATACATACTTATGCGCATTGTGTGCATGGAGCCCAAGGTCCCACTGACTTTGTCAGCTGATAAGATCTCATTTTAAGACCATCAGCATCTGTTCGTAAGTTATTATTCCTCCCATTCAGATTTTAGTTATGTTATTTGTTGTGGCTGTTTATCCCCGTTGGGTAAGGATTTCAAAGCAGCTTCAGGGATTTAGATACATTTTCCATTTTGAGTCCATATTTACATTTCCTTGAAGAACCCTGGTCACCCTATTTATAGACCTTTGTTAAGCTCCGTGACCGCAATCCCATGGGCTTTGGGCACAACATTTATACATTTCACTTAAGGATTGGTCAATGGATGATGCAGGCTAAAATACATATTTGAAGAGCACAGGAATAGTATATCTTGTTCTATATAATGCCCTGAAAACGAGAACACAGACTTGAACCATGGCAGCGGTGATCTACTTTAGACAGCAGGGAGAATTATTTAGCTAGAGAGGAAGTGACACATAGGACTATGTTGCCACAGGATGCTGCAGTGTTTCCATCCTCAAAAGCAGTGTGGCCAGCAGGTCAAGGGAAGTGATCCTGTCCCTCTATTCCATGCTGGTGAGACCCCTCCTGAAGTGGGGCATCCATCTCTCAAGTCCCCAACAGGAAGAAAGGTCATTAACTTGTTGGAGCGGGTCCAGAGGAGGCCACCAAGATGATCAGAGGGGTAGAGCACCTTTCCTATGAGGAAAGGCTGAGAGAGTTGGGGTTATTCAGCCTGGAGAAGAGAAGACTTTGGGGTTGTGGCCTTCCAGTATCTAAGGGTGCTTACAAGATGGAGAAGGACATTTTACAAGAGCATGTAGTGCCAGGATAAGGGAGAACGGATTTAAACAGAGACTTTAAATGTTTCCTAATATTTAACCTAGGTTTAGGTTAAATATTAGGAAACAATTCTTCACAGTGAGGGTGGTAAGACACTGGAACAGGTCTTAGAAAAATTGTGGATGCCCCGTGGAAGTGTCCCAGGCCAGGTTGGACGAGCCTCTGAGCAACCTGGTCTAGAGGAAGGTGTCCTTGTCCATGGCAGGGGGGCTGAAACTAAATGACCTCTAAGGGCTGTTCTCTGGTTCTATGACTTTAAGGGTATATATGGTATTTTATGTCCAGCGGTGTCTCCTTTCAGGCTGGCTCTTCAGGACCCCTCTGGCCCTGAGGCTCTGCGGTGTCATACAGCTGCAGGCAAAGCGCTGCCCGGGGTGAGGCCCGGCCAGGCGAGGGCTGCTGAGGGCACCGCGGGCAGGGATGGCCTGCCAGGAGCTCAGGGCTGCCGGCCGGGCTCCGCTGGCTGCGCCTCGCTTCGCTGGCCGGACAGCAAGCAAGCTCTCCTTCCTGGCTGCTGGGAGAAGCCGTGCCCGGGGGAAACAGCAGCCTCTGGCAGAGGGGCTGGCGGAGAACCGCGCCTCCCCCTCGGCCCCGCTCCGGCCGCCGCCGCCTCCGCCCTCAGCGCCGCCCGCCTGCACCGCCCCCGCCGCACCGCGCATGCGCCGCCCACAGGTCACGTGCGCGGCTACGCGCGTCACGTGACCGGCAGCAATGCGGGGGGGCTCCCTCACGGCAGCGCCAACGCGCGGACGGCACGGCACGGCACGGCACGGCACGGCACGGCACACAGCGCCGGGCGCAGGCCGACACACAGACAGACAGACACACATACACAGATTAGAACACAGAGACAGACAGACAGACAGACAGACACACACACACACACATGCCCACGGCTGCTAAAGGTGTCGCATGCACCTCCCCGACAGCAAAAAGCGATCTGCCTTATTTTAACATACACAGCGCTGTCAGGTTAAAAGCATTTGCTCCGATCTCGCACTCAAGTTATCACACACCTGACACCGGCTCCCTCCAGGAGAGCCAGCATCCACAAAGGCATGCTTCGTGCAGGCTGGTGGCATGGGACACACACCACAGCCGGAGTTCTAAGTTTCCATTTTGATCACATTGCTCAAACATGAGAATGAGTCACCCACCGTACTGAAACCGTGACCTTTGTATTTACACCGAAAAAGGAATGATAAGCTTAGGACAGGGAAAGAAAACTAGAGGGAAGGGAAAAAAACCCAAGAAAACATAAAACACCCAAACCCAGGCATATCTTTGCTCTTTGAAACACAGTCAGCTGATGTTATTCACATGAAAGCTAAAGAAGTTGTGGCTGTGATTGGGTTTGTTTAGTGTATCTGCATGAACTCCAAGGGAATCATGTCAACAGCTCTGCAGTCCCTGCAGCAGGCATATTCTGGTCACAGTAAAGCAGGGCAAAGCTCTTTGTGTCCATTCATCCAGTAAAGGAACCATGTGAGATATTTCACTTAGAAATAGAGTCCATCTTTAATTTAGAGCAATCCTGCCCCTCAGCCATCCTCAGCAACACACAGTTATCCTGCAAGGGGAAAAAATGCTGGCAGGGAAGAGCTGTTACTGTCAAAGTAACCAGAACATGAAGATCCAAAAGGAAACAAGTTTTATAAGACTTAAAAAAATTATTAATTGGACATAATTCTTCAATGTGTTTTTCCATCTCCTCCTAATTAATTAAAAAAAAAACCTACTCAACTGATTTCTAGTATTTTTCATCAACAAACCACCAGCTGTAGCAATTCCTACAGAGCAGACAGAAGTGTAGTGCGGTGGACCCAAACGGGACCTGTCAAAGAACATGACTTTGAAGAGAACAGACCCAAAGGGTATCAATATTTAAATACAGCAGGCCAGCCTGACTGAGAAAACCCAAGCATTTAAATGGATTTATTATTTATGCCTCTGTCATATTTGGAGCATCCCTTCAGACAAAGGGAATAAAATCCTGGCAAGGATTGTTTTGTGTAAGTGTAAGACAATGAACTGGACAGGTTTCTAATGTATACCTGAAGTGTGGCTCATCCAGCAGACAGGTTGGATCTATGGGGTGTGGATGAAAAGAACAGGGGTTGCAGGAAACATTTATGAGCAGCCTGCTGAGACAATCATTAGAGCTACTTGCATCCATCTCATTCTCCAATACATTCAAAGTGTGTTCTCAAAAGAAAATTTGGCCATGAACCAATGGGCAGCTGCATTTTTAAGTGGAAACCTCTGTTAAATTAAAATTTTCTGTGTTATAGCATGAGCTCTACCATCTGTTGTCTGGCTCATTTATGACCAGCTAAGCTTGCAAAAAAACCCACAAGAAACTGAAATGATGCAAAAGGGAAATGTCCCCTGGGGAAACTGTTTTGTATTTCCCACAGGGAGCAAGAACTTTTGTGCTTGAGTGGTGCCTACAACACTAAAAGTGAGATAAATTAATGTTAGAGCTGAACAAAACCAGAGAGAATAAAGTAAGCTGCTTCCTAAGGATATGCAATTGAGAACTGCAATGGCAGGCCTGCATGCTAAAAAACACCTTCTAGATTCTCATTTGAGGTGCTTCAAATAATTGAGACTTTGTATAAATAGCCTTCCATTGTAATACAATGACGATCAATAGGAACAGCCTATTGATGCAGAGGTTTCTGCATTTGAAATGGTTTGTCCTCATGTGCTGCTTATGGCGAATTTCAGTTCATTTTGTATGCACTGATTTTATTTGAGAAATACACACACAGGCCTGATTTCGTCTGGTGGAAACCCTGGATGGGTTGCCAGCTGCTTCCTCCCTTGCAGGACAGAGGAGACTGAGGTCTCATGGGATAATACCTGGTACTGGACACCAGGAATGACAAAGCCTTCAGGATGCTGCTGGCCACGCTGCCATTTCCAGCAGCAGCAAGTTGCCGTCTTCTCCCCAATTTCTACAGGGCGGTGGGAAGAGGGAACACATCTTTCAGCCCCTGCTCCAGCCCTTGCCTCTCATCCTCCCCTTCTTACAGGTGGGAAATTTGAAGGCCCATTCCCAGGCATGAGATTAAGTTTATTACCTATAACCAGAAAAAGGCATAACAGTACGGAACTTGGTGAGAGGTTTTTCTAACATTTTAGAAACCAGCTAAGGAAATAGCTCTATTAGGAAAAAAAAAGCAAGTGCTTCCAAGTTTTTGAGGGAAAATAGAAAAGGTGGAAGAGGAGGAGTGATTATACTCTACGTAAAAGAGTGATTTGAGACATAGGCAAGAGGACAGATCAGCTGGGTGTCTTTGGGTCAAAATCAGAGGAGTCATCATCAAGGAAGTGCTTATGGTAGGTGTCTGCTAGGGAATCTGTTTCCTGATGTGGGAACAGATAAAAACTTTTTCAAACAATTGAAGACTGGCACTGGCAGCCTTGGCTGCACTGGTAAGATTATCCTAAGGAATGTGAAGAAGGTGAGTAGCAGAGTAAAGCCCCAGACCTGCAAAAGAGCAGAGTTCATTTTGCTCAGGGAGCTGTCAGGAGGTATCCCTGAAGTCTGCCTTGAAAGCCAAAGGTGTTCAGTAGCATTGGGAGACTTTCAGACAGCATTCTCCATGCACAAGAGCAGTCCACCCACCTAAGCAGGCACAGCAAGAAACCAGCCTGGTTAAACAGTGAGATACTGAAAGAGTTCAGATGCAAAAAAAAGGAACATGAAAGTGATGGAAAACAGGAACAGGCTTCCAAAGCAGAATATAGAAATATCACTCAGGCACGCAGAGATGAAGAGGGAAAGGTTAAAGTCCAGCCCTAGCATGAGCTGGCAAAAGATGTCATGAATAGCAAGAAAATACTAACATCCTGAATTGTGTGTTAGCAAGCAGGACAAGGAATAGGTAGGTCAACTGTTGAGTGGGGTTGGCCAGTTAATTACAAATGACAGAGGGAGAACTGAAGATTTTCTTTATGCCTTCTTTGCCTAGATCTTCTTGAGGAAGGTGATGGTTCCAAGTCTCTATGGAATCAATGAGGAAGCAAATAACAAACTGCTGACAGTGGGAAAAGGCTGAGTTAGCTAAGGTATGTGTTGGCTTCTCCCAGTTGCCTTCTTCTTTTTCATGCCCAGAAATAGCTTCTAGGAGAGCCTACTCCATAATTTTTCAAGGTACTCAAGTGAGGTTGACTCATCTGTAATTTCCCAAATCTTTTTTTTTTTCTGTTTTTGTAGATGGGTGTAATATTTGCCCTTTTCCAGTCAGCTGAGACTTCCCTCAGACTCCACTACCTGCCAAAGATGTTGCAGTGTGCCTCTGCAATGATGTTGGCAAGCCCTCCCAGAAGCTTTGGATGCATTCTGTCAAGTCCCATTGACTTGTGTGGGTCCCACTTGTACAGGTGGTCTCAATCACTCCTGAGCTCTTTTGCTCTCTTTGGCAACCCTTCCAACAGTTTCCTGTGAAGCTGAAATAGGAGCAATGTCATGTATGGCCATCTGCATATATTGTATAGAAATGTGAGACCACCAATAGAAACATGATGGAACAGAGCTGTCAACTTTGATGCAAGTAAAAACTGGTGCAACACCCAAGAATTGACCAAGTGGTGAGGCAGGCTAAGAAATGAACCAGAAGAGCTGTGGTAATCCTCAGCCAAAACAAAGAAACCATAAACCAACTAGCCAGAAGAAGAAGAAATAAAAAAGCAGTGTTAAAACACATCCGACTGGACACTCTGGCATCGTCACCTACCGCAACAGCGTTCTTTAATGTTATGCGGTCATTGCCTTGTTCAAAAGCCAGAGAGAACTGTAATAAAGCATTTTTCCACAAAGTTCATGCTTATGAATGCTCACATTTTACAACACAACAGATGTGACAAGTCAGCTGGAGGGCCTGAAGGCAAGACCGGAGCAACGCTTGCTGCAGAGACAACACAATCATCTTGGAGGCCACAACCAACTTGGATGCTTGGCAGAAGATAAAACCAAGCAACCACACTATCAAAGTGACAGCAGTGGGAACCAGGGGTATATGTTGGGGTCTGCCAAGGTGCTGCAGAAGTGAATTCTTCAGTCACGGTAGATTATTTTTATAGGGGTACTGCTGCCTAATGTGCATGTAGGTATCTGATAAAATGAGAGTGCTATTAAATACCTGATAAGCACAAAGACATCTTTCAGCAGCGTTCTGTTTTATGATAGACACAGGGGTGTAATTGCTCAGATACCATCAACCTGATAAAAAGGAGGAAACCTGAATGGACAAGCAGAAATGACATTTTAGTGGCACTACTCCCAGAGCCTTGCAGAGTCACTTCCAGTCTCTGTGTGAACATGTAGGAAAGTACATAGATTAACAGCCATTGCTGTCTACATTGATCTTCAATGCCATATTGTGTTCCGTGGGAATAAGCAGGGCTGCTCCAGTGTCCTTGCTTTCCCATGGCTATATGCAGAATTACTCCTGTCCTTCTAGGTCTGAAAGTGGCTGACTTTCTAGAACACCTAGTATATTCACCAAGGATAATTTATGCGACTCCTCAAACTAAAATACTTGTAAAAATTCATGGTCTGCAGGAGGAAACTTCAGGAATGAGCTGGAAGCAGTGCCTAGTTCTCAGCAATAAAGCATTACCACACCAGGCCTATGAGAGCACCTATCAGGCTCAGTGCAGAATATGCACTGCAGAACACATTGTGGAAGGTAAGCACTTCTTATTAAAACAATTCAACATACAGAAAATGTTACAAAAGCCTAACTAGGAATGTGATTATGCTCACATTTTGCTCTTTTTTCTTTTTCTTTAAACAGGCAGAGGCATATAATAATGTATTTCATTTTCCCTCTTTATTCAAATAAAACCTTCACCTTTTCTCAAATAGGTATTTCAGATTTTTATTATCATTAATTATGTGTATTACAATAGCAGCCAGAAGCCTCCAAATTAGTGCCCAATGCACAGGTCCCTGTTGTACAAACAGATGCTAAAAACCACTCCCAGCTCCAAGCTGATGACAAATGAAATCATGAAGAAAAAGAAGTCCCTTTGGGATCCTGGTCTGAGGAGCCAGGCAGAGACCCAGGGAACATGCAGCATGCTAATGGCTGTGACACTGCTTTTTTCACTTTGGAATAGACTCTGGAGAAAGAAAAAGAACTGGGTCTGTTGGTGCATCATGTTTCCCATATGGGAATAATTTATTCATGCTTGCTGATGATCCTAATTTCAAGCCTTGCTCAGTAGGAACCTGAAATTCAACAAGTGAAAAATGTGTCCTCATTGAGGACACACAATAAATTCCCATTATCTCCCTTCAAACTAGGATTTGAGGCTGCTCTCTGGTGGCATTTACAAACCAAGGGAAGAAAGAAGCTGCAGAAGGAAAAAAAGACAGACCTGGATTATTTACCCAGAGATGAGGGCAAGAATTCAGTCCTGCCTGCCCTGTAAATGGGGCTGGTTGGATGCTTTCCAGCAGGACTGATGTCTTGCAGAATGCTTTCCAGAAAAAAGCAACTGAAAAAATTAAGATGAAGTGGGAAAATATCTCTATCACCTTTCCTGAAGGTGATGGTGGTTCTGCTTCCTTGTCCCTATTATACCAGTGCCAAGGGGATACAGAACTACTCCAGAAGAGACTAGAAAGAGGTTGTAAAAGATCCAGCAAGAAAGACAAAAGAATCCCACAGACAAGAGAGCCTCAGTTACACATCTTCAGAGAGGCAGAGGTAGCTTGGGCCATCACTGAAGGGACACTCTACCTGCTTGTCTGAGTCTAGGCTACGGTGATCTAGTTTTTCGAAGGCCACATAGAGTGGAAGTGAGACTGGCTGTTCATTTGCCCTTTTTGCCAGTCACCCAAGAGAGAGTCTTGCACATTTGTACTGAACTTTACATCCCAGATATATAAACAATGCAGAATTATTCTCCTGAGAGGTGAAGGTGGCTAAGCCCATCCTTTTGTTTTATGCATGAGAAGCTCTTTGTGACACAGTGATCACCTTGTCAGCTTTATAGATACTCTTTCCCCACAGAGCAGTACTACTGCAAATAGCAGCTATGCAGTGAACCCCTCAGCTTTGAAACATTCCTGGGAAGAAGCCCTTCCACCAGAGACCTTCTCCAACAGGGAAGACAAAGCTACACTAGGTAAGAGATGCCTTTGCTGTCTGGCAGGAAACAAAGCACTTTCCCTCCTGAAGGCTGCAGATAGATGCCTGCAGCACTTACACCTCCAGGAGAATGTCAGAAAATTATCCCTTGTCAGGAAATCATTAAAAATGTTATCTTTTTCTTTGGGAGTTCCTTGAGACTTTGCTCCCTTCATCTTTCTCTCCTCAGTGGCTGCTGGAGAAGGCTGCAGGATATTGGACATGAACCAAAGCCAGCTGAATAGCCAAGATTCCCTTCTAAATACAACTACTATTATTCTTTAATGCCAAACCTTTAGTCCCATTGCTCATAAGCTGTCAGTGTGACACAGGCTACACTCTGACTTCAGCTCACACAGGCCAACTTCTGGAAATAGCTTCATGCTACCTAAGTAAATCTTTGCCTATTAATAAAAATAGCAAAGGGAATGACAAAATTGTTTGGGCAGATAAAAGAACGAGTGTTTGACCTTGACCAAATTCCTCATGTTTAGGTAATCCTTCCCTCTCCTGTAACTCCTGGAAATACCCACAGCTGATCACAGACCCTTTTTCCTTTCTCTCTTTCTGCTAGCAGCTCTTTGTCTTAAACTATAGTGATGTTATTCCTGCAGCACTGTACCAGGCACACATCACTCTCATCTCCAGAGGTTTGTACTCCTCTGGAGAGGTGCAATAAGGCAGAGGTGAACCAGGGTCACTATAAATGCTCTTTGCTTGAGATTAATCTGATATGCTTTTAAGGCATATCAGCTGTATTTTGCATGTTATCATCTGCTTGTGGCAGCATTACACACACCTATTTATACCCATAAGTCAATAAGGGGCAGCCCAGGACCTTGGCTCTGGTGCCGATTTGGGACTGGAGTGTCTGCTTCCT
This sequence comes from Passer montanus, assembly GCF_014805655.1. Classification (NCBI taxonomy): domain Eukaryota; kingdom Metazoa; phylum Chordata; class Aves; order Passeriformes; family Passeridae; genus Passer; species Passer montanus. Next base: position 1,354,946 of record NW_024357281.1, on the reverse strand, counting down.
TGGGGAAAGATGCCACATCACCAGAGGGAGGCAAAGGCTGCAGCAGCACCATGGCTTCCTTCCACCTCCAAGACCCAGCAAAATGGGTACAGCTTAGTTGCAAAAAAGAAACCCAGAGGCAGAGCTCAGGGGCCCCCATGAGTCCAGTCCTTGGCCACACCGTCCCCTCTCCAGGAGCATCCTGCCCACCTGGCCAGCAGTGCTCTCCTCCTCACAGAGTCCCCAGGTCGATGGATCTCAGCTCCCTTTTGCCACTTGCCAGGGAGTGGTGGCAGGGAATGGGGGCAGGCAGGGAGCCCATCTCCCTGTAGGGGAGAGGAGAAAGCCCTGCTGCTGCTTCTGCAGCAGGGGCAGCGTGCCCAGCTTCACGCATGTGCCTGTCATCATCAGCCACCTCCACCCAGAGCACCACCACAGCCACCAACACGTGCCATGAGGGTCCTTCCAGCTGTAAAATTTCCTCGGAGACACCAGGGGCAGCAACAGCCTCCCAGTCTGTCGTGACACCCAGGATTCTGGCAGCACAGCAGCAGCCCCACACCCTGTCGGGGGCTGTGTGCCGGTGCCCTGGCCCGCAGCAAGGACACCGTGTCCCCTCAGTTCAACACCTTCTCCGAGAAGTGTCCCAGCTTCCCTTCCTCCTGCACGGGCTGGGAGGCTTGTCCAGCGCAGGACGGGCCCCACTCCTGGGCCAGGGCTGCACCAGGCCACCGTGGCCCCCCGCTGCCCGGGGCCGGGCGGGCGCCCTGCAGCTCCGCACACTTCTCCTTGTAGTGCTGGGCATTGCCGGCGAAGGTCTCGCAGCGGCTCAGGTTCTCCTCCTGCACCGGGCTGCCCACGTTCTCCTCGCTCAGCCCTGAGGAGGCTGTTGTCCCCTCCTGAGAGTTTTGGCTAAGGTAGACAACAATGATGTCTCCCTTGAAATTCATGACTTGTCCACTTGAAATAAAGGTGGAGTTACTGTTTCCAGTCACATTTCCTAAGGAAGGATGGGGAAGAAAAGAAGACACACATGATTAATATTTTCCCCTCACAAGGTGGACACAGTGCAGTGAACTTAATCTGCTGTGGTGGCTTTGTTCTTGTTCCATTATTTTTTCCCCCATGACATGAGGATGCTGTTATAATCAATGCCTTCCACTGGACCTTTTCATTATTTCCATTTTCGTCTTCTCAGGACAAAGTCTGTCATACGCAAGGAGCCTGTCTGGAAGGGTTGGAAACATTTTCCCTCTGAGCTGTGATCTGGGAAGCCAGAGAGAGGGTGACGATCTCATGTCCCCTGTGCTGCCCGATGCACAAAGCAGTGTCCAACCTGCCTCTGCCTGCAGTTTGTGAGGAAATTGTGATGCTAATTATTTCTGGCTATAAGATTTATTTTTTCCTAGAGTCCCACAAATCACACTGTTTACCAAAGAGGCAATAAACCCCCAGTCAGTCTTATCATTTGGGTTAGGTAGCAGGCTTACTGAATAAATACTGAAAGACTTAACATCAGATCACACAGTCACACAGTGTCCAAAAACCATACAATTATCTTATATAGTCCAGATCCTCCATGAAGTTACACTCATCTAGCCTCTGCAGAGATTTAGCTGGATAGAGACTGATGCCATTGAAGAGACAGAGTCTACATTATAGCAACTTAACAGAGTTATGGTTTCAGTCAGTCTGCCTGAGGTTAGAGATTTTTCAGTATAAATGCAATCCTTCTGCTATTCAAGGACTGGGCTGCTGACCTAAATGACAGCAGGACCAGGCTCTGAGAATTAATAAACTTTCCGCAGAGCAGAAAGAAAATAACTGAGAACAAACTTCCAACACCAAACTAACAAGCTTGCTAAAGTTTGAAAATGAAATAAACTGAAGAAACCAACAAAATTTTCTTAGCCTGTCAACACCCTTACTAAGAAATGTTTTTCCTGCTGTGCTTCACTTCATCATTACTTGCAGACTGATCCAACTCCTTTTAGATATTTCGTGCTTTCTTTATGACATTCCTCAACCTGAGACATTCCCATTTTCTTTGCAGATAAACACAGCCCAGCCCAGAGAAATGCTGTTTTTCCAGTGGCCATGGGTGATGTTTGCACACCAGCAGTGGGCACCGGTCTCCAGCTGTGTCTGGATCTGTGCCTGCTCAGACCTGAGTCTGGGCAGCACTTGAGCATCTCTCTAATAGGCCTCCCTTAAGCAATCTTATTTATTTCACCTAAACCACTGCATTGCTAGCTCTTTGCCTTCTTCCCAAGTGCTGTTGATTAAGATGAGATGTCCATAAGGGTTTTCTCTGTGGGAGTTTTTCCCTGCTGGTTCTTTCCCCTGTGTTTGATTCACTGTGGCTGCTTGCCATGAATAAAAGTCTTGGGCATAATGGCAGTACAAAAATAACTGTTTGTGTTTAAACAGATTGCCTGTCACTTGCAAAAGGTGCTGTGAATAAAGTTACCAGTGCTCAGCACGAGATCAAAAATTTAGAAATATATGTGATAGTGGGAAGGGGAAAAAAAAGGCAGATTATCACATGTTTAGCTGAATGTGGCTGGAAGACCTTCTGTGCTTTCTGAAGACACCATGCTGAAACAAAAGGATATCTAAGGCCTGAAAGCACGGAAAATTGACAAAAGAGCTTCCTACACTGTGCAAGAAAAGTGCTTCCAACCTGAAAATTATAAGGGAGACATTCAGAGTGAAGGCATTGTTCTCTGCAGTGTTTCAGTCTTTTGATCTCTTCAAACTATCTGATATGAATAACAAAGACAGATTAATTTTTGTGGTAATTGTCCACTAAGAACTGGAACAAGGCAGGCAAATAATTTTCTCTGAGACATTTAATGGCCTCTAGGTGGTGAGAACTGTTTGTCACTGCCAAACCAGGCTGGTTTGGGATCTGGAAGTGAAAGGCTTTGCAAAACCAGTCCCAGTTATGAGTCAGCTAAGTTTTCCTGCACTCGTGTTATGCTGTAGCCCTGCACAGCATTTGAGGTGGGCCTGAACTTATCCTTCATGTTCTGACTGCCTCCAGGCTTGTGAGAAGAACTTGTGAGCAGCTTTGAAGAACTGCCTTGAAGCCTTACCTCCATCTCCAGTGGTGAGCCCTGGAAGGGGCACCTGTCCAGAGGTCCCCTTTTGTCCTCTAGGATTGTTTCACAGGAGGGACAGAGTTTACCAGTTCTGTTGTCATTTTGAGTGTTAGTGAACCAACACCAAAACTTCATGGAATTCACCATGCTCTTTTTCTTCCCATTTTTCACCCACAGTTTTTTGTACCATTCTGTTTTAGCATAACTGTGTGCAAAGCCTGGTGGCTCCAGTTGCTTTGAAAAGCTTTACAGAAAGTTATTTCACATGCACATTTATTCCATCTGGGCATTTCAAAAGGCCTAGCAAAATGACAGATGCTGATGCACCCACACGTGCAGCCTGGGCATGCCTGGGCTGCTTCAGTGAGGCTGTCCTGGTCCTCATGCAACCAGACACTGCCAGGGGGGCATGGCCATTCTGTGGGCAGAAAAACTACTCTGCCAGCAATGCAGGTTACCCACAGATCAACTAACCCACGCTCTGATACTGCCCACAGCTCTGTCAGTATCTTCCTGTAGTCATGCCTAAAACCTGGCAAATTAGGAACACGGTATCTGTGCTCAGGTCTCACCAGATGGCACTATAGCATGTACATATCCAAAGGCACAGACACAATTAAAATCCTGTATAAAGAGTTGTGCTGCAGATCTAAGATGGCACTTGCTAGCACAGAACTTATATCCAAGCTCTCCCATTTGGTCTATTGTTCTTTAATATTTTCTCTTTCTCTTTGTGTCATACTTAGAAAGAAAAGCAGTACCAAATATAACCTGGATTTCAGTTGTACCTCAGGAGTCCAACAATAAAAAAAAAGATAATCTGTGTTCTCTTTACTCCTGTTGCATTTTGTACAGACCAGACAGTAAAACTGCATCAAGATTTCAGGAAACTGAAGTAGCAGAAAGTTTCTGCTCTTCAGAAGATGAATGCTACACACTTTCAGATTCCCATAGGGAATGCATGTTCAGAGAGGAAGGGCCTTCAAGTGTGTTGTTTTGGGGCTTTGGCAGACTGACAAGAATGTCTCTGTAAGAAATTTTAAGGCACAATATGGTTTTAAAGAAAGGCAACAGCTTACAACTGCTGTGGGTATTACAGTAATACTTGGATGTCCCACTCAACACTAAGGTCTCATTATGCTTGGCAGTGCACTGATATAAATAAAAATAGACCATCTAACTTTATGAGATTATAATCTAAAATGACTAATAACATATGACAGGCAGATTGCAGACTTTTGTACTGAAAAAAGTCTGGGGAAGGAAGGTTTCATCCAGAGAAGTCACATAACTTCCCTTCTGCTGGTTTTGCTTCAGTGCTTTTTTCCTTTTCATTTGACAATTTTGCTATATTTACTCAATTAATAAATTGGTAGACAGTTAGTAAAGTAATCAGTGTTTTAGAGTTGTTTAGGGAACAAAGCATATGTGTATGGAGAAACAGTGTCTGTATGAAACTATTTCATGTGAATGCTTATATCCCAGCAAATAAAAACAAAGAGAAAGAGCCGTAAGAAGAAAATTGTAGATAATCTCAGACCCAGTCACGGCCACCAGCTTACAGCTCCAGCTGGAGTTTCACTGACCACTGTATAAATGTAACTGACATAAATCTAATGGCAAAAATATGTGTGCACACCAGTGAACGAGAAGTATCTGCCTGAGCATTATGCATCCTTCCTAGCTCAACCTCTAGGTCCCTATATTGTGTTCTGCTAACAGAACCACCTGGCCTCTACAGTGACAGCCAGAAGGTGGGTTCTGCATTGCTGGTTGGATCAGGGTGGGACAATGATTCCATGCTGGACTCATTCTTCTTGTAGAATTCAATACAAGCCAACCGGCCTTACAGTTTTAGACTTTTTTTCAGACTAGATTCAGGGCAATTAAGTAAAAAAGAATAATTTTTCTTCTCCTAAATCAGATCTTCTGAATACTACTGATCTAGCAAAGAGAACAATCCTATACAACTGTGTATGAGTGAAGCCTAATGGGCTTACCAGATGCTGGAGGGAGGTCTGAAGTGCTTCTGTGTGTCCCTGAAGTGCTTCCATTTGTGTTCTGGTACTTCACGTTGGTACTATCTGAAGGTGCATCTTCCATACCAAGATTGTTTGCTAGAGTGCTCTGACCAGCAGAGACAAAATTCAAACCACAGGTGCACTGGGCACAGGAACCAGTTTCTGGGGAGGTGGAGGTACTGTCAGCCGCAGCACAACAGGGTTTGTAACACTTTTGGGGAGATTCTCTGTACAAAATGCCACACCTCACACAGATCTTCTCTGAGTCACAGTTTGTTGCAAAATGATCTGTGTCTTTGTTGCCTGTTACCTTCAGGCAACTGTGGGCATGTTGGCAAGATTTCTGTAGAAGCTGGTCCGTGGCAATGTGTGCCCCATCTGTGCTGGAAGGAGGGTGAAAACCTTGAGAGACTGATACATCCTCTGTGCTCCCAATACCTGAAAAGAGCTGGTTTAAGCTGTCGTTCTCCCCTGCCTCCATTGGTTCTGAAAATGATGACACGGCTTTACTGGCAGTCTGACTTAGTAAAGATAAATAATCAGTGTTATTGAGATCCTTATCCATGTACTCATCTTCTGTGGGAACTGGTGGGAATTGGTAATCGTCAGTCTCGGTTACCACAGAAAAGTCTCCTGCCTCACAAGGCTCTGTGCTGGGGCTCTCATTCCTGCAAGGAGTGTGACCAGAGGTGCAGCATGATTTTCCAGGGACAGGAGAGCCCGAGGGGACCAGGAGACACGTGCCTTCAGCAGTCTGGGGGACAGGAGCATTTGTGATGTTCACAGTAACAAGTGCATCTCTGGGGGGTTCCTGAAAGAAATTGAAAGTAAGAATGTGTTTAACAAATAGATCAACATGGAGTTATTTTTTAGACAAAAGAAGGAAAAGGGATCATGGTCCTCCCTCTGTGTGGAGCTGCTGAGGTTGAGCAGTGCTGCTATATTTGAGTCTTGATGTGCAATTCTACTCTGCTGTGAAACTGTGACTGGTGATGCTGGGCTCAGCAGGTGTTGAGAATGGAATCTGCTGGCCTGGGGAGCAATAACATTCAATCTTGTGAGACAACTATTCCTAGCTTTTTCTTCAAGGCCACTCAAGAAGAGTTAATAAACATAGAAGAGTTGCTGGATTCTGCTGTTCCTTATGGACCATTAGTAAGACCCACAAAAGTGCTTATTAGGTTTTGGAAACACTCCCATGTGTCTGAAGGGCTATTGATCTGTGAGGCCTTACTGGGGGCTGAATTTTTAATATCAGCAATGACTGAAGAAAGATCCTGAGTTGATTCAGAAGTTCTGAGACAAGCTAGAAGAAAACACAAGCAAGGCTGTATTAACCTGAAAGGCTAGGACAAAAAAATGCAAAGGCCCATGACATCCTGTTGTCACAGTAACTGACAAAGTAAAGCTACATTTTTGGTAGCAGCTCCAAAAAAAGGGTTGGGAAATACTTCAGGGGTTTTCTTCAGCTTTTACAACTTGTGCTTTAAAGATGGGTGTTTGGGAGCTGATACCTTTAATTTCTAGCATCTGTTCAGATCTTCCAGGATAGAAAAGAGAGTGTAAGTGCTGCCAGCCACTAATTGCTGTTGAATCACTCCTCTGTCCCAGAGGACCGAAGCAGCTGCCAAGACAGGAGGCTGCATGAAGACTTATGAGACAAAAGAGGAACTGCCTGCTCAGAAAGGTGGGTTTTTTGGTATGTTTGGTTTTTCTTTTAAGCAATGAAATCGGAGTCTTTCAACAGCGAAGCTCATCACAGCTCCTAGAAGGGGTGGTGGGACACTGGGGACACCTCAGTCCGCATCTACGGTGTTAAGCAGGCGGTGCACATGAACTTGAAGCAGTGCTACCATCTGTTTTAAGCGTGGAGCTGGTGTTCTTCCAGAACAAAAGCTCTTACTTATTTTGTATCGGAATGCGCAAGCAGGATTTCTTCCTCCCTAGAATTAAGGAGTCAAACAGTTTCTTTAGCTGATGGCTCTGTGTTTAATCCCTTGCATGCCTGGCATTTTTGGCATGACCCAAATCCAAGTTTCTTCCCTGTGAGTACTCTGGTATGTAACAAGGGGCAAACTCAGCTGAAGATTTTCCTGCACTTAGGATTTAGAAAGGCTCTCTCCTAGGCAGTCTCAGGTGCTCAGCAACCAGTGGGTTCATGATTAACTTTCTCATCATAATTATTAAATAATCACGAGACCTTCATCTCTGTTAAAACTGGCTGAAACCTGAGAGCAGGTTCAGAAGCTATTTGTGAATGGTGATTTCACACACCTCACATTTACAGAAAACCAGACTGAAAAAGCCAAAGTTGTGAGCAATTTTTGAGGAACTTGAAATTTGTTTTCTAGCCAAAGATTACCATGGAATCTGCTTCAGAAGGGATGTCAGGAATGCCATGAGGAAAACACAAAACAAAGAGAAAATGCTACCATCTTTGACTTTACCTTTGTTCCTTTTATTTGGCTGCACACTTCATTAGCCCAGTTCTGTAGATCTGCTGTAGGGAAAACAAAAGAGTAGCTGTAACATATAGCAGGCACTTAAGCTGACCACAGACCTAAACACCCACAGTCATTCACAACCCGCAATATCATATTAACTAAAACCAGCAAGCCTGTTTTTACTGCCTGCTCAAGTGTCCCAGCATTGGTCTAGCTGAGGATTCATTGTAACTGGAACAGAGATATATTTCTGTGGAACAAATGTTTCCAAACTCCCAAAATAGACTACGGACAAACTGTGTTCCACATCAAATGGGGTTTCTTTCCTGGTCATATGTCACACCAAGCTATGACTGGCCCAACAACGACCTGCTCACAGCAGAAATGGTCTATTTCAAGAGAAGTCACATGGATGGCCCAAAGGCCCTTCCCAGACAGGAGTGAGAAGCCTGGAGAAAAGAGGGTAAGCCACTGAAACCACAGGATGGCAGCCTCAAATATAGCATACTCTACTTAATCAGGGTATGCTTAATGAGGAAATTCATTCCAATTTCTTTGGAGTATCTCCCAAGGAAAAGCTTTAAGTCCAACATGCTTGGATTTAATGAGCAATTAGCAAGTCTTGGTTTCTGTTTAAAAATTCAGGAGACTTTGCAGGGCTCAAGTCCCATGTACATTTGAAGTTTACGATGGTTTTGCATGGCTGAAGACAGATGAGCTGTGCAGCCACTGCCAGTTCCCAGCAATGACTCTGTTGCTCTGATGTTAATTTACCACCAGTACCCACAACAAGCAGGAAGGGCTTCTTCCTAAGCCTGTAATTCTCCCAGGCCAGGTGAGCAGGATTCCCCATGCAAAGACCATGAGGGGCAAATGCTGCTCTGTCACTGCAGAGCAGTAGGGCAATAAAAAAGCCAAAGAAATTGCATTCCCTCCCTAACCTGCTCTGCATCGCAAGTATTTGGTTTGTGAGAAGAGTCACCATTTCCTCCAGCCCATCCCAGAAATTCCAGATTTAGCAAAACCCATGTTTAGTGTGGCAGAGGCAGCCCATTTCTAAAACACGGGCTGAAATACACTTTACAAGAAGTGAGTTCTGTCTTCCTTTCCACTGCTCCCAAAACTTTTCATAAATTGCTAGCACTTGGAAAAGGAAATGATAGAAAAAGCTTTCCATGTTTAGGGGAAAAAAATTAAGAACCAACAGAACAATACCTCTGCATGTCCTTCACTAAGAGACCCAGGGCTTAACATAGAGTAGAGGAATACAGAGGTATTTCTATTATATTAATAATAAACTCAGTATCCCACTGTTATCCAGTATGCCTTTGGCTAGAATTTTTCTATTTTTATACTTTAACTATTCATACTACTGCCTTCTAGTATTTCTTCAATACCTCATCAGAACGTCAGTCTTCAGCTAAAAACATAATCTCCATCATATTCTCAAATACACATCAGTTTTAAAATCCGTATTTTAACCTGTCCAGATGCAGGTTTCAGGTGGGAGGGAAAGTAAGGTGAAGGAGACAGGACTTCTATGTGTCCCTGCTTCCCTTCAGCCAAGGGGCCAGCTGTGCCAGGTGCAGGCCCCAGGAATAGCCCTCCTCCTTCCAACCACACTCATGTCTGCCCTGAGGATGGTCACTCCAAGGGTCAAGTGTAATGCACTGTAAATTACGGCGTGCCTAGAGGAGAGGAATTCTTAGCCTGGCTAGATAAAGTATATGCATATGGACAGACAGAGGGATGGCATAGAACGTCCAGTGTAATTCCTGAGCTTCTTGGTCTGTTGGTTACCCATGAAATCAGAGTGCACACAGTTGTCACACCCATGAATACCATTAGCTATGATGTACCTGTCAGCTTTTTCCCCTTCTTCTTGTAGTATACAATGAAGATGACAATGCCAATTAGTGTCACGAAAAACAAGATGACAATCAACACGTACAAGATCCTGTTTGTCCCTGCAGGGTGTAAAAGAGATAGTGCCATCAGCATAGTCTGCACTCAGCAGTAAGACAATCCTTGCTCATTTTACCTGCTCTTCTACAGGAGAGGGGTGTTTTTCCTTCCTATTTGATATTTAGTTTCTATAATAAGAACAGTAACTCTAGCACTCATGCAGTTCTGTGACAAGCAACCACACTGATGGTACCTGGTACCAAGACTTTTCCAGAAAAACCAGAATCCTGGTAGAGAGCAATGTTGTCTGGTCATGCTTCTCTCAATGCTCCCTTGCAAGCTGCCAGCAGGCCCCTGGGCTGAGCTTGATCTCACTCAGGGAACAGAGGACACACATTTCATGGAGACTGTAGATACAGGTGGAGAAATTTGTCCTTTATCTCAGGTTCTGATGGATCACTGCAAGTCAGGCAAGCAACCTCCTTGGTATCATATCCAAACTGACGAAGGAAATGAACAGTGGGCAAGAAGGGATACCTGAGAAGGATCAGGCTGAGACTGTGTCCCATTGCTATAAAATAAGCAAGGAGAGGAGCTGCTAGTCTTTATACATGTAATGTGTGTGTAGAAAGCACAGAAAAATGCACAAGCTATAAACATGATGGAGTCATGGGTATAACATGGCTGAAACAGCAATGTTGCCATGCAGTTTTAGTGGGAGGTGTTAAATTCAGCTCAATAGTGGACACAGGCCTTAGAGTCACCAGGCCTGAAACAATTTTTAAAGATGGGATTTTCCAAGAGCAATGTCTCAGTCTACAGCTGCTCTCCCTAGAGTCACCCACAATGAGAATGGATTTAAGTCAGCCCCAAACTCTAATAATAACATCCCTCCTCCTCCCTGCTACTCTCCAATCGACAGCCCCTATGAGGACACAAACCATCTTCTGATGGCTCAGGCATCTTCCGTTCTTTACAAACTGCATCAGACTTGTCAGTCCCAGGCACACTTTCTTCCATTCCTAGAGCTGTACAGCTAAAAAAGAAAGACAAAGAAGCTAGGTTCTCTCAAGGAAGCTTGTTGTGCCTCCTACACTTATGCAGAGCAGTACTTTCTGTTATAAAACACGACATTTCTCCACAGCTAAGAACCTCAGATACTTGATTTTTGGCTCAGCAGTTGTTGTCACTGCTCTCTCTTGTTCTCCTCTAAGGAGAATTCAAGCTTCAGCCTGACAATGCCTTCATCACTGCACAGCCAATGCTGATGCTCTGTGTGCTCTACAAGCAGTCTGGAACACCCCACTGAGAAATGCTTTTGCCCAAGCTTCTCCCTGCCTTCTGGCTTACTCTTGTTCTCCTCTAAGGAGAATTCAAGCTTCACCCCACTGAGAAACGCTTTTGCCCAAGCTTTTTTCTCCCTGCCTTTTGGCTTGGTGTGGTCCATTTAGAACACCCAAGTACTTACTTGGTCCAGGATTTACACTCGTCAGTGGATGAAGAGACCTCTGAGAAGTAGCCTCTGGGACATGGTATGCACATTGTGTCCCTGTCTTGTTGCACTGTGTGTAGGAATTAAAAATGTCATAGATGAGTTTCTGTGGGCTCCTTCCAAGTGAGAGGAAGGTGACTATGCTCCCCATCCTCCTGCTCTACTCTCCTCCCACAATCCCTCTAAAAGCTTTCATAAAGGGTGGGGTCTTAGGTTATATTAGGGCAGCAATGACAGTCCCATGTAAGCCCTGGAAAGTCTCACCTGAGCACTCCTCTACATGATCAAAATGAGAAATGACCAGGAGCCATTTGTGTTATTTATTGAAAAATAACACACAGCTGTTATATCCTTCCCCTTCTATTTATTCCCTCATGATGATGCTGTGCCACAGACAGTGACGCTGACTGGTATTGTCACTTCTGTGAAGCCACAGTAAACAAAATGCTGCATCAGGATTTGTTACGCTGGAGAAAAAACAGCAACTCCCCTCCAGACACATGAAATGAAGCATTTCTTCCTCCATTTCTCTATTATTTGCTGCTTTTTTGGGGTTCCTTATGCCTGGTGCAGCTGTTCCCAGTGTTCACTCTGAACTTAACTGTCTGTTTTCCACCCACAAAACACCTGCATCTGGTTTTAATTAGACTTGAATTAAACGTCTCTCATAAACCTTTGCACTACTAGCCATCCAAAACAGAATACAGGAGCTACCTGAAAAGTGCTAATCAGTTTTAACTTGTTTGTAACATTGAAAAGTGGCAAAGCAAAGTCATTGCACAAAACCAGATGGCAAATCTGACCTCAGGAACACCCCCAAAAGAGTGCTACTCTGAATACAGGAGCAACGCATGACCTAGTGACTCACAGTCAGACACCTCAGCAAACATTAGAAATGTACTGGACACCTTGTAATTACTGCCACGTCCACGTGACAACTTGCAGAAGTCACTTGATCCAAGATACTATTTAAACTATGGAGGCAGGAGCCTTCAAAATGTGCATATAGTCCAGGAGGATTATATGCAGCAGTAATGACAACTCAGACATGCATCTTCTGTTGACATTCACTTGACAGACACTTCTGAGAGTCTAAAGAACCCATTAGTGTCACAACCCACACAATGCTGGCCTCATCCAGTAGGCCTGAGCGGGACATTTCACTTTGTACATCCCATGTCTGTCTCTTACTGGGAGGCTTGACTCCGAGTCCAGGAGCACACATGGTATTTCGCTGGCAGCAGTCGCAGTCCTCGCTCCAGTGGTAGCCCATCGTACAAGCACACTGCCGCTGGAACGTGCTGTTCCCTGGGTTCACTTCTCTCAAGGCCTTCCCTGAAAGAGAAAGCAGATGAGAGTAAAAATCTCTCTGATAACAAGCCTCAAGTTTCTGAACCTCCTGTTCTATCTACTTGCTTTGCTTGAATGGCAGATGCAAAACCATTCATGTTAGAGGAAATGGTGTCTTTCCGGAAGCACGGGACACCCTTGATCAGCACGGGGCTCCTCACCCACTGCACTTCTAAACAATACATTTCCTGATGGCTTTTGTAGAAAATAAACACAGCATTTGCAAGTGTGAGACAAACACATCAGGGGAAGTGAATGCAGAGTGTGCTGGGCAAAAGGACAACTTCTACAATCAGCTCACAGGGGTGAATGGCCCCAGTGACGATAATCACTATCAGCAGCACTGAGACTTCAGTCATGCTGCTTGGCACAGGAGAGGATCTCTGCTGTCTGGGGACCTCCCTCTCTGCCAGGCTCTTCTGCAAGCTCAGCCTTCAGTGTTGGGCACCTGAACACAGCAACTTCCCTAGATCCACTCTCCCATCATCATGCCTCACTAATTTGGATTGAAAGGTTTTGCAGTACGAACAGCTCACCTTGATCACATATTTTATGTAGTAAGCATTTATCTTCTTCGTTCCAGACATCCATATACTCGTTTGGGCCACATGGCAGACACACACTATCAGAAGTTGCAGTGCATCTAGCAGACAAATACTTCCCTGTGATTGAGAAAAGGACAAATAGGTCGTCTGGAAGCTGTAAAGCAGCTGTCTAAGGAGGTTAGAGAAAAATAAGAGATTGGCTGCTAACACTGCTGTTGACAATCATTTCTTCCTGCACCTTTTTAGTTTGTCATCCTGGTCCCCATTTAGTGTGGCACTGAAACATCTGCAAAGTGGACAGCCTGGGAGCACAAGAATGGAGCTCCTTTCTGTCTCCCGCACTGGTTAAGTGCTATCCCAACAAAACAGCTGCTGTGGCCTTTGCTGAGGCCAGCAGGACCACTCCTGCCCTAGGAAGGCACTTGAGATCAGGCACCTGCAGGGCACGTGCCAGTCCAGCAGCAGTCAGGAGAGCTGGCTGCCTCACCCCAGAGCAGCTGCTGAGGAGCCTCTCAGCCTCACAGCCCAGGCAGTGCTCACATACCTGGCTCACACTTCCTGCAGCACCGGCCAGAGTGCTCATAGTGTTGTTCGCTCTCACACGACGGAGTGATTTGTAGTGACAGCTGGAGCAGGGAAGGAAAGAGAGGACATGAGAACCAATGTGCTTGGAGAGCTCCAGACCTACCCAGTCCCAGTGCTGGCAGAGAAGGAAGATGTTCTGTCTCTGTCTCTTGTGGATAGCCAAGCAATAAAACTTACCCCACATTTGTGACTTCAGAGGTGCTTTGTAGACATGCTGAGAGCATGTACTTGATAATGTACACATAGGGACTTTTAATAGAGCCAGGTGACAAATAAATAATCCATCTTGCAATTTGTCATGAAGTTTTGGCCTGCTACACAACCTTTTCTTACAATTCTCTTTTATTTAAAATCTATGACTTCAAAACAATTGTAAAGGCAAAAAAAAGGCATAGAGATACCTCTGTAGTCTCTTCCACAGAAATTACCTCAGATCAAGACCTGGGAAACTGCCAGTTTTAATGCAGAGCATTAAGCAAACAAACAAAGTGAATGATTTATATTCCTGAAAGAGAAGTTCCCAGCTTCCCACTGGGATACAAAATGCTCCTGGCTAGTCCCATAAAATACTGGGCTTAAATTTTGCAGCTTTTTATGGCTCCCACTGTGTCCTGCAAAGGTGGTCTCATGGAACTGAGGCAGCCATCCAGAAAGGTGATGCAATCACCCAAACCAAAACCAACACAAATCTACACAAAGCACCCCCTCTCCCTGCCACCCACCTGAAATGGATTCATGACAGAGCATCTGCAAAGTGGGCAGCAGAGTTGCCTCTGGCCCTCATGGGCCTTTGCACTCCCTCCCAGCTCTCAGCTGCCTGTGCACACAGTGGTCCCACGCAGAGCCCAGGCTTGAGGGCATGGCTTGTGCTGGGGATGCTGGCCAGCCAAGCATTGTGCCCAGCCCTTCACTGACCCTGCTTTGGCAGCCCAGAGTCCTCAAGGCAAACTCAACACCTCACAGTAGTTGATCTTGAAATTAAATAAGGTGATTCAAGATCGAGTCCATGGCATGGAATTCTTCACTCTTGGATAAAGCCATGAAAACTGCATTAACTCGGACAAAGCTGCAATAAAGCTTCTTCTTCTGGTTAAAGGGAGCTTTTGCCATCTAAGAGCACATGACAACCCTATGCCTGCTGGTGCTGGTTCCCATTCCTCTATTTAGCATTCTCCCCTTGTTTCCTCCAAGTCTTTACATCTTCTTCTCTCTCCTTTTCTAGTTTAAGCAATAGCAACCTCTTTAAAAAAAATAGCACCTTGCCTTCCCTAAGCACCTTGCCCTCTTCTATTGCCGGGAAGGGTCTTGTATATTTAAGAGAACCAAAAAAGATTGATTTTTTTTTTAAACACCACCTTCTGGCTTGGAGTTTGAGCTCTGGATTGGTGCATGACTTGTGTTTATCAAAACTACGCTAGCTGTGTCTGGAACAGAAAAAGTAGCACAAGTCAGAGGTCTTGAGTTCTTGTATTTTTGCATACAAGGGTATAAACAACTTACAAGCTTTTTTTTTTATCATCACAACAACCCCGGGTCAAATTAAGAGTCTAGTCTTGTGCTGTCTCATTGTTTCCTTGTCTCTTGCTTTGCATTCATCAGAAGTACCTTTCCTGCAGTTAGATAATGCCTTTTTGGAACAAACACTGCATTCCCTGTTTACATGGCACCTCCAAGGAGGGGCACAGGAAAACAGGCAGCGCTGGTGAGGAAAGAGGCAATCTAGGAAAAGGAAAGTTGGCCCAGCCTGGCAGGTGAACAGTGACGCAGCTCAGTGACCCCTATACTTGAAAGAGCTCGTTTTCTGTAACACACTTCAGGCTAAAACACTGAGATGGCCAGCAAAGGGCTGAGGTGATGATGTGGAACCAAGCACAGAGAGTGTCTTGAGCAATTGATTCTCTACCCAGCCATCCACAAAGGTAACAATCGTGGTGAGACCAAAAGCAGTCTCAGCCACTCGCTTTTTGTTACAGAATATCCTCTTCTTCCTCCCTTGCCCCTGTTTAATAGTTCCTCTTTAGACAAAACGACTAAAAAAATTACTGAAGTGTCAAACAAGGGCAAAGTCATCCTTTTTGCGGAAGGATATGCAAATCTGCTAAGGAGCATTCAGCTAAAGGGTCTGGAGTAATTTCTGAGAATTACAACTCAGCCTGAGGAGAAGCAGCAGGGCCCTGGAACCAAGGTGAAGGGAGCAGGCTAATTGCTCAGCCACCTGCTGGACATCATTTCATACCACCAGGCTTTACGACACGATGAGGGCTATTGTTATGGAATAGGTCACAGCTGCATTAACTTGTGCTCTGTGTCAATAAGCAGCCTCTTCTGTGTCTGTGTCCTTCCCCTTTTCACACAAGCCAAGGCATTCAGAAAGCTGCAATATTCCCTCTTTTGATTTATGCCCAATGGTGCAAAGACAAGACTCATGGGGCTAACCCTCAGGTGAAGGTGAGGGATTCTGGCCTGGTATGGACTGGTTGGACCTGCCAAGCACGAAAGCTGGGGCAAGAGTGGACAGGAAGGGAAACCAAAGCAACCTGGAATTTTCTTATGGTGGGAGCCAAACTCAAGACTTTTTGCTAACACAGCTCTGTTGATGTCAGGCTATCCCATGTTAATCCCTCTGCCAGGCAGATGTATCTGTCTCAAACTGTACATTAACTTCCTTTGGAGGATGGGAAGTACTTGTGCCGCTGGCAGCACGATGACCTGATGCTTCACCATCACCAGCACATTCCTGCCAATGTGTCCTTCTGAGACAGGGAAGTGCAATTCATTTGCAGATGAGGAACTTGTACCAGGAGGCCATCTGGCTTTGCAGAGGTGACAGGAAACCAAACCAAGTCTCCCAAGGCCCAAGTCTGCTCCGTTACCCCTGGAACATCCTTCCTCTCCTCGGATGCTGGCCTGTGTGTCAGAGTGATTTGGACACCACCAAGCTCTTATCTAGAGAGAGAAAGTGCCAACTTCCTCTGAAGTGCTTAGATGAGATTACACCCAGCCTGGTCATTCCTTTAATGGTCTCGCTATTGATGAAGCTGCTCATTAAACCCCACCACCATGTGCAAATAAGTGCTTCAGAGAGCTCTAGGTATCCTGTGCAAGTTTAATTTGTCATTTCAAAAGTGTGCAAAGCACCCAGATTTGCACCAGTTCCTAAAAAACCAGGCAGCTTTCCATTTGATCAGTGTTACTTCAAAGCAAGTATATCTGACAGGGGAAGATGCCAGGGGAAAAAGAAATACCTTCTCCAGGCTTGGTAGATCCAGTTTGGTAAAGCACACCAACACCTGCTTACCTTTAAGCACATGATTACCACAATGGACTTCTTTGGAGAAACAGGCATGCTTACATCAAGGTTTGCAGAAAGATTTTGTTTTGGTGTTGAGTAGAGGCAGACTTTTTAGCTTTGGGTTTTTTCTTGCTTATTTGTTGAAAAGGACACTAAGCAAGAGTGTGCTTGTGCTTTTAGGGTTGGAGAACATCGATGACAGCACTACAAAGCAACACTGTGTTACTCACACCTTAAAAAAACACACACACAGGTGCTTCTGAAGGGGAGAACCAGCAGCATTAAGACTCATCTCCTCAGGCTTAAGGAAATATTTCTTCTTTGTGCCCTTGAGCAATCAGAGGGCAGCAGAAGCTCTGTGTCATGGATGCTAAAATTACTCTTCTTGCTCTTCACATTTCAGAAAAGATAGAGTTGCATGGGCCTCTTTCCTTTAAAAGAAAAAAATCTGGAAGAACAAGGTCGGGGGTTTCCACAATCTTTTTCCCATGACACTTTTGAACAAGAACCTGAGGCCTCAATGAGGATTGCTCATTAGTGATAATCTGTTTTGAAAAAAATGAGATGCAAAGAGACACGTCAAGGGATAACTATCTTTTAAGACAACACCTTGATCAGTGCAGTTGTTTCTGGAGAGTATTCAAGTAGTCTGTCATCATTTCACTGAGTAAACCACATTTTTTTTTCTCCATTTATTATTACAGCATCAATGTACCTATGGGAAAGACAACTTTGGTCTGTCCTGCCTTACACACACCGCTTCTTTATACTTTGGAGCCACTTGCTTTTGAGGTCCTTAGACTTGCCTACCACAAAACTGAAAAAAAATCTGTGGATTTGGGGCTTTATTAGTCTTTGTCAACGGGAGTGAGCTTTGAGCAATGTTTCCTGAACTGAAGTAGCCCCTGCAAGCACAGTTAAGAGGGCTTCTGCAGTCATCTGCTGCTGCTTCTTCAAATATGAGCCACTGCCTCTCACCTCACAGGTACCAGCTGTGCCCACAGCTTTTCAGCCCCCTACATGCTTTGGGTCAGCAGTACAGCTAACCAGACCCCAGATTTCTTCAGCCCATTGCCAGTTTCAGAGGCTTGCCTAAAAAATTACTTAAGAGTAAAAATAGAATCTGGTTCTCGATGGGTGCTGCTGTGGCTGGTGCTCCCAGGCATTCTCTTGAGGCACATAACAGTAACAACTCTGGAAAATTTTACAGTTGTGGGTGTACAAGGGGAAAGAGGAGTTCTGTGTTAAAGACTTAATCATAATCACGTTGCATGCAACAGTTCCTTCACGGACAGTCTTCACTGCTGATAAAAATTAAATCAAAGCAGCACCCAAGTCACAGTTTTGCAATTCCAGTTATTTGCTTTCAGGCCTGTAATTCATCACAAAAATCTTAGATTGTGAATGAAATGCTTTTGGTGATGTCAACTTTCCAGTGACCAGTAAACCACATCACAGAACTACCACCACGTGGTAAAATAGAGCCGGGAAATGGCAACAGCTTAAACTAAATATTATTTCACTTTTAAAAATAGGTCCTTAAAACCCTGCTACAGCCTGAATGCCTGAAGAGACCAGAAAGAGCATAAGGGATAAAATCAATAATGAAGGGGTAAAGAGAAAACTGTAACGTGCGGCCAGGACTTGGGCAAATGGTGGCAAAAGTTCTGTCCTGCCTATTCCCCTTGTCCTTCTGTTCCAGCGTGCAGCCAAAAGCAAACACCTGAGCAACTGGTGCTGCTCCACTGGTAGGAAGGAGCATTCCTCAATCTCAAACCCACCAGAGCTATTTCTGGCCAGCAGCTACGCAAAGGAGAAGTGCTGCACTGATGGCTCTCACGGTGGGGTGGGGGCAGGCAGACAGGAACCTCAGGTATATCAGATATATCAGATGGGAGGCCATGGGGGTGGGAGACAGCAGGACTGAAACAGAGACTGACTGAAGCTGTGAATCAGCCAGCCTGCTTCTACGGCCTGAAGACTTGCCATCACGTGCGCCACATTTGTCATTCAGAGACAAAGTCACCTCCACACCGCAGCCAGAGGGGCACACTTAACATTTTCACTGCCTGGGCAGTCAGTAGTGCCTGCACATTGCCTGCACATTGCTGCAAAACCTCATGCTTTAACCTACGTGTACCCACAGCTGCAGCAATTCAAAGACTAACAGCTACTAGGTAGAATACTCTGAAGGTGAATCACAGACTGAGAATCCAAAAGCTAACCAAACCAAAATATTTAACAAAAAGGCTTGACAGAAAGACCAACAGTCCATAACAAGCATAAATAAAGGCTGCAGAATAATGACATTATCAAAGCTAATACCTAGATGTGCTTGTGGTAAGGCCTGCAGAGGCAAATCTCTTCTAGATTGAACAGGTGTGAGAGCAGTGCTCCAAAGGAAAGTTTAGTAGCCTTACCACTCCAGGTACTGTCTCAATGACTCATCATGAGTAACTCTACACCCATTCATACTTAATTAAAAAAATTTAAAAAAAAACAGTAAAGCTACAATGATTTAGGGGGAGCACGCTCCTCTTGATTTTAGTTCAGCAGATCATTTTTCTATGCTTCAACAGCTGAAGCTGAGTCTTAATGAAAAAATGACCATGACAGATCTCTTGGGCTGGGTGCCAGATTAGGAGTCTAATGTGGACTTTCTATACTTAAAATCTGTATATTTATGTACCATTTCCTTCCAGCACGTCCTCAGAGTGGAACATAACATGTTAATCTCTTATTATGTGAGGCGAGATCCCACAACCCTAGCTGAGGTGCTGGGCAGAATGAAAAAGCTTCTAGAAGAGAGGAAGCTTGCTTTCACCACCTGATGCTCTGCTCTGGCTTCCTTCTCCTGGATTTTAGCATTGTCCATGGAACAATTGATGAATACGCTGCAGGCAGAAACATGAAGGGCAGAGGTGGGGCTGCAGCCCTTGCTTTGGGATGATGGCTGTCTGGGGGGGATGTGTGTAACACCCACAGACCGTTCTGCTTCAGTGTGAGTTAGAGGCCTCTATCTGCACCTTCTCCGTTGTGAAGGAATTGCTGTCTTCATTAAAGAGCTCAGGACTGGCCTGAGAATTGGTTAATTCACTCTTTAGGTGTCAGTCATGAGGAACCAGCTCTGCCGGTGGCTGCGGCCAGTAATGTCTATGGAAATATTCTTCCCTGATTGGAAGAGGCCCTGGCTGTTTTCCATAAGCAGGCTGTTTTACAACATGTGGTGTTGCAGGGGAGAGCTTTTCTTCCTGTGAGATCAGATTCAAGGAACCATCTCATCCTTGCTACCAAACAATGCAAAGTTACTAGAGCATATGTTGCTCCTAAGGCAAAACTCTTCACTGTGGCAAAATAATACACTCAAAATAGATTTTCTTGTGTGCTACATAAGCAATTTTAGGATTTCATATGAACCTAGTTGCACATTTTTCCCTATCTCTATTTCTGCATTCCAGATTAATGGGTTGCCTAACAAAACTTCACAGTATTTTTATTTCCATACAAGATTCTTTTCTTTTCCCTCCACTTTGACCACTGACTAAATATATTCTGTGTCCATCTGCAGTCACAAATGTTGTTCTTCGCCATTCTTGAACAGACCCTATATACTTTTTTTTCTTTTGGAGTAGCCACAAAGTGGTGAGGGTGAATGACCTCATTTTTTTTTCCCCTCCTTGGCTCATTGGCTGTTGCAGGGTGGATTAAACCGGCCAGCTTTGCTCTTTTACCAAAACACAGCCTTTTCTGGTCTCTTTTATCTAGATTTTAAGTGGGGAGGCAGCCAGAGGGTTCTGCAGAGGCCGAGAAGTAACCCTGGGTCTCAGCTCTCTCTGCCTGCCCACTATGCTGCCATTCCCTGCCAGAGCCCCTGCTCCACCCACTCCTCTGGGAATGCTGCAGGGAGGCAGCACAAACACATCTGGCCAAGTGGTGTGGGGAATGTGCCTCTGCCGTGGGGATGCTGCTGGGGTCTTGGGCAAGACCCAGGAAGAGCCGGAAGAAGATCCAGAGAACAAGGGTGAGGGTTGGATGCTGCAGCCTACACCATGGCATCCAGCCAGGGCAATGCATCCACTCCCTTCCTGGGCCTGCGTGGGCAGACCTCCCTGTGACTTTGGTGAGAAACAGATGGGGCGCTATCCCAAGGTGATTAATGACTCTTTGGCTTCGTTTGCAGCCATGACATCCTGGGCACTGCACAAACACCAAAGAAAGCCATGCCCAGAGAACTCACACCCTGAGAAGGCAAACAAAAGAGGTAACCAACAGCAGCCCTTCACAAAGCAGCTGAGGTGGCTACACAGGTATGAGACACAAACCAGGATGTCCTGGAGTGCCAGGGTGATGTCAGCATTGCTCCTGCTGTGCAGTGCTGAGCCCTCCAGAAGGTACCCCATCACAAATATGATGGCACACTGCGGTGACACACAGACAGGGACAAATCAGGAAACCTGCCTTCCCGAGTGCCGAAGCACACCACGTCTGCTCTCCCAGGGCAGACACAACAGCAGGCTGCCCTGAGTGCCAGTGCAGCCAGATTCCCACCTGCAGCCCACCTTGTGACTTCCAGCCATTGCTGCTTGTGGAGTTTTTCTTCTACTACATGAACTTTGGACCATTTTCAAAGAAAAGTCATAAA
This sequence comes from Passer montanus, assembly GCF_014805655.1. Classification (NCBI taxonomy): domain Eukaryota; kingdom Metazoa; phylum Chordata; class Aves; order Passeriformes; family Passeridae; genus Passer; species Passer montanus. The sequence goes on along the minus strand of NW_024357281.1, from coordinate 1,333,587 downwards.
AAGGGGCAAGTTCTTGCAGGCAGGCTATTGTGTCGCACAGACCAAGGCCTACTCAAGTCCAGAGTACAACCTGGTTAAACATCACTTAATTTTTATCTTGCATTTACAACACACAAATATTTGCCTTTGCGTTTTCCATCAGCAATAATAAGCCATTCTCAGACCAGCTGCTTCTCCATGCAAGCAACGCCAGCCAAGGCATCCTTAAAAACAGGGGTGTCTGGCTGCAGCACAAGCCAGTGCTGCCTTGCAAGCTGAGTTTCCATGGAAAGCAAGGGGACAGTCTATGCAAGGAGCAGAGCTGCAGCTGATGGCATGATGAACCAGCTATCTCTGTTTCCCTCTTCCCTCTTGTGTAAGCTCAACCAGCTCCCAAAGCAACCATCTCCTCCAAGTGTCCTGCAGCCTTTGCTGCAGAGCAGCCCCTTGCAGCACAGGGCACAGGACGGAGGGGGATCTGAATTCTGTGATAACAGCATGTGGTGGCAGGAACCCTCCTGGCTCTGGTCACCACAAAGACTTCCTGGAGACCTGGTCATACAGAGAGGAAGTGGGCAGGGAGAAGCAGGAGGACAGCCTTGCAGCAAGCACTGCCTTTTCCCTGCATCTGCACATGTACCTAGTACAGGACAGCCTTTCACCACTTGAACTCCTAGGGACAGATGGATAAGCCTAGCAAAGGGACTCAAGTATGATTCCTCTAAATAGTGTCAAGGATGTATTAAATAGTGTTAAGTGACACTGGAGGGCACCACTTTGAGGTTTTCATGATTCTGTGTGTAGTTACACATTCATCCCTTTTACCATCTGTACTGGGTCTTGCCCAGCTGTCAAGTTACATCCACTTTTCAGAACTTGAGGGTAATAGACAGTAATGGGCAACAGAAACAAAAAAAGATCCTTAGGGATGCAGTAATCTCTCTGCTTGAGCTGTTTCTTTTGGTTTTTTTTTTTCCTTCTGGCACAGTATGAAGAAAGCCCTGTGACCTAGATGACATTGGTCAATACCCTTGAGATGTCTGATAAGCTTTGAATTCTACCAATTTGTGAAATGTGGCAAAGGTTTGTTTTGGTCCTGTTGGTGAGAAAGAAGAAATTACATCAGGCAGATGATGCTTAACATGAAAGGAGAAGTGGGACAGATCTCTTAAATTGTGGTTTGATGTAGTTTTACATACATTATATTTTGTTGATATGAGGTGCTGTGAGATTTTTTCACATGTTCTGGGCGAAACTGCAAAACAGTGGAAGGCTTGCCAGTGTTCCTCGCGGGAACCATTGCTGCAAGGGAATTTTTACAAACTAACAAGTTGAATTACAGTAGCTTTGAAGCCCATGCTGAGGCCCAGGAGTTAAGATTAGATATTGTAGAACTTTTGCTCTACTGAATGATTCCTTTGATCCTGATCAGAGTGGGAATGATGAAGCAGGAGAGCTCACGGTGTAATACAGTACAGTCGCTGTTACGCTCTTTTTTCCCCTCTCTCATCATACAGACTGTGTATTTTAGGAAGCTAGAGAAAAATCTATATTTTGGCCAAAACTTTTCTATATTGTAAAGAATTCCAAATGCTTGCAATGAGCAAACTTTATCTATGAAGTAGATGTTACAGGGTAGTAGAAGGACCCATTCCATGCCACACAAGGGGAGATGAATCTGTGGTGCAACTGATTTATTGCACGTTTGCAAATGCACATTCTCAGAGACTTTGACTCCCATCTAATAGCAACACTGGTGTTAAGCAAAGGACTGTGACTATTCTGCACAAAGAAGCTGAGCAATCATGCCCAGAGAGCAAAATACCTCTGACAGGTGCCCAAAACAAATCACTTGGAAAGATCATTTTGTGGATGAAGATAAGTAGGGCTGAGCTCTGTTCCCAGAAGTTCTGCTCCATGCCTGGTGTGTGACCTAGAGCAAGTCACGAATTCTCTGTTCCCATTTCCTCTTTGGTGAAAATTATGACAATGATCATGTCAATTCTCAGCAGAATTATGAGTGAGTATGCAATAACTTACATTTCCAAATGCTTTTCACTCTTTGCAGGAAATACAGTGCAAATATCACCGTTCAAGCATTATTCCACCCTATTAACCAGTCTAAACTAACACAAATGTATCAGAAAAACCTCAACCCTCCCACAGGTTTTCCCACATTTGTTCCATCAGAAAGCAACACTCTTCTAAGAAACCACTGCTCAAATCAGTCAGACAAAGGAAAAACTGAAAGGCTGTAACAAAGCAGCACCTCTCTAAGCTTGCCTTTCACATTCTTGTAGGTTCTGCTCACTCTTGAAGGCAGAATATTAAATTAATGGGCTCTTTGACAAATTATGTTTTATCCTTATCTTTACGCTACAGCTTTCCTGAAGCTTCCTACAGTTTTGTGCTGCTACTTGTCCAAAGCAACGGCGATGCAAAGTTGCGCCCTGTACAAACACAGAATTAAGCACGTGTTGGAGGCAGTGGAAAGACTTTACACATCAGCCCAAAATAAATACAAGTTCCTTGTTCTGTGTCCTGTGAAAGGCTATGAATCAAGAGGTGAGAAATGATGAGGAGCTCTGGTTCCCACATCACGGTACCTGAAACATGCCAGAAGCTATACCATGGAAATCTGAATTTCCAAGGTTTGGTCAAAAGCTGAGCCAGTTCCAGGCAATGAGGATATTCCAAAGGGAAAAACTGCACTAAACCCAAATGGCTCCAGAAGGAAGCAGGCATGTAATGGTTAGCGATGTGATGTGAAGTAAAGGTACGAAGAGCACTGAGGTCTGTTCTTCTTGCTGCATTGATCAGTCCTGAGCACCAGAACAGGAAAAAAGAGAGACATGGAGAATACTGAGGGACAGGGAAAACCCTCTGAAAGCTGTGATGTACAAGTCACTTTTGAAATTTTCAGGCTCATTCACATACATATGGAGGACACCTGGAAAGCAGCGACTTGAGAGAAGCCTGAGAGTGAGGGTGGACAAAACGAAACGTATGTTTTACAGGGGAAAAAAAGGCCTGTGTGGTTTTAGGCAACATATTTAGGATCAGGGATCCAAAGGAAAGGCTCTCAGGACTGTGTGGTCAGACATGAAATTGTAAGCTGTAGACTGCAGAGGGCTTTCTGTTTTGGTTTGGGTTTTTATCTTTTTTTTTCCTTGAAGTTGCACCTTGCTTTCAGGGAACCCAGCCATGGCCCAGTTACATCCCCATGTTGAGGGAAGCACTTTAAGTTACATAACTTATCAAGAACAATGACACACAGAAAAATACCAGAAGTTCAGATGAAATAAATACAAGTGGTAGCGAGGCTGCCAAACATTGATTAATGGAGGAAATAAAGTGCAAATAAAGGGTAGCATGGTTTTTGTAAATCCTGCCTGTCTAGAAGGGTCTAAACAACCACAGGGAGAAGGATAATTTTTAAGCTGTATAATTAGAAAGAGCAAAACAAGCTTCTGCCGATGTAAACTGCTGGAGGAAACGCGATGTGCGCCATTGACAAGGCTGAGCAAGAGCTGGCTGTAGGAAAATGGTCTTTCCGACAGCAGGGGAAGACCGGCCGCGATCCCAAGCGCACCACGCTGACCAGCAGCCACCTGGCACCGCACAGAGCTGCGACCGGAGCACGCTGTGTTTGCAAACAACCGCAGAGCCAAACCTCGCTCACATCTTCCCCCGTCAGAGGAAAGGGCTGCCCTCTGGGGCGGCTGACCTGGCTCCGGGCTCGGGTTCCCGGCTCTGCCATGGAAGCACATCAAGCTCCGGGCGAGTTACGCGGCCGCTCGGAGCCTCAGCCCCTCCACTCGCGGAGCTGGGGTCACAAGGCCGTCCCGGGGCTGCCAGCATTCGGGACGGCGGGATGGCCAGAGCGTGAGGGGACTCGTCCCGGTGGGGAAGCTGGAAAGCTGAACCTGGGCTGCCAAAACCCCGCGTCCCATGCCTGAGGGACAAGTGTGCCCACGCTCTCTCGAATAAATCTGTTCGGTAGGGTGGAGTCTGCCTTATTTTTACTCTACATGCAAATTATATCCCTCAACAACCTCACTGCAAATATTTTCTGGTTTCTCGCACCCTGCCCTGGGCAGAAGCAGGCTGTTTTCCCTGCAGATCCCCTGGCTTCCTTTGCAACTTTGGGTTTGGACAACTCTGATTTTACAGAAGCGAGAGAAACTTATGAGTTGCTGGGATAAAAACAAAACCAAAACCCAAACAAGCAGAGCGGGGGGCAAGGCAGGCGAAGCTGCTCTGCCCAGCCCCGCGGGATGCCGCGGGCTCCCACCTCGCCGATCGCCCGGAGCAGCGGGACGAGCGATCCAACCCAGCGGGCGGGACGCGGCACCCACCGCCCCCTCCGCCGGCTCCCAGCCTTACCTGCTCGCCAGCGGCAGCGAGGCTCAGGAGAAGGAGCCAGCAGCCTGACGGGACGGGCATGTCTGGGTGCGCGCCTCTGCCTCCTCCCGTGGCTCCTTTTCCTGCCACCGAAGGGAAACTAGATCCTTCCAGCCAAGCCCCCGCGCCCGGGCAGCGCAGCGAGGCGCATTTGAGCTGACTACTTCTCTTTCTTCCTTTCCTTCCTCTCAGCTACACGAGGGGAGAAGAGAGAAGAAGAAAAAAAAAAAAAAAAAAAAGGCGCCTGGCTGTAGTTCCCACAGCATTTCCTCAGCCTTGACATGCAGGGCTCTTTTTTTTTTTTTTTTTTTCCTCGCTTCTTGTCCCTCCCTTTCCTTTCTCCACCCCTTTTTACAAGAAGTTTAGTCACCCTGCCCACGTCCCTCCTCCGGCCGGTGGGAATTGCATTCCCGGTCAGTCCTTCTCGGCAGCGCCGTGCACCCACCTGCCCCCGCCCCGGCGCCCTCCCGCTCCAGCCCCCGGCACCTTTCCTCGCTGTCATCTCCCCTGCAATTGCTGCCCTCTCCTCACGCCCCCGGGTGTCGCCTGTCATTGTCCGAGGACATCTTGGGCCTCGGGCAGCCTCCCACCTCGCCCCCCATCCTCCCTCAGTGTGTCCCCGGCCCTGAGGAGAGCTCCTGCCCCATCCCTTCCGCGCCCTCTCCCCTCTCGGTGCCCGTGCAACATGCGGGTGCCAGCCGCGGCCTTCTGGCGCAGCTCGAGGTCCCCCTCCCTTCCCCCTCCACGAACTTTAGCTGATGCCGGGAGCTGGCGGACGGGATTGCTGCCAAGAGGGGAAGAAAAGCGGAAGATGTGCTTTGGGAGCTCTCCCAGACCACTCCAGGCTGTGCACGGGGCCAGTCCCTGCGACCTGACTCGGAACGCTGCACGGCGGCCTCTTGACCCCCGAAAGGGCCTGCACGGCCGGCGCTGCGGCAGCGCCCTGCCGGAGCCCAGTGCCGGCACGGCCCGGCCCGGCCCGGCACGGCACCGATGGCCCTGGCCTCACACAGGGCCAGGAATGCTCTGTGGTGCGGCAGGACAGGCCCTGGCTGTTTACACAGGCTGCGGATCCAGGGGAGCTGGCCCTGTGGACGCAAAACCTTCCCTGTGCTCACATGCTGAGCAATGAGCTTGGGAGCATGCTTCTGGCTTAGGCAAAGAAGGAAGTTGCTCTTTCACTTATGTATTTAGATTTAACCCTTGACCAGGAAAAAAACTTTCTCTATGTTTTCAAATAAATAAATACATTCAAACACAAAAGATGAAGAGAATATTAAAACCTCATCCTTCCTTGGTGGTGCTGTTGTCTGATTTCTGCTCAGAGGAATGATGTCTGATTTCTGCTCAGGACAGAAACAGCTGCTGAGCTTTTTTCCTGTACTAGTGGAGGGCTTGACTGCACAGCAGCATCAAGCTATGACCTTCACCCCCAGATAGTTTCCAGGGGTCATAAAGCCTTTTTAATCTCCTTAAAGTTGCTTGACCCCCACAATGTCCTCAGCAAGGATTGGGCCCTGCCTGATCTGTGCTCAAGCAGGTCCCGATTAAGGTCCTTGTGCTCCTGCAGGTCCTGGCCTCATTCTCTGACACCACATGGCTTTTGGGCACTGGTGGCCCCTAGGTGAGTTTGATGCTCCACAGTGGGCTCAGAGCAACACTGCATGACATGCCTGGCTCAGGGCCAGCGGCTGCTCCTGATGCCCTTGCTCTTCTGGAGGTGACTGGGAAGGATCATGCTGCTGGGTTTCAGCAAGCCATCGAGCTTGCAAGTGCGGTGTCAGAGCCCTGTCACCCTGCTTGAGGAGTTAGGGTCTCACCTCACTTGGGCTGGACATGCTGCTGGTCTGGAACACAGCTGACTTGGGAGTGAGGAGTATGAGGGATGGCCACAGCAGCCAGCTTGCCTGGCAGCCAACAAATGCAAAGCAGGCTTCACTGGGGCTTTGCAAGGTAAGGTGTGACATGTGCAAAGGTGTGTGCCCAGCTGCTGGCAGTGGTGCTAGTCCTGGTTGGTCCTGGAGGGAGCCCACAGAGAGGGAGGGACAGCACTGGGCTGAGATCCTTCTGCTGGAGCCTCATCCACCCATTGCTGAAAACATGCAGCTCTGTGCCAGCCGGGATGTTTTAAAATGTTTGTGTTTATGGTACAAGGAAATGTTTCTTTTTAAACAGAACGGTCTGTGAAGTCTCTTCCCCTTTTCACATTTAGCACAACTCTAAGGCTATAGGCTGTGTTTATTTACCAGCTGCTCGTTCTAACCAGAGATTTACAAGAGCAAATTCACACTCTCACTAGCAGTTAGATGTGTTATCAGCTTGCTCTGAAGGTGTCAAGTGAAGGCTTTGAAGGCATCGCGTAAAGCCAAGCCCTGTGCAGCTCGGCGGAGCTCCAGAGCAGTCACTATTGCACATCAGCTCAATTACTTTTGCATTCTCACCCCTGATCCTGCCTGAAATATTTCTTTGGGCTGAAATTTCTCTCATTTTCTACCACTATGTGAAAACAGCCTCTTTTTGAAAGCTCAGACATTTTCCTCTGAGTTAAATTTTATGTTCCTGAGCCAAAACCCACAGAAGCCACTACTGGGTGCTTTAGAGTCTTAATTATGGATTGCAGTAGATTGTCAGAAACTAAAATGTGAATGCTATAAAATATGAACCAGGGAACGTGTAGCACTGCCAATTCTCTCACACTTATCACATATATCATTCTATGTAGCACAGATAAAACCCAAACATTTATACCAAAACTGGTTTGTCTGCCTGTTCTAGAACTTTTTTTTCTCTTACAGGACATTATTTTGTCAGCTACCTTTACAAAGCACCTGTTTTGAATAAAACCAAAATACTTGAAATATTAAGGTTACAACCTTAACGGTGACATTTGGGTGCCTCTTGTTTCTGTTCAACGCTGTGGGACACAAGCATAAACTGGACTAGCCTTTGGGAAGCTCTGATGAAAGAGGAGAGATGGAAAACCCTGTGCAGCCTTAGCGGTGTGACAGAATGAAAATAATACCTTGGACAATTCCAGGATCCCTTCTTTGGTGATGCCTGCCATGGAAAACAAACCGTGAGCTCGGCTGACCACTTAGCAGGGCTGCGGTCGGTATGGATCTCTTCTTACTTCCTTCCTAGAGAGAGAAAAGTGGGTATTACCTGCTAAATGCTATTCTAAAAGTTGCTATCTACATCAAAACTGCAATTTTGTATCTGTGTGAAAATTAAACCCCTTCAGCATCAGTGTAAAAACTCCTCTTTTACAGGAGCTTGGACAAATGGCAGCTCAGTCCCAGCCAATGCCTGAATTTGTATTCCATCTTTCCAAAAATTTCAACCCAAAAAGCAAAGGCTGGGAATGGTTTGGTGGATACACCAGGGCATCTGAGCAGCACTTGTACGCTCATGTTTATGTCCCCAGCTGTTCCTTCACTTTGTCCATGCCACTGAAATCCCCTTACCTGCACATGGACACCAACACCCTGTGATGTACCCTTTCCCCAGGAGGGAGAACCAGGAGGCTCTGTGTTAAATCCAGTGAAATGATAGAAACCTGGGTAGAGAAGCAACACTGAAAGGCAGATGGTTGCACCCTGGGAAACCTTTTCTCATGTGCAGGAAGGCTGTGAAGGCATTCCCTTGCCTCTCACACGCTGCTGAGGGATAGAGGATGAGATGAAGGGTATTGATCGATCTCGATCAATGGTTTTCTTTTAGTATGTATCCCAAAGGTTATCTGGCTGTGGACTGAATACAGGCTGTGAAAATATGAGCACCTGCCTCTCAGCAGGGGAGCAAGAAAGCAGTGCAGCGCAAAGTCAAAGCTCTAGGAAAGATCCCTCTAAATCAGGGGAATGCCCTGCGGGGCAGATGGACCACAGTGCAGCTTCTGGAGTACCAGCAATCCATGCAGAGAGTCTGCCATGGGACCAAGGAGAAAGACTGCCTTCAGCTGCCTCATCACCCACAGAGGGGAAGGAGCCCTACTGTATGATCCAGCATGTGGAGCTTTCTACACTTGGAGAAAAAAGGTAGAAAAATATCTGCACATTTTAGCACAGGAGGCTCTAGTTTTATTTAAGAACTCTAGCTATTAAAATAAATCAATTAAAAAACTAAAATCTATTTTTTACAAAAACCCCAACCATACATAAAATCATGTCATCAACTTGAAACTTTTTTCTTCCTGTGAAAGGCAAGTTTCCATAGCATTCTTTTGCCCAGTCTCCTTGAAATTTTCAATCACACAAATATTTCCCATGACAGAGCAACTATAATAAAGCTCCTTAGTCACACTGGTGTGGTTTACACAACACACCTTTTACAATCCCACAAAAATGTACCACTGCTAAATGCCTGTCTGAAAACCTCAAGTCCACAGCATTCAAAAGAAAAACGCTCCCAACCACCACTAGTACGTCAGATATTTGAAGTACGTGCAAGCAGACCCTGAGCTGATAGGTTATCACCAGCCACTGTGGCAACAGCTATGCCTGCATGCTCCAGGGAGGAAATACAAAGTCATGGTGAATTTTTAACTTGGATGTTTGTAAGATACCTGTCAACCTGTAAGACTTGAGTCATGTGTTCATCCTTGAGACAAGAGCAATACTGGCATGGCCTGGGGAGCTTGCTCTGCCCAGAATACTCCTCAAGCCCTGGAGATGAGTCTTTAAGGCTGGCAAACACCTACCAGCAGGGAGACTGAGACCCTAACCCCTTGGCAACACCTCATAACCAGCTCCCCAGAGCCACCCTGCCATTTTATCCAACAGCACACTTAATGATCCTTTGAAAACTCACCTGATTGAGATAACTCAGATCAACGGAGTGCATTCACCTGTCAGCAAGGGATCAAACCTAAGCCCTTATTGCCTATTAAACATTGCAGCTGCTTCTTCCCCATCACCACTTCCCCTTGCCTTGCAGTGTATTTAAAGGGAAGGTGCAAATGCCTTTCAGAACAACCCACATGATCCTACAAGGCACATGCTCTTCTATGGCTGCTGTCACTTCAGCAGGGCTCCACTGCCTCTATCTCCAAGGCACATGCTCTTCTATGGCTGCTGTCACTTCAGCAGGGCTCCACTGCACTGCCTCTATCTCTTGAAGAAGCCTCTCAGGTGTTATGGAATGGGGAACAAGCTCTGTAAAAGTGTAGGGCAAGGAGCAGCAGCACAAGGCCACAGTCACAATAGTTTTGGGAATGGAAATACTCAAATACACAGCAAACAACCCTATTTTCAAACAGTATTTAAATGGTAGAACAAACAGCCCTCTCTTCTGTGGGATGGTGAAGTCAAGAGGGTGCAGACCAGCCTGACACGGGGTGTATGAGGGAGGCAGTGGCGAGCACGTGCAATCCCGGTGCTGGGAAATGAACCAGACTGACCACTGCCATGGTGTTGGGCCTTGACACCAAGTGGTGAGTCACTGTTTCAAGTCACTCACTTCTGCAGTAGAACTGCTCATGCTCAGAAGTTTCTAGGAAATTAAAATCTTCAGCCTAAGGAAGTCTTTCACCAAACTGGAAGTGTGATGGATGCTCAAGTTCAGCACGTAGTGCAGATGCCTCCAAAGACAGAGGCTGTTTGCCACTGACTTGCTTGTAACTATGTAAGCAGAATCACCTTTTCCTATATCTTACCTGTATGGATGAAAATTGGCCAGCATTAAACCTAAGGAAACCTTAAAACACCTTCTAAGCTAAGCGTACACATATCAGTGTACACTGCTGACATCCAGGACCTGAATAGCTTTATTCAACAACCACGCTCCTCTGGGCCTTTGTTGACCAATTTCATAGTCTAAACCAAATCAGCTATGGATCCGAATGTATTTACTAGAAACATTAGCCAAATGTTCACTCCGAAAAGCAGTGAACCATTTTCCTTGAAATCTTGTTGCCTTCATTCTTGTTATTCATCAGCACTTACATTTGATGCAAACTTCTGTGATTCCACCTCGGATCAGTGCCATGCCAATCAGTTTGCTGTATCAACAGGTCAGTGACTTTCTGCTCCATGAACCTGTGCTGGGACTTCATGGTTTACTTAAATATCGTCATCAGTAAGTTCCATATAGGAAATTACTTAAAACATTTGGAATGCATTATACCCACCTTCATAAATGCACTAAAATATAGAGCCACTGACTCCTGCAACAGAGGAATACCATTAACAGTATCACAATAGAGAGAGTAGAAATATCCCACAAATCTACTTTTCTGCAGAATCTTTTTGAATCACCTCATAATCCCAATGTAGCAATGAATTCCCACAATATATTACAAAAACTCCTTGTTTTCACAACAGATTTTTTTCATGGATAATTTTTAATCTTTCAATCCATCAGTTTCCTCACCTTTTCTAACTCCAAATCCTTTCAAACAATGCTTTTAGTTCTCCTACCCAGAATATACTTTCACGTACAGAAACAGCAGGATTGTTTTTCTTCTTGGTGCAGTAGGGGAGTAGGAAGAGATTAATAGAAGAGTGAGCAGCCTTTTTTTGTGGAGCTCCCTTTATTCATCTTGCTTAGAAGATACAAAAAGAACAATTTGCCTAATTTAGAGTTCTAGAAAACAATCTTGCAAAACCAAATATAGGCATAATACCAATTAGCTTTATGCTTAATCTACAGAGAACATATATTGTGGCAGCCAGGTACCTTCAGCCCACTGATCACTTTTGTTTAAGAACAAAAGAGTCAATATTTTAAATAAAGATACTAAGATTTTGTCTGAAACTTCCCTAGGGGCAGCTTGAGACCTTTGACATTTAAAGGTAACAAGCTGAAAAAGTTCAGGCAATGCTAATCAAGCAAACATTTAGGTTTTTTACAGAATCCTTACTCAGGCAGAGCCATAAGCAATTGAAGACAACCCTTAGGGGATGAACTGCTTTCTTTTAACAGAACACTTTCTCTGAAAAGGTTCACTTATTTTGAATAGTAACAGGAAAGGGTGTGTGTGTGTGGAGGGGAAAGGTTAATTTAAAATATTCTGGAAGCTCTTCTCATTAAATGCATGTCTCTTTTATTTTCCAGTCCTGAATGCTACAGTGACAGGAATAATCAGAAAGGCCCAAAAATCATTAAGCCCCCCCACACAGAACAACTTGAAATCTTGAAAGTCTGTTCATATTTTAAAACTAATATACACTGAAAAACTCCTGCAACCAATATATACTAACATAGACCTGAAATTTAGGAGGCAAAACTCCGGAAGATAGCCTGCATTGGAAGTTTGCTGCCTACACCTGAGTAATTTTTTCACCTCAGTAGTTATTGTGCTCGTCTTCCTGTGATCCTCACTCAAATTTCTACAACTGGTGTGAAGTAGAAACGCGAGTAGAAAAAGCTACACTTTTCAAGGGGCTGCAGAGATTAGACCTATTACCCTGTTGGGGTAAAGATGCTACATTTATACTAACAAACTAAAGAGTCATCCCGCTTTCTCCACAGTTAAATTGCTGCCACAGTTTTTTGGCTTGTGTGAAGTCGTGAGTTTTCCAAACAGTGGATGAAATTCAGCATAAGTGAGCAGCCACTCTCACAGGCAGCTGCCCTGCTTGAAAAAGCAGCAGCTTAACCATGGACCTGTTATTTCAGTCTCATGACTACAAAGTTGTCTCTGGCACTGCAACGGCTTGAGGAGTCAGAAAAGAGAAGAAGAAAAATCCAAAACACAACTGTGGCACAGAAGATATAGGAGGAGTCCCTGAATGTAAATGGCAGTAAAGTCACAGGTCTAGGAGCCAAGGAAATTGAGCAAGTTCAGTCTACCACCTGCTATGTAAAAAGAGTTAAGGCTAAACAATTTCTGTACATCTGTCCTGTAACAGCTCTGTTGATGTGATTATGTTTTTCAGAGAAGAGAGAAGTAACAAGACAAGGCAGGTATACAAAACTTTTTATTGACAACAGAACAATAGAGAGGAACGTCACCACTTCCCATTCCTCAGGAATGTCTCTATTTCACAGTCAGTCTGCTAAAAGCGTACTTTCATGGTAACGAGCAACACGAAGGCATGGAGCAGTCTGTGGCCTCCAGAGAAATGTTCCATCAGTGCAGTGCGAGGGGACCGACGGCGCACACGTGAGCAGCAGGCCCTGCCACAACACAGCCATGGCAGGAACAGCGTATGCAGAGCCAACAGCACAGACACGAAGCAGGCAGAAGCCTCAAGTTTTCTCCATTATCTCCATCTAAGGGTGATACCTGACCTGTTACTCCATTTCTGGGGGGAATACTTTATTCCCTTGCTCTTTTTTGCTTTCCCTGTCCTCAAAGATGTCCGTACTTCCAGCTGAATGGTACCGTGTCAGAGAACGCCTGAGCTTTTATATTTTGCTACCTCATACCAATTCATGCATGCACTTGAGTTTACTTTCAGAAGATTACATTGACATAAAGAGGGGAAAAAAAGTGCTGTATAAGAAGAAAAGGATTCAGTTGTTAATGCTTCCTTACTAACAAAAATATTTGGTAGTTGAATATACTCCCTGTAATATCATTTTCAAAAAGTATGTAGGCAGTCTACTTAACATTTTAAAGAAACTCAGCACATCAAACTCAGCATAATTTCAAACACTCCAAAATTAAACTGAAATTCAATCTAAACAACAAAATATCTTTAGTTTCCACAGTCCACAGAACTGCACACTGAGTGCAAGATGAAAGCTGTCTCCTGTGTAAGGTTTCCTCTGCCTGCAGAACTGTACTGGGGACCCTGTGTAGTAGCTTACACGTTTATAAACATTTATTAATTTACCAGGTTTTTCCTTTGCTTAATGGATGTGCCTGTGGATTTGTAGACATGTAAAGTGCTTTAAAATAAAACAAAAACCCCTACAAAAGAAAAAAATCCCTCAAAAAACATAGATGTGAGAATTTTATCTGAAGGAGTTTGTACAGCATTTACAATGTTGGCATAAAGCATGTGAAACATGAGCATTCCCTGCAGACTGATGCAGTGCAAGCAGTCTCATACATTAGATACTGCAATTCCTCTGGATTCAAGATGCACAATACTTACAAAAACAACCCTAGAAGCACAGACAAATGCTGGTGGCTCTTCCTCTTCTTTTTAGAAACATAATTAAAAAATCTGCATTACTCTCTCATAATTTAAATACATAAGTAATCTCCACTTTTATTACTTCATGACAATGACTTCAAATTTACATTATTTTAAGTACCGTCAGAATAGCTCCATGTATAATACAGATATTTGCTGATATCCTGTCAGAAAATAAAAAAAACCAAAACCTTCCACTATATAAAAAAAATATGCTGGAAAGACAAGAACACAGAACAGGGACTTGGTACAGACTATGATTTCAGATTTATATCAACCACAGTTAACCCAAAATTAACAGATACACAGCGATATTCAAAAGCAGTGCAAATATCTTTGGAGGTTAGAATAAAATTATACTACAAGAACATAAGACAGAAGAAATTAAAAGGCAAATACTTCAAGTACAGGAACCAGTCTCTGTGAGGTCCACCTTAGTGTTAGCTGGGAGTTCCTTTTCCCATCTTACTTCTTCCTCTGGAACACATTAGCCAACATTGCACCTGATGTAGTCAGCTGGCCCATTTTGTTCAAAAACTTGGTCTTTGTATCTTCACTTACCAGGCTCGCTGCAATTGACATCGAGCTAGCAAAGGAAAACATTTAGTGGCATGAGACTACAAATTAAAAAGAACATTATGTTGTTATTTATTAAGCAACTAAATTGTCTTTGTGTTTCAGAGGTTTCAACAAAAAAGACCAGTCTGTGAAGAAGAATTGAAAACCCATCACTACCCAGTCCATATATACACTGTTAAATTTATTATAATGTGCTCACAGTGCCTGTGAAAATGGTAAAATACTTTTGTGCACTAATTTTTAGAACCTTTGTGTAGGAATATAGAAAGGTAAAAGACTTTAGAAAGTACAAAAAGGCCTCAGAAAATAGACACAAAGCTAAGAAAGGCTGGGAAATTTCTAAACCTTCTCATGGGAAACTAGGAAGTTAAAAACCAAGCGAATACATTTATATTTATCATAAGGAACAAGAACTTATTGATAGTTCAAGATGTGAGAAGTTCTAGATATATGCTTTGCAAAGATAGAAAAAGTTTCAATCTTAAATAATGAATTATTGTGTATTGTTTGAGGTTTATAGAAGTCCTTTTGCTAATGTTAAACCCATGTGGGTCCCTTTCTTGTTAGAGTATAGTAACTTTACACCTTTTCTTGTATGCTGTTGGTTCAAAGAATAGGTTTTGGTTCAAAGAATAGGTTTTGCATAAGCTGCCATCTTGTCTCTGATCTGGATTTGCATGAATGTTATTTTCCTGTATCTCTTGCTTTTTGCCTGTATGGTACAGACAGATAATAAATTCTAAGTCTGCAACCAGTCAAGGTCCCATCCCATTTGTGAGACGCAGACCGATCCAGCAGACCTTTGGATGTCACCACATTAGCATCTGCTACCTACTGGGGAATTGCTGTGACAAATACCTCTGTGAAAGACTGGCTTTGCCTTTTCACCAGAAATGTCAATCCTTGTATTTATTTAGTTAATCACTATCAGTTCAGTCACAGACCTTTCTAACCCAAGTATCCTGCCTCCAACAGTGACATTAGCAGACATGTAGAGCAAAAGCAAGGTGACAAAACAGTGACCTCTCTCCTTAATTTTCAACTCTTTATTTTCCAACTACTTCCACCTGAGCAGAGTTAAAAAATGGTGAGGATTGTCAACCTAGTAACTCTCAATAAATCTTTATTTTGTATTACTTGATCAGCTTTCCTTTGATTTCCTTAGAAATTTCTTGCAAACCCCACCCTGAGCCCTATTGGGTCAGCCCCTTGCTGGGTAAGGAGCTGCTTCTTATGGTTGTTGTGAATGTGGCTCCTGTCACCTGTGCTTGGATGTTCCTAATTGAGACATACTGCATAGGCCAATGGAGAGTTGATAGGTTTCCCACAAACTGGAAGGAGCAATCCAATCAATGCTGAAGCTACAGGATGCTAAGCTTTGAATAATACGTTAAGAAATGATCCCTATTACGTGAAATTAACAGATTTTATTTTTTTTTAATTAACAACATATCAGTGAGCTCAACTTCAGATATATATAAACTGTTTAGCACAGTAGGAGTCATCTGTCTCAAGACAGAGCAAATGTACATAGCAGGAATATTAACAAATATTCCATACTTCCTATATTTGTAGTCAAAATGGCAAGTTTTATCAACATTGGACAAAGGCAATTTTAGAAACATTACCAAATAAATTATCCCTAGTGAACTTGGCATGGACTCTGCATTTCAAAATTATAGCTAAGACCACAAAATCTGTCTTACTTGCAAAGGCCAGATTCCAGGAATTGACTTTTCAGTCTGAAAGTTATAAACAGTTCTGTTAGACACACTTGCATCAAGGAGATAAAATTGAAGTTAACTCTGAATTGTTTCAACAGAACTTGAATGATTTCTTCAAAGGCAGAAGGGATACACCCAGTACTTTCTCCCACTGCACACTACATAAAAAAGGTGCTTATTAATAATGATTTCTGGTTCTTTTTAAAGTACCTTAAAAATAAAAGGGAAGCTTCTCACTAAAGCTGTATTGTGGATTTGCAAATAGTTTAATTATAAACTTTTAAAGAAAAATATTTATTTCAGGCACAATCATGTAGCTAGACATCTTTGGCTTGATTAAACATCTCCAGTCAACTAATGAATCACATATTTCCAGCTGATACAACTCAGCTGGGAAATTACTGCTACAGTGAGATAGATGCCTTTTGCAATTTCCTTTGATTTCATGATAAAGCAAGGGCATATAAATTATGTAAGTAACAGTTTATACTCACTATCAGCTAGTTAAGCACAAGAAGCTGTCTCAGACTGTGAGATACCCTAGAGTTGTGTGTAGCTACGAAAACTTATTTAGGAAATACTGTACATTCCAAGGAGTAGCAGCATCAAGAAAATAAAATTGCTCACTTCAGAAAAGAAAGCCTAGCAACTGGTGACAAACCTGTAGTTCTAAATAAACTGTGCTTTCATTAGTCTAATGATCCTGAATTAGACTGAGGTAAACAAGGAGGTGTTCCATTGGTTCTTGAAACAGTTTGGGGGATATCAGCCATCTGATGTCAAAAATTAAACAGTAACAACTACAGAGTCTAGAAGTTCATGTTTTCTAGAACTGTTACTGTAAATAGAAACATAATCCACAGCATCCTGCATACTTAAAAGTTTAAACATCCAAAATAAATAGCCTCCAAAGTACTTCCATTACTATGGAAACAGACTATTTAAACATAGCAAAAATTAATACGAAATCAAATAATTTGAGTCTTACATCTTAAAAAAGTTATCAAAGAACCCAACAAAGCAATAATATATCTTGTTTAAAACAATCCATTATTTAAAAAGCAAAACAAAACACAACCCACAAATGATGTGTAAATATAAAATTTTTCCTGGTGTCTAGATGAATCAGATACTACACACAGTTCTGCCTGTTTTATGGGGAAACTCTAGGCCAAAACAAACATTCTTCATGGGTATTTTATAGCAATCAGTTTGTAATATAAGTTGTTATCAATGATTAAAATACCTTATTAATTGCTAAACAAAATGTTTAACAAAAGTGGCTATCCAATATTTAAAAATGCTGAGTTTAATCTTCTGAAAAAACTATTTATTTGATCCCATATTATTTGACCAAGTTTTTCTAACAGCAAGGGGAAAAGAAGAGGTAAGACTGTCAGAAGATTGCTTTTGCACCCATTGTTGATTTCTGTGCCTGCACTGCCGTGCTGTTAACAAACCCCAGTAATTTATATCCCAGTTGTATTTAAATCCTTTGTCAAATATGTATTTGTCATTGAAATTAGGAACTGAAATTAGCAAGCGCTTAGCAAGAAAACAGATATTTACGTATATGAAAAGGTCATTTCTTCAGTGGTAAAATATTTCTTGTTAATTTTGTACAGTACAAGATTACAACCATAGTCTGACGTTGAATGAGAAAGGGGAAGGCTAATTAAAGAACAAAGGAACAGAATTGCCAAGACTTATCCTTTTCATATCTTAGTTTTCAGCAGCTGCATTCATAAAGAAAATACATTATATGTTTTATGAGGTTTGCATTTATCTGCTTCTGCAATGCCTTAATAGGCCTGTCATTCCAAAGTATTTACTACTGGTAAGCCTGAAGTATTTTACTTGGTGCCTGAGAGACTGACCCTATTTCTACTTTACATTTCTTCTGTTAAGTTCTTGTACACCTTTCTTATTTTAATCATTCTCAGACTACCAGTTGCTTCCACGACTATGGGTGAGCTCTGTCAAGAAGTAAATTCTGTAAGTTTTTTACAGATAAGGAAGCATGACATGAACAAGCTTCAGTAATTGTCTCAATTCTTATGACAAAGCATTGGGATTGAGAACAGATTATCTTTTCAGATACCTTCTCACACACTTCCTTGGCAATACTGCTAAGGATTTGTTAAGTTATATAACAATCCACAAGAGTTTACCTGCTGGCATGCCATTCCAGGCAATAAGCAGGCAAAAGAGCACATACAACTCATCATAATGACACTGAGCATTCCAAATTTCCAAATCCAAGGTGGGTCTGTTGGCTACTTTTGTTATCAGGAAGTGCACACAAATTATACCATCTCTACAGGTGAAGCAAATGGATGCATGTGCACTGTGTGTCTGCTGCCTCCCACAAATTCTGTGTTTGTGGAAAGGGTGTTTTACCATGGTGCAACACAGATGGCATTTTCCCAAAGTCAGCTTACTGCCTAACCAGCACACTTACACAGGGGTCAGTTTATACACTGGAGAAACTGCTCTTGTGTGCACCAGTCCTGTGGAAACCAGGACAGCAGCCTGAAGCAAGCCCTTCCCAGGACCAGAACAATTCCCTCAGCCCCCATGGGTGGCAAAGTGTCTGCTACATACGTTGCTCTAAGCACTTAGGCCAGGCACTCCCTGATTTCTCAGACGCAGGAGAGAAATTTAAATACAGCTTTAAATGAACAAAAAATTAAGAACCAAGAACAATTCCTATAAAAATAATTTTTTTCTTATGTTTTACACTGGAGACAGAAACAACCACTGTATTAAAGTTTCCAAAATCTGTTTTCAAACACAACATATGTCAGTGCAGGATTTCAGGTCACAAACCTTGGACTCCATTATGGAATACACTCTGCAGACACTACTCTGGAGGCACACAGAAAAAAGGAAGTGGAAGTCTTACCCTTGCGGTTCTTGGACGGTCTTGTTTTCCACTTTCTGTTCACATTCTTTTATCATGGAGCTCAAAATAACCTAAGACACATAAGGAAGAGAGATACATGACATTTGACATTTTTTCTTTTACATTAACACTTCTTATGAAATCTACTCTGCAAAAAATTCTGACATTAGCACAACTGTTTAAAACATTTCCCTGTTTTTTTTCAAGTGCCTTTGAGTTCCAGTTATCTGATAATGCCTTGTGGTTAGAAACAACAAAAACATTCAAAATAACTTAAGGAAGAAAATGTTTTCCAAATAGTTACAGAAGTTCAGGACTCCGTCCTTTTGCCCCAGGCTTTTAAAAACAGCACTATAACAAACCCACATCTGTGACACACTATATCTTCATGAACATTATGCATGAAAGAAAAAGCAAGGAAAGAAAAAAGTGTGATGGTTTCCTAGGACAACATCTTAATGGAAGGAAGTGCTAAAATCAACTTGATACCATTCCACTGGTGTCTTCCAGAGTTCCTATGACTCACGGCTTTTTCCTCTTATTTAAGTAAGTACATGTTAAAGGTTTCTGCAGAGTATTTAAGACTGAAGACACCTCCACACTGATATTTTTACACTTATCCAAAAATAAGGAAATGATTCCCAATAGCAGACTTTAAAACAAAATCATACAGTTAATTAATGGGACAGATAAATGGCTCCCTTCCCTGTTCACAACAGTACTGTTTTAACACATTAAGACAAAAGTGTTTTGTCTTAGGTTGCAAATGCAAGATGCGGCAGGGTGTGTGTATTCTATTGCCATCTGTTAGAGGTGGGGCAGGGATCTTCTGTTAATTGGGAAGTTTTCTTTATCTCTCCACAACCCATCCTCCCTCCAGGAGATATCTTCTGTTGATGGGCCATTGAATCTCACTGCATGATTGATAAAATTACATCATCCCAATGTAAGAGGATCTGCCCAGGGGGAGGAGCCAAGCATTCCTACCTGGATATAATCTGAGATTTGCAACACCACAGGCAACCTTTTCCCAGTGAATTCCCAGAGGAAGACCAGGCCCATCTACACCACAACTGGACCTTCAGAAGAAAACTACACCCCTCCACAGGCTCATTGTTACAACAGAACCACATCTGTCACTGCAGGAGGGCTGCAGCCACCATTCAATGGGATGCTACCAACACCCTGACCAACAGGGTGTCACGTCATATTCTGTCTCTGTCAGTGTTGTTTTGTATAACTGCATTTTTATTTTTACTTTTCCTAATAAAGAGCTGTTATTTCTACTCCCATATCTTTGCCTGACAGCCCCTTAATTTCAAAATTATAAGAAGTCAGAGGGAGGGGGTTTACATTTTCCATTTCAAGAGAGGCTCCTGCCTTCCTTAGCAGACACCTGTCTTTTCAAACCAAGACATGTTTTGCAACACTTAGGCAAAAATGTTAGAATGCAAAGTATGAAACTATAAATATATACATATACACACATATATATACACTGCATAAATGGAAAATTCCTCTGCCACAGCTCAAAAGAAAGCTAAATACTTTTTTGAGACACTAAACTTAAAATCTCAAAGCTACAAGCAATTAAAATTAGTATTGTCTTACCAAACCTTAATATATACAACAAAGGAAAAATACTATTTTCAATCTGTAAAATACAGATCAGTCACTAATGGTTACTACCAACTGATAACTATTTTTAAATGTATTTGCATAAATTAAAATGCTGGTTTCTGTCAAGTCTGCAGCACAACCATTAGTTATACTGATAGGATGTGGCCTGTTCTGGAGACCTGTGCCACTGCTCACTCCATTTACCCAGAAGTATGATTTCAGCATTTGAAACATTTTAGGTAGCAGGTGTTACACACCCTTGAGTGTTTCAGAGAGCAGCATTCAAACAGGACTACAATTCTTCCTGCTACATTTGCTGTTCTCCATTTACATAAAAAGTTATACAAATACATAATGCTCACGAGTACAGAGGTACAAGAGAAATACATTCAGAATTCTAGTGAAAAAAAAGCTTTTTGTTCTGTATCAAAAAAGCCCTGAAATTTTCAAGCACAGTCACCATAATTTTTGTTACTTATCATTTCCACCTGTGCACTGGAACTTTCCTACATTTTTGTACATCTGAATCCAGATGTTCCAACTATCAACAATATGAAACCTTGATCAAAGGGGAGAATAATTAATCAAGGACCCAGAATAATTTCAATAAAGGATGGCTTTCCCATCCATTGCACAGCTCCTGCTGGGAAGGCTGTGTAATTCTTGGATGAAGTGGAGCAATTATTGCCTCTTCCACAAATTAATTTCTAAATTTCTACATTATGGCTTTGCACATACTGCTCAGACCTATTTCTTTGGATTCACCTTGTTTGGTCATAGGACTGATTATGAAATCACATCTCCTTAAAGAGAAATATTTTAGAGCACTAACTCTATATTTAGAGACACTTAAGAGACTCAACATACTGAAGTCTTATAAACAGTACTGCAGTATATGGACTAAATATTTTTACCAAGTACTGACTCACTATCGTGCAACTCAAGTCTACTTTGAAAACCCATAAAAGGTAAGTAGAAAATGAGGAAGAAGGGACTTGACATTGAACTAGAGATGCTGGTAAAGTATCTGAGTGTCTGCACAAGGTGAAATGTTTCCTTTAAAGATGAGAACCTTCTCATCTTTAAAGGAATGTCCTAATGCATTCCTAAATGCCCAACTTACACTTTTATTTACATGAAAGAAAGGAAAACAAGTATGAGGTATGAGTGGTAAATGCTGCCAGACAGGACCACACAAGCTAATTTCCACAATGTTACCCTTTCAAGATGAGCATAAACTCTGTACTGACGTTAAAGCCATTAGAGCTAAGGCTCTGTGATTTAGAAAATGTGTGTTTATCAAGTGACAAGACATTTGAATAATGAATAACACCATGGAGGCCAAAATAGTGATGCAAAAATTATGCAAATGTCTAATTATTTGAGACAGTAAATGACATTCATTCCATAAAACATGATTCTCAGACAGAAGGCTTCCAAGACAGACACTAGAACTCACTGGGTCTCAGAAGCCTCTATCATGATGCCTACAAACATCCTATTGAAGTGGGAAGCTCATCAAGCCCTAGATACCCATTTCTACAAAAAAAAGGGATAAGAATTGTAGAGCACGTAGTGAGCTTTCTAACCCACTGGAGCAGGGGTAAATATTTTCAGTTTTATATTGCTCTCTGGCTAAAAAGTCAAAGCAACTGGCATCACGACTGAAGTCACTTAAGTACAGTAATACAGAATGGGCTAACGGAGGATTGAGAGCTGTCTTTACTTATTGATTTATTTTAAATCCTGTTCCAGTCCTCAGCTCTTTCTCTGACTATAAGATTCAAACTCAATCAAACCCGTTGTTCTAATTCAGGGTATCTTTTGAACTGACTATGTCTTTAAATTTTAGAAGTTACATTAACTAAAAAATGAAGTAGCAGTATTCAATCAATTATCCCCGTTATATTTTCTTGGTGAAAGAAAATGAAACTTTTGCCTAACTTCAGCTTTCAGACATAAGCTTAGGACCTCCCAGTCCACTTCCCAACCTCTCTGAACAGAGTATCTATCATTGCTACACCTCCAGTGCTGCCTGTGGTATGGAACACAATTCTGTTGCCTTCGAGTGATGCTATTTCTTTTGATTCAGACTTCTGAACTCAGGTTCTGTCCTTTCAGGTTGAAAAGTTCCTCCAGTAATAATATACAGAAAATAAAAGATTGATGCTATAGGCTTTTAGATGGTAAATGTAACTGGAAGAAGGAACCTTGTTACTGAATATAAGAACTTCGGACTCCTAGAGAATACAGTCATCTCAATTCAGTCACTTTTGCAAATACAAGGAAAATAAAATAATTTAAATTTAGTAATGTAATTAATCAAAATGCAGTATTAACCTTCAAAGACTACAACAATACTCTTCTGTACAGACTGATTAAATCTTTTGCTCTATCCCTTGAAATGTTCATCCTGTTAAGATTTTCCCCAACATGCAACAAAACAACACTTCTTATTTCTGCTACTGACTTAACATCTCTTTGTTACAATCTCTGTTAGTATTCATCCTCTTCAAGTACTTACCAAAAAAGTGCATATGGCCAAGATTTTCAAGTTATTCAAGCTGGCTTCTTCTGTTAACTTTTTTGGGTTTTTTGCTGCTTTCTGTAAGCGCCTCCTACCAGAGAAGATCTTGTTCACACCCATGTTGTCCTGTCTGCTTTTTTTATTCTGCTCTTTACAATTCACAGAATCAAAGAGTGGTGGAGATTGGAAGGGACCCCTGGAGGATCATCTGGTCCAACCCCCTGCTCAAGCAGAGCCACCTGAAGCCAAATGCCGAGGAAGAACATGTCCAGATGGCTTTGGAGTATCCAAGCATTTAGACTTCACAACCTCTTTGGACAATGTGGGCCACTGCTTAGTCATTGTCACAAAAAATCCCCAAAAACACAGTTCTGCCCATGGTCTGCGGTCTTGTCATTCAGCACCACTGAGAAGAGCCTGGCACTGTCCTCTTTGGAGCCTCTCTTCAGGTACTGATAGAATTCACCTAAGCCTTCTCTTCTCCAGGCTGAACAGTCCCAGATCCCTCATTTTCTCCTCCAGCCTCTCTTTGGACTCTCTCCACTAAGTCCACACTTTTGTATTGGGCAGCCCAGAATTGCACACAGTAATCCAGATAGGAAGGTATTTTAGGATTCTACTTCCCTAATCCTTAATAGTTTCTTTCTGGCACTCCACAATTTTTATCTACATTTCCTTGATAATATTGTAGCCAATGATTTTAGTGCATCCTTGGTTTGATTAACATAAAGATGGTAAAAACATTTCCTTTTTCTTTAATCTAGGAAGATGTGTGTTTTGACATGCATTTCTGACAGTTGAGTATTTGTCTGCAGAGATCCTCAGTTTAGAAATATATTTTACTGGTTTTGAAATCATATGACCTATTCTTTATTAAAGAAACCTCCTCAATGTCATGTTTTGAAACCACTTATGAGCAGCTCTCCTTAACTTCTGGTTTTAAATGTCATCACATTTCAACTTCTGCTACCTACATCTCATACTCAGTAAATATAGTTTACTGCTTACCTCATGCTCTGGAGAGAGATGTTCCATGTCGGTTCGTAAACACTTGAGTCCCGGCAAAAAGTGATTGACCATTAAATCCTCTGAAATAACTAAAACCCAGGTTGTTAAGGTATTGTAAGGATTGCCTTTTGAAATTATACTTTTTTTCGTGTCTTCTGATAATGTTGTTTTATGGAACACAGGGGCAGCAGCTAAACTAAGAAAATGGAACAGCATTTGACACTTCATGACTAATAAAAAGGAAAAAAAGATCTTAAACATATTTAACATAATGTATTTCATGCATCTATATAATTAAGATTTTTTTTTCTTGATTTATTGTTTAAGATCAAGAGGTTTGTTTTTTTTATTTTAGCTTGGTTTTTTGAAATATCTATCAGTTCCACTTTATGGGGTCTGGCTGAGCTGGAATTCATTTTCTGCACAGCAGTCCTCAGTGCTGTGCTTTTCACTAATACCTAGGAAGGTGTTGGTAACACACCAGTGCTTAGGCTACTGCAGAGCAGTGCTGGCACAGCATTGGTGCTGTCTCTCAGCATTCTCCCCCATCAGTAGGCTGGGGGAGAGCACACAGCCTGGATAGCTGACCCAAATGACCCAAACTGACCAGAGGGATGTTCCACACCATATGATGCCTATTCAGATACAAATACTAAGAGAAAGTGGTGGTGGCAGGGCAGGAGACCATCTGTTATTATGATTGTGTTCTGGAGCAACTGCTACATCTGCTGAAGCCCTGAAAATCTTCTCATTTGCTTTGCTTCCATACATAGCTTATACTTTACTAATTTGCCTTTATTTTGTCATGAGTTTTTCCTCCATCTGATTTTCTTCCCCACGCTCATCCATCCTGCTGAGGAGGGGAGGGAGAGTGGCTTGGGGGGCACCTGGTGTCCAGCTAATCCACGATATTCACCATCTCTGAAAACCTCCCTCTTATGTTGAATAGATCACGTTTTATATCACAGATTCAAAGACAAACTTAGTTACTTGTCTAATATTAAGCTTCTCTCACCACCAGAGAAATAACAGCGAGATTTCCCCTGAAAAAAGGATACAACAACAGGAAAGAGCACTGTAGGACTCAAACAGGTGGGTAGCGATATCCAATCTCTTCGAATCAACAGACTGCTGGTTGTTGACCAAGGCTAACTTGTGCAAGTGTGGAATAACAACTGGAAAAGTAAATACAGGAATAAGTATTTGAAACTGCTTTCCACAGACTTGTTTAGCATTAAACTCCTGCATCAAATTCCTGCAGTGCTATGTGGCAACTGCAGGAATTTGAAACTTCACACATCAGCATGGAAGAAGAACTGCTAGCAATTGCTTTTGATGGGATTGACCTTGCACATTCAATGGATTGACTCAAACTTGAAATAAAAATTTGTGGTAGCACCACCTAAAATAAAAATGTACCTTGGAGTACCTTTGAAATATTTTGCAGAAAAGAAAGAAAAACCCCACCAATGTAACCAGCATACCTATTAGCTTTTGGACAGAGAGAAGAAGACTGCACCTTCCCATGGATGCAACTTACATTCGTCTCTAAATCTGGGCTCAGCGTTAGGTCCAACTCTTCCAAATGTTTTTATGATTTCTGTATGTAAAGAATGTTGGTCTTGATACTGAGGGTCCTCCAGGAAAGATGCCAGCTGCATTTTTACTCTCTCCAGAAGCTTTAATATTCCCAGAGAAATAGAAAGAACACAAAAGAATCAAGATGTTAGAAATTGTTATGATCAGTTCAGAGAAAATTTACAATCTTTTGTATTTCAGATGACAGATCTTGGACGTTCTTCTAATTTACAGATTTTATCTAAGAGGATGTTTCAAACTCTTCAATGCACCTCTATGTTTTAAAGACTGTTACGAGAGTTTTAATCTGATCTTTTAACAACAGACAGGTGCTCCCATATAGCTGATCTTTCCTCCTGAGGTTTCCTTGAGTCTGATACTCCCTTTTTTTCCCTGCTATTACAGTTTCCCTCTTACTTAATAACTAATAACTACAGAGTTTTCCTGTTTAATTAGAAATCAATAACATTTTTTTGTAATGTATCTCAATTAATAGGTTGCAATTTTTTTTTTGCAGAGGACAGAGATGCAAAAGTAGCCATCATAAAATCAATGGAATCACAAAGATTTCTTCAACTAAAGGCTAGAAAACTGAAAATGAGATAGGCATTTAATTTGGAGTCAAACTTGAAAAAATAAGATTTTATGATACATTTTGGAAGGTGCTCTCACCTCTGTACACTATGGCTTATCATAATTAGTGCAATGGATACAGTAATTTCTGTGTGGTAACAAAACAATATTCTTCCCAACTGATTATAGGCATGCATTTCAAGCTGCAAAATTCTAACTTTTCCATCGTCCAAGTACGTGTGAGTCATCACTGACTTGACTCACATTACTCACATTTCCTCAAACACATTCTTTTAGAATATGTTGAAATTACGGGAAGAATGCAAGCTCTGCAAAAAGCTGCAAGGACTTCCAGAAGAAATTCGATTGCACAGTTGTTACATGAAACAAAAACCAGTTTTCTACTGTTCACAGCAGAATCCTGTCTTCATAATTCTCATCTATTACCATAGTATCATCATTTAATAAATGAGGAGGAACTGCATCTCTGCATTATTTTCAAGGAATACTTTGCTGATGTCATTATGTCTTTCAATGCCATCTTGGACACCAAGGGCTAAACCAGCAGATATAACTGGAACAACAAGAGTTTTGTGTTCTTCTAAAGTATTTGGGAGCCAAGCAGGATACCCCAAAGCATCTAAAAAAGTACAATATACAATAGCACAATATGTGGATGTTTTTGGTCACCATTTTAAAATAGAACTATTTCACTTGGAAATAATGGAGTTAGATTTCACAACTGTGCTGGAGAAGGTTTTAAAAAAACATTTTGAGCATGGGATTTCCCATCCTCTAGCACAGGCCTCCCCTCTACTTATCTGTCTCTGTTTATGTTTG
Source organism: Passer montanus (assembly GCF_014805655.1). NCBI lineage: Eukaryota > Metazoa > Chordata > Aves > Passeriformes > Passeridae > Passer > Passer montanus. The sequence goes on along the minus strand of NW_024357281.1, from coordinate 1,306,767 downwards.
GTTGAGATTTAGAAGGAAATGTTTTTATTAGTTACAAGGGTTGGTTTGTTTAGAGAGAAAAAAAAGGCCATTGCAAAATCCAAAGGCACTTTGGAAAAGAATATGACAAAGAAAGAAAGAGCAAGTAATAAATTCCTTCTTTTATTCTGGCTTTATTAAAAAATCAACCTCTTCTTATGGTACAAAAACACAGGTGACAACAGGTGTCTTACCTCTCTCTGAGTAACAGTTTCCATGATGGTCCCAAAAGCAGGGATTGTAGCAATCCTTACTGAACTACAATGGAAGAACAGGGTCATTAAGATGTAATCAACACCAAGAACAAATTACTTACATAAAAATTTAAAAATTAGTACTTTTAAGTTACATTAGTTTCTAGCAATAACAAAGGGAAAAAAAAAAAAGCAGACCAGGAAAAAGACAGGATTAACTCAAGGTCTCAGTCTGAAACTCACAATTCAGGATCACTGGACAAGGTAACAAGGGCCGGAGCAACCCGCTTGTCAACTAAGGCTTCACTCATGCCTCGAAGAGCCAGCTGTAAACCAGTCAACATGCAATAAAAAACGCTTTGGTAAACGTGAAGAACTGGGTTAGCTGTGACTGAGGATGGGCAGGCAGACTCTTGGGGTTGTTCTTGGTTTAGTCACCCACACAAGACATTAAAGCCACTAAGACTCTATTCATGCTGGAGCATCTGTTAGTAACAAATTGTTAGTGAGATTAGCAAAGCATCCCTCCTTAGCTTGAAAGAAATACCACATCAGAATGTCCATGAATTGAAGTGCCACGGTTGTCTATCAGAAATGAGATGCAGCCAAAAGTACTCTGCATTTCATTAATGCAGATGATACTTAATTTTGCAGTAGCAAAGCTGATAGCATTACAGAATAGTAGTATCCAGCTTTCTGCTAGAAATGATGCAAGTAAATTTGAAAACTGAGAACACGATCAAATATAAACAAAAATTTAATTACATGAATTTAAGTTTTCTATTTCAAGTTCATTCAGAATTTTTATACAGTTTAATTCCAGATGTTGCAGTAAACCTTTTTATTTGGAAATAAGTGATTTAAAGGTTACTTTCCTTTAAAAGTAATTCAATTTCTGTTCAGCTAGATTAAGAGACATAACTGATGGTTATTTCTTTCTAAGTATTAAGAGGGATGCCAGGTATATACGACAGTCAGGGAACTTACATTTCAGGGTCACTGGAGAGAGTAATGAGAGCAGGAACAACTCTCTGAGCTACCAGAGTTTCATGTACCCCCTTCACCAACAGCTGAATGGTCGGAGCAGGGGGGGTATCACAGGTGACGCACGGAAAGAGCGAGCACAGTATCATGGGAAGAAGAACGGCAAAACCAAGAGAGAGAAAGAAAAAACACAAAAAGCAAACCAAAATTAGAAGCTAAGCAAATACTGCTACACTAGAGCTTTATAAATGCAAAGGCATGAAGAAAGCTAAAGTGGCCTGGCAGTCAGCACAAACGTGACGAATTCAATGTTTTCTTTATTTTCAGATCTTTTAAAACTTGAACTCAAACCTTTAGCAAGTAATTGCATGTTTTATTTCAGATACAATTATAACTATAAATGAAGTTATGTATAATTAAGTGCTAAAGCGATATCAATTTGAATTTGATGATTTCATGTAAATGCTGTTCCTAACTCAACACAACAGTATTTATCATAGTAGGTGGCTGTCACATGCAACACACAAGTCTTGACTAGGCCAAATGTGTGTAGATTTCCCCACATTGAGTGATACCTCTCACACCTTTTACAATGAGACAAACAGCACCTTCTCAGATGCCAGAATGTTTTTCTGAAAATCATTCAGGACTTCTTGATATTCAACAACCATCCACACAGTATGCATGCTGGTCTGTGCAGGGAGAAAATGGAGAATCCTTGAACTATCCATGAAATATATTTCCTCAGGTTTTTTGCAAGCTAAGGAAGAGATGTATTTGTGGCTGTGCATCCCAAACATTAAAAGCTTGAAGTCACAGTAAAACTCATTATCCATGAACACAAGGTTGTTTGAATACAGATGTTCCCAGGTGATTTTTTTACATTACGTACGTAGTTATACACAAGCATTTGCTGCATATGTTGCACATGCCCTTTACCTACTTTCTTCATATGAAAATCCACTAATTTTCAAACCAAGTTGTAAACTTTTTTCATATTCAACAAAATGGTGAATTTTGTCTTCATTAATAAAATGAAGAAAGATTAGATATTTCCATTTTGTGTCTCATGTAAGGAAGTCTGCATATATTTGCTGGTTTTAGGAGATGAATATAAAAATCTTATCAGTAAGTTTGTATGAGAAATATGAAATGTCTTTTCAATATTTAGCTATATTCTGATTACTCATATTGCATAACAAACACAGATTAAATTCTAAGCCATTCCACAGCAAAAAGCAGTAGCTGTCAGTATATCAGTACCAAAACCAGACAGTATTTACATCCTCTAACTAGAGAAGATTTTACATTCTGCTATTTGTTAGAGCATTCCTGCTTTACCAGCTCTGAATTTAAACCAAAGTAAGCTGTAAAATATTCAAAGGAGCCTGACTTTTCAAAAGCTTCCTATTAAGCAACATTTATGTGTGCACATGATTGCTATTAAACAACATGTATGTGTGTGCATGCATGAGTGCACAGAGACATGGAACAGAGTGTGTCCTCACAGAGAATTACTGGAGAAGGAAGAACAGGGAGAAGCTGTGTAAGAACATAAGACACTATTGCTGCAAAGCACCTGGAGTAGCAAAGTTGCAACATCCTATACTTGTTATTCAGAAAGTATTAGGATGTCTGTTCAACTACAACATTTTAACATTAATACATTTCACAATTATTTACATTGGCAACAACTCCAAGTGCCAATCTGTTGAGTTCATGGGCTACTCTTCAAACAGCTGTTAAGGACATAGCTCATGGTTTGCTTATGATGGTTTTACTCTCATATAGCTTTACTAATATTCACATTTATTAAAATAGAGATTGCTTAAAATTTTCAATCTTGGACAAACAGAGACTTGAGTTTTCTTTATGAATCTTCTTTAAGAGAAAAGCCTAGCAGTTATAGAGTGCTTTGAAAAAAAACAAAAAACACTTGGGATTTGTATAATTAGCAAATAATATAGAATGATCTCAGCTTCATTCCTTTCTGGTCTGCCACATTTTTAAGTATGGCAAAGCATGGTGAACAGATGCACTCCATCATACAGAAAATAAAACATGCTTTATAATACAAGTGTCATTCTGAAAATGTGTCCCTAGCCCTGAACCCAAACAGACTAGCAAAGCTTATGTATAAGTCAACTTATACTTATTCACATTCCAATCAGAGCAATCAAATCTGTTTGTATCAACATTCAAATGGGAAGCTGCTGACTACAAACATTAATACAGAAGCAACAGGAACAGCTGGGTGGGCAAAGCTGTGTAGCAGCATGTAAAGTTAGAGTGAGACAGACAATGTAAACTGTTACCTTTTTTTGATTCCTCTAGATAATAACTGATACATACTACAGCTTAAAAATGGTAGCACAAAGCTTCCAGCCTCAAAGAAGCGATGGAGTGGAAAGGCCCCACATCACTTCTGTGTCCTTCTAACCCTTAACAGACTTAAAGGTCTCTGTGCTGCTAAGAATCTTCACTGTTCTCATACAGCTGTCACATACCCTTCGTCCTATAATCTAATAATTGGGTTTTGCCATTCAGCAGCCTCTGAGGTCACAGAAATTCCTTGAGTGATGGAATCTTCCAGTAGTGAAACCAGCTATTACTACCTCTTTGCACAGGTGACTTCCCAAATTTACACAATGCCATGTATAAATATGAGCACCATGGCTATCCAGGAAATAGCAATATGCTACTATTTTCACATAAGAAAAGCATTTAAAAGACAGCTGCCTAAGCTTTGGTAAAAATTGAAATACGAAAAGAAACAAAATATGAACTAGCATGCATAGACAGCCTAAAAATAATCAACAATCAGCTGAATTTGAAAAGAAGCTGCAACCAAGACAACAGTCTGTTGTAACTGAGGTGTTTCATATGTTCGTCTAATATTCATTAGGGAAAAGAGCTTATTATTACAAATAGGATATAAGAAATGCTTTTGTGAGAGGGAAAATATGCAAACAGATTGTAATGGTGTCCAAAAGTTGCCATTTCCTTTTTAAAATGAGGGGAAGAAAAACCCCAAACAAACCGGAAAAAAAGGACACAGTTGGATGTTTTCAATTGAAGTCTCAGGATGGAGCTTGCTATGGTTGTTTACTGCTCTCTCTGCTCTGACTTGGAGAGTGTCACTAAAGAAAGCTGATGGATATGTTAAGTGCTCTTTTTTTTTTCTGGGGCAGACTTCAGATTAGTTTTTGCAAATGGACACAAGATGTCAGGTTCAGCTAGAGGTCCCCTCCAAAGCTATCCAAATGAGACATATATGGAAAAATGCCCAAAAAAAGAGAAGGAAAAAGTAATGGTGATTAGAAATATGTTTTTCTAACAAGCAAAGGACAGAAAGTTCTCTTTGTTCAGCCAATGGAGTATGTCCCAGAGTTTTTGCATATGCCTTTTAAAATGAACATTTGATGAAACAAAGGCATGATGTGAAAATAAAAGCAAACTTACTAGGTATACATTTCAGTCTTTATTCTGATCAACATTTATAGATATTAAGAGAAAAATGAAGCTGCCATTGAGGCAAGTAAAGTAACTGTAAATTCTTTTTGAATTCTTGTAATTTCTACAAAAAATATAAAATTGGTTACATGTGTGTCTTCACCACCATATCTGGTACAAAGAAAACTATTCTGAATTGCAATGCAAGTGCATTGTATGAGCATACACAAGACCTACTGAAAATGGTAAGCTGTATATTAGACTACTGATGATGTGTTGAATAGCAAAAGCAGAAGTTAAAACTCAGAGATGCTTGTATTGAACTACAGACCTATAGAAAGATGTGCTGCTGGACAGAGAACAGATACAGAAACAGCTGAACAACAACCTCCTGCTCCATCACACAGTACACAGCTTAAGTTGTTTGTAATTATCAAGAATGTAGCAACATTGTCTGATTAATCCCTGTTTTAAAAAATAAACTCTAGTTTTAAAAAAGTGAAAAACAGTTTGGACAACTTACCTCAAACATTCTAGCAGCTGTACACCGAACAAGAGCAGAAGTATGCACAACTCCATACCACAAAACAGTTAATAGCAGCTCATGATAAGCTGGGTTTGCACTAGAACAAAATAGTTGGGCAAGTGATCAAACAAAAATACTCCCAAGCCTTGGGTATGTTCTTTACCTAAAAAATGCAGTCTTAAGAATTCCTTGTTCAACAAATCTAAAACTCCGGCATTTATCCTTTCTGAAGGATACAAAATACTTATCCCATTCTTAAAGACTTGCAACATGTTGCAGTCTAGAAAATATGTCCCTTTTTCAAGTTAATTAGAAAGAACCCCAAGCTCAACTTTAAAAACATAATTTTCAATGAATTCTATCAAAAGCAAATACTTATCTAGAAAAAATGACAATAGTATGGTAAATACAAAATCAATTTCCATTGTATTCTCAATGACTTTTTTTTGTGGAAATCTTTTGTTTGGATTTCAGTGTCCCTCTTTTACACTTCAGATTTTTTTTTTCCAATTGCTACATTTTTAACCTAGAAACTACATTTACACCAGGGGAAAAAGCAAGTATACCCTTTATTCACCCAAAGCATCACAGTTGTTTAAAATTACAAATAGATGAGCAGCTTTTATTAAAAGCTTCTAATGTATTTAGATGTAGTTAACCGCAAGGTATATTCTTTACCCTAGTTCCACAAAGGAAGCTTTCAGGCTATCAAGAGGAGCATGGGACAGTGAAAGCATGGTCATTACATCTTCTAGGAATCCAACTAACAGCTTGCGGTCTTCTTCCTGAAAGAAGGGAAGAAGGGAATACACTGATGAATGTGCTGGAAGGATTGCTGAGGTTATGATGGCAACCTACAGCTGTACTGGAGACAAACTATGAAAAAGAACAAATGAGATTAAACATTTAACTATTTTCTTAGGAACTTCAAAAATGTGTTTAAAGAACAAGAGCCTTTCAAAGCAATCACATGATGAGATTGTGTTTCATCTACTAAGCACATACTCATGCATAAATTCTTTTCTTAAAGAAACTTCTAAGAACAGTACTTAAGCACATTTATGACTCCTGAAAGTTAATAAATCATAATCCACTAAAAATTTGTAAGATTATGAAGAATTTCTTTTTTTTTCCTGTAAGATATGTGTGTCCTAGAAGTTGACTGCTCATTGCTGGAGGATTAGGTAAGATTTATAGTGTCCTTTTTTTAGTACTAGGTAACATTAAAATTTTAAGACTCTGGTAACTAGACTTCAAATGGCAATTTACCTGTTTCACTACCTGTTTTGCACCATGATGTTTGCCAAGTTCACAGTTAAATGGCTGAGAACCCATTTCAGGAATAACATGAACAGAATTTTGATAGAGGGGCATGGTAACACATGATCTAAATGTGCATCACCATATGACTAGAAAACTTTGCTTGTAAATGTATTTGCAGCTGCCCATTCATCTACCTATCTTCAACGTACAAGAACAGTAAGTTTTCAATGAACACAGTAATGTTTTGGTATTTTTTAAAAAATAAGTTTCACACACTATTATACAACAAAGAAACAGAAACCCAAACCTACCTGAATATAACATGTAAGGACCCCTGTTGCATAGATGGGAACTGTGGCTTTTGTTAGCACACCATTGCCTGCTGTGGAATCTAATGAAACACAGTGAAGAACTGAGGTTTTATACATACATATGAGTACAGAACATATATATAATCTATAGCAGACTTATATGTGTACATTTAAGTATTATAGATTCAATCATCTTTTTATATATACATGAAGAATTTATATGCATATATATGTATATATACAGAAACGTGCTTATATAATACTCAAAGAGTATTTGGATTTCAGAATTTTTTTTACTTTACACACAATCTACAACTTCAGAGTGCTCCAGTCAGATTAAGACTAGATTTTTCAACATTTCACAAAGACAACAAATTTGAGAACTACAGCCTGACAATGTTATTTGAACAAGAGATTGAAAGTTTTTTTTCCTGTTGTAGTTAAGAACGATTTATTTCAGTAAAAGGCTACGTACCTATGTTTTCCTCAGACAGTCTTAAGATTTCCTGGAACTGTGGTTTTACCTATGCAAAGGATGATGAATCTCGTGTAAGAATTGGCCAATAGTAATTGACCTGTTACCAGTGTCAATTAGAAAAACAAAAAGAATTGCAAAAGCCCAAAAAAAGCCCAAAAAACAACCCCCCCCACCAAACAAAACAACAACAATCCCCTCTCTGGAGGCAGTACATACTGCTAACAGAGTTTTGTCTTTAGGCAATCCTCTGCTGTTTGACAATTTCCTTTGAAGTATTTTAGAATTTTATTGAGAAAAATTATATAATTCATTGATAAAAATGTATAGATACCACCTACAGAAAATATTTCAGGCTGGGAAGGCATCAACTTCAAATTTTTTAATCAAGTAAAGGTGGAGTACTTATGTACAGCGCGAAGAGTGAATAACATGCTGCTCTGAAGAAAGTAAATTGTTAAATAACCAGAATTAGGATGATCTCTCCTACTCTCTCTGTCATTCACAAAAGAAATATGAAGAATATAGTTTTAAAAAAAATTGTCCCTGGTTGGGCAAGATGAGAAGACAATTTCAAAATTACCAAAACCAGAAAAGCACACAAAGAGAACTCCAAAAGTAGCAGCTTTAAATGTACTTATGGAAAAGCATCAATGTGACATGAAAATATAAATGGTCACAAATTGTGGGTGTTCCAACATAATGTAAATATAGAGACTTTATGTTACCAAGTATGTAGAATATTTAAAGTAATGTCTTACCTTAGTGTTTGTAAAAATTTTCCCAAATGTCCTACAAAGTCTCCAGAAAAATCTAGAGAACTCATGGACACAAGCAGTTGATGCTACATTGATCTTGCCAACTATTTCTATAAGCTGTGGTAGCCTAAAAATCAGGAAACAAAAGGATATTAAACACTACTCTGACTTTTTGATTTTGTCCATTTACATTTGTGTAGATTTATTGCCGATATTAGTAAATACTTGCACACGCAGAACACTACTGGTTCTAATAAAGTTAGCTACATGTTCTGTACAATTCCTGACCCATGAAGAAAGGAAGGGTTTAAGTGCCAGAAAAGTCTGACCCATATTTTCAAACATCTGTTGCTATCATGAGATAGTCAGAATACAACAATATTTACTTCACAAGAGTATTACCTATACTGATGCAAAAAGAAAAGAAACAAGTTTTCAGAGCAATTAGTTACCTTCATGTTCTGCTAGAGTTTGTATTTTCTGAATACAATCAAAGGCAAGTCAGCATGAAAATAAAACTGCCTAAAATAAATTAAGTTTTCCTCTTTAGTAATTCTCAAATGCAATTGTTCTTAGCATTCTTATATTCAGTAATTGTTAAACCTGACCATGCTTAAGATCTATTAAATTTGACACGTTTTAAAATTAGGTATCCTAAGACACAAATGAACTCACAGCTGATTGACCACCCAGAGCAGAGTCTCCCAGCCTGTGGTGCCCTCATGTTCCAGCTGATGATCGTACAGCTGCAACAGCACCGCCAGCTGCTCGCGGCTTCCAATGATGACGGCGACGTCCTGAAGAGGCGACACGGGTCGGGGAAACCTAGTGACTGTAACAGCAGAGAACAAGCAGCCACGGATGAAAGAAGATGAAAATACTATGGAGGTGATGTCAGAAACAACAGATAAGAAACTGTGAAACTCATTAAGTGCCTTCTCTGTAGGTTTATCAATTTGCTTTTTAAAAATCATTGAGTTAAAATAATCTCTGAAGAGATTATGTAACGCTCAGTTAAAAAGAGAAAATACAGGGAGATTATGTTATTATTATTGCCAGCACAGATTGACCAAGGTCAAACCCTGCCTGACCAACCTAGTGGCCCCCTGTGATGGAGTGACTACATCTGTGAACAGGGAAGAGCTACAGATGTCACCTATCTGCATTGTTTTAAGGCCTCTGACAGTCTCCCAAAACATCCTCTCTAAGCTGGATAAATATGAATTTGATGGATCAGCTATTCAGTGAATGAGGAATTGACTGGATGCTCACACCTTGAGGACAGGGGGTCAATGCCTTAATGTCCAGATGGACATCAGTGACAAGTTGTGCCTCTCAAGGGTCCATACTGGGAGCAGTAGTGTTCACTCTCTTCACTAATGACAGACAAAGGGATCGAGTGCACCTTTGGCAAGTTTGCAGATGACACCAAGCTAGTGGTGCAGTGACACACCTAAGGGACAGGACACCATCCAGAGGGACTGGACAAGCTTGAGAAATGGGCTCATGGGAATCTCATGAGGCTCAACAAGGCCAAGTGCAAGGTGCTGCACGTGGGTAAAGGCAATGCAGGCTGGGTGTATGAAGGGATTGAGAGCAGACTTGGGTGTGCTGGTGAATGATAAAACTGGACATGACCCAGACTAGAAAACCAACACTATCCCGGTCTGTATCCAAAGCAGCATGGCCAGCAAGATGAGGAAGGTGATCCTAGCCCTTAACTTCTCTCTCATGAGACTCCACCTGGAGTGTTGCATTCAGCTCTGGGGTCCCCATCACAGGAAAGACATGGACCTGCTGGAGCAAGTTCCAAGGAGGGCTACAAAAGCCTGAACAAAAAGATAGAGCACCTTTCCTATGCAAAAAGGCTGACAGAGCTGTGCTTGTTCAACCTGGAGAAGACTAGGCTGAAACCTGAAATTTTTGAATTTGTTATTTAAATAGTAACCACTCAGTGAGAAAGTGCTCATCTTCAAGTTACCCAAGTCAGATATATGAGCCTTACCATGGCATCCATTTTCAAAGGAGTATCAGACAGTAATGTACCACTAGCTATTTTCCAAATTCTCCTTTGTTACCCTTCCTTTGCATCTTCACACACAGCACTATTATCAGCATGGGCAGGTGCTACCAATAACCTCTTTAAAATATTTGCAACAGTAGAAAACACTCCACAGGCTAGGTTTGCTGATCTAAGGACAACTTCACCATGAGGCCATTCAGTCATAGAATGGTTTGGGTTGGAAGGCACCTTAAAGATCACGTAGTTCCAACCCTACAACCATGGCAGGACACCTTCCACCAGACCAGGTTGCTCAAAGCTCCACTCAATCTGGCCCTTGAACACTTCCAGGAACGGGATGATCTTCTAGGATATTACACAGATAAATAACAGATGGTGATGCTGCTGCATTATGCTGTGTTTTTCCCCACTCCATAAATTTGTAAGGATTAACTGAATCTGAGACCAGCCTTTCTGAGCTATTATTGGCTATTAATGGAAATCAGTTCTTTAGAAACCTTTAGGAAGTAGAATTAAAAATTGCTTTGCTTTCTAAAAGCTTCTTAAAAGAAGTAGAGAAAAATAGATGAAAGTTTTTTTGTGATAATCAGGTATTTCAAGCATAGCAAGAGGTGAAAAAGGGAAGGATTACTTAAGAATTTACTGAGGCAGACAAATATAAAAAAAATTGACGTAACAGAAATGAATAATTTACCTTCTATTTGTGGTACTTCTCCCTGAAGTTTAGCCTTGCTTGTAAAAGGTGCATTCTGTAGCACCAGTGCAAACAGTGAAGGAATCAATGACTGCAGGGCAGACAGATACATGTGGAGCTTATGTTCATCCAAGCCATGTTCTCCTTCCTGAAACAAACAGGACATTAACTTGGAAGTTTTCAGTTTGGAAGATCTGCTCCTTAGGCATGTATTCCCTGGCAAGGCATCAACACATCTGCAATGAGTTTCTACGCAGACACACTAATTATAAAGCAATTTAGCCTAATCATAAGCATATTTTGCCACTCTTAGGTCACCTCTAACTCAAAAGATTCAGGCAATATAGCCTTTGGCATTTAGCAGCTCATACTTATGAACAGACTGATATTTTGAAAGAACATTTTTCAGCACATTTTGGAAATGTGGATCCTTTGCCTCAGAGACGAAGCCATCTAAACCGAATAAACAAGTCATCTGTACTCTGAATGCAAGCATTTCTTTCATTGTGTTAGATAGTTATGAGGCACACAATTTTTCCAGAACCTCTGAGATATCTATCAAATGAAATGTGCAAACTGGATCATGACTGGAAATGGCCTAACTTAACCGTTCAAATCTACTTTTCTTGCTTATTTAATAAAAACTGCAGTTTACCAAATTCCACACAATTTAGACATGGGGCAATGCTATTAGGTTATAAAACAGAACAGTATTAAAGAAGAGTATGTTTAGTTTGGGGGAAGTTTGGTGTTTTTTCTTGGTTTTTTTTTATTTCCCCTTCTTCCAAAGTACAAGTGAAGAACATAAAGAAAATTCTCCAGTGTAGAAACAGCTGAGTACATACCCTGAGCAATTTTTCAATTTTATTAAGCAGTGTAGGTATAAGATGGAACTGTAAATTTCCCAGTTCTGTTGTCCAGGCAGCATAAGCAGGTAAAAATACCTGATGTGTTGCACTAACCACACGTTCTGAAGGGTCTCCTAAAGCTGAAAGCAGCAGTTCAAAACCCTGATAAAAGACAGTAAAGAATGCAATGATGTCCCAAAAATTGATACACATTTTACCACTCTGCCTTCAAAAACTCAAAGAGAAAAGTTCTTTATTTTCACTTATGTGAAACACTACTGGGCAGCACTAAGATGAACTATAGGTAGGCTCTGTTGTAGCAAACGAATCTGTGCTAGTAAGGGATCATGACAAACTGGCTAATAATATCAGATGGGCAGTGAAGTGGTATGCTCTTAAAGGCAGATAATGAACTATTACAGCAGCTTCTGTATAAGGCTTACACCTGAAATTCGAAGGCTACTTGTAGTTTTTCTATTTTGTCTTGGTGATATAGTAAAATCAACATACATATAAATAATGAATTTTTAAAAGTATCTCGAAAGAATTAATAAAAATGCAAGAATTTAAACAACCCTCTATTATTATACAACCTCATTCATTATTTATGAAATATCTATAGAAAGCATTTTATACATACAGAACCCAAACCAAATGATACCTGCTGATATTTATCTGGATCATCAATATAGCCCATAATGATGCCAAGGCTTTTGATCACAGCTTCTCGTACCAGATCTGCCTTATCTTCCATTAGCATTTGTTGCAGCATGGAAAGTACTAATGAACTACGAATTTCTTTCTGTTTGTAAATGAGAAACACATTTGTTAAAGCCAATGAAACAAGAAATGCGGGTTTGTAGCACCTATAATAAAAAGTTTCCACTTCCATTAGTGCTCACAAAGAAAATTCCTTCCTCCAACCATAAAATCCTTTATGAATATTACATGTTCAGCTTTCACAATAGAAGATGAATGAATATAAAATGTCAGTAGCTTCATTAGAGAGACTTTTGTCCTACTAAGCACAGAACTAAGGTCCTTTCATTCACATGGAACCAAAAATAACTAACAGCAGCAAAACTATTATAGGCCTAGACTTTAAGTAATCACTATATTGCTAAATTGGAGAAATTGGGTTTTAATTTAAAAATTTTCCCCCACCCTTTCTCTGAAGCTTCAAATTCTAGTTTACCACTGACATTATTTCACTGCTTCTTCTAACTGGCAGCACTCTTGATGTAACATTCCACAGTGTCTGAAGAACTACACTACAGTTGGGTGCCAATTCCTTTTTCATAGATTGTTTCCTTAATTGGTCCTAACTATCTCTTTGCCTCATTTTTACTGACATGAATATTCAGATTGTTTTTAGAAATATTTTATAGCTAGATTAACCTGTATTTCTTCATAACAAACTCTCTCCTTCTTAAAGTGACTTATGAATCTCATGTGTGATAGAGTAGAAGACAATGTGACTGTCTATGCATAACATACACACTTAGTAGTATTTAAAATGATACAGGATGCTTACATCATGCATCAGATTTTTCCCTTGCTTTCCCTAGCAGGTATTTGGAGTCTATTAATACTTACTGGAAGGTAAGGTGCTAGAGCTCCACAGGATTCTGCTACCAGTAGCCGTCGCTCTGGGTACTTGTGGTTGATCTGGTAAAGAGAAACAGATGGACTATTTGCTTTGCAGTAACCAGCATCCAAAATGTGGTCAGAATGAACTGCAGAGGGGTGCACACCCTGTTAGAGGGGTATGTCTGCACCTCTTCAATAAACACTGATTGAGCTCACAGAAGTTGCACCTGGGTACTAAGCAGCCTCAAATTCTTGCACTGAGGCATAAAAATGAGGCAGTTGTCCTCTAAGACATAGCTTATAGTAGGGAAAGAGTCAGAGAAGCACATATGTTTATGAAAAGCATGTACATATACGGAATAAAAAGGAAAGCAGCGGATGGGCTGCTGTACTCTAAAGAATCTGCATAACTCCTGAACTGGCATGATATGAAATACTTTGTCTTATGAAGCCTTTCAGGAGCACTGTTCCTCCAGGAGCTGCACAAGTGCCCTCTAGTGCTCTGAGCCAAGCAGTGTAGCAGAGCTGCACAGGTCTTGCTGAGCAATCAGTCCAAAGAAGACACACACATTTGCATTCTATTCAAGTTCTGCTCTCCAGCATAAATGCCACACCTCTAAAAACAATTAATATTACCAAGAACCTCTTGATCCTGTGGTATTTCCCCTTTCTACTCAAAAATTACTTGAAAATTCTACCTTACAAATTTATTATTTATTATTGACACTTCAGAATCAAGTGTGCATTCTGGTGGAGCCAGACTTAGTGGTCTGTGTAATGGTTGTACAATGAAACAATGAAGTGTTTCAATTCTTTGTGAATAAAAACTTCTATGGTACCATGCTGAGAGTAAAATGTGAATTTTTTGATGTTGTCAGATAAAATAGGATATGCAGCATTTGGTGCAATTGTTTCTTTCTTGCTATGTAGTATATAGCCTTGGTGAGGCAGCCATCTCACCATGAAAAAAGACCGAAGTACTCACTGCCTTCTTTGTCTCTATCTTCAAAGCCTTGCCTTCAGTACTTTGAGGTCCCTAAAATCCATGCCAAATTCTGGCACCAGGAGTACCTTGGGCAGAAACTAGCAGGCCAGGAAATATCTGAAGAAATTGCACATAGACTAGTCTGTGGGCCCTGATGGGGATGTACCAATGGGTGCTCAGGGATCTGGCTGATGGCATTCAAAGAACACTGCTGACAATTAACAAAATGTTGTGGCAATGGGGGAAGTTCCTGAGGACTGGAAGAAAGCAAATGTCACTGCTACCTCCAGGAAGGGTAAGACAGAGAACCCAGTAAAACACAGGCCAGTCTGCCTCACATCAGCTCCTGGGAAGCTGTTGGAGCAATCTGCCTTAGAAAGCATTTCCAAACATCTGAAGGACAAGAAGGTGTCTGGAAATAGCCACCATATATTTACATGGAAAAAAATGGCACAACCAACCTGATAACTTTCTGAGATGACTGGCTCAGCACACTCAACAATGATGCCTGACTCTGACTGCTCTGGTATGAAATTACTGAGAACTCTCTCAAGAATCAAGTGTGGAAAAGGTATTTCAAAGAGACTTAACAGCTTCAGCACTAAACTGAAGTCTCAAGCATGAGAATGTTCTTTGAGTGTGTCTATCATTATTTTGCATTCATTCACCAGTAGAGCACCTGCAATAATTTTTGGAAGTATGGAGATTTCATAGATGAAAAATATTATGGACAAGTAAGAGGCTGCTTTAAAACCTACTAGGCTGTGAAGGTGGTGAGGCACTGGAACAAGCTGCCCAGAGAAGCTGTGGATGCCCATCCCAGGAAGTTTTCAAGGCCAGGCTGGATGGGGCTTGGAGCTAATGGTCTTTAGGGTCCCTTCCAACCCTAACTTCTTTATTATTCTGTAAAATCTTTTACTTATGTGCCATCTTTTCAAATGCAAATTCCCCACTGGGAGCAGAGACACACATCATCTTCTGGAGCTCTGCCTACCTGTGGGAAACAGCAATGACTAGTTTCAGCTGGTTTTAGGTGGTCTGGCATGGCAATATAAATATCACCTCTGATATTGCAAAGACATACTGGAGGAAAAAAGACTGAAATTTCTCTTAGGTTTGTGTTCACAGAAGATGAGTAGCCTTTGGAAACGAAATGTAACTAAAATATTTATTTTGATTTATTTTCCTTTTGCCTTTAGTAAGCAGTATTCCAAATTTGGAAGCCAACAACTGGGCACTAGTTTTGAGTGACCTTTTTAGCATTCATAGAGCCTTCAACTAAACTGAGTCAATTACCAAATTTTAACTGCTAAAGAGCAGGTAGACTGATAACTGAGCTCCACAATGTATTTGAGCTCCACAATGTATCAATGAAAAGGATGAATTTCCTGAGGGCCCAGTCCTTTGCATCTGTAAACATATTTTGGTTGGAGATGAAGAGCATGAATCCTTTTCATGATTTATACACCTACTGCAAAAAGTAGAAAATTATGTCTATACTAGAGTTCCTTCTACAAATTCAAGACTTGTGATAATAAGATTCAGCTGGTATTTCAGTGGAGAAAATAATGACCTGGTTCCAGTACTGCCAAACAAAGTCTGGCAAACTGCATTAGGTAAGTGCTCTATGCCATATGACTTGGCAGTCTGATATGCTGTACTTGTACAGTTGGACTCATTTCTCTTTTGCATCAGCAATTAGCAAGAAGTGGATGAAAAAAATGTGCTCTTACTGAGGTGAGATAGTTCTTTTCAAGCACAGTTTAAATTTTATGAGGACTAAGAAAAGAAAATGTTGATTACAAAATTAGGCAAAAATACAGAAGTCTTTGTATGGCTCCTTTCAAACTACTACTGTCATGAGACCTTCACTTAATCACCAGATACATCAGTCATTCACAACAAGCACAAACGCTGCACATAATTCATACTTCTACTGTCAGAAAACATTAAGGCTATTAAAGCTTAGACTGTATTGGGAAACACAGATTGCTGTGTTATGCAAGGAACAGTAGAAAACTACCAGACCAGAACAACTCTGCCATCAAAGCAGGCATTGCCACTCCGTCATGGCTTAGTTATTCATTGTCTTTTCAGGCAATGATGAACTCCCTTTCCTTCAATGTGGTAGGAAAATACAACAGATTTTCACCTGAGCTCATGTTATTCTGGTTCTATGCCTCAGACGAAACAGTAAAAAACATTTCCATTTGGTTGTTCAGTTATTTCTATTAATTTGGAGTATCTGTAAAAAAAGATCACTATGAGAGACTTGCTTATGAGTACTTTGGTCTTTGATTTTCTGTTTAAGAATTTAAACTAGCTGGTGTGGACACTGCTCCAGGGACTTAATATAACATTAAAAAAAATCAGCAAATAAAATATTTGAATGAAAATGGATTTCCAACAGGCTGGAAGGCAGAGTAAAAATTATAAAGGTACCTATCTAGCAATATGTTACACGACACTGATGATGAACCTGTGCTTATCTACACTTCAATATAACAAGCTTATTCAAGTACAAGCAGCTAACTAAAATCTCTCCAGATGGTCTTTAATACGCTTTCTGCTTCTGAGGTGTTTTTAATGTTAGATAAAAATATATATGATGAGAACAAAGAACATCCAAATATCTTTCTGAAAACCAAACCCAAAACCTCCCCCTCGAACAAGTAAAACTCAAATTTATGAAGTTTTAACTGATTTTGGAGCATAAAGCAAACACTAATCAGTTACCTGCTCCCAACACTGTGGTAAAAGTTCAGCTTCTACACGTGTTGGTCCAACATGTCGGGCAAATGCCACGCACCCAGTCAGTATCATCTGTCTGAAAAGATATATTTAAAGCTTTAACCTGTTTATAAAGTTTTATAATATATAATATACATTCCTTAAGTTAGGAAAAGTGCATGCTGACAGGCAATAGGTAGTTGTCTGCAGTCAAGATTTCACACCATCCACAATGATTTAAACACTAAATATTAAATTGAAAGTCACTAATATCCCTGCTCTTTGCAGGATGGGGATTTGCTTACATGATCTTCAAACATCCCTTCCAACCCAAACTACTCTATGATTTTACTTGGTTTTATATTCAGAACGCCTTTTCCAAAATCTTGCAGATCCTCAACTCCATAAACCAGTCCGAGAATCTCTGACTTGGGTATTTCTGACTTTCTCAAGTCTGAAACTGGGAGTCTCTGACTAAATCTCTCATTTAATTCTTAGTACTGAATACTATCATGCAGTAAAAGTACTGAATACTATCATGCAGATAACTAATACTATCATATCATCAGGATTTCACTGAAGTCGATTGATTTTATTTAGAAGCACTTGAGATGCTTCTAAACTGGACTTCCTTCGAAGCAAGCAGCTTATTTCTTTTATGACATAGTTTTGCAACATTCTGACATGCAAGTTACTGTCATCTCTCACAAAATACTGAACTTTGCTCGTGTGAGAAATCTTGTAAAGCCCACTAAAAAATCAAAGCAAGTAATCAATCAACCAGTAGGATCTATGATACCCGTTATTCGTATTCATATTCTTATACTTTTTCACCTTTCATTAAATTTGCAAGAAATTGCAATTGTTCCATCAGTTTTATAGGCACAGAGGTATACACAAAATTTCAGTAAGACTGTACTAAATTGTCATTTGTGGTATTTTATTTAATGAGTGTCTATCTTGTTAAGATGTTTTTACTTCTATTTTTCCTGTTGATAGGATTGGAATAGTACCAACTTTGCATGCAATTCACCAATTCTATTTACCTTTAAAGCCTACATGAATTATTAAACACCCAGTTTCAAATGATAATGTGTGGACATGAGACTCAACTTTATCACCTCCTCAGTAAGATCAGAACACCACTCAGTTTATTATTATTCCTCTGTGAAATGTAAGCCAGAATTAATTTGTTACCATTTTAGTGTTATGTCTAGACTCATAATATTTTCTGTACCAATAGCATCCCCTTAAGGTTGAAAGGCAGAGATTTTGCTGGTTGTCTTTTAACCCCTTAGAGAACATACTCCATCAAAAAAAGACTCATTCACTTTAAGAATTTTTTAGGAGAAAGATCCTATCAAAAAAGTTTTCTTTTAAATCCCAGCATTCTTTATGCCAACAATCAGAGCAAGCTCTTCTGTGTTGTGTGTTTGGGTTTTTTACCTCTCTACCACATTCAGAGAACTAGGCCTTTGATTAAGGTAAAAAGTAGGGAGAAAACAAAAATTATTAGATAAGACTCAAGAAATCAACAGCTGATAGCAATATGGAGACAAAAGCCTGGTGATTCTCAGTTTCACTGCAAACAAAATAGACATTTGAATTACTGTCTTTGGTTCTATACATTGTACCTAATCACAGAACTGGGAAGAAAATATATATTTTTAAGACATTAGGAAATAGCAGAACACAGTAATCACTTGAATTTTTCTGCATTATAAATGGGATAAAATACTTTTTCTTAAATCAAACCTTTCTCAAAAAGTTCCATGAAATCTCAAAATTAAGTCAGATTTCTTTTTGCCCTGCTTACCAATATGAGAATTTGAAGACATTTAAAAAACATTTTAAAATAAGGTTTTAAATATTTTACTGCAACCATTTTAACAGCATATGATAACAGTCAGCATTTCAGGGAAAGGAAAGTTGTAAGGATCTGAATAAGAGGTGACTGAAGCAATGTTTTAATCTTAGTCCTATTAGAGCCAAACATTAATCTCACTTCTTCATGACTCCTAGCCTTCAAAACTAACATAGTTGTACAAAAAGGAGGTTATGTGAACATATTTTTGCTCCTTTGCAGAATTGAATTTGATAGGCATTTTAAAAAGTTGAATAGGACACTAATGAGCAAAGCCATAAGGATACAAGTGGCCTTGTTACATATCATGTAAGTGTAAAGACTACAGAAATATGCTGAGCACCAAAATGCAGCTCCCATGGGCAAGAGGTATAATCCAGGCTTTCTGCATAATTGTCAACATACTTCCGATATTTGACATTTTAAAACAAAATACTTCTTTTAAATTTCATTCTTAGAAATGCAATGTCACATTTCAGTCTCTCGCATTTAGCAAATTAGAAATGTCAACTAATCAGCTATTACATCAAGGTACAATGTAGTAGGCCTGTGCAGTACAGCAGAAGGTAAACAAGTAACAAGAGATAGTGAACATCATCTTCTGGTGACTAAACCTGAATGTCTCTGCTCACTTCATATTGCATAAGGCTGCTAAGATATTATTTAAATGTATTCAGATAAAAACAAAGCATGCATAATACAATTCCATACAAATCTATAAATATAATCCCCGTTAAATTCTGAAAAAGTATGTTCTATTTAATTACTACTCAGAATCTATTTTATTTCATGGAATCTTAACTGGTTTTCCATCAGGTTATGGCACCTTTAAAAGCAATTATTATTTCTATGTATGCAAATGTATAAATGTATATGCATGCTTTGTCCTAGAGTTTATGGCAGACTATTTTTCCCAGATTTCTCATGGAAACAAGTTATTTTTTATATATAAATCTCTAATTTGCAACAAAAATTGAAAAAATTCAAGGAAAAGAAGCTTTTTCTTCTTTCTTAACTGCTGGAAAAGACACACCTAATGCATCTATAGGGGGATATGAAAAGTCTACTTGATAGGCCATCAATCCTGTAAAAAATTAATCATAAGAGACTCCAGGTGAGATGCAATTTCCTTCCCCTTCAACCACAAATTATTTTAGCTTCTCAATCCACTGGGACATTCAAAACATTTCAGAAGCAGTTTTCTAATAACTCTGAAGTAGAACCAAGACTGTATCTTTTTGTAATTTCAATCTACATGGTGCCACTATTCTACAAGTTGCTTTTGTTTATTTAAGCTTTTTTTTGCCTTTTTTTTTTTTGTCTCCAAAGCCATGGCTTTCAGTTATACCTAATCTCTAAATTTTACCATGGGAACGGTTTAGAAAGATGCCTGAACACTTCAAGTTGGAGAGTCTCCAAAAGAAATGCTTTCCACCTATTTCACAAAGCCTATTTTGTCTGAAGACAGCCTAGAGCAACAATACATACAGATGCTTTCCAAAACATCTCTAATGAAAATAATGGAAGAGCTACAGATCAAACATGAGAAGTTGTTCCACAGCTAAGAGACGGAACCATACCAGCTTGGGTACTGTCTTTCAACCTTAAGGATATTCTCATCAAGATCAGTACAAAGTCAGATTTCCTGAGCCCTACAGAATTAAATTTATAGAACAAAAGGTGTAATTTGTTTCAGAAGCTTAACCAAAATGAAACCAAGTCCTTAACACTTGTCAGACATAGATCACTGCTACGTTCTTCTGATTTTTTTTTATTGCTACCATAATAATGAGTCATAGGTAGAGAGAGCACTATTTTCCCTAAAGAAATGGGGTGGTCATCTGAACAAACAAGTAGATCACTAAGGTTTTAAAAAAAAAAAAAAGCTGTTTTGATTTTGACATCAATCAGTGCTAAGAATGATGTTAAATATCATTTTAACAAACAGTTTAAATTCATCTTGATGCAGAAAAAGAAACTGAAATTACACTGCAGCTTACAAGCACATTCTTACATTTCAGTAACTGGAAGTACAGGTCATGGAAACGGAAAGTCCTGAACTTGGCATAAATTTGTCAATACTATATAAGCAAAACACCAGCTTAAACAGAACTTGTTTAATACCACCCAATAAAATCCAATTTTTACTAGTTCCGCCGCTTGCACAGAGAAAAAGGTTCCTGCTTGTCCCATATCACACAAGTGCAAACACACCTTTGCTCATCGTCTGGTCGTTTGATCAAATTGAACAGTATGTGCAGAAGCTGATCTCTCTCTTTGGGTTCAGGATGGAGGCAGGCTGTACACAGTATGAGTGGGATCAATTCCTAAAAAGTTGTGGGTAGGGGAAAACCAAACAAAGTAAAATTGCTTTGGGCATAAATTCATTTACTCAAAAGAAACTAAGAAGATAAATCTGAAATCACATAACATCAAAACAGTTAGAAAAGAGACTTTGGAGTCGTGATGTCTTATTAAGTGACTTGAGAAAAGTGAAGGTCTGCAAAAGTTAGAGTTATTTTCCTGCTAGGAAAAATCAGGGGAGAATCAGCACATAAAATGAAAAGCTCTGCAAAGATGACAATTAACATATGCAGGTCACCTGTAACCCGAATTAGAGGACAATCATGGTTTCAACTGTTTTCACTACCTACTGAACTGAAGCTTCACAGTTAACTATGGAATAAAGCTCCTATGAAAAAATGCCACTAAGTTAAAGATTAAAATTTCCAATTAAACATCCACACAGTTTTGTGCACAAGTTTGAAAAAATAAACACTGAGAAACATGCATTGGTAAAGGTGACTGCAGACAGATTTCGTGTTGACTGACAATGATCTGATTTTTGCAAAGGTTCTGATTTTTTTT
This sequence comes from Passer montanus, assembly GCF_014805655.1. Lineage (NCBI taxonomy): Eukaryota > Metazoa > Chordata > Aves > Passeriformes > Passeridae > Passer > Passer montanus. The sequence goes on along the minus strand of NW_024357281.1, from coordinate 1,285,183 downwards.
CCATACAAAAGCAATCTCTGAAGCAGAATTTTCTTTTTGGAGCAATTAAAAACCCTTAAAAGAACAAATTACAAAGAAAATACTGTGTAAAACATGGAGAGAAAATATAAAGGGCTTCATAGTGAAAGCCTCCTTCTTTCTAAATATGCCTACAAAGTTCATGGTATTCATTCCCAGAAGAAACAAATGTTTCTAAAACATTGTCTGGAAGTCCCTTCCCTTGACCTTGTTGATGTGAGCTTTTACAACTGAATTTGGAAGCCAGACAGTTTTTAAGTGATTTAATATCTTAGGGACAGAAACATCACATTGGGAGGTCAGGAAAAAAAGAACAAGAAAAACTTCAGCATCTGGAAAAAAACATGGGCAAGTAATCTGGAGATTACCTTGGACACCTGCTGTGTACTTTGGAGTAATTTTCAGCAGAAATACTTTTGTGAATTATTAAGTTGTGACAAATAAGCAGGTGACAGTGGGAAACACATCTAATGTTAGGAGGAGAAATTATACAAAACCTGGAAAAATCTGTGGTTGTTTAGAATGACTTTGCAGGGAGGTGCAAATTTCTTCTTGCAGACACTCTAAGAGGCCTAATCATGATGTTCTTGTGGACTTGTGGAAACACCACTGACAACATCCTCACTGCTCAACATGTATTTTCCTAAACAGCAGGAGCTCTATTTATATTAAACATAGAACATGACTCCCTTTTAGAGCGGTGCCTAAACTAGTCAACTCCTGACAAGCTTTTTTTTTTTTTTCATTTTAAAGAATTCTACTTGATGTGCTATTTTCCATGTCCAAAGATGACCAAGACACAACCTGAATTGTATTTTAACAGTCTGTGACTCTGGAAGATACACTGGCAATATTTAACTCAATTATGACACAGATTAGGGAATTCATGACAGAGGAGACAACATGGAAATATCCTACCTATCACTTAAAAAAATCTAAAAGGAGAGAAGGAGAAATTAAAAATAGAATTGAATACTTGGAACATTTCCATTTCTTAAATACTTTTAAGAGTAGCTGGGATTGTTTTTAATAAGTATAGCACAACACAAAATAACATGAACTTATTAGGGCCTGCCATTAACGTGAACCATTAAGGCCTGCATTAAAGAAACTTTACAAATTAAATAGCATGAAGAGCTAAATAACTTTGTTCAGCTGAGAGCTTCTTTTCCTCTCTAATTTGCATGTTACGTATCATTATTTTTGTTTACTTTTTTTTTTTGTCCACTTAAAGTTATGAGAAGTCAGTGGGTTTAACATATTTAAGTTATTTTTTTTGACTGCATAGAATTTTCTGTCCTGCAAACGCTGCTGTAGTTCAAAAAAGACTTGAAAGAATATTACTAAAAGAATACCTGCCTCAACACCACTCTAAATACCACTACTTACACATTAAAACTAAAATCTTTTAAATAGGAAATCTGATTGCATTTTGTAGATAGAGAACATAATTACTACCATAAAGAATGAAGATCATTTAAAAACTTAAAGCTAATTAAACATCTGTTACTTTAGTGAAATCTAACTTTCTGAAATCTACTCTAAATTCACATTATTCAACTGCTCTTGCAAGTATTCTTAAATACTCCTATGAAAAACTTTACAAAGAATATACTCCATGAAATGGGACATTTATGGGATTTTTGTTTCATCTGTTGAAACCAACCCATTGATTTCACTTCCTTAGTATGTTTGAGTACCTACTCAAAAATCTGAACTGTTTACTCAGAACTACTGCTAGATTTTAAAGCAGCACCATGAGGTGAAGTTTTTTTAAGCTTCTTATGGAATTTAAGGAAGTTAATATTGTCTTTTCTCAGCCGAGTGTGAAAGGAAAACCCCTGAGAATATTCAGTCAGAAACTGCTGCCTTGAGTCTGAAAGGCTAATGAGTAACCCAAAAGCATGGACATGGGCAGATACAAGGCTGGTTCTTTACCTTGCAGAAAGCTGGTTATTACAGCTGACGGAATTAGCTGTATTTTCTCGTCCATGGGTCACATTCTCTCATGCATACTATGGGAGAAGAGAGTGTTCTCTGCATCGCTGCATCAGGGCTTCTACAGTTCCTTCTATCAATGGGAGTGGAGAAACAGTGAGAAGTCTCAAACAGTGTTTTCTGTGCTCCCTAAAGCCCTCAGGGACAGGAAGGTAAAACTGAAAGCAAAGGGAACTGTGGGACCAGAAGAATAAAATTGCTCTACAGAGGGACGAAACAGGTCAAGTGAAGTCTCCCAAGGACTTATAAGGGACAGATTCTTCTCAGGACATTCAAGAGCATTAAGAACAAAAACTAACCTACAGGTAGGTCTGAACTCATTTCTTCCTGTTGCTAAGGGTCATGCCTTTGATGTAGATTTGTTTTACAAATCTCAGATTTTTCATTATTTAAGCCAGCAGAGAACCTACAGAAAATAGCAATTTTCCAATAAAACATGGTAAGATTAATATGTGGCTGTTTAGATTAAAAAGAAAAGTTCAAAATGTGGTTGTGGAGACTATATATAATAATTAATAATCAAGGAGTGGACTTCCAGTGCTATTTGAAACACTCTGCATTCCTTGGGAAGGAATACCACTTGTGCTGACAGTTACAAAGCAAGAACTTAAGTTTCAAAAAAACCCAACAACTCTCCCTCTATTTAATTTGGGAACTTTCCTAAACATTCTGTTCATCTCCAAGTCCTTCTTTTCTCTTGTGCCTTTGAGTTCAGAACATGAGTTTTAATAGTTTGTGTCGGAGTTAGTCAACAGGAGTGATTAGTGACTCATGACCATAGCAAGAAGAGTGACTTCCAGAGCTTTGATACTGTTTTCCCTTTAGATTCCAAGCATACTGACATCATAACATTGTCAGCACTTGCAGCTCGATGCAATAAAACATTGTGTCATAGGTCCCACCTCTACTATTGAAAAGCCAAATTGCAATCTGAGGCAGTTTATATCTGTGAGCTACCCAGATGCAGAATGGAGAGAAAGAAGGTGTTTTGCTCTTACTGTGAGAGAAAACTAGAACTTTGTCTGTATCTACATCCAGGTGACAGACAATCAATGCTCTGAGGCTGATCTAACACATTGCACAGGAGAACTGAAACAGCCCACCTTCCCTCTGCTCTACTTCTGTGTAACTCTCCATGTAGGTCTTTCCAAGGAACAACTCACATTTTTCTCACCATAGTGTCTCTACTAATCTACTTAATCCAACTTCCTAACTTAGAACAACTTCTTCCATTATCTTTGAAAGGGATTCACTATTTGCATTAAGTTATCAATAAAGGCAACATTTACATGGACATACGGAATAGCTCTCCCTTCATTATAGTCAAAAGAACATGGCTTTTTAATAGTAATTAGTACCATCTGAACTATATGCCTACATGTAGGCATACTATACTCCTATACTAGGCAAACTATACTCCTACATATTAAAAGTACTACAACAAAATATTAAACTTTGGAGTTTTTTAAAGTGCATCATATACTGAGCATCTCAGAAGGTAGCAAGGAATTTTCTGTCAGTGTTGTTTCCATTGTTATAACAATGTTTTGCTAAACATTCCAACAAGTCTTCTGCATGTTACTGCTCTTACTAATTACTGTCTTATTGTTGGAGTGTTCATAAGCAAAATAATTATCTCAAAGAATACATTTAATTAGTGTTAGGTGTCAAGACTGGTTACTTCAGTAGGTTCAAATAATAATATTTTTATTACTCCAAATATGAATGTATAAATATTGCAGGCAACAATATATAAATCAGTATGACATGATCAATTTTGTTAGTGTGTGCCTTTTAATCTTCTTTAATAGTCAGTGCTTATATTGTGAACTAATACTGTGTTAAAATTATTCTGTAAATGCCTCTGACAACAAGTAAATAAAATGAAATAATCTTATTGTCTGCAACTGAAATAGCTGCAGGTACCAACATGCCACTGATAGGGACTGTCTTGGGCAAGAATGTATTTAAAGTTACAAATTAATTCTTTTAGTTTCAAAATGAAAAATCGTTTAATCATAGGATTAACGCATGACTCAAAACTTTGTGCTACTAATCTTAGCAATATTAAAATCACAGCTCTAATTACATCTCATAGGGTGAGACTATGATTCCAGGATCCAAAGTAAGCCTCTCAGAGATCCCGAAGGGATGCTTTTACATAAGAATCAATGAGAGGGTGTGGGTGTGAAAAAACTTTGTACTTTGTCTGTATCTACTGTTTATTTGAAAACACACATACCAAAGTTTATGATACAACAAAAGCTAACATCAAATAAAACTCCTTGCATAAACATCAAATTTAACTCCTTGCATCCATGAACTGTCCAAGCTTTACAAAGTGTTGAAAGACATGGGCTTTCAGACTAGAGATGAAAAGGATACTCTATGAGACTGAGCTATTTTACTCTAAGGAAACTACACTAGGCCCTCCTGTCGAGGAGAAGGGAACTAAGGGACTCAAAAAATGGTTAGGTCTCATGTGCACCCTCCTTCCCCCCGAGACAAAACAGACCTGCAAGCCAAAACCAGCGCTGCATGTATACTAGAAAAGGACCAGCAAACACGCTGTGGTCAATACTACCCCTGTTTTTTAGAAACATAATCTATAGAAGCCTACTGCACTCTAAGTTTTACAGAGTAACAAAGTATTGTAATTGTTCATTTAGATTTCTTTATTCTCCCCCTATAATGGGAAATTAAAGTGGTCATCTAGAAGATATTGACAACTGACAATTTTCATGCCCAGCAACTCAGGTCTATGTACCTTTATCCATATCCAACCATGATGAAATCTGCTAGATATAACCCCTGGAAGCAAACAATTAAGTATACTGCCAAGATCTGGCAGTCTTCTTCTGCATTTCTTTACCAAAGCCAGTACTTTATGGCCTTTAAAGCATAAGAGTGAGATGAAAATTTATGGTAAGATACACTACTGTGTTTTAAGAGACATGTCAGAGAATTGAAGTGCCTTGGTGATACTTATGTGCAGTTACCACACATTAATGTGATTACTTTCAATCTACAATGGAGATCTAGAGAAGTTGAGAATGGCATCAATTCAGAGTCTGAAGATTTAACATTACCTTTGCTTCAACTTTACAAACAAAAGCAAAGCTCTATTCTTAACATGTTGAACTCTCTATAAATAACAGTTTCTCAGTATAACTACTCAGTGGTGCATTTCAGTGGACCACTATCATGATTTTGCTAAGTTTGCATAACACAGAAGGTTAAAAACAAACAATGGAATAATGGGCGACATGAAAGATGTAAATAATTAAATAAAAGTGCTGATTAAGAACAAGAGTAATAGGATCTCAAGCAAAAATTTTACTCATGGCCAGACTCCATTAAAGGATTATATACAGCAGAGTATGGAAGTTGTACAAGGTTACTTTTGTTTCATGACAAAAAAACATTGACTTTCACATCTTAGAAAGTGAAAAATGAGTATTGCACTTATTAGTTATTACAAAAATTGTAAAGGACTGCTTCTCTCCAATTACATTTTAGCCACAGGAGTTTTTCTGTGGTACATCTGTTAACAAATAGAAAGTGGCTGATTTTACTTTTGCGATTTTTTGATTGTTTATGTATTTTAAGTGATAAAATGACAATTGAGAAAGCAGATTCCAACGTAGATCAATTTTTACAAACCCAAGCTGCTCATTTTCAAGAAGTATTCTCACAAATACCCCAAAACAATGCAGGTTTTTTTTAAGTATTGCTTTTTAGCATTTTGTTACCGATCATTCAACTTAACTGTTACTTAGATTGCAACATCTCCTTTATTTGTGATTGCATTCATATACAAATCTAAATTTTGACATACACATTTTCAGGGAGTTAAGTTAACCTAGATGCTTGAGATGAAAACAAAATTAAATTTATATTATTAAATTCATGTTGTTACATTAATTTTGACAATTATGAATTGCTTTGATGCAATTTTCCTGTATGATGCATTACTGATTTTACACAGTTGACCTGCTTTTTTTAGAAACAATTAAAATTATGCCCTCAGCCACCCTACTCAATACTGTGTCTTTCCTTCTTTGTTGCCTTCGATTAGAACCTAAATTACAGACAATGAAGAACAATTAAAGCTGCACCAATACACAAAAATAAATAATTTCAGAAATGTCAACTATAATATTTGCCAGAACACTTACTACTGGATCAGGCAGGCTGCCACTGACCTTAAGATGCTTAAAAGCACAGGAAAAATGGTTTCTGATTCTCTGCTACAGGACAACAACTACTGAGAGATTGCCAGCCTCTGCAAACTCAGTTTCTCCGAAATGAATATGCATAGCATGTAATTTTCAGCTTAAGATTTTGCAAGCAATTTCAACATGATGGATGCTTACAGAACAAAGACATTTCAGGGAGTCATCAAAAAATTATGTTTAACTCCCATCCTAATACACTGATAGTGTAAGATCTTAAATATTTCCACTCTTGCTGTTTCAGAACAGACTGGCGAGAACTCTGCATTGTGATCTGAACCTGTTACACAACTTTCTCAAATTAGTAGTCTTGAGGTATATTTTTACACCACTTCTCTGTGCAAAAGTCTCATTGTAAGGTTGTTTTCAGACAAAGACTCAAAGTTATACCTTGTTGAAGACACCCTAGTTCTTAGGTTAGCTTTCCGTAATTTGATTAGGATAAATACTGACAGATGATCTACCCAACTTTTCCTTCAAGTTCCATGACTACATCAGAAAGAACATTAAAATAGTTATAGCATAAGGTGGCAGGTAACTAAAAGAAGATATTTTTAAAACGAATTTTAATTATTGAAACATTAAGCATCCCATGTAATCCAATTACTCAATTGTCATTTGTGGCTTTTTAAATTAAACTGAAGCAGATAATTTAAGGCAAAAAATACATGTAATCAAATGTAACTTCCATTGTAAAACAACCTAAGTAGGAATGCATCCCATGTAATCCAATTACTCAATTGTCATTTGTGGCTTTTTAAATTAAACTGAAGCAGATAATTTAAGGCAAAAATACATGTAATCAAATGTAACTTCTATTGCAAAACAACCTAAGTAGGAAGCAAGTAGGAAACAGACTAAAAGGTCACAAAAATATTCAATACATCACACAGATTATGCTAAAAGCTGACAAAAGGAGCCAAAATACCACATCCCGCCAAGCAGAAGGAAGGAAAGGAATAAATAAGAAATCAGAAATTAAGCACTGATCCAAGAACATTCACAGAATTATTGTGAAAGACAGAAGCATTTCCAGATCACCCAGTTAACATCCCCACCCCCTCAAAAATAAAAAGCCTTTTATGAATTTTCAAAACACAGCACATATCTCAAGTTCACCATGTCAGCTGCTGATAATTACTTGTATGGTACAAAAATTTTAGATAACAGGATCAGTACAAATTTCTTGAGGAATTTTCAAAGCCTTAAAATGAATTTATGCAAAACACACGACTAAGTCTACCATACTGTAGGTCCCGTCAACAAGGACTAAAACTTGTTCAATGAGATATGCTACTTCAAACCTTTATTTCAGCGTCAACCATAAGGACACTGAATTTTTGTTTTGTATCTCTTCAGTTTCTGGAGTTGTCTTTAAATATTTGGTAATGTGCAATATTTACACAAAGCAAAACAAAACCAGTCACGTTTTTTTTCCTTCCTTTTGTATGCTATATAACATGAATTATTATGCAAACCATCACCTTCAGTTACATTTAAAATACACATTACATCTTCATAATTTTTAGTCATTCTCATATTAAAGTTAAGGAAAACATATAAGCAAGATTGCTCATTTTCTCATAAAGGGGTATTTTTGATGAACCTTCACTTGGCTGACACATGGACCTTCCAAGAAAAGATATTAAAATAATTTGTTTGTTGAAAATTATTTTTGTTGAAGTACGTAGTGCTGCAAAAGAATCTGAACATTATTCCTTATTTAAACTGATAGACGAAATAAACCAAACAATGTTTCAACTTACAGACCCTGTTTTTACAATGCACATTGATATGGTCTTCCCTAACAAAAACACCTGTGCTACCACAAACAGATGGACCTACAGTAACAGTCTTGCTGAATGCTAATGGGTGCCTTAAGCAGAGGAAGGAATATTAGGATACCATGCAGGTTTGCTGAACTCACCTGACAGAGGTGTAAAACCATTTTCTAGGAGCAGAGATGCATGCACAAAAGTAAGAACATGATTGCAAGTAACAGAATTTCATTAAATTAGACACATCATCTTCAAAATGGACAACAAAAATATCGTGATGAAAATAAAATGTAAAATTTCAGGGTTCCTCACCTCTCGTTTCGCAAGCAGCACATTAGGAACAATATGAGGCAGGCAGCGTCCCAGCATTAACATGACACTTTTCTCACTGTCTGCAATCCGAGATACCTAGAAAACCAAGTTGCTTGTTTGCTTTTTTTAGAAGCACCGGAAGAGAAAAACACCATTTGAAAGGAATAATAAAAATTGCAGCAGGCTGATCACTTACCAGAAAAGTATTTATTTCCATACATTAAGCTGTAAGTTTTTGATGTGTCAGTACTCTCAAAAGCATGAATCTACTTGTAGAGACTCAGAAGTTCCCAGTAATTACACCTCTATCACTAGGTTTCATATTTAGCATAAAATCTGAGAACATGTCTTTATTTCTTAACTTTCATCCACATAGATTCATCTTTCCATGTCTTGTTTCAAAGCAATTATTACTTGTTTAACTATTGCTGCCATGCAAAACGAAGGACCTTTTAGTTTATGTCAACTGGAAATATACCTCTGATCCCAAACGGCTGTCTGCTGACATCCGACAGAAAGACAGTAGTGCTTGATGGAAAGCTGGTGACAATTTCCTGAAATATCATCAAAAAGGGAGAGGGGGAAGAAAATATAAATCAGAAAGGTGATAAAGCAAGTCCTTTCACTCTGGTTTAATCAGATAGGTAAAATGACACCCAGAAAGAAAGTTTAAGTGATTCATACTACAGAAGTTTTAAAATTATCTTTGGCTTTTAGGTTTTTTAGTTCGTAGCAAGAAAAAGCCCTGAGTATCCCAATTAAGAAGTTAGTTTTAGTTCCAAAAAATAAAACATCTTTCAAACTGCTGCACAGACAAAAATAGGACTAAAGCATGAAGAAAAGGAAGCTTAGGCAATACAAGAGGAAGCATACAATTATGCAAACAGGGTGGGGCGGGCACAGAAATCACATGAAACAAGATTTTTGCTTAGTGCTCTGATTCTGCAAATTGCATAAAAGCATTTGAGTAGTCAGTCAAGTTATGAGCTTCAGGGTTAAATAGAGTTTGCTCAACTGCCACTTTGGGATCTAACTTTGGATTCAAATGCTGCCAGAACCTCAAAATCCATCTTAACCTGCTGTCTAAGCCCTCATACAGGGTGCATCTGCACAAGCACTGCCTCATGGCCACATCCAGCACCAGCCAATGCAGCCGAGCTACTCAAAGCCTTAAGCATCCATATCCAACCCTGATAAAAGCTTCAAAACAGTCGTGTCTGAAGAGGGTGATTTGGCAGAAATGTTCTCAGAAAACAATTACTGACCGCTACATTAAACAGGCAAGCAGCAGCACCCTATTTTTCCCAGTAATGACAACTTCCTCTGCCTTATCTAAGGCCTTGTACTTAGATGCTAATCTAACACTGCTTCATCCACTATTAAAGAAGAAAGACAACATTTGCCTTCCAAAATATGCACAGAAAGCATCATAATATGCTGTTTGAGTCCTCTAATGACACTGAGAGGAGGCAACTCCCATTTTTTATGTGGAAATTGGTAACACCTTTGAACCCTCAAAAATACACACAAGCACACAAAATCCAACACACAAATGATTATGTAAATGGACATACATTTTATCTAATAGATTGAAACATAATACTTCTTACAGTAAGTACATCATCATTCACCCTTTTCTAACTGAAAAAGATGTTTGATTAAGAATCAAAGCTCTTACTTACAATTACTTAAACTAAATCAAGAGGACATCAATAAATATATCACTTTTCCTTTCTCACTGTTTAGAAAATTATGATAAATAAGATATTTTATTTATTGCTTAGAAGGTTTTTTTCTTAACAGTATGGATTTTTGAAGTACATTTGAAAATTTAATGAAGGAAGCTTGTTTTAATTCTATTCAGCTTGGTTTTGTGCAATTGCGCAAGGTTCACTTAAAAAAAGTTGCTAAACTACTTAAACAGTAGCTAGTTGTAAAATACTTCTTTCACAATATGTTAGTCCTTATGCTGTAAAATATTCTTGAGTGACAGATTTACAGGCTCTACTCAAGACTTTAGAGTTTTTTTACACTGGGAGAACACAAGCAAGCACTGCAAAGCAGCAGCTTAACATTAACCCAGAGGCAAGGCCTTGGCCAGCCCTTTGCCCAAGCTGTCCTTCAACCTGGAATTCATTCTACAGAAAATCAGATCCTTTCCCCCTTGGAATCCTAATTAAAATCCTACACAAGGGCAAAGTTCCGTTCCCTCTTTGCAGAGAATGAAAAGTAAGTATGACAATATGTCACTGAATTTCCCTGTGGGTTAAGTAACAGCAAACTATGGGCAGTGTGGATCCTCTTAAAATTGCTGGCTATACTTGGGAGTCCAGAGAGCTTCTCTTTAATGAAGTCTAACTAAATCCTTGATGGCTACACTGGATAAAAACAATAAAAGACCAAGGCCTCTTGCACACAAGTCAGTGGCAAGTCTTCTCAAGGGCCAACAGATGCCAGCAGTGAAGACATCCAAACAGAAGAAAGTACAATGAATGAAAAGCCCAGGCATTACTATTCTATTCTATAACACTCTGGAACAAAAGACTCAATTCATTCAAACACCCAGGACTGCTATATACAGAAAACACCTTGTATTTGGTGCAAATTACCACACACCTCAAATTAGTTGAATAAACACATGTGGTGCAGTCTATTTAAACCACTCCTAGTGCTTTGCACTGCCATCTGTTAACGGAGGCATTTTTCCAATGATGGTCATGTCCTCATTTGCCAGCATGCACACACAGCTGCTCTGAGTGCAGTCACACAAGACAGGCTCACTTCCCCTTCTCTCTTCCCATCTGGGCAAGATTTATGCCAAGAAAACACTCTATAGATACAGTAGTAATGATCTTGCCTTTTAGGATAGAGTCTTGGTTGTTAACCCTTCCTAGTACACTCTGAATAAATAACAGTAATTGTCTTCCATAAATAAATATGGATTGAAATCAATAAATATCCAGCATTTCCATTGTGCTGCTTTTCCTGCAGATCTCAAAACATTTAACAAATAATTTATTTCCTCAGTGAAAAAAAATACTGCATTATTACACACCTAGGGCATAATCCAGGAAGAAAATTTAGTACTAGATACTGGTCTATAAAACACTGTATCAAATATGCTTTCCTTTGACCCTCTGCTGACATATTAAGCCCAAAGCAGAGTACAAAAATAGCTACATACTACACATGCATTTTTTATTTCTGCAGTGAACTGCATTTGAGGGGACTTGTGAATTTAACTCAATGGGGATTCACAGATTCATTCAACTTCTTTTCAAATAAATCTATGTGCAGTTATAGTTAAAACAACTATGATAAGCAGAACAAACGCTGTTCTTCTAGTCTCTGCCATAAATTCCACTGGAAATACACAGTTCATTCCTCACTCAGTGATTTAATCCTATTTTGATATACACCCTCACTATCCCCAAACCATCAATCTAATATTCACTCCCTTAATGCCACCCAGCACTCACCATTAATCTGAGCAAGAAGAAACTTGCAACAAGCCAAATGAAAGTAGGTAGACAAGTATATAGTAACAGCTCAAAGTTTTGATTACTACATAGTCTGGATTTTTAGCTAGGATATGAAAGAAACATAAAAAGAAAAAAATCTGGAAAGCTTAAACCGAACCACTGACCACCTTCCAGAAAAATCTAAGCTGTTCTACTTTCCTGTCAAACACTGGTATAGTCAACTAAGAGAGAAGAAATTTGTTATGAGACTCCGAAGTATTATATTCAGCAATCAGAAATCTTTCCTCCAATTCTAGAAGTTAAGATATCACTGAAAAAGTAGCCCTGACCCTGACCCTAGAAGTTAGTGCAAGAAGTACAGAAAACCCAGAGAAAGCAGGATTGTTAAGGTTACAAGAAAAGGTAATTACTAGCAGGGTTAGCAACACTTTTTTGGGTGTTCCTTCCTCCCCCCCTTCTCCATGCTTGCATTTATTTTTCCATCTGCACAGAATGTCACACAGATTTCTACTTGGTATTTTCAGATGGAAAGATAATCCTAGAAACAAATTACAGTATCAACATCAGCAAAAGCTTGCTAAGGGACAAGAGACAAAGCAGGATGGATGCCTGCTTCTCTAGAAACAGCAACAATAAGATCATAAGGTGAGCTACTTGCATGTCTTTGTCCACAGTGGTAACAATTACAAGCTGTACATACCCTCATTATGTTTGTGGTCCGTGTTACTCCTGATGACTACAGTGCTTTATCTATCACTTAATGAACAAATCACTTCTCCTTTTCACTATAAAAACACTTGTACAGGTTGAAAGGGCTTTCTCAGGAACACTTATAAGCACAAACTCAGTCTCCAAGTAATAACACAACACAAATACCCTAATATAGCTAGAAGAATCATAGCTACCCAGTGAAGGCTTGCCCCAAAAACAAAATTCAAAAAAAGCAATATGCCATTAGATACCTTTCTGATAATCACAAAGTAAATGAAAAACAGTACTGCTCTCTAGGAGAGTTATACACATCTACACAGAAAAAGCAAAAATTTTTCCCAACAACTCTTCAAGCAGAAGAGAATCATTACATTAAAATTTAAATGAGAACAGAACTCTCTTGTCTTCCCATTCACTATTCCGACTTTACCAATTTTTTTTTTGTTGCAACAAACAGGACTGGGTTTAGAAACAAGTAGAAAGTGAGAAGAATTTCTGAAACTTAAAACTAAAACTGTAGGTTTGTCATATGTACTCCTTCCTAAAGAGATTAGAAACAATATAAAAATATCAGTACTGTACCCTAGAGGTATGTTAAGTCTTTTATATGCCTTCAAAACACAAATGATCTATTCATTTGGCAGAATTTCACATTAAAAAATTATCTACTCACTTTACAAGAATTTTTAATTATACCATGCAGTTTGCAACATATCACTAACCTATTAGGTTTGTCAAAGTGGACTGCAGCTTTAGATGATGGAGGACATGAAGACAGTTTCTCTGTCTCTTTAGAGGGCACAGAATTTAGCATATCATCTTTAGAAGTCCTTGAATCCACTTCAGCTGATAAAGCAAGGCTTGTTTCCTCAATGTTGCCATGTTTACTGTCATTCTCAGAGCTCTTGATATCCAAGTACCGTCCATTGTCCTCTGAGACTGTGAGAGGCACTTGTTTTAAAGAAGGATGGGGAGCTACACCATAAACAGTTGACACAGAAAAATTTTCATTCTTGAGAAGATCTATTTCACTGAAAAAGCAAATATGAAATATTTTTGTAGCTGTCATATAATTGTTGTTCAAATCACATTACTGCAGCACAGAAATAAAGACAACATGCTGAAGAGCTCAACACACTCTTCAATTCATGTATGTTTAAGAATTCCTGTAACAGAAATGACTTTGATCACACAAACTGTTCAAATAAGCACTAGTTTCACTGAGCACTTCAGTAAATAGTAGCAGGAAAAATGTTGCATTTTGAGTGAGTGAATCAACAAAATAAGCGAGTAATAACAGTTTTATCTCCTTCTGGCTGAAATCTGAGCACTGAAACACAAATTATCACAAGACAGAACACTACCCTGGATGCAAAACATAAAATACTAGAGTGGTGAATCAATACGTACTATCCTATCTGGCTTTGAACCGGTAACTATGCAAGTCAATAAAGCCACTTAAAATTTATCCACTTTCCCACACACTGCATTAGTACACCTCTTAAGAGGAATGATATCTTATGGCTTACAGAATGACATGTTTTGACCAAACTTTTAAGTTGTTTTTTCTTTTTTTTTCTGTTATTAAAGATACTGTCATGTATACTAGTCTTGCTCTTCAGAAAGAAAAACTGTGTTGACATCAGATGTTAAAACAAGCATCTTTCTGACAGTGTTTGCTGTACACACTAAGGAGTGACATAAAGCTAATTGAAAAAAAAACCTATGTAAAGCAGATCAGAAGCTATTGTTTTCAAAGAACTAAAGAAGTTACAAAATTAAATTGTATGGGTAATAGAGGGAAATAGTCAATTTGAAGTCGCTTCCTTTTTCTAAATCAAATACTATGTATTGAAAATGAAAGACTGCCCTGCCCTGAAGAATTCCCAGTCATTTCCTATATCTAAGTTATAGTTCCATATATGTGTCAGAAAAACATTGAAAAGTTATCCAATATTTATCAAGAGTCAAGCAGGTTGATAAGAACATACCTTTCAAGTCTTTGGATTTGTTCCATCAAAGACCATTTCTCACTGTTTAACACACTAATTTGATCTTCTAATTTTTGCACTATTAAACATTGCTAAACACAAGACAGAAACAGAAGAGTTTAGTACAATCAAGATAAGCAGTACATCAAACAGCTGTAACATTTCTTCTGTACAGTCTTACTTCTATTGATGGTGGTGCTGTTTCAAACACAGGGACGGTCCCAAGGATAGGAGTGTCAGCCTCTAACTCATCATCTTCTACACCAACTGATGCATCCACCACATCTCTTGCAGCAACATGATGGTTTCCAAAGTCACGGTAGAGTTGTAACAGGTCAGGAGGCTTTGGAATGTTCAATCCTACATCATCCCAAAGTTCAAAATCCTTCAAAAGAATAAAAGAAACTAAAGCATACAATATACTTCCTTTTATTTTCTTTTGTCTTCCTCATTTGACCACAGGTGATGCAATAGCAAAATAATCACATCAAGACTGCATTGCAGTAAATCAGACAGAAGCTTAACTCAGCAAGAAACAATAGTAGATGAAGGTTCCACTTCGTGAACCAAAGCAGTTTGACCACAAAGGCAGCCCTAGGTAATGTACTAGAGAGAGTACCTTCCAAACCACATAGGTCACTTTCTTTTTTTTTTTTTTTGCTAAGACATGAACACTTCGTTAGACCCAAAAATAACATTGTTCAAATTCTAGCACAAGCCAATGCAGTTGATACAAGGCAGAAATATTGTTTTTGTTCCCACTTCACTCACAAGCACAGGTGCAATTTCCCTAGGGAAGACGGGCACAGGATCACAGAATCATTTAGGTTGGACAAGGTCTCTGAGATCAAGTCCAACCTTTGACTGATCATCAGCACGTAAATAAGACCAGAGCACTAAGTGCAACGTCCAGTCATTTCCTGAACACCTCCTGGGACAGTGACTCCACCACCTCTCCGGCCAGTCTGTTCCTACACTTAACATTTCCATGAAGAATTTCCTCCTGATATCTAATATAGCTTTAAACAGGTCTGTAGATGACTGACAGTAAGGTGCAAATACAAGGGCCTCCTGACTTAAGCCATCACTCTATATTCTTGCTTTTCTCATTTATACCTTATCATCCTGTTAGTACAACAATATTCCATGTCTGTATATACAAGTAAGTTTGTGCACTGTTACACAGGAGTTGTGATGGTCTCTTTAATGACATTAAGTATTGGTATAAACTTTTTTCCTATTGTTCCCAGTCTTCATTATATTTTTTCCATAAGTCTGGTCACATATATTTCTTTGAAGAAAGATTATTTTCTCAAAAAGTTATGCGAATAATGTAGAAAAAAATGTGCTTACTATATATTAATTGAAGTATGTTACCTTTTAGAATAAAGAATTTTGCTCTTTGTTGGTAATCGTCTCATAACACAAAACATTCTCAGTTGAGAACACAAATAGGAGAAACTTAAAACTTTTGTTTTTTGGGGACTGTATTTTCACAAGTATTTGGATATTAAGTGCAAATATTCAGTGGAGGTGGAAGATTCAGAAATCCTACTTAACAGCATACTTGCTTCACAAATTGGGATACAAAATGTAGGAAAAGTATAGGAGGAGCACTTTCAGATAAAACTGAATGAAATTCTATATTTAATTCTTCTGGTAATATTCCCATTTTGTGATGAATACATATTGGGTGTTGATATTACTGGGTATTTTGTCCACCCAGAAAGAGTCAGATTGTAATTAGAACCTTCCAAACATTCTTCCCATTAAATGTATGCCAAGAGAGATATAAAACTGATCATCTTAAGAAAAATGCATCAAAGCATAGCTATGTTGGGAAAGAGCCAGGATAACACCTTATTACCTTATTGAAGAACTTATTCAATACTGTACTCAATGCCACAGGTGATTAAGTACTCTCACACACACATATACACAACCCCAGAAGACAACCAATGAGTAAACTGTGTATCCTGCACAAGTCAACCGAGTAGGATCTAAGGAAAAGACTACATTTGAGATCCAGATCCTTGAGTTCAACTGAACGCGTGTCACACCAGAATACAAGGAAATATCTAACTCACAGTGTTTCACTTCTTGTTTTGCTTCCTTTAAAGAATGCAAACACTTTGTCTTTCCTTCCTACAAATTTTGGCAAACTACTGCTCAAACTGCTGTGTTTTCAAACCATGGTTTATATATGAAAATGCTAATTAACATATTTAACTTTTAGAGTACTCATATATATGAAGCAATCTACATGCACAGAAAACATCCCTGAAGTTTACTTGACTTTATGACAAGAACAGAATATGGAAAGCAGGTGTGCAAAAAACCCCAAACAAACCCACAAGGAAACTTTACCTGATCGTGATTTTCATCTGAAAATGTTATTGATGTAAGTTTGTAACTATTCTTCAATAAAAATTCATTAACTAGGAAGTTTAGAGCTCTTTTCTCAAGAGGTCTAATTGGCTCCTGGAAAAAAAAAAAAAGAAAACACACTAGATCTTTGGTTTATCTCCCTCCCAACTATGGAAGCATATTTGTACTAAAATCCATGCAAAGTTCATTTATCACCAGCCACCTACCTGAATTTCAGGACTTGATTTATAATTTTTTCGTTCCTGCAAAGGAACTTCATTTTCTGGGGAGGAAAAAAGAAGTAACTAAATTTTACTCTCTCACAAAGGTTGAGCTCAGCTACTTCTACATTGTTTAAAGTAGAGACTTAAGAAAAGGTTTATGTACACCACCTGCAGCCTGAGTCAGGTTGGCTCGAAGGGCCTGTATGGTCTCCTTGGCTTTCCGTAGTTCAAACTCCAGGACTGGACAGGGATTTGGATTAAACACACACAGGCATCCAACCAAGGCAAGGGAAACAAAAATAAAATATAAAAAGCAAGGATGGGTGTGAAAAAAAAGATACTGTTTGTATTAAACATAAAGCATGCAATCTTTATGGAACTTATGAACACATGCAGCAGAGTTGGTCTGAAAGCAAACTGGTGAACATTTTCCATAGTTTCACTGGCCTTAGCTTAGCTAAGTCAAAATTTCAAGCTGTCTGACAAGGACTCGCTGTAAGGTTTTGGGAAAATATTTGGGAACTGATGCTGTCAAATGTTTTGGTTTTCTGGGAGCAAGGAGTATGTGGTCAATAAGAACACAGATCTAAATGAAACAAGTATGTTGTGGCAGCGGAGGAAGCTGTCTCCATGTAGCAAAGCTTAAATCATGAAGTGAATGTACAGTCCCATTGACACCACAGACTTTTTTTGGAAAACAAAATCATACACCAAAATTTTAGTAGTTTAAATGGGAGATCTTCAAATGTACTTTATCTTACTAAGAAAGAAAAAGTGATTTTAAATTTCTATTTAAAATAGTGATGTTTTAGGAATGCCCTGTGGTTGATCAGGATTTTGAATTCAGTTCACTGAATTCAAATGAAGAAAGATGCACAAGAACAAAAACACCCAAAAAATGCAGCTCTTCTGCAGTATTTATCAAAAGGCTTGAAAGGAAAAAAGTCTTTGCACCATTATTCTTCAAAGTTTACATTGACTTTCAAAGACCTAGAGTCAGCTTTAAATTCAAAAATACTCAATTCTAGTTCTCTACTCTCTTTTAATTCACCTTTCCACTCCCCTAGTCACTCTTATTTGTTCCTCATGTTCCAATGTTTCCTTCAAAAAGGGCCAGTGGTGATTTGTGTGCACTGGGATTTCATGTGTTTTGATGCTGAGGTTGTATGTATATGGTGGCCTCAAATTTTAACCCCCTGGACCTTTGCAACACATATAGGAAATGTTCTTTTAGTAGTCATTTACATATAGAACATCTAAGGAAACCTATTTAAGAGATGACCAGATATATACATGCATTTCACTAATTCTCAGATTAATCTAATCACACTGAAATATACAGTAACCAGAAGGAAGGACTCTTAACTAGGAGAGATGAGCACTGAACACCTACCATGCTGAAGTGTTAGATGACCTATTTAGAATAGTTTAATATCTACTTTATTCCCAAACAAAAGGAAAAATGTTGTAGTGACTTTTAACAAGAAAGTTTCAATGAGATCTTTAGTCACTGCCTGGAAACAATTTAACATGGCATTTTCAAATATTTACACATAATACAATGAACAGCAGAAACACTGCACTGGACGTTGCTGGTAAAAAATGTTACTGAAGGCTGAAAATAAAACCAGTTCCTCTTTTGAGCATCTCTAACTAAGACTCGTGGTAAATTAGCACTCATGGAAAAAAGATTCACTCAGTTTGCAGTTCTGCATAGAAACTGAAGGAGTTACTACAGTACACCACATTTGCTACATGAAAGTAACTTGTTTGATGCACAGAATTTTACTGCAGCAATACAAAAGCGCAACTGAGGATACAATGAATAAAATATGTAAAATCTCTCTAGTATTCAGCAATGCTGATCTGCAAATACTTCTGTGCAACAAAGTTAGAAAATGCTCACATCATAAAGTAAGTACCTAATTTTAGCACTTCCTTGCATTTGAGTTACTTATTCACAGTTGTAAGATACTGATTTGTTACTTTTTGAAAATTTTAAAGAACTCAAATTAAGAAATTTTTCTTGTGGAAATGACTACGTGTTAACATTTTAGTCTTGTAAAATATTTTCGAAGACCAGAACAGTTGCAGATCAGGAGTGCCCTGAACTAGAATGATATAAATAATAAAAAAAGTTAGAAAAACAATGCAAACTATAAAAACTCAGGAATCCAATTAAGGAAAATAGGAATAAGACAGGTCTGAAGGCGTAGAAAGCCAAAAACCCCATGTCAGACAAACCCATGTCAGACGGCAAGAATTGATTTTTAGTGAACTGTGATGATGCTGACAATTCTTAGAAATCATTAGAACTTTACCCAGTCAACCTTAAAAGTAGATTACTCTGCTGCATGTTTCTGTTACATAGTAGAAGATTCTAGACATAGTATATTTGAGAAGCTGTCACTTGGCAGCATGTCAAAACAGCCACATAATCCCACCACAACACAGCATTGTTACAGTTGTACTTGATCTAACTACTAATGGCACCATGATAACTGCCATCATACAAACCTTGATGCTTTCAAGTCAGTCACAAATGTAGCTTTGATTTGAAGAAGTTTATAGGTGTTTATACAGTTACACATGTAAACAGCTATAACATTAACTTCAGTCAAATGTTAAACTGTGATTAAAAGCTCTTTAAGTTATACTGAAATGTGACCTTCTGCCAAAACACGTAATGATTTTTAATTCAACATGTTTACCAATTTAATCAACATTAGTAATCTCCATTTGTTGATTCTACAGCATTCTTACATAAAAAGGCAACCTTTTAACCCCTTTATTTGTAACCATTACGAACTATTGACTTTTAACATAAATGACCTGATGCCTCTCCCCATCTCCTGTTAGAAAGCTGAAGCTGTGCCTTCAGAAGCATTGACAAAGCCAAGCTAAAGCTTAGCTTCAGGCTTGACTAGGCTGATAACACGTACAACTCCCAGCAACTGGTGAAGGAGCTGACACTACTTAAGAATAATGTACAAAAGTTTTGCTGCAGACAGACTAAGAAAGGAAAGAATCAGATATTCCTCTGCACCAGGAAAGCAAAGAATAGAAATTTAGAGCCTTGAGGTCAGGTAATCATCCTACACGGAAAGAGCATTTCTGAACAATTTAGTTTGCCTTAGGGGAGAAAATTATCCAAATTTCAATGTCTCTTTTTATTAAAAGTGATGGCTTTTAAATGGCTTTTTTGTTATTAAAAGTTTCCAATCACTACAGCTAGTATCCTGAAAAAATTACAAAGCCTAATTTAAAATGGGTGAATCTTTCAAGCAAGCAATGATGCATTGGACCAAGGTTTTCAGATCACAAATTTTTAAATGTTTCAGTTTTCATGCAGCTAATCTAATACACCTTAAAAGAGAAGTGCATATCAGGAATGAGCAGCTTGTCTGTTGAGCTTTGAAATTTCAAAATTAAGCTTTCTCAAAGGTCTTATTCTATTTACTCCTATTTCTTAATGACTTCATATGTTATTGGATTGTAGATGCCTACAAAGAACCCACAAAGAACAACCTGCAATTGGGATTGAACTAGTTGAGATCTACAAGAACAGCAGTCTTGTTGAGTCAAGACAAAAAGTTGAGGAAATAAACAGTACTTCTAAAATCAGCATATGTGTTTTGCAAGCAGTACTATTTCCAATTACATTAAAATTTTATAATCTACATTTAGAATATCTTGTCAGATTTTTGCATACTTCCCTATGAAGTACCCAGTATTTCAGATAATGGTAGAAGGGTAGTTTTGTGTTGTGAAGCCACTAAATGGCATTTAGATATTTTCTTTTTAAAAAGCAGTTTTCCTCTGAAGTATCAAGGGCCCCTGTGCTTACCCAGCTTTCCTCACTTTCATACTGTTACAAGCTCTGTGGTTCCTTAAGTGCCATTTTGAGTCCTTCCTCCTTGCCAAGTAAACACAGAACTTCAGATGTCCTAAATCACGCCCTCTAAAACACGTATGACATCCCATTAAATTGGATGAATCTGTACATACATTTTGAATCAATTCAGAAGAAATTTAAATTCTCTGGAAACAGCTAGCAATGAAGCCACTGTCCCAAACACACTTCAGGACCTGAGGTTTCCTAACTCCCACTTTCCTGATGGAAGTATTAAGAAAATGGCAGCCTTGAAATGTGAAACACTTCAGCGCATAACACAAATAGCCCCAAATCAGAAAGCTGTACTTCAGCACAAGGTATGACTACCACAGTACAAAAACAAAGCCCAGCAGGAGGGTTCATGAGCAAGTAACAGAGAACTTGTCACTCTAATAGTGGGAGGCCAACGCTTGACTCAGTAGCCTCATTAATGCTTTGAAGTTAATGACACAGGACCACCTACAGGGAAGACCTGAACTACAGCAGACTTGTCTTCAGCCTCAACCCCTGGAGACCTTCAACCTGGAAGGAAATTTAAGAGGCTTACAACTTCTTCACAGGCTTAAGACAGGTAACGGGAAGACAAAACCAGATCTGTTTTCAGGATGAACAAAGTACAGGCACAATGTTAGCAAGTGACTGTCGTACCACAGATGCCTTTTGTACTCTGTTTTTAAGTTTTGTTTGATTTTTTAAAAGATTTTCCTCTGATTTTGTTGTGCACAATTTAGTAGTGCCTACTAAAAGAAACACAAAAAAAGGCTCTGTAAAAAGCAGAAACTGTGAATCTGAGTCTAGATAAATTAAATTCTCAAAAATAAGTGTTTTTTGAACTTCCTTTCAAATCTTATTCTTCTAATTAGAGACACAGACTAGCTAGAAATCAATGCAAATACAGGGAAATCTGAGAATACATATGACTGAAATGGAGTTTGATTGTAAGGATTAATTTTATCGTCTTTGAAAACACAGCAAGTGCTTTTAAAATTATTAGATTCTCAAAACAGTTGATGTCAAAGGCAGGTAAGCAATAAACATTTTGAATTATGCAAAGTAGGGGGATTAGACCATGGCAAATTTAAGATGCAGCAGAAGATTCAGTTCCTTAGACTGAATGTCAGGCAACCTATTTTAAACAAATCCTGTGGGTATTCAAGTTAGGTGTACCCTTATTACACAGGAAGTGAGTAGGTTTTCCATTCTCCAGCTGCTTTCTGGAAATTATGAGTATTTGGAGGAGGTCTACTACCCCAAAACAAATCCTTCAGTACTGAGTCCATCCTAGGAGCAATTATTTTAAGCACTTAACACATGACTTTGGATTCAGAAGTTACCGTCTTAGAGAACAAGTTGTTTCCATCCAGTAAATTGCAAACTCTAAGGATGCATTTTGGTTGGTTTTTTTCATCTCTTAGTGGATTACAAATGTATTATCCAAATTGTTACATAACTCTCATTTTCATTAAGATCAGGTAGATAAAGAAGAAAATTTATGTTTCTAAATTGCAGTTGGTTTTGTCATACTTATCCACATCCTGACTGGCTTCTATGACTTGCATCTTTTCAGTGAAGCAGATAATATTATAGAAGGGACTCAGATTCCTTCCAGCAGATTTCCCAAGTGAAAAGCTCACAGTAACTCTTCAAAACATGTTTGCTTCTAGGCCAAATTTTGATTTTAATTCCAGATGGAATGAAGTGGGCTAACAGCTTTTAAATACTGAAATCATTTTCAAACAAGAGTTGATACAGTTATTTCCAGGAATTTTTGGACTGTTAAGCAAAAAAAAAAAAAAAAAAAAGGCAGCTTAGAGCTTAGTCTACAACTACTCAAAATGGGCAAATGGAATATGGTGTGGTGGCTTTGGATGATGATATGATGATATATGCATGCATTTTTTGATTTGAAGCTTTCTAACATAGCCAAGATACAAAAGTACTTGTAAAGGGGGTATGTTATAACCTCAGTTTTAAAGTCCTACTGACTCAGAACCAGTTCAGCAGTTTCATTTAGCAACTGATGTGCATTTATGTCCTATCTTTCATTTGATATGACAGGGAACTGATAGGGAAATCATGTGCTCTGTCCAAACAGCAAAAAACAAAGATAGGAGCATAAGAAAGGCATTTACAAAGACAAATGATTCAAACCTCATCTTCAGAACTATCAGAAGAAAAATGATGACTATTAGATCATGGCCCCAAGCTTTCACAACAGATTAAAATTGTAATCTCCTAAGCATCAAAGCTCTTAACAGAAAAGAAAGAATTTTAGAAGAAATAGGCAAAACGGACTTCCAGTTAGGTTTCAAAGTGCATTTGCAGCTAAGAACAACTTCAAAAGCAAGAGTTATAAGCCAGAATTTGTTTACAGAAGGAATTGGATTTGCAAGATTTTTGAAACCTCTGATGATATAATTTTTAATGTGCAAAATAAATACTTATCAGTTTTTGAAATTTCAAAACTTATCAGTTTTTGAAATTTTGAAGGGAGATAGCTTTAAACATGATTGAGGCAAAATATATAAGCAATTATGACTGAACTAGAATTTTAAGTAGGAACAAAATATTTTTGAAAACTTCCAGTCTTTAAAAACATCCAGAAATAATATTCAGTCTTACTTTGTTTAAGTTCTTATGTTACTTTTTAAGAACACTCTTTGAAAAACATCTCTAAAGGAACACAGAACTGTAAATGTCTTGACATAAAATTTCCTCATCAATTACATATGACAGCAGTCAATCACTATGTAGTAATGATCAAAAATATTGATCAATTTTATTATTTACTTAAACTTAGTATTTAATTTTAGGCTATAATAATTTCATACTGGAAGTAATCAATATTTTGTTACTAATATTTTGTCAGAAGATTACTGGCTCTACTGGATGCCAATTCTGACTGCTCTATATTTTCTATAAGCATCTCTAATCCAATTCTAAAGACAGCTCCAAGCAAGAATCAAACTAGCTCTCTCAGTACACTATTGCCAAGAAATACTGACTAGAATCAGGAAAAATCTACTATGATAATGACAATAAATAAAATATTGGGATTTTGCTTGTTTCTTCCTTGCACTCCAGGACACAATTCACAAAGTCTTGGGCACCTTAAACAAAATTTGTTTAGAAGATTAGTTTTCTATTTACAGCTATTGCTTCCTTAAAAAGGACTATGTATATTGAAAAAGAGAGTAGCTAAACAGTAATAAGAACCCAGAATTTTCCATATAAAGTGATGAACAGTATGTTTGTATATTTCTAGACCAGAACACCAAAATACCTGGATCTGCTTTGTGTTTGTGAATTTAATCCAGTCCTTTAACTCAGCAGCACTGGCCAGGTAAAAAAAATTAGATTTTCCCACCATTTCAGACTGACCCAGAGATGAAATTTCAGAATGAAGATCCTTTACAGAACTATGTCTTGTCAGCCTTTTCGTTGCTTGGTGATTCAGAGAAGAGACAACAGGGTGGAAGAGAGACATGGCAGCTTGCATCACCTCAGGTTTCATCAAGCTTAACTATGTGAGCAGAAATCACAGCATGGACAACTTCCATGAGCTCAAGATATTGAACACTACTAAGTGACAAGAAGTAAACAGAGCTCTGTAGCCATTTCTAGAGAGCTTTTATGGGTTTCTCTGTGGAAGCTGTGAATAACTTCATATATGAACTTGGAAAAAAACCTGGACAGAGAAACATGGCTCACATGCAAAAGTGGTTAGTAAAATAGTTTCTAACATAAGAGAAGGTCATGCCTTTGGTGATGTAATAGATCCTGAAATTAAAAGTGCCAAAGGCTTAGAACAAAAGGCAATCTTATATAATCAAAGAATCAAATAGGAGAGAAAAGCACTACAATTAAGACTTGTAGCAAAGAATATTTATGGAACTGAGTAAATCCCAAATTTGCTCTGGGTTTGGAAGTGCTTATTTGATCTTGACGAAAGCTCTGTTTAAGAGATGACTTACAACAGCTTTACGTGAGAAAGCTCTAACTCGTATAGTATTAACAGACCACCATGCAGAGTAATTTAGTGAATGTTTCAGCTTGACAGTAGTAGTCAGTAGGCAATACCAGGATACAGTTCTATTGTCAAAGGCTGGGCACAATTTCCAAGTATGCATGTTTCTGCACTGGTGACATCTGGAATCATACACAAGTACACCTGCCTGAATATTTACAGTAATTACAGCAGAAGTGTCCAACATCAAGCAACTACTTTAACCACCTCAGTGAAACCTTGTCATCTTCAGAAATGTTCATTTAAATATACTTAGGCTAGAAACAACAAGTTAAACAGTAAAATTAACATTTTGTGACTCCTAAAACATATAGAACACTTACCTGCTACTCTTTCATCCGTTTCTCTATTGCCATCATCAGAGTATCTTGCAAAATCTAAAGAATCAAGAGTACTGATGCTTCCAGCACGATCTTAAGGAGTAGGAAAAAAAATAAAAATATATCAGAAAGAATCCTGAAGCGCTGCCTGTCTTTTATAGAGAAAGTGATAGAGAGAGTCAAAACAGCATCTCATTTCAGAAACTATAAATTGGACGCTACATGTTCTGCAAGAGTCAAGTTGTACTGCATTTTCTGAAACTCTGTAAATAGAGAGTACCTCAGTAAATTTGAACCAAAAATGCAGCACTACAGCAAGTTTACTGAACAGACTGTAAGATATTTTTGCTCTCCTAAAAGATGGCATTTCTAGCCTGTCCGCAGCAGATGAGGAGCAGTGCATTGTAGCACTTCCCCTTTTCCATAAGGGCCAAGGACTCTGGCTTGGACACCCAGGTGAGAATGTAAAAGAAACCAAAGTGTTGTGTGACAAGTTTCAAGCAGTTCCCTTTTAACAGAAACCTGTGACTGCCTCAAACACTCTTCTTCTTTTTCCCCATTTTTAGTATTTTAAGGCATGTCACCGAGACCAAATACTTTTTTACATATCTCCTGATCTAGCTTTTAGCTTCAGTACATACCCACTTAATTAACATTTTTTAAGGAATGCACTATCTAACAAAAGCAAAACAAAGCACAGTTCATGCTATTGCAGTATAATATTTGCACTCTATAATTACTGAATTTAAAAAAGAAAAAAAAAATCAAGAAATTCAATAACCAGCATAAAGTTTGGATCTGATCTTGACATTTTTCATTTCCTGGGAATGGCAAAGAAAAAACCATGAACCAAAATGCAATTTTGATAAGTCTGTTGAAGCACATATTCACCTATTTATTATAAAAATGCACAAATTACTTGGTAACAGAACTTAAAATAAATTGAACAGGTTCTTAGCACAATTGAATATGCAGAAATATATTAAGTACCTTAGTATCTTTCCTCTCCTTTTGAAATTAATTTCTATGTAGCGCTTCAAAAATAATTTTAATTACATTAGAACTGTTGTCACATTAACAAAGAACAACTCCACAGAGCTGTCAAAAAACCTCTTATCTGTCAGTGGAAATAGCAGCAATTTCATCACTTGTCAGTCAAACTCTGTCATGACTAACATTATTAAGTATTTAACCTCTCCTCCCATTCTGCATTATGCAAAAAAAGAAAAACAAAACAAAAATCTATTAATGACTTTCTTTGTATATTTGTGCTTAATTGTACTGTAAGGTCTTGTGACATCCTCTCTACACACAGACCAGCACTGCACTCAAATAAGAACACCTGAATTAAGACTGATGAAAGCATTTACACTTAAAAGATACAGAGGTACTAAAGTTACCAACTCTAGCCGAGTTCAACATCAAGACTTGCCTGAAAACCTTAACCTGTCTGTTCCATGGACATAAAGTATATCACAGTATACAGTTTATATCCACCAAAGGGTTTTTTCCTGCTACAATGCTTTCTTATCCAAACAATGAAACAGGTTGTTGCTCCTCAGTGAGTCTCTACTCAGTCATTGGTTTTAAACCTCATTGCTCATATGCAGCTTCCAGTCTTATCTACTGCAATTTTTTCAGACATCAGTCTGATTTAGTAATTCTCTGTAGGCTGCTCTATATAGCTTAGCAACACAGTACAAACTCTTCTTTTTACAGCATCTTTGGAAAATGGACTGTTATGAAAACAAACCAATGGGAATCACATTTGAAGAAATTAAGTTCAAAAGTAAACATGAATTCATGCAGTAAGAGAGTTTTCAGAATTGACTTTTCAAAACACCGAGCACCTTGATGAATAGATATTGCTCCAGATTATTTCACTGGGAGCTACAAGATCATTTTTTGAAATCAAATTCAAGACAACATTTAAATGGAGATCTTAATGAAAAGCTGATGCTGAGGAGAAGTAACCAAGTCTCACACACGGCATTGCTATGGCAAATGCAGAAATAAAACTGTTCCCCCCTGCAGACTTGCCATGTTCACAGATTAATTTTCTAACTGAACTGTGAACAGAAGCAAAGTAACAACAGAGAAACAATGCTCAAATTTTCAACTTAAGTCAATCACATCACAATTATTGAAGCATCCAAAGCCATAAGCAACACAACTTTTTCTTTATATGCCTAGTGGTGCACTTCGGAGGCCAAGGTTCTCCCTGAGAACTGAAAAACACAGGAATAAAATACAAACTTATTTGCCAAAGCCAAAAACTTCTTGAAAAAAACGCAAACCACCAAAACCCAGATGCCTATAAAAATAGCAGGGGGTAATCACAATCTTTGTCAGGATTTAGACAACAGAAGCTGTTTAAGATCATACCAGCAGCTGTGAATCCAACAACTCACAATATCAATCAGCTCTACAACCTTAATGGTCCTACAGGAACAAGCAACACCAAGGGGGCTTATGATTTCAACACCCAGAAATGGCCTTAAGCACCACCCCTGCATGCACAGCAGCAATTTACGGGGTTGAAACTTGTACATTCACCATTTTGACTTTGCTTTATCATCACCATGTTCATAATAAAAGCAAACATCGGACTTCCTTTCATAGGGGCTGACACTGGG
Source organism: Passer montanus (assembly GCF_014805655.1). NCBI lineage: Eukaryota > Metazoa > Chordata > Aves > Passeriformes > Passeridae > Passer > Passer montanus. Next base: position 1,257,189 of record NW_024357281.1, on the reverse strand, counting down.
AAGATGCACAAACAGCAAGATTCAGATTGATGAAACCAATGAAGATCTGCTATGGAACACCAGCCCTCGTGGGTTTCCTGCTACCATTATTTCACTCTGCCAGTAATGCTGATCCTCCTTCCCATTACAAAAGTCCACGCCCATCAGCACACTCCCTAACCCAAGATGTGTCATTATTGGTACAGTCAGGGCACACGGGCACTGCTGAACCTGCCCACAGTGCAGAGCAGCAGGGCTGCGCCATCGCCTCACCAGCCTAAAATGTCACCATGGGGAAAGTGTCTGTGGCCTCACTACTTACCACTGTCTCTGCAGGCAGGCAGCAGCAGAGGTTTAACTCCTAAAACTAATGGCATTGTCCAGAAAATCATGGAACAACATCTTATAACCTTGTATTTTACACTTCCATAAAGGACGTACCTGCTCCGAGAAGGATCAAGAGGGTGTAAAAGGTACCTCCCTGCTGGCAGCACAACAGCCTCATTTGGTAGGAAAATGGGCAGGGCTGTTAGATGGAAAGGAATCAAAGGGAAGGGCTGTGCTCAGTCACACAGCTCACCTGAGGAACGTGAAATAGCATTTGTCTGAAGTACAAACAGCTGTACTCCAGGACACTGAGTGGAAGCATTTCAACTACAACATTCAGAAAATAGAACTATTTTCTGAACTGAAGGTGGAAAAGAAAAAAAAAAATCAATTTTTTAGAAAAAACCACAATTTTTAAAGTAAAAATAAAAATTTTAGTCTCAAGTGATTTGGCAAGGAATATCAAAGAAATTTATTGTGGAGAAACCACTGAAAAGGAAAAGTACACTTTGGCTGAAATCTGCTTCTTTCCCAGAAAGAAACCCAATCTGCCACAGCAGCGGGAACCCATTTTGTTGTCTTGTTATGTGCATTCTCATCAACAGTCTCCTGTGCATGGATTTTAGCTTCTTTCTCTGAATTAAAACACTTTATAATTAGCAATTCCCTTTTGCTAAAAGCTTTCCTACTGAATACTGGCAAAATAATTGCTGTCAGCCTCATGTTTCAGAAATGGTAAAAGCAAAGTAACAAGAACAATTTTGACAAGCAGGTATAAACAACTGCAGAACACAGATCACCTCAATATGGAACAAGAAAGTGCACAGAGAAGCAGTGAAACAGGCTTAGGGTTTTCATAATTCATACTAGAGAAATGCCAGGAGACAGATCGGGATAATAATGGAGAGCCTGTGCACAGTTCTTGTCTCTTACCTTTACCACTGGAAAAGGATGAGCAAAATCAGAATGCCAACATTCATATACTCAAAGATAAGAAGATCTTTAATCCCTTAAAAAATGCAATGCACTTAATTCATTTATGAAGTGAAAAATTGGGTTCAACATCACGTTTTGCTTATTAACTTATACAGTCTTTAAAAATATTGCTTCATTCCAGAGGAAAGGAATTTTAATTCTTTTCTTATTCCCAGAACTGGCACCAAATGACATGCAGATTTCTGCTGACAGCTTCTGTTCCCATGGCATATATTCAGCTCTCCCTCAAAGTTGAGCATAACTACCAAAGTAGGAAAATAGAAGAGAATCTCAAAGTGATACATCCACCTCCACTGACATACATAATATGAAAAAAGGTTATGTTTCATGCACTCTGATGATGAAAGGAGATTATTTTTACCAGGTTACCTAAAGGGCATCAAGAATGATCATATTAGTTATATTTTAATTTCAACCGTATGGTCACTGTACGTGCATTAAGTAAAAATAAATTGTAGTCTTCTACAAAATCTCATTAAATAATCTTTACATGTTCATGACACTGTAAATCCGCTAAAAGCATAGATAAATTAAGTGGCATTACTTAGGGGGCCAAGAAAAAATATTTTAAAAATTATGTTTTAGAAGCTATTTGAATTTACTTTGCAAACATCCAAATTTATTTTAAAAATTACTAGTTGACAAAGCAGCCCAGTTGTCACATTTCCTCCAAGATCACAAGAAATCATATCATCATGTACTAACAATTAATCAAATTGAACATATGAAGACCAGAAATCCACAATTTTTCCTTGAAATTCAAAGAGAAGAAACAATGCTATGCTTGTATATGACAGATTCACTTAGCTAACTAAATGTTCACTTCTACTGAAAAATATCTGTAATCCTGAAACCAGACTATTGCCATATTTTTAACTGCTGAGTGAAATAGCTGGCTAACCACATTTTACACTGATGGGAGAAATAACTGGCTACTGGAAGTAGGGTTTTGTTAAGTGCACAAACAGAACTAAAAGTGAATCCTTCCCAGGCAGGATCAGAGCAGCTTCCCACAGGATATTTCACATACTAGGACAACACATTTCCCAGTTTAAGCCAGGCTGTATATGAATTATATGGTTCTATGGAGGATGAAACAGCTGTAGGCAGATAGCTCACACCTATCACAGGGAGATACAACCTTTTTGAGACTTTTGATATAGTAAAGGTCTGGACAGTAACTTACACCTATAATGCTATCAGGGCCATCAGGTGGATTCCAACCTCCACCCTCACACATCACTGTTTGGAGAAGCAAAACCAAACATGACTTAGCATTGATAAAAACCTCAAAACCAAGCAAAAGAACACTCTGAATATGCTCTATCCAATTGGTTAATACAATTGATTTGTCATTTACTGTAGCATTATCAAACAGGAACACACAACATACCAAAGGCTTGCAAAAAACTGTTAAGAACATCGTTCACGCTATTGGATACTACGAAGATTTATGTCAAGAACTCTGAATATCCATCCATGCACAGCTCTGCTTCCAGAAGTACAGAATTTTTATTTCATGCAGTCTTCTTTTTTTCTTTTACTTTAGACAAAGTTAAAGCGTTTTAACATTAGTGTTCGAATTATTCTACAAGCAACTTAATCTACCAGTAGTAATTTTATTTGATAACAATACACTTTAAACTAAATTAAATTTTCACTAAATAGGATTTCACTAGGGACAAACATTAAACAAGGCCTGCCAGTTCAGTGTCAGGTACAACCCTACTTAGAAGCCATCTCAGGTTAATGCCTTCTAGCTTATCCTGAATAAAACCAGACGTTGAAAGTTACATAAGTGGATGACTGAGGCTATCAAAAATTATTCCTTAGCATCACCATCCTGATAGCTACTTCTAGGCAAGAAAAAACCCAATACAACTCCAGAATACAACTCTCTGCAACAATAAGTTGCACTGCATTCTTGAACTGGGCACTGAAAATCTGTTTTGCAGAACAAAATTATTAAAATAGGGAATTGCTAACTACACTTAACACACAGAAGCAAATTAGATGCCAAAAATTATGAACGATCATGCAAAGAAAGTTGTTGGGGATCATAAATGTCAGAAAAGCATGCAATTACAGTTGCATATGGAAAAAACCCAACTTACTCTGAGATACTCTTTCAGATCTCTGAGAAGTAAGAAGCCATAAAAGCCCCCTACTGCAATGTTTTTTGACCAACAAACCACGGATTATTACTAAGACAAGCTTTAAAAGAACCATATATATTTCCATGTAACTTCAGAAAACATACAAGTTTTTCCTGATGAGCTGTGCTATTCCTGTGAGTTAAGCTGTCCCTCCTCCAATATACACATAAACCCCTTCTTGCATGGAGGAACTTCTCCATCTAAAAGCAAATTATGTAATGAAGAGATCAAAGCTAAAACTTAAAGGTTTGCAAATCAAAGGTTGGAAAAAAATTTCATAGACACCTGCAAAGAACAACAGTACCCATATTTTATAGGGTATAGCTGATCTTTACTTTTAGGGCACCCAACCTAATTTTTAAATGCAAAGATACAGGCAAACTAGCATGTATGCTGATTAACAGATCCCAACTGAGAAGCTTCTATGAAAATTACTCAGGTCTGACACTTTTTCCCTTTTTTCTCTGTGCTACAAATACAATAAAAGAACTATTGAACTTCAGACCTAAGGGAATGCAGATGTATAAATACACATTTTAGGTCTATTTCTGCTGGCAGTAAAGAAGTCTGCAAGTGAGGTATTTTACCTACCTTAAATATTCCAGACCTAGAGTAAACTAGCCAGTAGATCATGCAGCAGATGGCCTGCTCTTTTCTAGAGCTACTGGTCTGAAAAAGTATGTCCTTGAATAAACTTGTATTTTCAGCTACCCTGCATAATATTACAGGCACAAAATACCAGAAGCCAAGGAAACAGGGAATTAACAAGTTAATTGGAAAAAAGAATATATTTCCTCTTGCACCACTTTGTACATGCTTAAGCCCCATATTAGTACTGACCCACACACACGCATAAGTAAATAAACCAAATTGTGAGAGAGAGCGAGCAAGCGTGATAGAAGATGTGGGATAATGTGAAAACCCAAAGAGTTTTAATGAAGTCCTTTCTACATTAAATTAAACAATCAGGCATCATTAACTATTTAATAAGTGATAATCAATTCACAGTTTGTATTTGTGACTACCTTATATAGCAATTGAAATAGATATGTTGTGCAATACATATAAATAAATGAATTAAACTATTTATTTCCCCCTAAAAAAACCTGCAAATTTATTTTAACCATACCATATTTCATAAGACATCTCTGGAGCAGTATTACTTTGAAAAGTTTTAAAAGTCTGCTGCATTTAAGATTTCCGTTATGTTTCAACTTGTTCCAAGCTTAATGATGCTGGATCTTTCAGCAAAGCAAACTTGATCCATTGCAGCAGACATGTGATCTAGCATTCAACCTTTACAGTAGAAACAAACTTACACAACAATTTTTTAAACCAACTTGAACTTGTAGAGTAAATTTCACCAGATCAACACATTCCACATTGCTATGGTAACTCGGAGATGGAACAAAAAGCCTTAAATTAATACACTGCATCAGGCACTAAACTGTAAGCACCTGACCTACCAACCTTGCTTTGCAACTCAAGTGCCTCTTTTGCTCTCTCCCAGATGTTCTTAATCAATGAGACCTGCAGAATTTTCCAAATTCGTATGTTCTGAAAAGAAGACTTCAGACCCTTGTCAAGTGAAACCTTAGTTAAGTAAAGCTACTAGAATAAAATTAACTTCCAAGCTGTCAGAACAATCTACTTACCAATTACCACGAACAGACATTCAGTACTAGTCCATGATGGGCAATCCAAACCAGACTGAAAACCAATGATTAATACACTTTCCTACTTCATATTTATAGCAAGTTATAAAAATTCATAGGAAGCATAGGAGGGTAAACCCCTACAGCTGGTTAGAGTAAACTAACCTATGCTTGCTGGCCAAGAAAAGAAAAAAACCCCAAGCAAACCAACAAAATCCCACCAACCAGCCAACCACAACAAAAAAACCCCAACCACCAGATACATAAAACAAATATTTTGCAGACACATTGAAATAAAATAAGTATTACTCTTACTCCCATGACAGGCACACTGCAGAAGCTCATCAGAAAGATGAAATTACAAGTAGAAAATAGGTAAGATTGTGGACCCTAGCACAGAAATAACATGCTCACAGAACTGGGTTATGATACAGATGCACCTGGGCTGAGCTCCTGGAGAGCCACACCAAAACCAGCTCTCTCCTGCTTTTGGAGAGAGGCTTATTGCACATTCTCAATAGAGTCTGAAATTTAGTTGAGTCTGAAAGATTTAAGCCAGCCCTGCACAAAGCATTTGGATGCTTCTGCAGTGAACACTGAGGTCCAGAGGAGTGCAACCTTAGGAAAAGCATCAAACCCAGCCTGACTCCCTACAGATGAGCAAGGAGTAGCTCGAGCTGCAGTGCTCTTGAGCAAGCAGACCTTCCCAAAAGAGAACAGCTAAAGGCAAAGCATAGCACGGAGGTACTCCTTCCAGCTCATTACCCCACCTGGCTTTAGCAGAAATCAGAAAGCTTCATCAGCATCAAATTAACTCCACATGCTTGATGCTGCGGGACTGCATTGTCCAAAATGCATCCATTAACTTGCACCACAAGGAGTTTTCCATTTGTCGCAGTAACCCAGCTTTCTGTTAAAGGCTAACATCAAGCAAAATCATCTCAACTTAGTTGAGATAAATTTCAATAAGTTCTCATTTGCCCACTTTCTACATTTATCTTAGGAGAGTAGTAAATTTTCTAGTTAAAACTTGTATCCATATAGTTCCTAGAGAATGTAAAAAAAAAACCCAACAACTAGCAACTGGAGACAAAGCAATTCTCCTAAAATGCTGAGAGAGATGAAGCTGTTCAGTGTGGAGGGAAGGCTCAAGAGTCTCATGATGTGTATAAATAATTAAAGGGAGAGCACAAAGAGGACAGAGCCAGGCTCTTCTCAGTGGTGACCTGTGGCAGACCACAGACAGTGGGCACAAACTGAAACTCAGGAGGTTCCTTTGGAACGTCAGGAAACACTTCAGCTGTAAGGGTGACTGAGCACTGGCACAGATTACCCAGAGAGGTGAGAGATACTTAAAAGAGGTACATGGAGATACTTAAAAGGCCATCTGGTCATGATCCTGGGAAACCAGCTGTAGGTGACAGTAGTTCTGCTTGAGCAGGAGGTTGGACCAGATGATCACCAGAGGTCCCTTCCCACCTCAGCCATGCTGTGATTATTCTTGCCATGATTTCTCTTACTCCAAACATTTTTTTTCAAATGACAAAACAGCTCATAGCTTGCTTTCTCCTCTAACATCAAACAAGATGAAAAAGTACTTGTTATATAAATACAAAATTCTTGTTCTGTGACTTTTTACGTAATAGTATTTCCTTCAATTCAACAACAAAGTAATCAGCTGCATCACTATCATGCAGAGTTATATTGCAGGAAGGGAGGAAGAAAATTGCCTCTACCCTACAGTGCACTGGAAGAAAGAGCTCACTATTTCTCAAAAGCTTTTTCAACTTGGTCTTAAAAAAAAAATTACAGTTTTTTTAACTACTTGTCCAACACAATCAATATACTTAGTGGCATGTCTCAGGCATTCACATCATAAATAAATATATAAGGCCTACAAACTTCACTGAATTACTCAATGTTTTAACCTGTGCTAGAAGAGATTTCAATTCAGTTTCTCAAAACTGCAACTTTACAATACCCTAGAAATCCAAATACAAGTAATACCTTGAAGACAAAGAGTTGTCAGTTTGAACCCAGCAGTATAAGGTTTCAAGATTATCTTCTCATTTAAAAGAAAAAGACTCTTCACACTATATTTTAGAGAGCTACACAGATATAAGTTACCTAACTTGGACTTTGTAAAAAATCTCAGTTTAGTTGGGAAGTGTAAGAACATCCTGAAAAAGATTTTTTCCTGTATTTTCATTAATTCTGTGTTTAAAGAACACAGAAGTCCAGTATTTACAAATTTTCAATTAACAGAGACAGACTGCACACAGATCAGCTTCCAACATAGCTGATATCAATATCTACTTGATAATAACTTGCTTTCAAATACTAGACAAATTTTTTTACCAGGAATGAAACTCGTGCAAAATTTTCAGCAAGCATTCTCTCAGCTGGACAGAGTTTATGACTCAGATTTTCAGTTCAGAAAAAGATAATTCTCAGAGGGAAAAAAAGCTACAGGAAATTTGATATAACTTATACAGAATTGAAATTACATATGGGAGAACTTAGAAAAGTTGTCAATGGTTGGTTCTGAAATGCAAAGCTCTAGCTCAACATTCTAATTTCCTTCTTTCCACCTACCCAAAAACCAATCCCTTCTTTCCCTAACAGCAAAACCATCAGAAGGATGGTGTGCTGCTTCAGCACAAATCCGGCTTGTTTTGCTGAAGCTTTCAGCAACCAGATGGTTAAACACACACAGAACTGAACCAGCTACAGTGCCTGTATAGAGAGGTTCACTTCTGCTTGCCCCAACATCAAAAAGTAACAGGAACTCTAGCACAGGAATAGAACAGAAGCCAGACAAAACCAATTAAATTCCCCATCTCAGAGCTCTGAGGATCCTAAAAGGACCACAACATGCACTAAGTTATGACAGGGGAAAATACAATGTAGTCATCACAGTCACTCACTACTCAGTGGATAATTTGCTTTTTACCTGCCTAATAATACAGGCTTCTACTCTGTGTTCCTTTGTTCAGGAGACAGGTTAGTCCCCATAAGTATGTAACTACACAAAGAAGTAACAGGATAAGGTAGCATGATAAGCTTGACAATTATGGACAATCTACCATTACATCCCAAATCAGCCCAACACAGATATCAGCCAAAGCTTAGACTCATCTATCAGGGACAGTTTCCAGTCCAAAAACTAAACACACAGTTTTAGTCATTTGACAAGTCCAACAGCTGCAAAAGCCTTAACATAAGCAGCTTGTAAGCTATGAAGTGCATGTTTCTGAAAACCTGTCAGAAACACCAGTGTCAGTAAAATGGAGTGGGTTTAAAGCAGTCACAACAGGAAAAGTTCACTTGGCTCCTCTATCAGTAAAGCCAACATCAGAGCACTATCAAGCCTCTCAGGTTTCCTCCAGGCATCGCTCTTTTCTGCCAGGTTTGAAACCTTCAAAGCAGGTTTGAACTCTGCTTTCTTTTCTTTCAGCATTACGTACAAACCTCAACTCTTTCAGATGTTTTCTGTGTTTCATTGAAAGTGACAACCATCAGCCTTTCTCATCTGTTCATTACCAGCAGCTTTGATTACCTATTTATCTGCACCTTTCCATCCCATCCTTTCTCAGGGGAGCACGTATTACAAAATCAGGTAGTAAAACCACTCTTACTCACAAGATGCCAGTCTACCTCCCGTTATCTGCAGATCCAGCCAACAGGACTAGGTATTTTTGTTTGCTTTCATAAAGTAATAAGCCAAAGAATTGAGCTGACAACACCAAAACACCTAAGAAGTAGTCATTAGAACAAAAATTATTTGCTGTCTTCTCAATTTCCAGTTTTACTTAGACTGGTATTTAAACTGAGATAGAATGAACTGTTTGGAAGTAGCCCTGTTCCGCTCTATTCTCATCCAGAACAAAATTCAGCTGAAATATGGCAAAGCTCCACACAAAATTACAAGGTTTGCGATTCAGGCTTGAGAAGAGCAGTTACCAAGACACCCCCCTCTCTCAGAGACAGAATCTGTATACTTCTCCCACTTCACTTTTTCCAGTAGGATCCATCTGAATATCAAAGGCTACAAGCAAAAGGAGCAATGCATTACAATATACCACAACACCCCCCCAAAACAAACCCCAAAGGAAAATCAAACACCCCAAATCATAAACAAAGCCTGGAGCTTACGATGAAGCAGCAATACTTTATATTTTGTACTCATGGATTAGTTTAATATAACTGGAATCAAATCCCCGGAAAGCTATAAACAATTTTATTATGGCAGTAACTAGAAAAAAATTCTCCTGAAAACCACAAATGTAACATAAGTGCTCAAACCCCTTATGATTTTCATTAAAGCTATTTCAAGTTTTGGGAATGTTGCACTTTTGTAGCAATAAAGAAAAAAATAAATGGCAAATTTTAAGACTAACACTAGTCCTACCAGTATAAGCTGTATTCCTTCAGGAAAGGGCACTCATCAAACATAGCAACCAAAGGGCATCATATCAATGACATTAAAAAGAAGTTTTCTTCCCCCTATATGCACAAGATTGAATTATGGTCATGCCTATAATAAACAAATAAACATTTGTGGTCCAGGAACACAGATGAGACATTAGAGCCACTGTTTTATTTCTAAATTTTGAGAGCCTCAACTTGTACTGTATCTTCTTATGCAAAAATAACAGGGACAGAAATTTATATTTAATGTGTAGGTGCTGACAAAAGCCTTCTAAAAGATCTGGAATACAGTAAGAACGAGGGACTTCCAAACCACATTGCTCACATGAGTAGCGTTAGAAAAGTGGTATCCAAGGCTCTAGCACATATGAAACTACTGCTATTGAAACCAATGGAAGAAGCTCTCAGATGTCTGGGAACACCCAGCTGAGACATGAAGGATTACTGTACACAGTGCTGGGGATCTAAATTAATAGTGTTACCTCCTTCACAGTGTGAAATTTGCTCCAAATTAGAAAAGCAAAGTTTCTAGACAGAAGAAACATTTCCACATTTTTCATTACAATATATCTTAATCTCAGTTTGTAGATGTGATGTTGCTGCTGCTGGAAAAAGGAAGGGTGTTTTTGCAAAGAGCTAAGAAATCCCAGTCATCTGACTGTCATTTGCTGTTGCAACCAAGAGCTCTGAAGCATGGTTCAAAGACAAAACAGCTTCTAAGTCACTCAATGACCACATGATGCTGGTTGTTTAAATCCAGTGACACTTCAGCAAAATCTTTTTGTAACAGTCTTTGAAGACAAAGAGAAGAAATAAAACCACACCAAAATAAATTCCAGTATGCACTCAGAGTTTAGACTGGCACTTCTCAGAGTCCTTTTAGGCAACGAACACTTGTACTGAAATTCTCCCATTCTGTACAGCACGTAAAGTACAAAAGCTTTCTATTGCTCAGTGGAAATCCTCAGGCAGCATTCCAAACATACTTCACATTCAGTAAGAATTGCCAGTCATACTTTTTCTGCAGCCACTCCAATTATGAAAAACCTCAGAATAAAGCCAGATAAATTAATCTCACTTGGGGGTTGGGAGGAGCAGATACAAAGCACTGAGAACAAATTCTGACTTCAGAAATCAATAGAAATAATTTTTTAAATGATGTTATTAATTTTATTTCACTGAAGCGTAAAATTCACATGACCTTGAAATGGCAATCATGCCAACCTGCACTACTTTCTACATCAATAGTTTATATTAAGAAAACTAGTAGTTCATTCTTAAATAATGTTGGGCATGTTAAAGCAAGAGAAGGTACATGCACAACTCTTATAAAGACAGGTACAACAGACTGGATCTCTCAACAAAACTGGACATTTTGACTAACTTAGGAAACTGTTCAGACTTATTCTTGAATCTGAACTATAGGCCACTTACCTAAATCAAGTAATACCAGATGCTTAGAAAAAGAGCAAGGGAACTCTTCCAAAGACCATGATTTTCAGCCCATCACAGCCTTCCGCAATCTACTTTTTAGTATTTGGAAAATGACATAACTATGGAGGCATGAGCCCATCAGCTCTTGTTCAGTCAGAATCAGTCTGAACAGCGCTGTCACAATTGCTAGCTCAATGCTAGACTCCAGGCTGCAAGGAAGTCTGATGGTACTAAGTTAAAAAAACTACTTGAGCTATATAAAAATATTTTTTCATTGTTCTGCATCTGTCACCTTTCAATGTCACTTAATGTGAAGTGCCTTTTTAATCACTGTTGAAACAAAAAAAAAAATTCTTTGAAATGCACTCTCTAACCTACTGTAGATATCATATTTCAAGACACACCTTTAGCATAAGGTCTAGCATGATATTTAATTTCAGCACTTCAGTATTATTAAACTTGTCCAAACTAAGTGCTAGTCCCCCTTCTTTCTCTCCTCACTGCTATGGCCTCCTCCCTCCTTTTTTGAATAGGGACATCCCACAGATATCTATCAATTAGTAAGTCAGCAAAATAATAATTAAAATGTTCTTACATAAGTGCACATTGCTCTAAGACTGCAAGAGGTCTTTTTTTTTTCCCATGCATAACAACACAGCTACACAGGCTGCTATTTTTCTAATTCTGGAGTATGGGCAGTATCAATAACTGGAAACAACGTACTATGTTAACAAAGAAAAGAGAATATTTAATCAATCAGATTAATTGACTGGAATCCCCACGGAAGCAGCCTGGAGATGAAACAGAAATTTTTATCAGTTCAAAGCCCTGAAGCACAAGTTTTTCCAACATTCACTAATCATATAATGAAGAATACCACATTGAAGCTCTCAGTTGGACAAACAGAAGTATGAAATTCTAATTATTCACAAATTATTCTCTGCAAGACAAGCAGAACATAAAAATACAGCAGGAATTTTAAAAGAAGCCATACATTTTTTTAAAAGATCTTGAAATGCACTAAGTTGAAGTTTAGATGTCTCTATTATCCCAGCCATCCAGATGTTACTAGTTATTTCCAAATTTAAAGTGTAACTTCATGTCTTTGTGACATCAGAAACTCTTAAAAGAAATGAAAATACAGGAGTATTCACAAAATACCTTTAGGTATCTTGGTAAACACATAATTATGTCTTTCACCTGTCTGCTACCCATGATTCCTTCCAATACCTTCCCACGAGTTCATTAAGTCTCAAAAGTCAGGTGGCCAGTTAATTTCTCTTTCCCAAAGCCACTTCCACAGGCTACCTCCTTTGCAGAACCCTGCGCGTCTTGACAGCAACACTGACAAGACACAGAAGTGATTTTATTCTAAGCCATGTGCGCTACTTTTAAAACACAAAAGCTGTTAGGGCCAGCTGTTGACAACTGCCCAAACACCTGCACTCCCTTTGCTCCCCAAACTTTTACCAACTCAGTATATTTACTGTTCCCCATTTCCTCGGCTAGCCAAAGATTACAGACACTTGGTAAACAGGGCAGTGTTAATTATAGGAAGCATTGTATTAGTTGTGCAAGAGCTGTGAAACTCAGACCTATCTTTAGGTGCACCAGTAGAAATAACGCCCTGGCTCCTCCTAAAAACCCCATTTCTGGCGGTTTTTAGACTTTACATGCGGCACTCACGGCTTAACACCCCATCCTTTCTCCTAGCACCGTACGCCTTATCTCTTGGCAGAGAGCACTAAAGACGCTGCTGGAAATCATTTCTCCCACATGCGGCAAACACCCGCGACGTTCACGGGGATACCGAAGCCCGGTGAAAATAGGCCTGTGGCACCAGGGTGACACCGGATCTGGCAGCGCAGCTCCTCAGCCCCCTCTAAGCAGGTTAGAGAGAGCAAGGAATGACGGAAGGAGCGATGCCAAAGGCCTTTCCCGGCCGCCCAGCGGCACCGAGAGCCATCCCCGCCCAGCCCCGAGCTCCCACCCGCGGCTGTCGCCGCCTCCCGGAGCCCCCCGGGCCCCGAGCCAGGGTCACTTACTGAGCTGCCCGGCCCCGGGCTCCCTGCCGCCGGCTCCCCCGAGCCCGCTGCTGCTGCCCAGGCTGCCCAGAGCCCCGCCGGCGGGCGGCGTGCCGCTCTGCCGCTCGAAGTTGCCCGGGTTGGAGAAGAAATCGCGGAGCCGGGGCAGCTCCCGGCCGCTCTCCAGCAGCTCCGTGTGCAGCTCCAGCGCCGTCAGCAGGAACTGGTCCCGCAGCAGCTGCGCCGCTATCGCGTCCATCGGCACCCGCGGCAGCTCCCCGGCCCCCGCGGCGGCATCGCCCGGCGCCGCCGCTCGCAGACCCGGCAGCTCCTCGGGGCTCCCCGCCGCCGGCTCCGGCGGCTGCTGCGGGAACGCCGGCCCGCCCGGCTCGGTGCTGCTGCTGCTGCCGCCGCCGGGCCGCGGCTCCTCGGGCTCGTCCTCCTCCGAGTCGCTGAGGAAGGGGTTCACGCTGCCGCCCCCGCCGGCCGCCGCCGCCGCCATCTTACAGCCCGGCGCGGCGCGACCGCTGCCGGGGCGCTACCGCGGCAAAGCCTGCGCGGAGACGCCGCCGCCGCAGACAGCCCTCCTGGCGGGGCCGGGGCCGAGCTGCTGCCAGGCCCCTGCGATGGTGCCGATGATGTTGACAATGATGCTGCTGCTGCCGCCACCTGCGGCCACAGCGACGCCCCCGCCGCCGCCTCCCCGGCGGCCTCCCACCCGCCCTGCCGCCGCTTCCGGATCCCCGCTCGCGCGAGAGTTCCCGCGGCCAACCGCGAGCGGCGCCCCGGCACGCGGCCTCGCCCCCTCCGGGCAGGGCGGGGCCCGGGGGGCGGGAGAGAAGCGGAGGGACGGGGCCACGCTCAGGGGGCGGGGCTTTGGGCGCGCCCGCTGCGGGGAGCAGGGCGCGGTCGCGGGGAGGGGCGGGGCCTCGCCATGCACGCGCGTTGGGCGGGGCGGAGCGGGGCGGAAGCGGAAGCGGATGCGGAAGTGGATGGCGGCGGGGAAGAGGAGTGAGTCCTGGCGGGAAGGGGCGGCCGGTCCCGAGGCTCCGGGGAGCGGGGTGGGCACGGGCTGCGCCTCCCCGCTTCCGCAGGGCTTGGCTCGCCCCGCAGCCCGAGCAGGCTCACGGCGCTGCTGGGGCGGGAGGGATGCGGGACTCGGCTTGGCTGTGGGCTGGGCCGGGGTGGGGCTTCCCGGGGAAAGCAGCGCCCTGCGAGGTCCCGGGGCAGATGGACATTGGACTGGCAAAGGAGCTGGTGGAGCCACTGGCCCTGGAGGTGTGTAAGGAAAGATGGACACAGCGCTCGGTGCCATGGGCTGGGCGCCATGGATTCGGTCCTGGGCTGGACTCGCTGGCATCGTCTCAGAGGCCTTTTCCAGCCAAGGTGGTTCTGTAGCTCCGTGTTCCCGGTGGGTGTGTGAGCCACGTCCCAGCATCAGGTGTGCCGCCATGAGGGAGGGCACAAGCACAGGTGCATAGTAGTTGGTGGCCTCTGGAAGAAGGGTCAGGCAGCTCAGGGGGACTACAGCGAATTTGTAAGGTTATGCTGAGAGAGAATTAGAAGGGCTGAAACCCATCTAGCACTTAATCTGGCTACTGCTGTGGAGACAAGAAATGTATTTGCAGATACATCAGCAGCAAAAGGAGAGCTAAGGAGAGTGTTTATCTTTTTGTGGAATGCAAGGGGAAACAGTGAGGAAGGATGAGGAAAAGGCTGTGGCACAAAACGTGTTTTCCTCGCTCTTTAACAACAAAGCCAGTTACCCTTGTGGTGTACAGCCCTGAGCCAGATAAAGGGAACAGGGAGGAGAATGATGTTCCTGTGGGGTTGGAGGGTGAGAAGGCTCTGCCCAGGGATCTGCTGGACAAGTTGCATCTGGCAGTGCTACAGGCTGCGGGAAAAGTGTCTGGAAGCTGGCCCAGCAGAAGAGGCCTGGGTGTGCTGACTGAAGTTGCCTGAAGAAGAGCCAGGAATGTGCTCAGGTGGCCAGAAAGGCCAGTGCCATCCTGGCCTGTATCAGCACTGGTGTGGCCAGCAGGAGCAGGGCAGGGATTGTCCCCTGTACCCAGCACTGGTGGGACTGCACCCTGAATCCTGTGTCCAGCTCTGGGTCCCTCACAGCAAGAAGGACATTGAGGGGCTGGAGCCTGTCCAGAAAAGAGCAGTGGAGCTGGGGAAGGGTCTGGAGCACAAGTTTTATGAGGAATGACTGCAGGAGCTGGGTCATTTAGCCTGGAGGAAAGGAAGTTTAGGGGGGACCTTCCTGTTCTCTACAACCACCTGAAAGGAGGCTGTAACAAGGTGGAGGTTGGCCTTCTTTCCCAAGTAACAAGTGATAGGAGGAAAGGAAATCACTTCAAGTTCTGCCATTGATTTTTTCCCTAATATGCATAAGATTGGATATTAATAAATATTTATTCACTGAAAGAATAGTCAGGCATTGGAACAGGCTACCCAGGGAAGTGGTGGGATCACCATCCCTAGAAATATTCAAAAGACATGTGAACGTGGCACTTGGAAATGTGTTTTAGCAGTGGACTTGGCAGTGCTGTGTTAACAGCTGGAGTCAATGACCTTTGAGGTATTTTCCAATCTTCTAACAATTCCATGAGTCCATGAAGTTGTGCATCTGGAAGTGTGAAATTACCACTTTTTAAAAGATGATGCAAGTTGGTTACTTTGTGTATTACCTGGCAAAAAACTTGAAGCTGGAATGTAGCAGCAGGTAGTGTGTGCTACTGAAGGAAGTTCAGCTCACTGGAAATATGCAGACCAGGGCCAGCATTGGTTTCTGTTTCATTTCTTTGAAAATGTTCCATTCCCACCAAGGGTAGCTCTGTGTAAAGCTGATCCACTAGGACCTGCACATTGGGGTTGAACCCTTGGTAATAGAATAATGTGAATGTTTGGCAGTGACACGGAGATCTAAAAGCGCTCTGGAGAACTCACTCCAAACGCTTCCATTCACATGGTGCTGTGCTGGAAAAGACGGTGCTTTCTGGTTTTGGATTTGCATAACTTTTCTGTAAATTTTATACTCGGTTTAGCTTTCTGTCCTATAATAAACTTTGGATTTTATTACTGCTGTATTGTTTTATGTTGTTGATGCACTAAAAAGAGCCTAAGTAGCAGAGCATGAACTGGTTGTAGCATAAAGCAAAATAGCAGCGCGTTGAAAATGCTTAAAAATTTAAATAAAAACAGGGACAAAAACATTTTAGCGTTGCTGCTCCGGGGGAGTTGAGAACCTTTAAAGAAGCCTTCTGCTTTTTCCTTTCCCCTTTGGAGAGCGGGAGCGCGTGCAGGGCGCGTTGGAGTGAGCGGCTCCGGCGGGTCCTGCAGCGGCCTCTGCCGGCGGCCCGCGGGATTGCAGCGCTTGGCAAGGGCTGGCAGCGCCCGCCTCTGCCCTTCCCCGCAGAAACTCATTTCTGCCCGCTTCCCTCTGCCCTGCCACTAAGGAATCGCTTCTTTCACCCTTCCACGCCGAGAATCTATGTAAAAGCGTCCCACTGTTTCAGTGCTTTGGAAGAGGTTTGTGAAATTAAATGAAATATTTACAGCTGTCACTTTGCTCCAAAATAGCTTTTCCCCAGCCACTCATAAATTATCTTTGCTGCAATGTGTATTCCAGGAATAAAGAGTGTAGGTAGAAAAAATGTGCTTATAACAATATGCTTAAAAGAGTTCATGTGCCAGAGGGGTATTGTTCTTAGAAACCAGAGAGGAAAACCTGATAGTGTAGTGCCTCAGAGGATGTGTGAGGCAGAAAAAGCTGCATGGGTTCTGGAAATGGAGCATTATATAGGTCTACTTGAGGCAGACAGCTGCAAGTTAATTATTCAGTAGTCATTCTAAGAGAGGCAGATTGTTCATCAAGCTGCTTTGTCTCTTAGTGGAGTTGCTGTCTCCTTCAAACTTTTTAAGGATTTGAGTTCTGTGTCTGAAGAACAATGTATCTAAATGCGTCTCAGAAAGCTAAGAGTCCAAAATACATGGGCTTGTGCAAAAAATATCTGAAGAGTTTTGTTGTTGGTTTTTTTTTTTTGGAGGCGGTGGTGTAAACAATTTTTTTCAGCCTATGCATGTTTTGTTTCACGAATTTTTAAATTTATGGTCCTTGAGATGAAAAATGAGTAGAAAAATGTTTGCTTTTACTGTGTTGATTTTAGTAGGAGTGCTAAATCTTGAGCTAATGCCTGAGAGTTTAATGAACTGAAACATATGACCAGTTTCAGGTTCCCTCTGTTGTTTGGTGGGGTCACAGGTGTGTAAATTGTTCTTTCTTTCTACACTACTCTGGTGCAGCATCAGCCATTCTCACAGCCAGTGAACACACAGTTTAAGTCAAGCTTTAAGGGGGTTTCTGTTTCAGCTCCCACAGACGAGGTTAATTACATTCAAAGAAATTAATTCCATTAGGTGCATACTAGAACTTTTTTTCTGTGCTGAATACTTGAAGTATATTAATTAATGTGTTTTAGTGTGTCCTATAAGGAAATAGGGTAGCTTTTTTTAATCTGATTGGGATCCCAATTAGGGCACAGGGAGCAAAATAATGGAGAACTATCTGAAGCAAATCTGATTTATACTTTAAAATAATGCTGATCTGTGAGTTCTACCAACTCTTGCTTAAGTTTTCTTCTAAAAGTGCTGCCTGAAAGAATCAGTGTCTATATGTGTTTATTGAAGGCTGACTTTTGCCTCTTTCAAAAGAAACTTGAAGGCAATAATGATTTTTATGTTTGGTTTTAGACCTTAAAAATGAATTTTAGTGCTTTGTTAACTCTGAGCTCTAAAATATTTTTATTTTTTGCAGGGGTCAAATAAAGCAAATGTTGAGATGCATAATGTTGGTAGCTTGTGGTTAAGGACCTCTGCCATGTCTCTGAAATTGTATCTGTCCATTCCACTTCCAAGGGAATGTTTTTTAATGAGAACAGCCTGTAGCAGTAGTTAATGGTTACTTGTGTGTTATATTCAGATGTAGCTTTACCCAGAGAAACCTACTTTATAAGGGTTTTTTTAAACTGGGATTTTAAGTACAGCAGTGTGAAGGGGCACTTGGAAATATTTTCAGTGTCACCAAAAATGTGATAGTGACCCATGAAATCAGGTGAAGACTTGAATTAAAGAAAAAAACCTCCCCAAAATCCCTTTGAATTCAAGTTTGGCTGCATTCCACTTCCAAGGGAATGTTTTTTAATGAGAACAGCCTGTAGCAGTAGTTAATGGTTACTTGTGTGTTATATTCAGATGTAGCTTTACCCAGAGAAACCTACTTTATAAGGGTTTTTTTAAACTGGGATTTTAAGTAAAGTATACAGCAGTGTGAAGGGGCACTTGGAAGTATTTTCAGTGTCACCAAAAATGTGATAGTGACCCATGAAATCAGGTGAAGAATTAAAGAAAACAACCTCTCCAAAATCCCTTTGAATTCAAGTTTTGCTATGTTTTTCTGCCTCCAAAACTGCTGTTTTGAAGTGTTACTGTAAACAGTGGGTATTTGGAAGCCTACCATCAAAAAAAGACATCAAACACACTAACAGCCTAAGGAGTATTTTAGAAAACTTGTTCAGGCTTTATTATGGATATATTTATGGCTTTGTGAAATGAATATGTAAGGAAAAATTGCTGTTATATTTGAGTGAGGAAATATAAACTGTGAATCAAAGATGTGACCTTTTCTGACACTACAAACAGATGAGTATTGAATTCCTTGGGCCTTGTTCTCCATAGCCTGGAAGATGGAGCACATTGTGTGGACTGCAGGCTGCCCAGAAAGGTATTGCAGAGGCTCTGGGATGGGTGCCTCACCCTGCCTCACCGTGGTGAGGGTCAGTGCAGGTGAGGAAGGGAAGATGCTCTGTGCTTTTGCTGTCTGCTTCACGTTATTCCTCTTCAATTTAGTATTTGAACAGTTTTGAACAAAAAAATCAGCATTTTTTCCTTGTATGGCCTGCTGACTACAACTGATGTGGGATGCAAGCTTCAAAGAACAAAGTAGTCTGAGGACATGCTTTGAACATGCTGAGTTAGGCCTTTTGTTAGGAGGAGATGGCATCCTGTCCTTCTGCCAACACAGAGGTTTGCGGTGGGAATTCAGGGAACTAAACTACAGCAAAGTCATCATTATACTTTCTGCTGCTTGGTTTTGGTTTTTTTTTGTTTTTTTTTTTTTTCCTTGACGTTATTTTCAATTCAATTCATTCTCTAGAATGCTTAAACATCCAATTTTTTTTTGTGTTTTTTTTTTTTTTTTGTTTTTTTTTTTTTTTTTTCCCTTGAGGTTATTTTCAATTCCATTCATTCTCTAGAATGCTTAACTATCCAGTTGTACACCTGGCTGTGCCAGCCCAAGGAAGAGGTTTGGCTTGGGCATAAGTGGGCAGGAGCAGAGGAGGACAGGACAGCTGTCTGCAGCTGTGCTGGCTTGGTTTTCCTGGAGTATTTGTAACTGCGAAAGCCTCTTGTTCTGCTAACTGCTACTGCCATGACAGCTGTTTCTGTATCAAAGACCAGATAAAATATATTTGCCTTGCTGGTCCCAGGTGCTTTGGAAAATATGCTTTTAGTTACAAGCAAGTTTCCATAGGTGGCACGGTACAAGTGATTAGCTGATAATACCCAGATCACCTCAAAGGACAGCTGTCTGCAGCTGTGCTGGCTTGGTTTTCCTGGAGTATTTGTAACTGCGAAAGCCTCTTGTTCTGCTAACTGCTACTCCCATGACAGCTGTTTCTGTATCAAAGACCTGATAAAATATATTTGCCTTGCTGGTCCCAGGTGCTTTGGAAAATATGCCTTTAGTTACTAGCAAGTTTCCATAGGTGGGAGGGTGCAAGTGATAAACTTATACCCAGATCACCTCAAGTATGAGAACTGGGGAGTTCTTGCCCATCTGTGTTCTCCAGGTTTGTGGGTTTCTCCCTAGCAGTTTTTGGTTTGTCTTCTGAGCTCTTTTTTCTTCTCTACAGTGACTATTGCTGTTCATTTGCTGAAAGAGTTTGAGTGCTGGGGAGTTTTCATTTTAAAGCAGCAGTTCCCCATATTGCAAAGAGGCAGAACACTGATTGTTTTCAGGAATAATTTTCTGTCTCCATTAATTATTAGACTGAGTCAGCAGCTGAAAAATAAAGGTGCCTTATACAAATGAAAAGTGGCTTGGCTTTGTAATAAAAACAAATACAAGCTCACAGGGCTTCAGCAGAGGGTGTTTGCAAGTTGATGTATCATAAATACTAATGAATGTTAACTACTTGATTAGTCGAGGCCAGTGTGGGAGCACAGAGAACTTTGTACTACAGTCAAGGCCAGTGTTTCAGGCTGCACTAATTGATAAGTTCAGTGACTTTGAGTCCTATGGGAGCTCAGGGAAATGTTTCCTTTGTGAGCAAGTATGGCTGCTGTGGAAGAGTTAAAAGAGAAGGTGATTTCTTTGCATAGAGATTTCCTACTGGACCTCAAAGTATCCTCGCACAAACACTGTGTATGCTTGTGTCATCACTTGATGATCGTTTAAAGGAGGTGTAAGCCATCCTTTTAATCATTTTCCTGCGCTTCACAACTTGACTATCGCAATTCATTTCAAATTGGAGGGGTGGGATTTGCCGGGGCTCTGGGGCCGGGCGCGGTGCAGGACCCTGGAGAGCGCCGGGCGGGGGGAAAGGAGGGAGGGAAGGCAGCGCCCCCGGCCCTGCCGCTCCCGCGGGGATCGCTCCCCTGCTCCGCGTCACCTCCGGCCTCTAAGGAGATTTTATTCTCAGTGGGGAGCTGAACTTGCCCTTGTCCGTGTCAGCCTTGTTCGGAATGCAAGTTTGGCAGGGAAAGGTGTAGAAAGTGTAGATTATGCTAGCCAGTTGAGTAGTATTCAGCTACGCATTCTAGTCAACTTGCTAACATAACTAAATAGTACTTTTGAACCCAAAAAGTTCTGAATATTTTTCTAAAAAAAAACCCAAACCAAACAACAACAAAAAAAACAAAAAAAAACACCCCCAAAAAAACCAAAACATCAGAAAAAACCAACCAACCAAACAAAAAAACCCAACAAAAAACCCTCCAACTTTTGAAAAGGTGGGAAACTATAAACTGATTATTTTACTGCCTTTTAAGAAAGTATTACTATTACTCTCACCCAAAAAGTTCTGAATATTTTTCTAAAAAAACCCCAAAACAAACAAACAAAAACAACAACAAAAAACCTCCAACTTTTGAAAAGGTGGGAAATTATAAACTGATTATTTTACTGCCTTTTAAGAAAGTATTACTCTATGCTTGGAAGGTTGTGGGCTCTATTTTTTTCCTTCAGACTGAAGATTTTGGTAAATTTGCATCCAGAGGCTTATGTGTAAGATCAAACAGATGTGCGTGTTGCTGTGTGACATAATTCTTGTTTATTTGTAATGGCTGCTCTCGGTAAGCAAATGTGACTTAGTAGAAGCAAAACAACTTCTGCCAACTTTTTAAAACCTTCATTATTCATACTAGCTTCTCTAGAACATACATAAAGCACTGTTTGTTTCGGGGTTTTTTTGTTAAAGGGTATTTTTCCTCCTCTGTGTGTATCTATAATACATTTGCAAACTAGTTTTGCAAGAGTGTAGCTGAAAGTTGGTTTTTTTTCATCCTCATCCCTGTGTGTTTGACATTAATATTTGTTATACGAGTTTAAAATATGATCCTTGCTCCTTTTGTTGTTAAAGGGCAGATCTGTCATGCTTGTATTGGTACTTCTGCTTTATTGTGTATTTTTATTGCAAACGGCTTTAAAAATACCCCAGGGGGCCTTCAGCCTTGGATTGTGAGGGAGGGCTCCAGTAGGACAGGAGGCTGCTGTGGCAAGCTGCCTCCATGTGCTTGTCTCCTCTTAAGTGCCACTTGTCCCTTGATCCTGACCTGTGAAAACTGGTAGGCTGTGTTTTATTAGACACTGTCAGGCTAATGTTCTTTCCCCAAAAGTGTCCCATAACACTTTTAATATGAAGAATCTGTCTACAAAATCTCCAAGGAGGTTAAGAAAAAAACAGTGACAGAAAAACATTCTTGTTTTATTCAAGAAAAATACCCCAGGGGGCCTTCAGCCTTGGATTGTGAGGGAGGGCTCCAGTAGGACAGGAGACTGCTGTGGCAAGCTGCCTCCATGTGCTTGTCTCCTCTTAAGTGCCACTTGTCCCTTGATCCTGACCTGTGAAAACTGGTAGGCTGTGTTTTATTAGACACTGTCAGGCTAATGTTCTTTCCCCAAAAGTGTCCCATAACACTTTTAATATGAAGAATCTGTCTACAAAATCTCCAAGGAGGTTAAGAAAAAAACAGTGACAGAACATTCTTGTTTTATTCAAGGATGCAGAAAACTGAGGGAATCTGCTACTTTTGGTGGTACAAAAAAGAATTAAACAGTCCATATTGAGATGAAAAAAATTACACAGTATCATAGTGATGTTTGAAGAAGACTTGCTGGTAGAGCATTACTGAACGATTTAGAAATCAAGAAATATGCGAGAGGATTTGCAGATGCCTCCTGAGACTAGGCATAGGTCCTCCAAATGCTGTTACCCGGTGAAATAATTCACAGCAAGGTCACTCGGGGTTTCTTGTTGGGTTTTGTTTTTTCAGAATTCTGAATTTTTAGCTGCATGCATCCTGAGTGAATGTAGTGCTAAATTTCTACTCCTTGTTTTGCCTCCACTTGGCTAACAAGTGGTACAGAAGGGTGGTGCTCTTGCTTTCTCTTTCATGCCTCAAAGCAGTAATTGTTTCTTAATTAAGTGCTCTTGTTCTCTCTATCACTGCTATCCCCTTGTCAGTGTTGTTCTCAGGTATGGGCTTTTTTTTCCTGGGAAACTTGTGGATACAGTTTCCCATGTTTAAGGGTAATTCAGAGAAAATTGCATAGGCTGACACTGGGCTGACTGCTTTGCCGTGTGTTCAAGTATTGGAACACTTGATGTTTCATTGATGCTTTGCAGGCCATAGTCAAATTTCTTCCTGAAAAATTCTGGCAAAAGAGGCTTTTCTAGGCAGGCAGAGTAATTTTGATTATCAAGTGATGTTAAAAAGAAAATTAAGTATTCTTTGAGCTCTTTGCCTTGGGTTTGGATGTGCATTACTGAACCACATCTAAAATTTAAAGCAGTTGTCATTTGTTATTATAATCTCTAAAATGCTCAGTGAAGATGTTGAACATAAAATAATTTTAAACAGATGGTTTGAATTACAAAAGCCACTTCACTGCCAGAGCAAGTGGAAATACTGTAGTTGCAGTTTCATTGTCTGACAGAGTATGTTATACTTCAATAGAGGAAAAAAAAAGAAAATTTGGTAAAGAGGAAAAGGGAATTTATCATTTTTCCTCTTCATACATGATGAAGTCAAGGTGAGGATTTGGGTTTTCTATGTTTATGTAGTGGGTGAAGATATGAGAGTTACTCAGAATTGGCTGGTACATCTCTTGTATAAATTACAGCCTTGTGCAGTCAGTAGGTGTGGGCTGTGACAGCAGGAATGACTTGAGTGCATTTCCTGATTAGCTCTTTAAAAATCTAAATTACTGAAAGAATAGGGTAGGGACTGCTAGCACCTCCTTTAGAGCTGGCATATCATACAAAGTACTGTCAGACCACCCAACTTCCATTTGCTCCTCTGCCCTAAGAAAAGGAACATTTTTTAATGTGTAGACAAATTGTACAGTCACAACTTAGACAGTTAAATTACAAAATACACAACACTGTTTAATTGAAAAATATTAGCCAGAAGCACAGCAGACATTCTTCTCTATTTCTTTTTTCTGTAATAGATAAGGCCATTGATGCTGATTGAAAATGCATTTGCAATGGATTTTCTTCATTTTAATCAACAGACTTGATGGTATTAGTGAAGCATGGCCCCTCTAAAAGAAATTACTAATGTGCCTTGAGCTCCTTGTTTTGACACTTCTTTGTCCTTAAGAAAATATTCCTGCCAATGTGGCATATTCCATGCAGTATTTTGTGTATGTTTTATTGCATATTCAGAGAAAGAAAAATATAAAAGGGAATTGTTGCATTTCATATGAAGAACTATATTGTGTTGCAGTACAAATATGGTTTTCTTTGCTTTGTAAATAATGCTGAGAGATTACAACTTCAGAGGCAATGCAACTTAGATGTAGATTACTTGGGGACAATGAGTGCTGCATTTAATTATGTCAGCCATCCTGTTAATTGTTGAGGGACCTGATCCAGCCTGGTGCTGTGGATGTGGCTTCTATGGCATCAAAAAGAAGGCTTGGAAAAAACCAGTCTTGTCAACAAATTACAGATTTGAAAAGAGAGAAACTTGAAAGAGGGAAAAGCTCATGTGAAGAAGAGTTGGGCTTGGGTGGCTTATTGCAACTGTCTTGCTCCCTTGCCACCATCACATCACTAAAACTGGGTGTTTTAGTCTTTGCACTGATGTGGCTGCTGGAGAGGAACTTGTGGCTAGTAGCACAATTTTTTGGTATTGTTCTGATAGGTGTGAATACAAAGAAAGAAAGGTTCTCTTCATCCCATTTGCCACCAGCTGGGAGCTTAACCTTCTCCCTGAGAATGCAGAGTGAGGGGAGAGAACCATCAAAAAAACCTTCTCTAATCTGCATGTATCGCTTTATTCTGGAAAAGTAATTAATTGCAGTCAGAAGGTCCTTGCTGCTTTTCTTTCTTTAATCTCCTAGACTTCAGGGAAGGTGTCTGCTGGTTCTGCCATGCTGTCTCTCAGATCGATCTCACCCATGCCTCTTGTCACTCTCTTCTCTGCTCCTGTACAGCATCCAAAGAAGTGAGAAGCTCTAAAGTCTCCTGGAGCCCCCTGCATCACCTTGGCACTGCTCATATTCTAATTTCTCCGTGTGAACAACTTGCATTTAACAGGCAGTGAGTAGCTTAGTGGATCTTTAGTACTTTCCTGTTAAGGATCTGAAAAGGATATTTGTTTAAGAATCCACACCAGCTTTGTGATTTTTGACTCCAAATTGTTTGAACGAAAATATTTTATTGGAATAGTTTAAGGTCTGGCATACTGGGGGTTGGACCAGTATCATTATTGACTCTGTATAGTTTAGGAGATGGTGACAGAAGGGTGAAAATGTAGAAAGAAAGGAATATAAATTAGAGTCTGATATATAGTTTACTAGTTGGACTGAGTCTATGGAGGAGGTGATTTGGCTGTCTGAACTGGATTAGGATTCCAGGATTCTGTTGTAACAAGTGATGTGTTTGGGTGGGCAGTAAGAAATGACATGTGGCAAATAGGTTGCAACATGCTTCTCTTATCTGCAGGGCTCAGAGCGTCTTTCCTCTTGGTGTGACAGACAATGACCTAACAGAAGAAAGCAGAGTAATGCAGTCAGAATTTGAGCAAAGCTTGTGTTTTGCCCTGTGAAAACAAGGACTGTGGAAGGGGATTGTCTGAGAAAATATCACAGGACACAAAAATATTGAGATCTCTTTGGCTCATGTTTTCTTGACAGAAAGATACAAGATGTATTTTCAAGTGACAGTTTGTTTATCCACATTTTGGATGGCCAGGCACCTGAGAGAGAGATGTTTTGGCACTAGTCATAAATACTTAGGTATGGCTCCTCATCCTCAAAAGTGTTTTTGCTTAATACATTTCTATTTTTCTTCTCTCAACAGGCTGTGCCTTTTGCTTTTTCTTATAAGCTAGTGCTTAATCCAGTTTTCCCTTTTATCCTGGTTATTTTTTCCATATGAGGAAGAAATTGTTATTGAAATTGTTATTCTTATTGTTTCCATACCTTTTGGAATAGTCGAGCACCAGGCTCTGTAGAGAAATTTGCTTTCAGCTGAGTGCAATTAGGAGCTTTCCAAAGCCTCTGTACCTGTGGGAAACTACTTGTGACCTTGAGGACAGAATTTGTTTCACAAAGTTGTGTCTCAGTGATGACACACCAAGTCCTGCATTCAAGGAGCAATGTAAGCCAAGGTGGAGGCAGAAGGGAGGGACGTGGCAGGAGCAGGTGCTTTGGGAGCTGCCTGTCTGGAAACCATGTGGTGGTGTTGAGCAGGAGGATATGTTGGGCCCAGATAAATGGTTTGGTGTAATGTAAACAAACTGTGGTTGCAAAAGAAAGTATCCTTTTCTTCTTTCCTTTTCTCACTAATTCCATAGATAGTATAGTCTAAGCATTACATTTGAATTGTGTTGATTGAACTCTTCTTTTCTGTTTGCAAAGACTGAGGCCTGGGGAGAGTTTAAAGCAAAGAGAATTAGCCAGTGCAGAAAACAGATTAGGTTACTAATCCTTTAATTAGAGTGACGTAGAGTATGTTAAACTATAGAATTGTAGCACTGGGAGCATGCAACAAGTAGAAGTGACAGCTTTCTTTAGTGGGGTGTTCAGTCTCATCAGTTTAAGGCATGAGTAGTACATATTCTATTATCAAGCACAACTGCATCAAAAGAAAAAGCCCTGTGGAAAATAAAACTGATTGAATAAAATTAGCTGTCACAGAACTTAGTGGTATTTCTGTGATTGTGATTTCATTTATTTAAATTGATGCAGGAACTCTGAATACTTAAAAATAAAAAATAAATGAACTGATATTTACAGATATTCCAAATCTCTTGGAATCTCACTTGTAGACTTAAAAGCTTGTAAGTTCCTGCTTAACAAAAAGTTTCTGTTCACTTAAATGTGACTACTACATGTCTCTTTGAAGTGTTTGACTATTAGTGGTATTTCTGTGATTGTGATTTCATTTATTTAAATTGATGCAGGAACTCTGAATACTTAAAAATAAAAAATAAATGAACTGATATTTACAGATATTCCAAATCTCTTGGAATCTCACTTGTAGACTTAAAAGCTTGTAAGTTCCTGCTTAACAAAAAGTTTCTGTTCACTTCAAAGAGACATGTAGTAGTCACATTTAAGTGTTTGACTATTTTGTTATCTCATTTTTTTATTTACTTTTCTCTCCAAATATCTCAAATGCAAAATTGCTATAGTAATGTTTCAGATTAGAGTTGGAGTTGCTGCATGTGTGTTTCAGTAAGAGAAGTGGGTGGAATTGGAAGTTATGTTTAAATTGCATACAGATCTGAATTTTCTTTGGGTTGGTAAGTATATTATCTTTCAAATCTCTTTCGGTGTGGTTTTTTTTTTTCCCTCTGGGTTTTCCTAGAATTGGAAGTTATGTTTAAATTGCATACAGATCTGAATTTTCTTTGGGTTGGTAAGTAATATTGTATATTATCTTTCAAATATCTTTCAGTGTGGTTTTTTTTTTTCCTCTGGTTTTCCTGGCCTTTTAAGTTTTTGTTTTAAAAAACATCTTTCAGAGTTTTGATCAGAGTTAAGGTTATGTGGTAGTGAAACCTTTTATCCTTATTGGGTAAGAGTGGTAGATTTACTATATGGTGGCTGCCTGTGTCTGTTCAGCTACTGGAATTCTGAAAGTAACAAGATAAATTTAATAAATATATTGTCATTAAGAAGCTCTAACTAGATTCTTAAACAAACTGTTTCTTTTAGAGAGAGGTGTGTATTTACATAGGTAGTCTGAACCTTCCAGGCTGATAAGAGCATCTGTTTCTTAATTGTTGAATGGAGGTGATGTTTGGCTAAGGTGGATAATTAGCTAATATTTAAATAACTAAGCAGCTTGGACAGCACTAAGAGTCCTTTATCAGAACTGAGCCTTATTCAGGCTCAGGTCCCGCACTTACCTCCGCCAATATTCATATTTACTTCCTACTTTACTTAAATAATTACATATTTACTTAGCATTTATTGCATGAAGCCCACAGCACGCTTGGCAAACACGGACATTTTCCAGTGTACCTGTTATTAAGCATATTTGTATCTCTGATATGACATCAGAGGATGACAGGGAGGGAAAAAACACTCAAAAAGGGAATATAATAATTCTTGAAACATAATTCTCCAGCTATTGTGATTTTTCCACTTGTTTTAGAAGAGGAATAGAATTCTGTGCTCAGCACAGCAGCTTTGTTCTTTTAAAAGAAGATTTTGGTTTCTAGGCAGAGTATAATGAGCCCAGATTTGATGGCAAACTTGGAGAAAAAAAGGCAGTGTTGGATGGGTGTTTATAATAGGACACCTTTCGCTTGGCTGTCTGGCTTGCATTCACCTGAGCAGCAGCCAGTAGAGGGTAGTATGTTCATGGAAACATTGCAATGTCTGAGTCTTCTGTCACAGATGTAGCTCACAAAACAAACTGTGGTTTTGTGATTCAGTGGTTTTTTGAAGCCATCTAACAAACCCCTAAACACCAGAGATGAGTTGCTGAGACATAATAGTTTTCAAAAGTCTGAATTAATCATGCAGGGAGTCTGACCAGAACTTCTGGGGAAAAAGCTTGTTGGAAGCAGGAATTGATTATGGATTCTGGGGATGTCTGTGGTTGTTGTTCCCATTCCATAACAAATGAAATAAATATTGATTCTGATAAGTCTCGTCTGCCTAACTCTATTTTTCTTCCTCTCTCTTAGTGTTGTACTTTGCCTTTGCCAGCCGGCTGCTGCCATGGATATACCAGTCTTCATTCTTGCTGGGATCCTTGTGCATTGTGTGTTCTTGGTCTCCATTTTTGACATCTACTTCAGCTCTCCCCTCGTCCATGGAATGACACCTCAGCAGACTCCGCTGCCGCCTCCGGCAAAGCGTCTTGTGCTTTTTGTTGCTGATGGCCTGCGAGCAGATTCTCTGTATGAGCTGGACAGCAATGGCACACCCCGGGCACCTTACCTGCGGTAAGCCCAAAACTGTGCTGACCTACAGGGTTTTGCTTCTGGATGCAGCTCTACACAATGTTGGGAAAAGAACAAGAAGAACAACAGTCGTGTGGCTTCAGTACTGCCTTCCTTCTGCTCTCGAAGTAACCAACTTTGCAGTGTTACACTGTGCAGAAATGCATGAGCTTGGGTTGGTGTCCCTTGTCAGGAAAGCTACTAAAACTAGGACAGTGTAAATTGAGTCCATATTGTCCCCTGAACTCTACAGGTAGCCAGTAACTGAGAGGGGAGTGAACTTTCTCCATTCACATCAGCATGGTATCAATTCTGAAGCCTGGCAATTGCTAATTTAAACTGCTTCCTGGATGCTCAGTTTAACAGTAGTAGTACATTAATGTGCTTGGCTTCTAATTCTAAGCTAGTGACAAAACTTTTTAAGGAGTGATTAAAAGAGATGTCCTGAATAGATCTAACAGCAGGCTGCCACTTCCTCTTTATTCCACCCTTCCTGTGTGCATGACCTTGTTGCCTCCCTTGTACTCTCTACAGTGTGTGTCTAATTGCTGAAAGGAATGATTTAGTTTAAGGCTGTGAAAAAGAAATCCTGCTTAAAAAAGTGTTTAAAGTCATATCCTTGTGTGCTTAGAAATAATTTTTGTTAACTTTCCCTGTCTCCTTATGCCGGGGTGATTATTTGAGCATAAGACAATTTTCTAGACTGAAAAAAAGGCAGTATTAAATAAGGCTATTTTTGTGTGATCATATAATTGTTGGGCTTGAATATCAGAGCAAACCCAAATAATCAGTCATCTGAAGCTCTTAGGGCTTTTGCAGTCTGCTGCTGCAAAAGTAGTACAGAAATGTGAGGAGTCCTTTCCACGTTGCTTGCCAACCAATTTGGGCTTACTTGTACTTCCCTCTGCTGCTGTTACTGTTTTTATAAGGTGCCGTCTGCCACTGGCAGGTGTCTGCCACATCAGTGTGAGCTTACCATGTTGTATTCTAGCAGCAGACTTCACACTTATTCCAGAGCAGTTTCTTTTTTTAGCAGTAAAACTGTTGGTCTTTTGGACCACCAACCAGCACATCAAGGTATGAGTGCTATAATGGCCCCATCACTGGGAGCAGGGGTGAGCAGTGGCCAGGAAAAAGTTATAATCAGGATTTTTTTTTTACTAAATGGTTTCAGGTTTTAAGTTTTATCCACTCAGCATTGTGGACAGATGGAATGTAGGAGAATAGAGATCGTGGTGAAGGTAATCTCACACCTAAGGAGTTACAGCTGTGCTAATTACCAAGAATTAGGAACAGGCCTGGGTACTATAAAAGAGCAGGTTGGCTGGTCCAGAAGTTTGATGGGGTTTGTTGGCTGTGCTGTGAGGAAGAAGGAGTCAGTGCTGTGAGGAGCTGCCCATGAGAAATCACCAAGAAGGTGTGGAGCTTTTGTAATAAGATGACAACACAGCATTATTGTGCTTATATTGAAAAAAGGTAAACTCTGTACTAGCTTGTCTACTGCTGGAAAATTGTCACTTTTGCTTTCTCTGCTTGACTGTGTTTGTGGAGTTAGTGACTTTCTATTTCAAAATCTGTAGAACTAAAGCATTGTCAATGGTGCTGAAAGTACGTGGGTGAATGGAAGGGAAGAACTGCCTTGTAACAAGCAAAGATGCCGGTAGGTTGCTGAGTGGAGGAAAATGCCAGTAGAGGTGTGAAGTGCCATCTGTAATTCCTTATCTCTCATTCTGTATAGAAGTACATATGTGTGTGAGCGTGTACATGTGAGAGGTGGTGAAAAGAAAAAACCAGGCAGTATGCTGTGCCTTTTAAAATGTGGAGGATCAGGCAGTCCAGAGCATGTCTTCAGATCTATTGCATGAGCTGCCACAATTTTGAAGCAACAGGTTCAGTGTTTGTTCCTGAACCTTTGAGCTGCACAACTTCCATAAGTTAGCTTTGTTAACAGGCTGACAAGATCATGTATTAGTTTCTGAAAGTGTTTCCTTTTTTATTCTGCCAAGTTGCTACTGTCTGAACGTTCCTTTCAATAATACTAACTCAAGGTATATGCAATTTAATATAAGTTTTACTTTTTTGCATGTTCATTCTTAAGTTCTAAGTGTTCAGTCCCTTACCTGCTTTATAGTAGTGGGCAACATAACAGCCAGATGATAGCCTTATCCAAGTGGAGTTCCTTGGGAACTACTGCATTGTTAATGAGGAAAGATTGTCTTTAAGTGAGCAAGAGCCATTCTTGTAGCAATGTGCTATTAAAAGAAGCAAAGTTTTAGTAGGTACATAGAATTAAAAATAAATATCCATTAGGTTTGAAGTAGGTTGTTGGATAATACATGTATGCCAAGTACCTAGTCTTCCACAATATTAATGAAAAATCTGGTTTTCAGCAGTGTTGTCATAGCTGTGAGGGCTAGTAAGCGATCTGAATTGCTGCAGTAGTGATTTCAGGGAAGATGTTTTCTTCCTTGCCTGTCATGTTTCAGCCATATTACTATATCATATTAATACTTAACATTATTATTATTATGGGTGGCTAATGTTTATGCTGTCATGGAAATTAATTTTTTTCAGTGGTTCTTTTGAGTACAAGGCTTTGAAGTCATTCTAAGTATCTAAATGAATTTTGAGTAGGTAAATGACAAATTTGTATGTCATTTTTTCTGCCTTGTATGTGTTATTGTTCACATCAGATCCTGAAGTCCTCCTATTGTTGACAAGAGAAGGTAAAGAATTACTTTCCAATTCAATAGAAATAAAATTCTAATTAAATCAATTTTCTACCTGTTGTTACAATGTAAGTCTGAAGAGATCTGCAAGAGTTTTATTTTTGTTTTAAATCTTTCACGGATGTTAGTGCAATACATCCTGATCAGACTGTAGTGAGGAAAATAAGAAACCACTTTGACGAATACATAAATCCTTTTTTCTAATTACTTTTTTTAGTACGACTTGCATTATGTCCTAGCTGAGGTTATAGTAGGAATAACAAATTAGAGAGGTATGTCTCTATATACCTTCATATTCCTCAGTGTAGTATTTGGGCTATTCCAAGTAGTTCTGTGAGCTTTCAAGTAATTCTGAGGATGTGAGGTCTAAGGTGAATTTTAAAAACACCCAAACAAATGGTAAGTGCTGTAAGCTTGAAGTGGAGCCTGAAATTTTAGGGTGTTTAAAGGCATGAACTCAGAGTTTACTTGGACTAAAACATACATAGCAAATTTGGTAGCTTATATCATTAACAACAAAATTTAATTTCCTGGCAACTTGACTGTTAAAAACAACTCTGAATTTTTTCTAGAAGATTCTGCTGTTCTTTTCCCAAAAATCAGTAAAAGATATGTCCTGTTGTATTTTGTCTTCTTTTTTTCCTATGCTCTGATAGTGAGCAGTGAATCTTTGTTCTTCCAGAAGATGGAGACAAGAAAACAGCATATAATAACACTCACCTCTTGCTTCCTGACGGGCTCCAGCTGTTCAGATTTTCGGCAGATGAGAATAGTTTATGAGGCTGTTTCTTATGCTTGGGCTTTGTCCTCTATTTTCTTTGGTTTTTATCTGTTGTAACTATTTGCTGTATGTGCATAAACCCTAGACACTTGATGTGTTTCTGTGCATGTGGTGCATGCACAGAATTCTCTTTCACTTCAGTGTAATTGCAAAAGATACAAGGTTTACTTAAATTTTCTTCTTGTTGCCAAGATTATTTGCACCTTAGATTTATGTGGGGTTCAAATTCTCTTAATGCTGCTTCCAAGATTCAGTACAGATAAAGCCAGACATGGTCACAAAAGCTAATTATAATTGAGTGTATTTAGAAAGTAAGGTAAGATTGAATTAGACACTTTCAGGCTAAATGGAAAGAACAAAGAAGAGTAACATCAGGCAGAAACAATCTGGTGGGGGGGGGAAGCTCAAGAGGAAAGCAGCAGAAAAAAATAGCATGTTAATTTTAAGTGTATTGGAACACCAGCAGAACTCATCTGTTTGCAGTGCTGATGGGCCACAAGTGTGATGTTCTCTGTGTGATGTTGCAATATAGAGCTGCTTGTAGGTTAATGTTCTGCCTGTTTTGCTGCACAGCAGGTGGTAGTGAAAATCTGTTTTAGTCTGGGTTTTGGGGCTTTTTTTGCATTTCCTGCCTCACATCTACCTGTCACTCTTTTTGTCTGGAATTTGTTGGACTTTGGCAAGTCATGAAAGTTAACTGCCTTGAATCCTTTTTTCAGGAGTATTCTGGAGAATAATGGCAGCTGGGGAATCTCTCACACCCGGGTCCCAACAGAATCCAGGCCAGGGCACGTTGCACTTATTGCTGGATTTTATGAAGATGTCAGTGCAGTTGCTAAAGGTAGGCTGGTCCTAAAGCTTTGAATGTTGTCCTCCAAAGTACAGTGTTTCACCGATGTGCTGGGTTTCTGGGTGATTATTGATAAATACCTGTGTTGTAGTTTGTATGCCAAGATGATATTGAAAAAAGTAATTTTGGATGGATTTTCAAATCCTAATATTGATATCTAAGAAAATAGCTTACATAAATTAATATTTTTTTAGTATGGTTGATTTTAGCAGCCTGAACCTAAAAGCAGAAGCATCTTACGGCCTCACCTCTTCATGTAACAGTTTTCAGTTATCATTTGGGATGCACTAGGATATGGCTGAATAGAGGTTGCAAAGAAGAAATTAACTGCAGTGTCTCAGCTGAACCATTGCTAGCTTGAATTGGAGAATCTGGAGCAAAATAAAGTAAAAGCTCCAAGCCCATGTTTTGTCCAGAGCTTTTACGGAGTGTTTGGGGCTTATTTATGTGGAACAAACCTTTGTATAACTGAGTTGGTCTTTTGTGTGCTCCTCTGCCTTCCCCCAGGCTTCCAGGCCTGAGCACTAGTCATGTGTGCTGGTTTTGGACAGGGGTGATGAGAGGAATTACTTGATCTTGTCCATGTTCCTCGTGAAAACATTCTCCCTTCTGACAATAACTACAAATGCAGGATTGGCGGGGATACTGAGTTAAGAGCAACTCCATGTTTCTGTCAAGTGCCTTTTCATGGAAACAGAGAATCTTGATGGTTTTATTGTGAGGAAATACAACATGGCTTCTGGAAATATATAAGTGTGTATCTTATTGCCTGAAATGCCAAAAACTGAGTTCAGGCAATAGGAGATGCAGAATTCAGTCAAGTGTTAACTGTTTAGAAGGTAAACAAACCTGTGTGCTTTGTTTGAAACCCTGCATAATGAGATTGGCCTGGGTTTTCAGCTCACTCCATAATGAATGGGGGAGTAATTATAATAGATGTTTAAATGAAATTAAAATCAAGATGCACAAATTTGAGTTAATTGTGAAATAATTTAGGGGAAACATAAAAAAGAACCCACAACATTTTGAATGGACTATCAATTTTAGCAGTCAAAGATCTTCTAGCAATGCCATTTAAATGCAGGTGTGTTTGTTTAACAGGATGGAAGGAGAATCCAGTGGAATTTGACTCTGTTTTCAATGAAAGTAAATATACCTGGAGCTGGGGAAGCCCAGATATTTTGCCAATGTTTGCAAAAGGTAAGACTTAATTTTATGAATCTTTAACATATAGTTATCAGGTAGTAAAATATACACACTTAGCATTTTTGAGTTAGAGCAGAAGGTAAAAAAAGTATTTTCAGTTTGTGTATTTCTGTATACTTGATTTCTGGATTGTGAAATGAAGATGGGGTAGAGGAAAAGAAGTAGGCTTTTGATGAAGATATCACTCTTTATTACTCATTTATTTAAATAGACTTTAGCTAATTTTGTGAGTACACTAAAAGAAAACACCTTTAGTTACAAGGACGTAGTATTTCTTTCTTTGGTGAGGTTTAAAACTCTTGTTTTGCAAGCCTACAGCTGAGATTTTTCTTCAAACCTGCAGTTTCTGGTGAGCTGGGAGATAGAATTGCAGCCATGCTTTTTCAGTGTCAGAGCTGAAGAAGCAGCTTCTTGTGGCTTATCCTGCTTCTACTCAAAACATGAATATGTCAGGGGAAGAACTGTGTGCAAGCAAGAACTTCCTGGTACTGTTCCTGAAGCTGAGGTCTTTTGCCTGTGGTGTGCAGTGTGTTAAAGTCTTGTCAGCCCAGTGCAGTTGGTGTTTGAGCAGGCAGAGATTGCTGAGCAATGCTTCAAACGTTTAAAGGTTCTCCAAGTTTAATATTGTTGTTTTCTTGGAAGAATGAGTACATATGCACCCTTTCACATCATCTCAGAATAAACAGACTTGAGTGAAAAGGGGACAAGCTAAGGGCATGTGCTGCTGTTCTGTTCTGGGCATTGGTATTGACACATAATAAGAAAAAATGGGATAGGCAGGATAGGAGCGGAATGTAATATTGGTTTAGAGAAAATATACATCATATTTCTCATGATGATTCTTGAACTCTTTCTGAACTCATGTCTCTTCCCCCTCACATCCTGACATTCCCCCCCACGCCCCTCTTTTCTGCTCTTTGCTTAAGCCTCATGAATTTATGATGAGCTGTAAAAATATCTCCTGATAATTTCCCATGACCTCAGATTACAGCTTGTATTTGGAAATAGTGTGATGGTGGTGGGGAGAGGGGAAAGGTAGTTGCCCTTGCACAGATTATTTGTGTTTTAAGGGATATGTTCTTGGGAAAATATTTGGGGAATTCAAGAACTTCCCAGAGCCCTGTCTTTTTACTGGTTTTGTTTGAGTAAGATGATAAGCAGAGGGCTTGTGAGCAGCTTTGATGTTATCTGAAGAGATGTGCAAGGATAATACTCTCTATATATATGGCTTGTTCTGAGTGGTATCAACAATGCAAATGCAGCTTCCTTTTGCAGGGGGTAAGAAAATCCCCCAAAGCTGGCAAAGTTTAATGTATCTGAGAAGTAGATGCTGTGTCAGAGCATGAATCATGATTTCATGATAGGATAGATTAATTTCTTTTAGAAAAAGATAGTTGCCTTTCTTTCAACGTGGCCAAGTTTCCTAGTATGGAAGGCAAAGGAATCAAGTGTTTGTTCTTTAGTTTTAAAAAAAAAAACCAAGAAGGAGATAGGGGCACACATAGCTCAATTTCTCTTTTCATGTTGCAAATTACTGAGGCCACAGGACTCTTGTGTACATTTTGTCATGCCAATATGTTCCAATTTTACTGTTTCACTACTTGCATTGGATTATGCATAAAGACAATATGACACCTACTACCTTTTGGGAAGGATAGAAAAATCCTTTGTTTCCTGTCATTGTCTATTTTTTCTAGGTACTTTTCTTGTAATAAAATATATATTTCAAGAAAATAGTTGAGAATTCTAGAAGTTAAAAAATGACAGATTTTTTTTAAAATATCAAAATAGAGATACAAGAAATCAAAATAAATTTGGCAAAGTTTTAATGGCTGTGTGATTAGTATTTCGGTTTGAGGAAAATGTCTGAAGTACCTCTGTATGTTCAGCAGGATAAAAAGGGGTTTTTGACTATTAATAATTTATTAGCTATTAGAAACAAAAGGTATTTGTTTCTAATAGTTAAACTCACTTAAGATACACAAATTCATGGTGCTAATTTTAACTTTATTTTCTGTGATGTTTTTAGATTATAACCTTGAAATAATCTAAAAATAACAGGGTTTGAAAATGCCTGTTTTGTTTCCTTAAAACTTGGAATTTCTCTTCTAGACTTGCCAGGATTTGAGGTTTGACCTGAAAAATCCAGCCCTGTACTGTTCTGTCAGTGGTCTGGGTTGGAGTGTATTACAATGTTGTGCTGGAAAAGGAGCTGAGGGTGTTGCTTCTCTGAGGGGAAGTAGATAATACTAGTTTGTTACATCCAGGTTGCCCTTTGTTTCATGGGTTCCCCTTCTCTTTTTTGGAAGCTTCCAGAAAGTTTAGGGTCATTGTTTTACCTTGAGTATGAAGAAAGGTATCATCAAGATCATGGGAACAACTGGGACAAACCATTGTCAGGATTATTCTGGACAGACAGACCTCTCAATCTTCTTATTGTTAAACAATGCAGAATTTCTCACACCCCTCACATGGCTGTATTTGATGACAGCTCTCTGATGACCACACACTGTCCTGCTCAGTGTCTGACTGTCTTCGTGTATTCATCCTTTTTTACCCTCTTTTGTGTCTGCAAAATTTGCTGGCAAATTCTCCTGCTGGTCTGGACTCTGACCCATGACAGACTTGTCAGAGGCACAACCTGCCCCACTAGCAGAGCGAGACATTGACTTTCTGCAGGACATAATTCTTATTTTAAGAGTGTGATAACTTCATCCCGATCCGAATATTTGCATATTAGGAAAAATTTGCATATTGTTGCTGAGTGTGAGATACAGTGGCAAAGAAGAGAGCAAAAGCAATAGATGGTATCTTGTTTGGGAGTTTTTGCTACCTCCAGTTATTTCCCGTAGTGTAATGGCATCATCAAACCCAGCAGAGCTCTGTCCTTCTAAAAGATGTTTTCATCCCTAACTTTCTACTACTTCTCTATCCATCTTTGCTTCCTCATTCCCAGACTTTAAAAAAGTGTTGGCATGCTGTTGCCTGTCCCCTCAAGCAACAGAACTAAAATATTTCCTAACATTTTGCATAGGAAAAGTTCTTACTAAAACCCAAAACAAACAAAACAAAAAACAACAGAAAAAAGGAAAGAAAAGAAACATTTATTCTATGAGCTATGCAGGCACTTTCAAAACTTTCCTGGTATGGCTTCATTTTCCCACCATTTCTCTTTATAGCAGTGCAGGGTTGGGTGGATTGTTTTGTTTTGCTTTGGTAGAAATTAGAAATGGGTAAGTGATAGATGTGTTCTTTTGTTCTTCTGCAAACTGTGCTGTCATTTAGCTTCTTTAGTGTGGCACTTCTCAAGGAAGGACTCCTCAGGTTTGCTGTGACACTGTGGAAAAACACTACAGCATTCTATCCTCTTAGACTATCAGTCATCCTGGCAGTGATGGACAGGACTTATTTCTTCTTTTCAACTCATTTGTCCACCGATTGGAATGCCTGCATTCACTTTTAATGCCTGGCAGTATTTTCTTCTTTTTCTTTTAGGCTGAGAACTGCAGTGAGTGTTCTGTGTTATAAGTAGTAGTAACATCTCCAGAGGCGCAGGGGAGAGCTGCATCAGAAAATCTGTGCCAGCTTTCATCTTCCTGGCCTGAAATACCTGCATCCCTTTGTGTGGGTTTCCACATTATCTTGGTTCAGCAGCTGCCTTATCCTGGGATGTTGGTTCATTCACAAGCCTGGAAGCTTACACAACTGCATTACATAATTGTGACATACAGCAGATTGGATATATTCTCTCTGGTCATCAACTGATTGAAGAACATTTTCCCCTCTGGGAGTTTATATAGGCATAGTATGAATGGCACCCCTAAGCTGTAACAGCTCTGCCATTGATGGAATTGTTTAATTAAACTTCACCTAGCTTCAAATCGGTTCAGGACTTCAGGAAGTTGAATTTCTTGCCATTCTTTGTCTTCCCCCCAACCCCTCCCTTCTCTGCTTTGCTCCCTTTTCAGTGAGTAGAGAAGGGAGTTGCCTTGTCCAGATGCTGTGTTTGCACATCAGTGGCCCTTGTGTTGTAGTTTGTGACTGAACATAGTCGAGTAGTTCTCCCTTTTCTGTTTTGGATGCTTCTTTTAAAGATGCAGACTTTGAATATCTTGTCCCTGAAGTTGTCCACTGGGCCTTTGGTAGCTGGAATTGAAATACAGTAACCCTCCTGATGCCTTTGTTATATTTGTTATATGTGATATGTTTTCCTGTGGAAGAGACCTCATGGATAAGGCATTATCTTCTAAGATTCAGTTGAACTACCAAAAGCTGAGCATATTTTTCTTAAACAGCCTGCCCCCAAAACACTTGTTCAAATGAGACTATGAATATGTATCTTCCTTGGTTAGAAGTTTGTCTGTGAAATTCTTTGTTTCAAAACCAAATTCTATTTAATTTGCTTAAACTGGGATTTGGTTTTCTTCTATCTGCTTTTCCACATTTTATTTCCTTGCCTGAGCATCCTGGATAACATTGTTCTTCATTCCTCTGAGGTACTGATAAGCTAATGAGGTAAAATGTTATCCAGGCTTCCAAAAAGGATTAATTATGGGAAAGTTTAAAATAAGGATAAAATTTCTTTGACTTCTTTCAGGATCATGATTTTTGGTAGGTTTCTACTCCTGTGCAAGAAAGTATTTTTGACTGTGAGAAAGGCAAAAAATCTCATGTCTTGTTTGCCATCTATATTGTTGTTGCAGGTGCTACTGGAGATCATGTTTATACGTTTTGTTATGCAGCAGAAAGTGAAGACTTTGGAGCAGAAGATGCAGCCAAGCTTGACATATGGGTTTTTGATCATGTTAAGGTAAGCAGAGAATCTTTTTATGCTACCTGTTTATAAAAAGCACAGTTGCATGCTAACTTTATCACAGAACCTGTTAACACTGTATCAGAGATCTAGAAAGTAAGAAAGTTTTGAAAGACCTATCACTTGGAGTCATAAATAAAAATTTCTTGAGTCAACTTTCATGACAAGTGTAATAGATGCTTAAAGGAAGTATTTGTCATTCAATGCTAATTAAAAAATTAATACTAATAAAGTTCCCTATAAAAACGTTCTTGGCTTTGTTTTGTTTGCCTATAATGTGAAACACATCTTGGAGTACTATAGATCCTTTAAGATCTTGAATGCAGAAATAAAAATTTCTTGAGTCAACTTTCATGACAAGTGTAATAGATGCTTAAAGGAAGTATTTGTCATTCAATGCTAATTAAAAAATTAATACTAATAAAAGTTCCCTATAAAAACATTCTTGGCTTTTTGTTTGCCTATAATGTGACACACATCTTGGAGTACTATAGACCCTTTAAGATCTTGAATGCATTTAGTTAAGGATTTTGTAACAGCTGTTGCAGCATGATAGAAATGATAAGTCTTTGTTATGAAAGCAAAATAAGCAATATTATGGACTTATTTTTTGTCAAGCTGTGTGACTTTTCCTGATAGATGTAGCTGGCTTCTGATTTTCTGCTGTGGCTCACACAGTGCTGTGGCTGCCAGAGCAGGCACAGTTTGTTTTGGGGACAGGGTGTGAGGTGGAGGCAGCTTAGGACCCGGAGCTGTACAATTTGTTCCTGTGGTGCTCTGCTCAGCTGACTTGGGTCAGTGCTGGTTTGTGACTGTTGTTTTCTGTGACACTCTCACCATGTTAATACTCCAAGGCACATGATTTCTGATTATTTGTTAATTCCTTTATTTATGTTATTCCATGCTACCTCATTTGTTCTGGATTAAGAAATTCTGGTAGTCGGCATTGGTGTATAAATATCTGTATCACTGAAGCAATTAAGTGAGTTACTTTCTGGATCTCATAATGATCTTAATGGAGTTTCAGACTTAAAACTTTTTTTCACAACATCTCTGGGCTGTATGCATTAGTATAGCTAACCAGCATAAATCAAATCAAACAAAAAACAAAATAAATCAATAAACCAAATCATCATCTATTTAGAAAGTGAAAGGTAGTTCTGCTTTAAACAGTGACATAGGGTGGAAAAGTTCATTAGAGTTTGCTAATTTTCAAAGGAAGTGATTTTCAGAGTTTGCAGGTGAAAAGATGTTTTTTCTAAGTGCCATCATTTCCCTGAATGTGCACTTGTGCCATGTTGTGTGTTGCATATGAATAATACAAATCAAATTAGGCTGTCAGTTACACTTCAGTAGCTGTTGTCATAAAGTTGCACCCTGCTGTCATTTGAAGCTGCACAAGTATATGAGGGTGGTACTACCTTTCTTTTGCTTCAGAACACCTAATGGCATTTATCCTTTCAAGCTATAATGATATGTTTAAAATATATGTCATTACTGATTACTTTTTCCTTGGAGCCAGCACCATTATTTTAAGACTTATTTTGCCCATCTAAATTCCCTACTGTGGATGGATAGGACTTGATTGACTGGCATAAGCCACACATTCCATTAATCATCTCTTCAACTACACATCAACAATTGCTTCAGGAGAGTGAAACTTGAGGCTTACTGAAACCAAGGTCACTCTATTATAGCTCAAACAACTTTCAGCTGTGCTTGTGAGATATATATAAGTAGGAGTGGCAGTATGCTGGAATCTAAATTCTGCTTTGCCTACTCTCTTTTTTCCTTCTTTGTATTTTATCTCAAGTATTTAACAATATATTGTTTAATTCATATGTTGGCCAACCTTGTCCCTGGATTTCTTCCTCTTTAGGAAGCAAAAACCACCAAATGTACCTCTCTACTTTGCAGTCCACAGGTCCCAAGCATTATGAGGGCCACTTGTGCTTTCCTCTGCCCCAAAAAACGATGGGGTTAAAATGAAGAATGGCAAACTTATGTTTGGGCTGCTTTTCAGAGTGCTGGCACTCTGAAATTGCTTGTTCTCTTTCAAAATGGTAACTAACAGTAACTTACCATCAGGACATAGTGAACTCTTAACTACTTTTTATTTGTATCTATGCTTAAATAATGAGCAGAAGAAAAGTACGACACTTGATAGTTCTTGTCCTTGGTGGACTATGGTTTCTTTCTGGTTTTTGGGTTGTTTGGGGCTTCCTTTGGTGTGTTTGTGTTTTTTGTTGGTTCTTTTTTTTAAGAAGACGGCAAAATAAGCACGACTGGAGCTTAATCACTGAAATGTGGCTCTATGATTCTCAGTAAAATAACTTTTATCAAAATCATAGTTTGAGTCTGTGCTAAGAAACTAAGGAGCAAAATACTGGGAGTCTAGATTAACTAATGGGAAAAAAAAGTGTGGGTTTTTTCCTTTATTCTGTTCTCATTTTGAACACAGTATTCCATTCTTCCTTTGTGTGCTTTCTGCTGGAGAAAGGCCACCCAAGCCTTCAGACTGTCCTTTCTGTGCAGGGTGGTGGACGGAGTCCAGAACTGAATTATGTTAAACTTTGAAGCTCTGCAGACAGTGCTGTGACTGGATGTTGATTTGTGCCAGTGGATTTCAAGACAGATAGCTCTGCTCTAATTAGCAATGCAATGGTTTTATGGTTCATTTAAAATGTGTTAGTGTCTTGTGTATGATCATGCTCAAGGGATCCAAACCTGGCATATATGTTTGTCCTGGCTTTGTACTTTGTTTTACATCTGAAAACTGGCATAGCTATTTAAACTCTCCCATCAGGACAAATCAGTGTGCATGGCTTTAAGCAGCCAATTAAATTAACTTGTCCTAGATTAAGGAGCTTTGTGCAAGGAAAAAGTTTGGTTTCTCTAGTACATGCAGTCAGCAACAGTTTATCAGCTCTACTAAAGAATCATGCTTCCATGGAAGACACTGTTTGAGGGAACAAAAAGTCCCCAATTACTTAGATGTTTAACATTTTAAAGTTTGTATTTTGTTCAGACACTTGTAAATAATTTTTTAGACCTTCTAAGTAGTCTTTATTTCTTCTTTGCTTTCTCCCATCAGAGGGGGAAGGTGATTAGATCAAGATTTGACATAGTTATAACTAAAATTCTATTGTAGTAGTTCATTTAGTATTACATTATAATCAAGTTCACAGCTTGCTGTAGATGGGGAACTTTGTGCTAATCTCATTAAGTTGCATATCAGTTATAACCAGTGCATTATTTTGTTGTTAGTTGCAAGAAAATCAAACGAAGGTTGCCGGAATT
This sequence comes from Passer montanus, assembly GCF_014805655.1. Taxonomy (NCBI): domain Eukaryota; kingdom Metazoa; phylum Chordata; class Aves; order Passeriformes; family Passeridae; genus Passer; species Passer montanus. The sequence goes on along the minus strand of NW_024357281.1, from coordinate 1,214,752 downwards.
AATTTAAAAAGAAAGGTGAAAGGAAGCTGTGGTCGTCTTGAGTCTAGACTTCCTGAAGGAAGGAGGTTCAGTTAGAGCAATATCAAACGAAGGTTGCCAGAATTAATTTAAAAAGAAAGGTGAAAGGAAGCTGTGGTCGTCTTGAGTCCAGCTCCCTTTGTGAAGGAGGTTCAGTTAGAGCAATGTGCTCAGGCCTTGCCCAGTCAAATTTTTACCATCTCCAAGGACAAACCTTTTAAGCAGCTGTTCCAATATCTGGCTATAGTTATGGTTTACCAAATAATTTTTTTAAAGTGTCTGTGTCTTGCTGCAGTTTTCCACTTTCCAAATTGTGAGTTTCCCCCTGTGTCATCTCTGAGGCCCTCTGATCAGTCTGGCTCAATCAGAGGATGGAAATTCCCTTCACCCTCATGGCAGATGGTTTTATGAAGCAATGGGACTTCTCCTTAGCTGTTTTTTCTTGAGCCTGGAAAAACTGTGTGCTCTCCGCCTCTTAATTGATTACTGCTGTCCCTGAAACTTCTTGGTGAGTTTCAGCTTACATATACAGTGGAGGCAATATTACTGAATAGAAGAAATAAAAGGGAAGAAAGACTAAAAAAGAATGGGACGGGAAGATAGTGATGGATTGGAAAGTAATACTGAGTAGAGGTAGGACTCAAGTTTTGTGAACACTGAGTACCAAAAAGAAGAGGCCTTTAGCAGGCTATAAGGAGATACAAGGATACTTCTGAACAAATAGTTCAGTGATATCCAGAGCAAGGTGATTTTTGCCCTTAGTGTGTTTGGTACCTGCTTGCTAACTCACCACCTTTATCAGCCTTCAATCCAGGTGAGTTTTCTGTTGTTTTTTGGGATTTTTTTTCAGTAAACCATTTTGGTTCAAGTTTCATGGGATAAAGTTTGCTGTTTGCTCTGGGAAAAGATGTCACATCTTAGGTTGCACTCATCTTCTTTTTGTCTTCTCGTTTGTAATTGGTCAGGATTTAGGCAAACTTTTCTGGCTGCTGCTGCTTTGGCTTATGAGGTGGATGGGACTGGGAAAGTGGGATGCTTTTGCTATATCGTGGGGACTTGTCTGGTGGGTTAGGAGAAGCTCAGGCCTTGCCTTCCTCTGAATGATTTCTTTTGCTTATCATTCTTATCATTCTATGATAGAAAAACATATGCCTCCTAATATTGATCTACATTTTAAGATTTAATTTTGGGAGTTTTCCTGTTTGTCTGTTTTGATATGCTTTGTTTTGATTTCCTTTTATTTAATTAAAATTAAGGAAACAGCTTTATTGTATCCTGCAAATTATTGGTGTGCTCTGGAAAGCTTCTTCAGTCAGTGGTCAAATATGTGCAGGTGGACGGATCTCTGTGGGAAATGAAAATCTCCTTAAAAATAATTATATTGCTATTAAATGTAATCGGATTTTGTTCTTGTATCTTTATTTAAAATATCTCCGGACTTTGGTCATGATTTTGTTTGGACAAGAGCTGAAGCTGAGAGCATACAAATATTAGTCCATGCGGCTTGTGTGTATTCAGGGAGTTAGAAAAGTGGAATTGCATACTGCCATGGTTTCCTGGCATAGCTCACTATGGTATCCTTACTGCCACTTTAGTCTTCCTCTGGGTACACTGACTGTTGTTTATACAAGGTATGAGCTTTAGATTTTAAGAGATCCATCACTATCACAGCTGTGTGGTGGACTGCCCTGTCCTTCGGTGTGAGAAATGCTTCCCTGCCTCTACTGGCATTTTCCTTGGACTCCTGCATGAAGTTCAAAGACACTCACTTATGTTAGTGTACTGAAAGGTTCTCTAGATGCTTTTTGAGCTAAGATCCTACCCAACTTTGTTTCCTTGGGCAGTGCTTTTACTAAGGAGCTGATGCTGGAATAGCTGTCTGCCTGCATTTTGCATTGCTGCAGTGTGGCTGGTCTAACACAGAACAGCCGTGTCAAGACTCATTCAGTCCAAGGGGAAAATTCTCCCCTGGCATCTGCCTCAGGGATGCTTAAGTAGGACATGTGCAAGGCAGATGTATGTTCTGTAGTTCATGTATTTAAAAAGCATGTCATGTTTTGTTCTGTTTTTATTTAGTTTCTGCAAACAAATTGTAGCTTGGTATTTCAGTCTTGCAGATCCTGCTTCCAAAGCAAGAATATTTGAGACCTTTGCTTCCAATTTAAATTCAGTAAATCAATAGGAATGTGAGCTGTAAGTGGCACTCAGGAATGGTTCATCAATTTGCCTATACAGGAGGCAAAGAAGGAATGATGTATTTTTGCCTATGCAAACTCAAAAAACCTCCATATGAAACCAAACCAACAAATTAAAAACCCAACAAAAAAGCCCCTCAGACAACAAAAGAACACTTAAATGTTAATGTTGTCTTAGATTAGCTGAAAATGTGAACTGACCTTACTGATAGTAGCTGTCCTCCAAGCTGTTAATTGGGAAGTCATTATTTTTTCTCTTTTTAAACTCTAATAACTACTAGTATTTTGACACAGAAACAGCAGTGTTTTAATTCTAATAAGATGCTTATCTTCTTCCATTTTACTCAGATTAATGTATTAATGGCTTATTCCATTCCACAGAGCTTCTTTAATTCTTCCAGAAGCAATCAAACATTGTTCTCTGCACTGAATGAAGAGAAAGTGGTTCTTTTCCTGCATTTGCTAGGCATTGACACCAATGGACATGCTCATCGGCCAAACTCGAGGTAATTGAGATATTAAGCATATCTTTCTTATTAGTTTTAAATGCATATAGTGACTTTTTTAACAGTGCAATTTATCAAGGCAGAAACAAGAGTTGTAGTATTGGGGGTCATATATGTTACCGTGATCACCTATGTTCTGAATGTTTGGGGTTATTTTGTTTTTTAAGGTCCCATCTACAGAAATGACAGATTTTTGCTCTATACGGTATGTCAGGTTATATTTCTGTATTCAGATCTGATTTTTAGCAATTTTCTTAGTTGCAGCCAATACATAATCTAGAGGATATGTAGGAAATGCAGTTTTAAATATAAAATGGATACAGTCTTCAGAAACCCCACTGCTGAACTGATATAATTGAGTTTATAGACAACAGTAAGCTCAGCAATAATGGAAAATTCCAGCATTATGTTTTGGCTTTCCCTATTACACTTTGAAAAAGAGAAGAGTTTAGATTAACAGTTCTCATCACCAGTTCATCTTGAAGTGTGTTATTCTGTGTGAACTTTAATTTCTTCACATCCTGCTTTGCAGGATTTTGTCTTTCTCTTGATCCTTGCATACTTTTAAAATTCTCTGATTTCCTGCATCATTCTAAAGTTCATACTTGCTGTATGTCTAATGTTCATTTATTATTTTTTTTAAGACATAGTTTTAAAACTGACTTTAGCAACAGATAGGAAGTTAGTTGCCTGAAAGTCAATCATGGTCAATCACTTTTTCTAAAAATATACAGGTTTTTTATTTAGCCTCTATTCCAGAAAACTGGAGTCTATCAAGATCTATGAATCATCTCAAAACACTGCTTGGTGAGATCTTTCTTTGCCATTTAATTACCAGTTTAAAGTAATTTTTGCAACTTACCTTTTAAGGTGCTTGAGTTTTCCAGAATTCCGTAAGTTTTAAAACTGACTTTAGCAACAGATAGGAAGTTAGTTGCCTGAAAGTCAATCGTGGTCAATCACTTTTTCTAAAAATATACAGGTTTTTTATTTAGCCTCTATTCCTGAAAACTGGAGTCTATCCTGATCTATGAATCATCTCAAAACACTCTTGGTGAGATCTTTCTTTGCCATTTAATTACCAGTTTAAAGTAATTTTTGCAACTTACCTTTTAAGGTGCTTGAGTTTTCCAGAATTCCGTAGTTTTGGCATTCTGCTTAACTTGCCTGGCAGCTGTGAGTAGTAAAATTACAGTCTAATATCAAGGACAGGTCAGATTTGAAGTATAAATCCATTTGAAACTGTGGTTTCAGTAATCTTCAAACTGTGCTGCAATGATTTAAGATCTCAGTAAGAATCGGAGGAGGAGAGATTTTACCTTTAGGAAGCCTTTTGTTAGCTTAATGTTCATTTGAGGTTAAAGCTGTCTGTACTCGAAGGACTAGGCTTTATGACCATGAATAAGTTGCTTTATACCAAGTGTGAGAGCCACCTGGAATGTAACATATTTTTCCTATTTTTCAAGGGAATATCAGGAGAATATTAAACAAGTTGATGAGGGTGTGAAAGAAATTGCTTCATTGATTGACAGTTTTTATGGAAATGATGGAAAGACTACATTTATTTTGACTTCTGACCATGGAATGACAGATTGGGGTGAGTCTTTTTAAATATTGAGTCAGTTGAGTTTATGGGCATCTGGTGTGTGATTAGAGAGTTCTGTCCCATGAGAAGCTTTGGAACCCCTGCTTCGATTTGGTATCCTAAGTGTTGCTTGTGTAAGAAAATCCATGCAAATTGCTGTGACAGCTGCATTCAGTGTCTGGACAGAAAAAAGATACTAAGTTAAAGCTTAATTTCCTCAGTGACTGCTAGTAGAGATAAAGATTGCTGCAGAAAACCACCTCAGGCAGAAGGGGATGGTGTTATTTGGCTGCCAGCAGCAAATTTGACCTTGTTCCAGCCCCCGCTGGGAGACTCGGTTCTTATGTTGGTGCTCTAAAGCACCTGGAAAAGGTGGGAAATCTGTCCAGGAGCTGGTGAAAAACTATGCAGGGAGAGGTTTTGTGAGGGGGGCAGAATCTTTTTGCTTATTTTGGCCTTTTAAGCACAGCAGAAAGGAAGGGACTGCTGTGTGATCTTTCTAGAGGAGGCTGGTGCTGGAGACAGAGGAAGGAGCTGAGAGTACAGCTGAGAGGAGAGGGAGGCAGGGGCCAACTGTGCTGATACCCACAGGGGAGACTTGTGAAGGGTATGGCCACAGTGGCCAAATGCTTTGAGGGCAGATGAGAAGTTTGCAGTGCTAAGTTCTAACTATGATACTTTTGAACCATGCTCCAGGCATGGTCATGGCAAAACAACAGTCAGCATCTTTCTGTGTGTGAAATCCTAAAGTTTTTCAATTGAAGGGCTGCAGATTTTTTTTCTGTCATCAGAGATTGCATAAATATACAAATATTTTTGTAATCAGCCTAATTACTATCTGTTCATTTGCAGAATAGTCCGTTTTTAATAATATTTATTGTTGAGCTGACTGTGTCTTGCAATGAATTTTTAATTCTATATTTTTGTATGTTTGAAGAAATTATTTCATAATTTTTATATTAGGAAGGGGTGTATGTATATACATATTTATATATATGATCGTAGGATCTCAGGAGGTCCAACCACCTGCTCAGGGCAGGCTTAGCTTTTGAATCAGACAGAGATGCTAGGACTTTATTCAGGAGAGTCCTTAAAACCTCAAAGGGATGAAGCCTATGTAACCCTTCTGGGCAGGCTGCTCTGCTGCTTGCCTGCCCTCATGGAGGGGGAAAGGTTTTCTTTATCTGCGATCTGAGCTTCCTTTGTGTCAAATTGTGCCTGTTCTGTCGTGCTCCCACAGTGCACCACTGTGACACTGTGGCTCCATCTTCTCTCAAGCCCCCTCCCAGCAGGGCACAGGCAGGCTGCTCTGCTTTGTTCTCCTCAAAGCTATTTCTTCTCCAGGCTGAACAAGCCCCAGTCCCTCAGCTGCTTCCCACATGGCAAGTGCTCCTCACTGAGTCCATTCCAGATGATGAGTGTCTTTCTGGTACCAAAGGAGCCCAAAACTGGATCCAGTGTCTAGAGGTTGTCTTACAGGTACTGAATAGAGGAGAACAATCCTTTCTCTGTACCATTCTCCTGTTAACACTGCCTGTGGTGCTGTTGGCCTTCCTCGCTGCCAGAGTGAGCTGCAGGGGTGTTCTCAGTGTGCACTGGATCCTTTAGAGGGGGAATAAAAGGTGTTAGGAGTAACTTCTTCAGGCTTTGAGAACCACTGGTCTGTCATCATTTTCTATAATCCCTTTCTGTCTTGAAGGAAAAGCTTGATCTTGTGCCAGAAGTGATAATAGCTTTGAAGGTGACTTCAGTGAATCTGAGAGCAAACCCAGAGGCTCTGCTCAGGCCTATTGTGAGCTGTCTGAAGGATAGTTCAGGGGTTTTAATTTGAGCTGGTTGGTAGTATTAGCCCCTGCTGCAGCCTTTCAGTGGTTATTTACAGAATGGGATGTGCACCAGTTTTCAAACAAAAGAAAGATTGGCATGATGGGGGGGCTATTAGAGAAAATAATATGATCTGAATTAGGTATGATCAAAGACACTGTGATTGCTGGCAAAAACCAATCAAGTCACTTGCTTTCTCAGTCTGACCCCATGATTTTGCTTTAAATTGATGTCAGATGGAACTGCTGACCACCCTCACCCACACTCACCTTGGCCTCTTGTTCCTGCTACCATCCTGGCACAAGTACCTGTGTGGTGTGCTGGTCTATGGAACAGACAGCTAAACAACAGCACCTTTTTCCTGCTTTTCCCTAAAAAGTCTGTTTGGAGAGTGCTGGAGGTAGAACCTGGAGCTGACCCAGCTGAAAAGAATTATTTTTCTTCCCCTCTTGTTGTTCAGATCAGAACTGAAACAGTTCTTTATAACAGGGAGGGAGTGGGTACAGTTGCCTCTCTCAGCTCTATCTGCCTTAAAGTATTCATAGAGGCAGAATCTCAGTGAAATGCTGATGGAGCTGGTGGCTTGGCTAAAATGCAAACTCACCAAAATATCGCTTTTCCTCCTGCGGTAATAAGAATATAACTGATATAAGAAATAATCCCTGGTCTGTGGAAGATACAGGAAGTGCTCTCTCTGTAAGCTCTTTTTCCCAAGTTTTTCAAAGAAGAGCAGATGTTGCTGGTTTTGAGCCCAGAGAGTGCCCACCAAGAAAAATCAGAAATCTAATTCCTAGACCAGTATGTTCTTAAGCTTTGGGCTATTTAAAGTAAGCAAAGTTGGCTCTTCAGCTGTGCCGCATTCTGTTTTAAGGACAGAATTAGGTGTGATGTTGGGAATAGCCTTGAGGTTGCACAATAGTGTGCTTTGTCTGTCCTTTGTATTTTTAAAAATTTATATTTATGGACAGGGAAGAGCATGTGTCTGTAAATATAAGGCAAATGTGCAATCTTGTAGCCCATGCAGGGACCCATATAGGATTTGTATAACAAAGCCCTTCCCTCTGAGGCTGGGTTATCTCACTGCTTGGTACCTCACCCACTGGGTTCAGTGACCAGCATTTCTTTCTAGCTTCTGTGGCTCCTGCGTTAGTACAACTGTTGCTGAGATGTCATAGCTTTCAACCTTCCTGGTTTTGGTGGCTGATATGTTAAGCTGGAAGGAATCTGTTTCCCCAGGGAAGAAAGTAATGTTTTATCAATTTTTAAGGAATGTGCTACTAGACTTTAAAACCTTAGAAATGAACTTCTGGCACTGTTGGAAGGATGACAGTTGCAATGCATGTTGCTTCCTGGTTTTGAAGTGGAAGTCTAATTCTTGTTCAGAGGTCAGTTGTATATGGTTGTTTTTTTTCACGTGCCTAATATTACTGAAATCTGGCATTCCTGGTTTCATGGAGATGCTCAGGATAAGCACGTGTACGTGTTTTGAGCTGGTAACTCCTCTATAGGTTAAGGCTTTAAAAATACTATGGCTTTATTTTCTGTATGTTAAAAATTTGGAGGTTTTAATACAAAAAGTTCTATCTATTTAGTCTTAACTGATACTGATTTCCTAACGTGAAACTTGAATGTAGCCTTTATTGTTAGTGACGTAAAAATAAGCTATGAAGCTGGAATAGGTTGTCTCTAACAGGCTTTTAGTATGTCTGTATCAAGAGCTTAGTACATATTTTTATTGCATGTAGATTTTGTTTGTTTTTACAGCACATGTCTTAAAGTTTTTCTTTTTCTTGTTTGCTGTATCTTAGGAACCCATGGAGCTGGTCATCCCTCAGAAACTTTAACACCACTGATTGTTTGGGGTGCTGGGGTAAATTATCCACAGAAAGTTACAACCCAGGTCTTTGAAGACAATTTTTTGAAAGGTAGGTAAAATATAAGACTTAAGTGAAATATTCTGGTGGAAATGGAGATGTTTTTAACCTTTATACCCATTGAGCTTCACTAACTTCTGTTCTATTTCAGTAAGTGTGATTTGCTTTGTGTGATGTGTAAGGAAAAAGGTGACAGGGTATACCTAAGGAAGCTATGCAAAACTGGGTAGGCAACATCAGTCAGTTTTCTTTTCTAATCATAGAATTGAAGACTTTCTCTCTTTGTTGACAGGAGGCTATTCATGCTCTTAGAACTTCCTTCCGGGAGACTTAATTTTTAACTCCCAGATGTTGAATGGTATTAGTGCAGAAACATAAGTTGATAAGTTCAAAGACTCCTTTCTAACTTCACAGCACAACCCTGTGGACATTCCAGGGGCTGTCTTGTCTCATTCGCATCCTTGCAGCTGTTGTGCAAATGTAAACAGCTTTTCTCTATGAAAAACTGTGATTCTTCACTGTTATTTTTCCCATTTCTAATTTAAGAGTAAACTTTTTTAAAAGAATGGGTTTTTATTATTTCACATACATAATGCAGTAAACACTGTCTTACTGAAATATCAGTGGGGTTAGAGAAACTTTCACACGTGATTAAATTATTCAAGCTGGTCCTCTTTCATGTGCCTCATTCTTGTGGCCTGCTCTGTTTCTTAAGACACCTTGAGTCTTGGGTTGTTGCTCATGGTCAATGAGGTAATGACTTCCTGTTTTATTGAATTGTTTGTCAAGGTGCATTAGAGAAAACAGGCAAAAATTACTTCAGCCCTGAGGTTTTAACTCCACCCTGCTCTCAAGAAGGTATTTGGTAACAGATTAGGTAATTTCAGAAATAGTGCTAACATTTCACTCTTTGTGCCTAACTACTGCTATAAAACAATGGGACATCTGTGATAAAATTGAAAATGAGTTGTAGGGGAAAAAAAAGAAAACTGAATAAAACAACTGATTTTGGTGTCAGTGATGGCTGATCTGCTAGACTTTTAAGAACATTTGATATCTAAGTGTTGATCTATAATAGCTGAATTTTACTTCTGTCAGTTTCCTTGATTGTCAGCAGCTTTAGTGCAACCTCAGCATCTGACTTCAAATCATGATGAAAATGATATGAGAGATTTCAAAAAAGATGTGCATTGAGCTGACTCCCAGGTGCACAATAGGGAAAGCTATATGGCCCTCATCTCTTAGGCATTGTATTTACTTAGAGTAAATACAATGTGTATTTACATTTGCACCCTGCTGTGCCTGCTTTGTATTTTCCTTGGAATGGTTAAAAAAACCAGCAAATGAAATAACCACCCAAAAAACCAAGCACACCAAAGCAAATATCAGAAACTCCTCTGTTCATTTTTGACTAGCTTTGCATCTGTCAAGCATGTTGTTGCTTTGTTTAGACCTTACAGATTCTTAATTGTCGAGGATGATCTGTATTGGAGGTTTGAGACACTCTGAGTATCTTGGGAGTTTGAATTTCTATTTGAGTAATAATTATCTTCTAAAAAGGGACTCTATGGTAGTGCATCAGAGCTTCTGGTAGGTTACATAGCTTAGAAGTAAAGAGAGAATTGTTGAAATAGAGCCTAGCACTTGCACAGTTCAATACAGTTCTGCAACTCCATTGTTACAATCCCAGATATTTTCACAAAGGTAGCATATAAAAGGAAAGCTTGAAATGTTCTTTGAATCTGTCTTTCTTGCTCCATACAGCTGCAGCTGTGACTGTGCAGGGGAGGAGGGTGTGTTCAAGATTACTGTGTCACTGATATATGCAGGTGTCAGGCTTACATTTCCAGTTGCACGCTCCAATGTTCAAGTTCTTTCATCTATTGACAATCCTTTCTAATTTCTCCAAGTGTTTATGGAAATATTGACAGAACGTTTCTAATGCTGACAAACTTCCTGTGATCTGTTCAGTGCAAGCAGGCTGTAGGCAGCTCAGTGAATTGTCTTCCTTCTCATTGTTGCCACGGAGGGTTCATACCCCTCAAAGCAGTGCCAACAGGCAGGACTTAGCCTGTCCAGTTTGTCACAGAGAGATGATTGTGCTCCTTAGATGGCCAGAAGGGCACAGAATCTGCTCTGGGTTGGCAGCCTTCTCCTCATCACCTATGCTGTGCCTTCCCTCAGGCCTGCTCATGCAATCCTCTTGGAAAGATTTGTTATGGCAGCCTTGCCTCCTGTGGGCAACATGTGCTATTGCCCATTTGGCCTCTAGTTTGACTCCTCTTCATAGAGAAAGAATCCAGAACTGCTCTCTAGCTCCTCAGAGGCTGATGGTTGGCCCTGGGGCACAAGCCCAGAGGAACTTGTGAGTGAATGCACAGCCTCCTGCAGCATCAGGAAGTGGGGTGCTTGATACAAACCTGCTTTGTGGGGGGCTCAGCCTGCTTTGGCACAGCTGATGGAGCTCAGTGTACCCTCCACTAGTTTGGCTTCCATGAGGTTTTATGTGAGATTTTCTTTGGTTTGTGTACCCTCATCCTCAGCCTCTTTTTGAACTGGCACTTCCCTGCTGTTTGCCTGGACGGTTTGCATGTGACAGCCCAGTGGGCTGTGGTAAAAGCAGGGCAGGATAAAGGCAAAAAAATCTCTCTATAAAGTGGGTGGGAAACTGCTGAGCACTGTACAGGAAACCCAGACAATGAGCTGGAATCATGAACCAGTGTGGGCAGCATGTACAGCCAAGATGCCTCACTCCTGGGAGTACAGCCTGGACTGGCCAGTCTGTATGTCCCAGTCCTTAGGAGCTCCTGGGCTCAGTGTCCTGTGGCTGCTGGTCCAAAGCAGATGTCTTCAATTCTGAATTTTGGAATATCTGAGTAGGGCATGCAGAGATGAGAAGAATTTTAACAAAAAGAGATGTTTTCTCTAGCAGAGATACAGTTTCTTCCTACCTTAGGCACATTTTGTGTGTGCATAGACAGTTTTCCAATGTTTTTCTTGGGAAAATTTTATTTAAAGGGAAAACAGGCAGTTCATTTATATAATAGAAATATGGGTAAGAGTCTGTTTCTAGAAATATAAATCCATTTCCTTTTTTGGGAAGCAAAAGGAAGCAAACTTGTACCTTTTGGTGTGAGTTTAACAGAACTGGTGATTAATGCTGCTAATACTTCCCCTGTGTTGCCATGGGAACTCCTCTTAACTCCCCTTAGCTGTCTCACTACTGTTAAAGTACAAGTCTGCTCTTCAGGATGCTTGTGGGACCAAATAACAATAGACCTGTACTCAGACCCCTCAAGGTAGCAGTGGTATGAACTAATTGCTGAAAATATGTTTGGTGTGTGCAATACTGCAGATGTATGGAAGAAAAAACCAAAACCAAACCTTGCTAAACTCTATTTTTAAATAACTCTCCACCCCCAAAGAAAGCAGGCAATTTTCTCTTTATTTCCTTAGAGACCAGCGTAGAACAGGAAAATATAATTTTCAACCAGGTTTTTGTGTGATGTGCCAAAGCTTTAGTATCTAATGCTTGTACCACGCTGTACCAGTGTATTTAGGACCTTGGATTAGCCTTTTTTACAAACTGTTGAAGAGATGCTACAAATCTCCTAAATCAGAGTTTGATTCTTTTAGTTGGCACAGGAGGTATACATCAATGCGCTGAAAAAAAAATAAAAGCCTTGGCCTTTTTTCTACAGATCTAGGTCACAATTGCAGGCAGCAATTTATCCTGCTGGATAAAAGAAAATGTGAACTGAAATGAATGCATTTTGTTGTTTCTGCCTGTTGAGTTCCATCTGTAACCCTTCTTGAGCTAGCATCATCATGTAAGATCATGATTTTCTTTAGTATCAACACTTTACAGGAAATGGCAACAAGATAGTAAATGTCAACTGAACTTGAACTGTCCTTTCAAATCTGTGTAGATCAGTTGTTCAGGTGCTCTGTTGTTTCTTGCAGAATGGAAACTGGAGAACTTGAAGAGGCTTGATGTCAATCAGGTATCAAACACACCTAATTTATTCGTTCATAAGTTTTCCCCTTTAAATCACACAAACCTCATAATTTAAGTAATTTATTAACTTCAGTGAATGGTCACACCAACGTACCATTTCCCTAGAAAGGGGAACCACAATAACAATATGAGGAGAAGTTTAAATTGCTTGTTGACATGTGACAACAAGCTGTATGCACAACTTCTCCTGAAGATGCATTATTGCACCATTTATTTAAGTGATCCCACGTGGCTGTAGGAGGAGTGCAGTACAATATACCAGGTCCCCCAAGCTGCTGTCACAAAACCAAAACCATTTCTTGCTATAGTGGTCAACTGTGAGTGTTTTTCATCTGTGATTGTGGCCCAAATGTTTTGCAATTTAGACAATTAGTACTGTCAAGGAAGAAAATGATGTGAACAACTTTTCCTTTGATCCTAAATCAGTCAAGCTTTTTTAAAACTCTGGTACTTCATCATCCTACTAAAATCAATATATGAATAACAGACTCCAAACCTACTCAAATAAGGGAAATAATCTCATGCTAGAAGGTTCAAATTGGGAATATTCTGGATCAAGTGCTTTCAGCAAAGCCTTAGTACAAAACTACAAAAAAAAAATAGTTTTCCTCTCAAGGTTGGTAAGGAGTTATGGCAATGTTGTTTTGAGACTGTAAAGAAGAGTCTTGAGTATTAATTTGTCCTGGATAATGGAGTTCCCAAAGACAGAGCTGTTGTGCTGCAATACACATGGGACTAGAGGTAAAAATAGCAAATGAGACTTCTAATTATCATTATGCTCCAAGTGTACTGTTCTCCACTAATAATGATTTGGAGTCTGCCCAGTAGATCTGAGGCTGGAGCAGTGCATGTAGTTTCAGTGTAATTTCTTCAGATTTATACTGCAGAAACAAAGAATTTTGATGTGTAGTTTTATATTAAAGAAAAATATAAACCTGGTAAGAGGCAGTGTTTATTATCACAAATAGAAGCAAACAATAACTTATTTTATGAGATGCCTTGGTGTAGATTGAAGGGCCTTTCTGAGGCCTGACTGGACATTAAAAAACTTCAGGAATTCCCTCTGAAGGGGAGAAGGTGAGTAATCTGTGCTGTGGAAGCATGGGATAAAGAATGTTGTGAAAAGCAGTATATCCAGTATACTGCTTAAAACTGTAAATATGAAATTAGTTATTTTGGTCATATGAATAGTAATAAAAAGTGGTATGCCTCGCTGAGTGCAGTAAAGGAGGTGCTGAATTCCTGCAAATAAATACTGGCGTGGTTATATTTGGTTTTTAAATGAAATGTATTTTTTCAAGCTTGTTCAGCAGCAGAGCTTCACATTTTGAATGTAATCATGCCATGATTACTAGAAACTAAAAAACCAAAAAACTGTAAAGGAGAGTTATACATACAAATGTATTTTTTCAAGCTTGTTCAGCAGCAGAGCTTCACATTTTGAATCTAATCATGCTATGATTACTAGAAACTAAAAAAACCAAAAAACTGTAAAGGAGAGTTGTATGTATAACTTGGCAATATTGCATAATTATCTTTTGCGTATGCAGACATGTTAAAATTAAGCTGAAATTATTATCTCTGGAAGCTGAAATGATGTTAAAATGGGAATGCTTCTGTTTGCACAGGCTGATATAGCACCACTGATGGCTTCCCTTATCGGTGTGCCTTTCCCCCTGAACTCTGTGGTAAGAAGTACAAATGTTTTTTTCTATGTTATAAAAATCTGTTCACTTTAAAGAAAGAAAGAGGTGTTGGGGACAAGACTTGAGGTGTGTGAGGAGAAGGATTATAGATTTGTAAAAGTGCTATAGGGTGTGAAGACTGCTTGTAGTTTTAATTTTGTGTGTATCTTCAGTTTAGAGTACAAATTAAAATTTTTTAATGGATGGTGTAGGGCTTTTAATTGGAGAGGCAGCTGGTTCTTTTGTAATCTGCAACTTCATACTCTTGAGCCATAAAAGTTTTTTGTTGCTTTGTTTTTAGGGATGGTAAAAATGCAATATGGTTTGAATAACACATGATTTTGATCATGAAAGCTAAGCCTGTAAACAAGCCAGTTCCTGCAATTTAATGTTCAATTATTTCTTGATTAAACTAGTGTACTTTCTTCAGATGTTATCTTGTGCCTCTAACTTAGTGAACAGTGAGATGGCTTTTTCTTCTTATTTCTCTCGTGTATTATTGCATAGTCCAAAAGTTGCCTCATAAATATTGAATTGACAATTAGCATTTCATTAGTGTGCTTTCACACTGCTAGTTTCACATATAAAACACCTATTTACAGAATATTTTTTAAAATATTTCTTCTGGAGATGTTGTCCCAGGGATTGCCCCCCTGTCTTGCAGTCATTGCTGGTTATGTGAGGAAAGCTGCCCAACACAGGGTGGCATGGGAACTGCTCCATTTCCTGCCACAAGTACTGGATTCAGTCAGGCCCAGGTGAGGGTGGAAGACTTTTAGGGGTATCAAAAATGGCATCTAATTAGAGGTTGAGTTGATATTATTTTTTAATATATAGTTTAGTAACCACTTCTGTTATTTATGTTTTTTGCATTCCTGTAGAAGCTGAGATATTACAAACAATCCCTATGATGTTGCAAATCTGTGTAAGAAGATTATTTTCACAGATGTTACATGAGTTATTTCAGCAGTAATTTGAAGTGTTCTTACTGCTTTTTTGGCCAGCAATTCAGTTAAGAGAAATTCCTGTTATTTAATTTTTATTTTTTTTTACTTATTATGTGTATTTTTCTTCCTTAGGGAACTCTACCTCTGGAGTATCTGAACACTAGTGCTCTTTTCAAAGCAGAAAGCATGTTTACCAATGCTGTTCAGATTCTTGAGCAATTTAAGGTACTAAACATATGGTAAAAAAGCCCAACTTATTTGAATAATAGTTGTTGCTATGTGTAAAATAATTGTATGACTTATCCTGTACATAGTGTGCCAAGTTGAAAGGATTAAAACTGAATGCACATTCATTTGATTGAATAGCTGTGAGACTTATCTAAGGAAGCTTGAAATACTTTAATAAAGAAGGTTGGTTGTTTTTTTCTAAAGAGAATGAATAACTTTTTTCTTGCTTCTTAACAAAAATGGTGATGTTTATTGGTGTTAATATAAACCTACTTGCAGCATGTAGGTAGAATGCTGATACCAGAGAAGGGAAATAATGCCTTTGCAATGGGGGCTGGGAGACAAGGCCTTAAATCAGGGTCAGTACACAAACACATCAGAAAGGTAAAAGGCTCCTGTGCATTAAAGAAATTAAATTAGTGGCCTAATTAACTTTTAGCTAATGCTGTTTTATCTGTTGTTTTGCTTTGCAAGTGTTCATCTCTGGCTCCTCTGACTTGATTCATTTAATATTGGATATTACATTATGAGAACACATGAGTGGTCCAAATAAAGGTTCTGTTCCACTAAGCAGTGGAGTGAGAAACTGTCCAAAACCCCAGTTTTGGCAAGGCATAGAAATACTCTGGGGGAAAACCATCCTGCACAGATAGAAGCTGAGACACAAAAGAACTGTTATCCTGTCTGGCAATTCTTGTTGTGATAGTGAAACAATGAACTAGCATGAGATGACCTGCATGAGATCAGCACCTTCAGCATCTTCTGTCCCTTTCTGAATGCCAGGTTCACAAAGGTTGGATACCAGGGTGGCAGTGTCAGCAGCAGAATGACTTTCAAAAATATGGTGGAGAGCTGGCATGTTAACAGGGGAAGTAACTGGTGGAGTTGGGTGTAAAGTTTGAAGCATGCTGATGCACCTCTGCAGCTGGAAGACCTCTGCTTTAAGAATTAACGATGACTCAGATATTTTTCAGTTAAATTGGCATCTTGGAGACTATTTAAAAAACAAAAGTAATTCTGCTTCTCCTTTCCTTTGAGCTTACTTTCATTCTGTAGTGCTGGGTGCTGTAGTGCTGGTTTGTTGTTGTTGGCTTGTTTTTAGCATTTGGAATTATCCTGTCTGCATTTCCTTTGAATTTCCTTTTCCTCTGCTGAAGCAGTAGACTGGCTTAGACATGCCAAGTAGATTTTACTCTTCCTGTGATGGGCTGACCTGACCACAATTTGTGCTCCCTGGAGATGATGTTGCCTTGGATAGATAGGATAAAATGTGTGGGTTGCCACTTCCAGCTGTCAGGTTTTACAAGTAGTGTGCTTAGGAAGTTCCTGACTGTACATTATGCCAACAGTCAGGCTTGAGTCAGGCAGCTGCAGGTGGCCTTGAAGATGTTTTGGAGGACCTAGGACAAAATGTCTCTGATGGCATCAAAACCTTCTCTTTTTGTCCATGTGCAGGTTAATTGATTTACAGTATTGCTCTGGTGGTGTTTGCTGCAGTGTACTGGTGCCTGTCTGGTGTAAATGGTGCTGGTTTCCTTGAGGGTGCTTGTCACTGAAGCCTGGTAACACTTCTAGCCATGTCTTCCTTTTATCCTGCAAACTGTAGAAGGCCTTCTGAGAAAAACCATGCTTCAGCCACTGCTTATTTTATTTACTTTAGAGCAGGTCTGAGTTTCCAGGAGCTCAAGGGAGTTGTGCATACTGGAGTATAACAGCCAGTTTCATGGGCAGCCTATTGACAGTGTGATTTCATTCCTTTTCCAAAGTCTTAGAAATCTTCTGTAGTCTTTTATAGTTTAATTCCTGATACAATTTTTAGTCTTGTTGCCACTTGCATGTAATGATTTAATGCTCTTTTATGCAGGTTAAGATGAGTCAGAAAAAGGAAACTACATTGTCAATTCTGTTCACACCCTTCAAGTAAGTGTCTGTAAAAACAATGTTTATTTTACCTGATTGTCTTACCACTTGCTTTGGTATTTCAGTGAGCTGCAACAACACATTTAGTCTCTTAAGTCTTTTCTGGATGGAAGTGTTTATCTGACTATGAAACTTTGCACTCGAACTCTATGCAATTAACTTCTTCTCACCAGAACTTTAAGATAGATTTAGTTTTTAAAATCTATTCCTTACATTTTATCTTCCATTAAGGGTTATTTGTCTAAGCTTTTTTTGACACTGTAGCTATATAGATTGCCCTGATTTTTTTTCTTGCTATACTTTGGGCATTTTTTCAGCATACTTTGGGAGATACAAGTCCCTATAGGGTCAGGAAGCGCAATCTGTTAATTTTTATATATATCTAAAAGTTAAACTAAGAATTGTTTCTTCTGTGATTTAAATGCTAACGAAGAATAAATGAAATGCATTGCATCCAGAACAGAAGCCTACAATGTTTAGCATTTGTGTTGCCTAGTCTTAGGGTTTCCAGGGCTCTTGAAGGAGTCTTTCTAGTGATTTGTGTATCTGGGAACTCTGCTCTAGTGTATGGAACAGTTACTGCTCCCCTCACCCTTCTGTCTTATCTAATTAAAGATTCTTTTTCCTTTTCCTTTCTTCTGTAAAGGTTTTTAAAAGCTTTGCATGTGATAGTGTTCAGTTCTGCTCACGGTTTGTGGAGTGCTCCAAAAATGCCTTGTCACCAAGAGCAGCTGTTTTCCTTTGGGAAATAGAGCAATGTTAATTAAGATGTTTAAATCATAGCAGCAGAAAAACGTACTTGAGTTGCTTCCTGTGAAGTAAGTTTATTGTTAAAGATGACTGCTGTCTGTGTGAACAGACAATTGCTGTGTTACTTTATACCTCTAGCTCCTTCGGAGAGAAAGGTTCGAGACAGACCATGAGACAAAAGTCAAGTCAATATTGGGCACATAATGAATCCTTTAGAACAAATTCTGAATAACAATGACAGTTGTATTATCAAAGAATTTACTGATCTACGTGAAATAAAATGCCCCTATGGAAAGGATGGACAGTTGTCTTTGATAAATGACTGATTACACAGCTCTTTCAATTTTACCTTTCCTTGAGAAATAAGACTGAGTCTATACAATAGGATGTGCTTTTCTTAATGCTGTGTTTATCTTTAAAGGATCTAACTATTACCAATTGCTTTATGGGTTGCTGTCTTTCCTTTTTTATGATATGTTGGATTAAGTGGAAATGCCAGAGACATTTATCACTTTGAAAATGCAACTGAAATGTAGTATAAACATATTGTTGCTTTGGTCTGGTCCATTGCAAAAATAAATTTATTTTCTTTAGGTACTCTACAATTTTTTCTGAATCAAAATTTGGATTAACAGGTGTTCCAGGAAACATTTTTATTTGAAAACAAAATAATTCCTTGGATGTGTGAATATCATGGATGGAGTGGTGCACCTCACTTATCAGAGAGAAGTGATAACTCTTTCACAATGTTTGACAGTAAATAAGACAGCGGTTAGCAAGATTTAGAGATAAGGCACGCTTGATTATTTACTGCAGAGGATGGGTCAGAAAAGGCTGTCATGGAGATCCCCCTGTTGTGTTGTGAGATTCAGAGAAGACCCCCTTACATTCTAACCTCCTTCTCAGAGGGAGTTTTGATGCATCTGGGTCCAGAATTAGTTCCAGACTTGGTCAGTGGTTGGTGTCTAAAGGATTATATGTGCGCAAACAAAACTTGAAACTAATAGAAAAAGTAATAAGAATCAAAACAAACCTGAAAGCATTATATCACTTCTGCAAATGCCTCCCATGTAAAACCACCACAACTTTGTGTTAGTTAGCTAAGATTCTAAGTTGGGCATGCTGTTATTCACTTTCCTAGGGTCTGTTGTGGCAAGGCATTTGTCAGCCTTAAGGAGCAGTCATTGCGTGTGGGGGAGGCAGGGAATCCACTACCACAGTGAAATGCCATACAGGAATGTTGTGGGGAGTGAGGACTTTCTTTGTTGCTTCAAGATGATGCTGTTTATTCATTCTAGGAAAGTAGAAAAAGACTCATAGCACGGATGGTCACACACTAATGTAAATGCTCACCCACAGTGTGCTGGGAGTAGTTTGGCCACATTCTGATTAGTCTTCCCAGCTCTCCTTGACTTTCAAAACTTGACTTATGTCTGGGAAGCTACCAAGGGGTCTTGTCCAACCTCTTACTAATAGTTGGGATGGAGTGGTGAACACAAACTTGTTTTTAAACAGATGAGTAACTTTCTAGTGCTCCAGCTTGCAGGAACCAGAGGAAGACTGAAGGTATTTTTAGGTGTGCCCCATCTATAGATCCAACCCCCCTTTCACTTGCAGATGAATGAATGTGTGTGCAGTGAACACAAGCTTGAATTTCTGCTGCAGGTGCATGATCTGATGAATTAGTATAAGGCAAACCACATTGGTTAAGCACACAAATTATGCTTGAGTCTGAATGAGATAGAGAGGGAAAGGCATACATGCCCTTCTGCTGTCTTTGCTGAGACACTTTTTTGGTGGTGGATAGAAGGCTGTAGAAGGGTATGGTTACTTTTTCAGGAGAAGTTAAAAATGAAAAGTTAGGGACATCTGCCTCCTGTCTGGAGCAAAAGTCTTGGTGTGCTGTGTTTCAGAGTCATTGGTATTTGTATGGAGGTTGTGTTTCTGCAGAGCTGCATGCTATTGGGAGTTGTCAGCCCAGGTTTAATGTCAGGTTTGACCCCTGATCTGTATTAACCTATGGTTGGCCTTACCTGCTGCTGCAGCTGAGCACAGTTCTGTGCTGTGTTTCTGCACTGCTGTCCTTTCATTCAGACACAAATAACTTCTTCCACCTCTGTTCATTTTCAGTTGCTGTACAAAGGAGTTATACTCCTTTTGAATCCTTCTGGTGCCTGAAATATCTAACTTGAAGCTCAGAAAGTATATATTCCAGCATATAATTCATTTCTGCTTCATAGTTTATTAGAGGTTAGTGAAGGGTAATTAATGTCTGAAGTGCTTTGGAATCATAGAGTTATGTAGAAAATTTTAAATACTTTGTGATTATTACAGATTTTGTGTTATTTCAGGAACTTGGTGACCTGAAAATGAACAAAGATATCTCTAAGAACTGAATTTCTTAAATTATTTCAAGATGTAGTTGAATCAAGTCTGTATAATAGTAATGTAGATATGACCTCCAGAAGAAATCTGAATTTAGAATTTCAGATTGAGACATTCTGGTTTTAGAAGTGCAACTACTAATGACTATGTCATTTTCAGAGGAGGGGAGAGGGGAGGATATGTTCACAAGCAATGTGTTCTGTAGAAATTGCAACTTAAGCCCAGGTTAAGTTCCCGTTAATTTTTTCAGTCAGAAATAACATTAAAATGTTTGAGGGAAAAATCCTGTTTTCTAGTTTGATTTTCAGGTGTTTTATTACAGAGTGAATAGAAAACTGTTCATGACCTTCAGATGCAATGACTCCAAAGCCAGTGTTTGAGTTGTGTGTTGAAAATATTGCACCAAAAGCATTAAGCTAGTATACACATATATATTTATGAATAAAATAAGTCTATTTTGAAAGTGTTGGCACCAGAGGAAGAATATTGAATTGATGTAAAGCTTCTGATTTCCACAGGGAATCTCATCCCTAGCAGAAGTGTGGCTGGCACAGAGGACAGGAAATGAAGGAGGCCAGTAGATATGTGCCCTTTCCTACTTGGATCTAAATTGCATCTCTCTGACATCCATCTGTCAGGTGTATAATGATGAGAAGGAGGATGGAGCTGATTACTGTGTTATGTGATAGAAACTTCAATAGTGTCTACTTGACCAGACATGAGGTGGGTTAGAGTTTTGGATAGCTCTATCTATTAATAAGGATGTGTCTGGCTGCCAGTAATGCCGTGTTTGCTTTATCAAAGTGCCTTCATCAAAGAACAAATCAGGGTAAAAGTGTATCTTGAGGCTACTTGTGAAACTGTTGAGAATACATTTCAGAAACTCAGCTCCACGTGTTTGATTCTGCAAGGCAAGGTGCAGTATCGCTTGCTGAGACTGAATACTTACCTGCAGTTCTAGTTGGATATATGAACAAGTTACTATCTGAAATTTGTTTCCTTCCCACTTCCTTTCTCTCCCTACCTTTTTTTCCCAACTACAAAAGACATTTTTTCCAAAACCATTTGCTTAGCAAAATCAGAGGCTTTTCTCAGAATTCTGAGAAGAAAAGCACAATGCTTTGACCTTTCTGTGTAAGGAAAGGAGGTGCCAAGATGCCAGATGCTTTGAAGGAAGTGAGAGGACAAATCTGAAGACTGCTGACAGAGGAAAACTGACGTCCAGGATAGTGAACTATCTGAGCTTTCTGACCATTTGATGTACCTTAGGGCAACTGCCAAGCTGGCACAGCTCAAACACCAGTGTGCCAAGGGGCCAGATGCTACTGTTGCAAAATCATTCCTAAAGTTGGTGTCTCTGGCCTGGGAAGTAATCCTATAAGAAGTATCAGGACAGGGGTGTGTGGTGAGTAAATGGTGCATCGGTGTTGCCCTAGAATCTGAGTCACCAATTAGTGCAATTTTATTGTCCCCACAGGTGCAAAATATTTAAGATAATAAATTACATAAAAGCACAGGAGTCCTTTTTCATAGTTCAGGTGTATCCAGTGCTTTCAGGGATGGCTGTGCTTCCAGCTGGTCAGGTTCTGGTCCCTCACAGTAAGATGGCAGGAGCAGTAGTTTAAGAACCACCATACAGAAAAAAATCCAAGAGATGAACAGCTAAAGTATAATCAGTGCTTGCTTACCACTAGCTGTGCTTTTTTATTGAATGTCTTGAAGTTTTTATTGATAATGGCTGGGGTTTTCTTATCAGGAAATAGAAACTTGACTTTAAATAAGATTCTTGAGCCATCTTCTCACATATGAAAAATCTCGTACCACCTTATGCTGCATTTTTAAAGTAACCTAATTGTCTGAATACTACATATTAATCATACCAAATAATTGCTTTTGTGTGCATAATCAAGTTATAACTTGCATATTTATGTAGACAGTCACTGCATCTTTAATGTGCAGTGTAATTTATTTAATAAAAATGTACTTCTCACCATATGAAAATGTAACTCTTCTTTTGCTCTCTCCTCTAGTATGAATTGAGATGTAACTTCCTTAAACATTTGTGTGGACTTGGTGCAAGGAAGTATCAATCATGTAGAGGCTTAGTCTTTCCACATAATTGCCCATTATGTATTTTGTCAGTGTTAGAAAAGAAAATAGAGTGTAGAGTGTCTTTGAAGATTACAGAAACTTCAAAAAACTGCCATGTGCACAAATACCTCTCTTTTCTTCCTTTCTCTGATGGCTGGAGATACAGTACTACATTGTTCCCTCTGTCTGATGGCCTTTCAAAACTTAAATAATAGATATTCCCACAAAATTGACATTTGGATCAAAGTGAAGCAAGTGATTTCTTTTCCACCACTGAGCAAGGCAGGGTTCCTTAAGATATCAGTACACCCTTTGCAACATACTATTTTTGTTCTGTTTAAATAAATTACATTTATTGAAATAACTGGTAATATGTAAAGTATTTGTGATACATGTGATAATGCTTGCAAGAGCAAACATTTAAGCACTGAATGCCAGGAGGAAAGGGTGAAAATACTGCAGAAGGGAAGGATAGTCTGTGATTATTCTGGCTGCATGTTCGTTGGAATGCTTTGTGTCTTCAGAGGGCCTTTTTTTTAGCAGAAGCACTGATTTATCTGTAGGGATTTCAGCCCCTTCATCCTGTGGTCAAGAAGGGAGGACCAGCAGCTTCCATCAATTCCAAGTGAACGCTGGAAAGGCAGCCAGCCTTTTCCTTTGTCCACTTCATCCCCATTGTGTTATCAGGTGTGAATCTAGGCATAAGGCTGCTGCTGGAACTGCTGGCACAAGCCAGCCAGTGTGGGCACCTTTAGCTGGTGTCAGGAGACAGACTGGCAGCCTTCTCCCTTCCACCCTTGGCTTTAAGGACATTTGTATATACATCAAAAAATAGAACTGCAATGCTGTAGAGACAAAGTGCTCAAATGAAAATAATGGCTTTGTATTATTTTTTAAGAAAAGCCCTCCTGTTTAAATAGTTAAGGTAGCATCTCTTCAGGGAGAAATCAATGCCTGTTCTTTGGCAAAAATGTCAGCTTCTCTCTCACTGAATGGGCCGTGTCTGAAGCATGCTGCTGCTCAGGGAGGCTGCAATCCTCTTAGAAGGCAGACATCCTGCTGGTCTTGAGTTTCAGCAGTGCACTCAGGAGCTTTTAGTTTGTACATGAAAAGCAAACTGGCAGCAGCTTTTGCGCAGGAGGACTGGATGTAATTGGATTTACTATCAAGTAGGAAGTAGGTAAAGTCTTTAGAAGGAGCTAAAAGGCAGGTATGTAAGATAAAATATCCCAAGATTAATGTATATTTCTCTATTTCCATGTATTATAAATCCTTTTTGGCCTTTTCATGGAACTTGTGAGGCTTTGTGCAATGAGAGTGAGGGAGGATTTCCAGCAGGTGGTAGGAGGGGCTGGACAGAGAATGCTCTGGTCTGGGGCATGAGGTAAGGGGCAGAGACAGGGCTCTTTCTGGATCCCAATAAGAAAGGCCCAATAACAAATAGCTTAATAAAATAGCTGTTTTAATATTAGGAAATGAACAGAACAATACAGATAGCAAGTAAATCGTACATCCCTTCAGATGCTGGGCACCTGTGTTTGTGGAGCATGGGATCAGTTTTCTGGCAGTGCCACACAGATGCTGGCTGTGGAGGCATTACCTTGCTTTGCTCATTCAAGCTGCTATGTGATTTTCAATCAAGAAGTCAACCCTGATGGTAATTTCTACTGTCAGACAGAGGGGTGGCTCACATGAGAACTTCTTGCAGCTCTTACATACATGAGGACAGGCTGGCAGTGTAATCCCTGTTATGGAGTTGGAATTGCCTGCAGGCTCCTCTGTTCCTACCAGCTGACTGGGTCTGTCCCTTGGCCAAGGTATTTGGGCACCACAGGCCTGGGTCTGCATAAGGTATGTGGATCACTGACTCCTTGATGTGCCATGGTCTCCTGGTTAGGATCAGTATGGGTGGTCTCCCAGACATCTTTTGGTGGCCAAGGGGCCCTGCTAGTAGGGCCCAGCCCAGCACAGCTCAAGCTGTCTGCTCTGGATGCAGCTGCTTCAAAAATAGTCACTAGGGTTTAGGATGGGCATGTACGATTGTGGAGCAGAAGAGGACATTACAAAGCCACAACACTGCAGATACCTAGATCCAGCTCATTGTCATAAATCATAGATAAGTCATTGACATAAATCATCATGTATCTTGCAGATGTGAGGACTTGCAGCATTGGCAGGGTGTTATGTACAGTCAGCACTTATCCCTCCCCTGCTAAAACAGAAGAGACTTTAAAAATGGTGCCTTTCTTCTCCTTGAAGGATGTTCCACCTTTCCTGAAAAGCAGTTTCCCTTTCCAAGGCTGTGGCATCATGTCCTGCTATGGCTTTCTGAACAAACCCCCTCCCCCTGGAAGATCCCTGCATCCAGGTTTTCATTTCTGGTTTAAGGGGACCAGAGGGACAGTTTTGGAGTGTGGTCTCCTCCCTTCTGGCCTCTGCTTCTCTGAAGTTCTTGCCATAGTAGTTTACATGCAAAATATGCTGTATGCAGCCCAGTTACCTTAATTGCTTCTCTGCTCAGTGAATTGGCAGCTGGCAGTTTAGTTGTCAGCTCCTCTTTCTCTCATCTTTGTTATCTAAGGGATTTACATAAATATCCCAAGGCACTATGCTGTTGAATATGCTACATCAGGGATTCTGATTTGTGAATATTAAAGGCTATTTTAATTCCTGAGACTTGACAGACCAGGGTTGGAGCATTAGCAGTCAGACCATTTCCTGCGGCTTCACCGATGTCCTGCTGTCCTCCTCTGCATGTTTGTGAATCTGATGAATACAAAAGCATAGATGTACTGACAGGCTTCTGCAATGTGTCAGTAAACATACTTTTTGCTACCTTTGGCCTGTGGAAGTGTTTGTGTCCTTCTTTCATTTATTTAGGCTTTAAAGGACAAAAACCTCAGAACTTAAAAACCGGAGCCTCCTATTTACTTTCTTAATCCTTTTCTTTCTTTTGGAGTGTCAGCAATGCTTTTTAATGCTTCTTAAAAGAAAAAGAATAACTGAGTTGCAAAAGTAACTTACTACAACCCTACAACTACACTACCTGACTAAAAATTTAACACATTAGTCATAAACTCCAGAAATACAAAAACCCACTTGAAATTTAGACCCTCCAAAACGGAAAGTCCTGGCAGTAGAACAGCAGGAACAAAGAGATTAGATTAAGTTGGGAAAGGGAATATTGTGGGTTCTGAGCTTTATGAAGCTGTAATAAGCCCTTTTGTGTAGGTGTATGTAGAGCACATTTTCTTTTAAAAACATAACTCTAGTATACTAAAAATAATGACTGTAATTTTTAAAATCTGCAATCAACATGCATCTTTTAATTATGAATATGAAGTTTTTCAGGACTTGCCTGTTTTAGCAGCTTACCTGAAAATATTTTAGTAAACAAGTAAAATTAAGGCCATCTAAACAAATTAAGGATCACTGAGTTACCCATCAAATTGTTTAATCTTTGAAGCTTCACTCTTTGATCGAAACTAAAATGTATGCAAAGGATTGTCTCTTTATCTCATAGTATGTGCTTTCAGTCTGTCTTTGGCAGATACTATAAAACAGTTATTTTTTTCTGAAAAGGCACATCTAAAGAACTGGAATTGAATTCATTTTGAAAATGGGAAAAAATTGGCTTCTGGCCATTAAAATTCATGTAAATAGGTAATTTGGTGAGGTCCATAGAATTTAATAGCTTTCTTTTTCCTGATCATTGCCTCAGGTAACATCATGTACTCTGTATTGCACAGCAAGTTCAACAGAAAGAAAATATCATGGTTCCAGACTTTGATTTTTGAAGTATTTACTTGGTCAATTTTTTTCCCATTTTGTTGAATGAATTCAAGTTTTTGCATCACTTGCCATTTATTGTCTTTGTGATTCTTCTCTGCTGCTGATGAAGTGGGAAGTTTTCTCTTATGCATTTTATTCTGCTCCTGTAAGACTGCACAGTACTTTGAAAAGTAAACAGGAAGCAAGAAACAGGAGAATGACAAAGTTGGGTTTGGTTGTGATTGCACTGTCACCAAAATTAAGTCTCTGCACTCATGGCTTGCTAACTGGAGTGAATTTGTTGTAGAGCAGAAATAAGTGTGCAATCATGTTTCTGCACATTAATAGTGTTGAATGCAGGCAGAACTGTGTCTCTTCTCTCCCATTACCCACGGGATGCTTTCTAAGATACTGTCCTGTTGTGCCCTGGGAATGTTGGAAGGCAGCTCTCATGGGAGATTGCATTTTTGAAGCCTGTTGTTGCACTGGCTCAGTTGCTTTTGAATAGCAGCCCTGCAAAAACCTCAGTCCAGTCTGCAGACTTTTTGCCAGCAGTGGATCAAATTATTGCTTTGTGGATCAAAGCTGTAACAGTGGGTCCTGTAAGTACGATTTCAGCTGCTTGCAGAACTGCTGGAGTGGAAGCCATCTCTGCTCTGCAGTATGGCTCTCTCACAGAGGAGTGTGTGGCAACAGAGTTTGAACATACTCAGCTGATTGCTGGCAATTTTCTCTGATGGGGAGAGAGCAGAGAGGCCCTGGCACCTGCCCCCTGCCATGTCTGGATGGCAGAGGCCTCAGATGCTCTGTAGGGTAGGTGGTGTCCACAGAGATGGGCAACTTTATTCTGGGTGATTTATTTCAGGTTGCAAGTTACTCAGGTACAAGGGATCTTTTTTTCTGGAGAAGAGGACAAGAACCTGTAATTACTCAGCAATTTAGCAGAGGAGTTTGCTGGAGTTGTTTGGGTCAGTGTCAGTCTGATGGCTCTTTTGCTGCTAACAATTCTGGAGTTAGAAATTTCATAGCAAAACACGTGAAAAGCTCTGCTTTATGTGGTGTTCAGAAGAAGGTCACCTATACAAAATCCTATCATGCTATATTCAAATGGCATTGCTCCATCATGAGGTTGGCACAGGGGTCTAGGGACATATTCTTTCGCTTTTTAGTTTTGCATCAACAGGAGGAGCAGGTGCTTTCCTGCCCATCTCCCAAACAGACAAAATGAAGAAGTTATAAGACTGCTGAACAGCTACATCTGATTTGCTGCTGGATAAGGGTCATAGAAACGTGATCACTGTCTTTTTCAAATCTTGGCACTCTGAAAGAGTTATAGGATGTACAATATTTTATTTTTTTCTGATGGAGGCACCTATACAAAATCCTATCATGCTATATTCAAATGGCATTGCTCCATCACGAGGTTGGCACAGGGGTCTAGGACATATTCTTTAGCTTTTCTTTCATAGCAAAACACGTGAAAAGCTCTGCTTTATGTGGTGTTCAGAAGAAGGTCACCTATACAAAATCCTATCATGCTATATTCAAATGGCATTGCTCCATCATGAGGTTGGCACAGGGGTCTAGGGACATATTCTTTCGCTTTTTAGTTTTGCATCAACAGGAGGAGCAGGTGCTTTCCTGCCCATCTCCCAAACAGACAAAATGAAGAAGTTATAAGACTGCTGAACAGCTACATCTGATTTGCTGCTGGATAAGGGTCATAGAAATGTGATCGCTGTCTTTTGCAAATCTTGCCACTCTCAAAGAGTTGGAGGATGTACAATATTTTCTTTTTTTCTGATGGAGAGAGTGAAAAGGTAGTGATAGAAAGGTGTAGATATGCATGAGCTGACATAGGTACCTGGGGTTTGTGAGTGTGTGTGAATAGGTAAGCAGCTGAAATGAATTTGTTTTCATCTGACAATGAGCTAGGCAAAGATCTCAGTCTTTCTCTTGTACATTTCATCTACAGGTCTGTGGTCCTTCCTTGACTTTCATTATTAAATCTGCAGCATTATAAGTGTTCAACTAATACAGACACAAAGGGGTTACTTTTTATAGCAGAATTCTAGAAAATGTACTGTGCAATAAAATTACCATAAATCTGTACCCAAATAACCAGGCATAATAAAATTAACACAGTAGCAGTGGTGGATACAGATGTATTTGCAAGGCATCTCCTTCTGTTCTGAGATTTTTTTTTTTATTTCATGATTTGTCTGTAGCATGCTACCTATGCTGTTGGGGATGGTAATTTCTGTAGTGTGATGATAAACAAGACTCATTGGCCAAAGAGAGATCCCTTTGACATTGCTATGGTGAATGTACTTCATCACAGTCTTGTTGTGAATTGCTGTCAAATAGCTTAGCTTATATGAAGCATGAATGATGTGCTGGAAAGATTAATTTTGTCAGGTATACCTATGACAAGGGTAACTAACATCTCAGAAGGGAGAGTTTACAAGCACTTGCATGATTAGCCCAATCATCTTGTTTCATAATTAATTATGTTTATTCATGGATGAAGCTGTGATTTCTCTCTGGAACCAGGAAGTTAATCTCTGATAGCCATAATGAAAAATAAAATGACTCTTCCAGAACCACCATCATTTTCTGTGAGGAATGTAGTCTTAAGTCTTTAGAATCCTGATGCTGTTGTGAATGTATGTGTGTTTATAATCTGTGTGATTATGGAGTTCTTGATTTTTCTTTCAAGTTAAAAGTCTGAGGACTAGCCTTTACAGTGCATGTGTTTTGCAATACTTTTAAGAAAAGGAGGACAGAGTTGAATCCACTGACTGAATTCTCTTTGTCTGTGCCTCTTAATAGGACAGGTATTTTTGTGTTATGGAAAAAGACCTCAGGTTTTACTGGCGAAGACTATTCATCTTGAATTTGTTAGAATTGGATTTTGATGGTGGATAGCTGGCAAGAGCATATACATGTATACCCTCATTTTCCTTCTAGAATTGACAATATTTCTAATAGTGATCAGTAAATTCACTTCATTGCTATTAATATTAATTGCATGAATATGTGTATTAAGTAACCTTGAGAATACATTGACTTTTGCTAGTGCCTCTGGGATGCTGTATAGTAAAACACCGGGCAAAGCTCTGATCAGTTTATTATTTCCTAACACTGACTTCTGCTGGAGACCTTTAAAATAGTTTAAGTTAAAATCACGTGGTGCTATAACAAACAATTTAAGGTTTATCTTCTCAGATTTAAATTTTCTGTGTGGTTTTGGTTTTTGGTAAGTCTTGTCGATTTTATAGAACCACCATTTCTAAAGTCCAGGGTTTTTTTCATAAACAACTTTCCACTTCTGTTCATGGCTCATCTTCATCTCTTTATGCTTTCTGCTATATCTATATTTCTTTTAAATCTCTCATCTACTTTGTCAGCTTCAGGAAGGGAATCGGTGTCCTCAATGGATAATAAATTGCTTATGGTGAACTATGCCCATTTTTGAGGGATTATCAGCATATTTGGTAACCTTTTTAGACTGGTATAAACTACAAAAATTCTTTAATCACTTCTTTGCTTTTTTATTTAATACAGAGATAAAAAAATACCTTAAGATAATGATCATTCCTTACATTTTCATAGTTCTATATGAATAGTCCTTAGTTTCTGGTGAAATTCATAAATTTTACAAAAACAATAGTTAGACAATTGTAAATTCAACCTCTTGAAAATTATATATATGGAAGTAAGGTAACATGTGTGTTATGATGTTGGCTATTGAAAATTAACAATGCACCTGCCAATGGTAACCCAATTTGACAAAATAATTGCTTTCAGTGTTTGACTTAGTCAAAATTTTACTGTTTGAAAACCCCATTTATTCTGTTACACCATCCATGTACGGAGATCCTAGGTGCTGTCCTCTAAGAAGGAATAGGTAAGACTATTGTTCATTAATAATATAATAATTTAGTGAGAATAAAAAGATAATAGGTGGGTTATAGCTAAATGACTAAAGATCTGAAGTAAAATATGATTTTGGCTTGGAAGAAATTTGCATTGAATTTGACAAGGATAGAATTTGTGGAAAACAGTGTGTGTAAAACAATAAAAATGAGACAGGGAACATAGGAACATCTTGAAGGTGTTTAAGTCCTAAATAAAGCTTCTGAATATTCCAGATTTTTTTTTAATCCTGACCTAAAAACTAAGATATCTTTTCTTTTTTTCTTCTCTTTTTTCCCTCCTACTTTTCCTCCTCCTTTTATTACACATGGTGAAACTCCCATCTTGAGTGCATGTTTTGCTTCCTTTCCCCTACCAAACAATTTAGCAAAATCTGAAAGCCACAGATTTCCTCAATGCAGGGTTTGGGGTCTGGTTTGCCTCCTTTAAGAATTGTTTCTAATTGTAGCTTTCAGCCTGTGGAGGGGCTAAGGTTGGCTTCCACAGAGACACATCATGAAGGTGCAGAAACAACCAAAGTTCACTTTGCTATTTTTCAAGTCTGGTTTATAAAATCCTCTGTTTTCCCCTCTAAGTTAAGGTGATCAAACTCTTACCATGACCTTGTGATTATCTTTTTCTCCCTTTTTCCTTTTCCATGGGACCTCTTTCTTCCTACTTGTTTATACATACCACCCTTGAATTCTTTTCTAGATTGAAAAGAGATAAACATTTTCTTAATACAGTTACTACTGTACAGGTAATACTCTTCTCAAAAGTAAGATTAATTGCTGTTCCAATTATTCAGTGTTTTGGAAGATTCCTGCATGATACTGCTGTGCTCTGAACTTAATGAAATAGCATCAAAATATACCAGGATGTTACTACTAATAAAAATTCAGGTTGTTCAGGCACAGCATACTTGCAATATATTTCATGGCTCAAAGGATAGTGTGTATGTATTGCTGATGTATTTATTAAGTACTGTATCAGCCTATAGACTGGGTTGTAGGGAAAAGAGATTCATGGCTTTTTGGGAGCTGCAGAAATGATTATTTCTGTGCAGCAGCTGCATGAAATCAAGACCTGTCCCCCTGTGGTTCAGCTGAGTGACCACATGGGCAGCTGCTGCTGATTTCAGTGGTGAGAGTGACCTGATTTGGCACTGCCTGAAACATGAGGTTGGTGGTCATGAATGAGGCATGTAAAGGAGCAGGAGAGAGGATGGCAGGCAACTGGGCCATTTTGTGCTGTGGATGCTGAGAGCTGGTGCTGTGCCACTGCCATGTTCTGGAAGGTGTGAAGGAAACCTGCTGTATGAATTCTCTGGCTGTCAGAGAGCTGTGGCCCATGGTGGTTTGTCTGTGGTGCCAAGAGCGACAGGGACTATGTTGTGGCTTATAATTTATCCAGGGTAAGCCTGGGACTCTCAGGCCTATTGCTGTCCCTAAACATGGAAAGAAAATGGTACAGGAGAAACAACTCCTTCTCCCTTCATTTGGTGGAGTTTGGTTGACTGGCTTGTTTGTCCTGGTTGCTGCTTTCTGTAAGGGAAGAATGGTAGCAGTTGTTTAGGTTGATGACCAGATTCATTAAAATCCAAGAGATTTTTATCACTGACCTCAGTGTAGCCAGGTAACTGTGTTTATCCCCTGCTCTGGAGGTTCAGCTAATAGCTCCTTGAGTAACAGGAGAACAGTCATGCTTATCAAAGAGTGGATTGTTAAACATCATCTACTGCTAACATGGAACGGGAGCAATTCACTCAGTGCTGTCTTATCAACTGCTTACAGCCATACTCAAATCAATTAAATTACTTAATTTTTCTGTATGCCATGCTTCCTGTCCAGAGCAATGGTCAATAATAATGCACAAGAGAGATAATTCTCAGCAGTATTAGATGGGATCAGCTACATAAATGTCTATTAATGCAGCAATTTTGAGATAAGTAAAAAAGCAGCTGTGTTGACACATGTGAAGATGAATGCAGAGGAATAGATTAGTCTCAATTAACTAATTGCTTCTAATGAAGTTCAGAATATTTTGGTTTCATTACAGAATAATTATTTTAATTGCAAAGTTAATTTTTTCTGCTCGTGAACAGGAGAAATGTTAATATCTCTTTATATTGTTGTACAGACCACTTTCTGCTTCTGAACAGATCAACTTTTTAACAAAAATAAGACTATATATTCAGCAGCAGAAGTACGATGAAGCGGTAAGTCTGTTTTTGCTATATGTAAGGGGTTTTTTCCTTACATTGAAATTAACTGAGAAATAAAACTTTTTTCCTTCCTTATGATACACATCTCATTAACTCAAAGCCCCACTGTAAATCCTCAAAATTTTACATTTTTAGACCAATTCTAATAAATAATACTGACTTGCTGTATTTTTTATCATCCTTAAACTGTTTGTTACTATTTCATAGTATAATGACACACAGTGTGTGTTTTTATTTTCCACACTAGAAAAGAGTAAATGGAGAGATAAACTGAGGAATGTAGTTCATGTTTGCACTACTTAGACTGCTACTTGCATGAAAAGAAAGTGTGGTATCTTGCTTCATCGTAGTTCCTGCCTTACCTGATCCTTTTTTTCTACCTGAACCAGCTGTGCTTGGTTTTACTTTCACATTTCAGTGTGGCAGACTGGGAGCCATACATTAAATTATGCTTCTCAGTTCCAGTATTACTTTCCTAAGCATTTGCTAACACTCACTGTGTGACAGGGTACTTGATGGGTGCAGTTCACCAATGCTTGTATTCTGATGTTCACGGAAAGAATTTGTAGAGCTAAATGATACCAAGAAGTCTTTCATTTTAACAGATTTGGTTTGGTCATTGACTTCTGTGTTAAAAATGATGAAAATATTTAATATATAAGATTATATTTAACCTGCCAGGCACATGGCAGACTTCACTTATGTGTTAGGGATTAGTTCTTTTTTCCTAAATTATTCTTAGGGTAATAAATTACTATTTTATGCACAGGACAGCTAAATCTATTTTATGCTTTTTTACTTGCTTTGTTGTAACTTGGAAACTATTCAGCTAAATAAATTGATCTATTTTGCTGTGGGAGAAGGTTTTCTTTTTGGTTTCTTAATACTTGTACTTAGCTGTTACGTTTACTGATTGGAGACATTTTATACATTTCAAGAGTAGAACTTGTGATTTTGAATTGTTGCTTATATGTAAATTTTACTCCTTGTTTGTTTGAGTGCTCCAGGTATTCAGGTTCACTCTTGATCACTCACACATCAGACTTGTGCCTGTGCCTTGGTTATCCTCAGCATCCTGTATTGCAATGCAGAAAGGTTCTTCCATTCCCAGAGCCTGGGGTTTGGATGATTGTTTGCCTGAACCTTGCAACTCTTTACATGGCAAATATGCATTCAGAATTGTACAGAATAGATCTCTTTGGGGGTGAGTTTGCCCACTGGCAGACTTGTGATCTCTTCAGTAGTTGCTGTACCTTTTCCTGGGTTTGTTGTTGTTGAATCCCAACTGGATACCTGCACATATAAAAAAGCTTCATTGTGTATGTTCACCTTGTTATTGTACTCTTGCAAGTCACACAGATGAGCTTCCCACCTTTGGATAAATCACAGCACACGCAAATGGCACGGTGGGAAAACCCATGGTCTTTATCATGGTGTCTCCCCAGTAGAGGTATTGAGTGAGGGGACCTGTGATTAGACTGGATACAACCCTTCTTGTTTCCAAATGGGTTTTGAAATTGTCCCGAGAGTTAAAAGCAGCTGTTCTGTAAATGCATCTGGGACTCCAGTTTAGTTTCTGAATTCACTGCTGGTGCTTGTGGTATCAAGTACTACTGAAGTGGGGAACATCCAAACCCAGGCAGGGAATGCTTCAGGCTGTGGAGAGTGACCATGTTTCAGATGCATCCATGAGCCTTCTCCTGTGTAAATGTGCCTTCAGAAGCACATGTTTTTTAAGGGAGTAACTTAACAGTCAAATGCTTGTGGGAAAACCAAATGGCATGCTTGGTAGCAGGTGATGTTCAAGGTGTGCTACCTGTGTGGCATTCACCTTCTAACCACTGGACAGGGAGGATGGTGGAGGAGCCAGGTGATGGCTGACTTGATATCCAACAGGTGTCCCAAGCACTTGGTGCTGGCCAAAACTCTACCTGAGCATGGAGAGGACACATGTCCAGGAGTGGTGGAGCTGCTTGAGCTCCAGTTGCTGGCAGTTAGGTTGGTTTGTGGAGTGGGGAGCTCACACTCTTCTAATGCTTTACTGAAATGTTTTGTCTGCCTCCAGGTATCCCTGTGCAAAACCCTGATTAACCTTGCTTTGGAAGGCTTGTCTTACTACCACACATATGATAGATTATTCCTGGGTCTGAGCATTGCCCTGAGTTTTGTGGGCTGGACAACTTATGTGATTTTGGTGATTATCAAGGCTCATACCAATTTGACCAAGACTGTTCCAGCTAATAAAAAGGTAGGTTGGAAGCATTCGAATTTTTTTTTTTCTATCAGTTTTCCATATTACATGCATGCTAAGTGACTCTGTGCAGGATAAATGGAATACCTTACCTTGAAAACTTCTTTTGATTTGCTGTGGAAACTGGCAAGCCTGTTGAATTTTCCAACTGCTGTAATCCTGTGTGGTGTTGCTGTTAAGTCCATTGATTAGGATCAGTATTCCTAAGATATGTAAGTCTGAGTGTGTTTCTTCAGTTTTTCTTCCTACAGCTTTCCATTTGAGTTTCTAATGCAAGTGTGAGAAAACATAGTGATTTGAAACTATTAAAGGGCTTGTCTTTAACGAGGTTCAGTTTTCCCAGGTTTAATTACCCAGGTTTAATTTTCAGTATTAACAGCACTCTGTTGTTTGGAAGAGTACAGATTTCAAGCTTCTAGTTTTATTGATGCTTCTTCACTGTAAGGCCAAAAAAACACCAACCAGCATGTAAATAATTCCTGCCCTCTCTGGTAATTTTACATCTGTTCTTAGAAACTGTGCAGTCCAATAATGGCATTTTTAAGGTGTATAGCCTGTTTTGATAGGTGAGCTGTGGTTTCACAGAGCAGTGTGTTCTTTTGCTCTTTGTGATTTGCAAGAAGACTTTAAAGATGAAGGAAGCTCTTTTTGACTAGATTATTATGGTTTGATTTTTCACAAAGTATAAAATTCTAAGAATTTATTTTCAGTCATTCATCAGGAAAAGAGACCTCAAAAAGGTGAAGAAGAAAAAAGCTAGCATTTCACTAGAGAAGGGTTAAAGCATTTGTGGGGAAGGGGACATTGTCCCAAACTTCAAGAATTTGTTTCAGAATAAAAGGAATTGTTTCATTTTGTAATGTAGGTGAGAATAAGCACTCGCTTAACATCTTTACTGCCTTCAATATATTATTCTGAGAAAATTCCTATCATGCTGTCTTGAGGTTTTTACTACTGGCTGAAATGAGATAGTCTTGACCTTTAGTGAAAATGCTCAAACAAAATTAAAATGGAAAATATTCATAAGTGCTGTGCTGCATGATTTAGTTGTTCTTTCATCAAATAACTGAGAGGAAATAATCCAGAATGCATGTTATGTTAGATACAAACAAAATAATTACAATAAGTAGGCTGAGTATCAGGCATATTAATAACTGCATTAAGGAAAAATTTGCATTCTTAGTTGACATAGATTTTAATTTTGTGTATTGATTTTACTTGTTGAAGACAAATTTAATGCTAGTGACACTGGCAGAAAAAAAAGTTGGGTATCTTAGTTCTTCATCTACAGAATTTGTCTTCAGTTTTCATAAGAGGCCCTTTTCTGTAGGCATAATTTCAGTGTTCCTAAATACTTGGAGAATCACAATGTGAGGTTAATGCTTCATATAGGGGATTTATTTGGTTTGTTGCTGATATTGGAGCAACTTAAAGAAATTTGCTGAGTGACTAATCTACCACTGACAAATAGTCTCCTGCAAAGCACACCCTTATGAAATCAAGAAGCCTCTGAGTAATGAAACAGCATGTCCTCTATATATCATCTTTAAAAGTTTTTGGCTTCTTATGCTGTGTATGAAAAAAAAGATAATTTTTTTCTTTTGGTGTAGAATGATGATTTTCCTAGCAAGAAGTATAACCTTTAAATTTATTTTAGATATTCACAGAATTGCAAATCTTATTTCCACTTTCAATGCATGGCTGACTATATTGGACTCTGTAGTATTTGTGTCGCTGCATGGAATAAAATGTTGATTGTGTGTGTTTACTCATTCAGTGATAAATTATACTCCATGCATATCATATATATGCATATTCATTCTGTCTATATGTCAGCAAATGTAAAATTTCAAGCTAATAAAGCAAAATTGCCCTAGGTCAGCTTTCTATATGACATATCTTTTCTTAGGTTAATGGTGTATCTTAGCAAAAGTTGTATTTTAAAAATAATTTAGAACTTGCATTTGCTGTCATTTTAGATCAAGGTAGTTGTACATCAGTTACAGGGAGGGGGAGCCAGAAAAGATGTTAATCCATCTAGGTGAACTGTGAGCTGATTGTCTCTTCTTCTCAGCATATTTAACACAGTTGTGTATCTGTCTACCTAACTCTTTCAAAAAAGTAGCGTTTGTGCAGAAGAAAACAGTGTCTGTCATTACCTACACTAAAGCTGCCTTTGCTATGTCAAGTTGTAATACACACAGATGAAATTGTTTATTTAAAACTTGTACGTAACTTTCCCTTACCAGTAGTTCTTCTGGTATTTGAATGTCCCTGAATAAGGAAGAATAGTTTAATGACCTGACAAAAGGCAGATGTAGAATGACTGTTTAATGCTTCTCTTTGCACAAACAAGGGATTTCTGCTGATGATTAAGAACTGACCTGCCTATCTGAGATAACCCATGTAAAAATGTTCCTTCTCTCTTTGATGTTTCTCCTTAAGAGTGTTCTCAGTGTGAGGAGGTGTTTCTTTGAGCACAGAATGTTCCAATCTTGTATCTATTTTTTTTCTGAGAAAAGCCCAAAGCGGTACCTGTAAGTCAAGATGAAATATCATGAGTTGTAGCTATGGGGCTTTTAGAGCTGTGCAACACTAGTTCTCTGTTGTATTTTGAAATAGCGGGTCCTTTGAGGAAGGAAGTTTTTCCTGGGGAAGGTTGGTCACAAGCCTCCTTTTGCAGCTGTTCCTAGATCCTGAATAGTAGTGAAGTTTTTTCTGGTAGGAGTTAATGCTTAATATTTTAATTTAATTAGTTCTATTACAGATGTCTCAGGCAGGAGGAGGAAATGTGCTGATGGAATTTTCATTAAATGCTTTGACTGTAAGGCTATGAACTTGAACTTGGTGGCTTATATTCCAAGCCTGTTTGTAGAATCTAAATTTGACATTTCTTTTTCCCAAACCCCTTAGCATCTCTGGCTTCAGATAGATTCCAAGTATCCATTGAACATAAATGACATTGCATATATTGGGCTTCCAGATTGTACAAATATGTCTCTCCCATGCAGATTTTACTGCAGGACCTTATGAAGAGGCACATTTAGAATTAGATCTTCAAATCCTATTGTTGTTTTTTGGGGTGTTTTTTTTGTTTGTTTTTTTTTTATCTGGCTGACAGCTTTGTCTAGAGTTATGTAGAGACACATGTCAGCTTGCATGGGTGTGTTAAAATAGCATTTGTTGTACAGTGTAACTAACAAATGGAAAAGAGAGTGTAATTTAAAGCATTTTATTGCTGTTAAAAGAATTTTGTCCAATGTTTGTATTTCAGAAATCTACTGTTCTCTTCTATGGTTTTGCCTCTGCTGGAATGATAATAACTTTTTTCCTGTTGATTCAAAAATGTCCTTGGACATACTATATATACTGTCTCTTGCCAGTGCCAGTATGGTATGCAGTTGTGAAAGAGTAAGTAAACAATGCAATTTATTACTACTGTTTTATAAGACCCAGTCTGGACTTCCTTTTTGTAGAGAATTCAATTTTTCCCATAAATTTGGGAGAAAACTTCATTAAGTGTTTCCTGAGACATTCCAAAGGACTCTGGTTTATATTTCAGTTGACATAATGAGTAGTGTCCAAACTGACTGATACAGTTGCCAATTCTAGAAGATCTCTTTTCTATTAGCAAAAATAAATTAAGCTATTTCCATGAAAACATAATTTTAGTACTCTTGCAACTGTTGCAAAAGAGTGCTAAAATATTTGCTAATACCTGTAGCAGCTGACTTATTTTGCAAAATGATCCTGCAAAGTGTCTAGTCTGTGGAACACCAGCTACTTTCAGAGAACACATGCTAGTCATGTTGAGGAATGTGCTCCCATATTGAAATATTTGTCTTGTTTGGGTCTCCTTTTACTCCAGGCCCAAAAATGCTTGTTATCTTCTGATTCTTTTTACTTTCTTGATCTACTGGCAATTTGTAGCTACCGACTCAGTATTATTCAGAGAAAATGAGACCAACTGCAGTTCGATAATGAGCTGTCTCATAAAGCACAGGAAAAGCTAACAAGGAAGGTTTTTCTCTCTCTAAAGCTTCTGAATGTTTCATCAGTTATGACAGACATTAAGCACAACATAACCAAAAATATTCATATACTCAGAGTCAATTTGGGTAGTGAATAATCTGAAGCTTGTCCAGACACTGGTGAAGATGTGCCAAATATGGGAGGAAAAAAGCTGGAGGATTTTATTGTAGATTTTCTATCAAGTAAAACTGGGCAGAAGGATCATCTGGCCATCAACCATGGGGTCTAGGAAGGAGTAGCAGTACCTCTGACTTTTTTTGTGCTCTGACCCCATCCTTGCCCTGTGAAGGTAAGGTGCTAAATTATTTATGTGTTTTTAAAATGAATGTCATCTTGCTCCATCATTTTGAACAGAATTCCTGTCATTCAAGACCTTGCCACAAATGTTTTGTCACTTCATATTGGTCAATCTATAGGATTCCTCTTGGTTTGTGTACTGGGAATTGAAATACTGGTAAGTATTTTATCCTTGTGTATCAACAGGGTATCTCATTTCTTATATTTTACCTCTTTGAGGAATTTGTGTTTGATTTTCAATTCTGTCTTGGATTTTTTTAAATTAGGTCTTCAGCTTTTTCTACCGCTCTGCACTTTCTGTTGGCCTTCTTGTCTTTGCTGGCTGGCCAGTGATCACACAGCTGTGGGTTCAAGCTAAGGTATTGTATTGCTTTGGTGAACAGCTGGATTGCATCTTAGGATGTTGGGAGTACTTTGGAATGCTGCTTTAGAGTCTTATTCAGTTATGCTCTGTTTCCCATCTCTGTCATAAGCTGCATGTAGCAAAGCAAGGGAATTTAATATGCTCTGGATAGATCTGTTTTACAGCAGAAGTAATGAGAGTGCTTCAGAGTTTTGGGGTATCTATGGGTTAGCTATCAGTTTTCTGTTGTTGATGACTAAAAAATGCTTGACTCAATTATAAGAAATGCACATCATTTATCAAACTGTTGCAGTGACTATGGTGTTGATGTGTATGATTGGTGAAAGTGTCACCCTTTAACTAATATGATCATTTATTAGAAAAAATATTGAAGATAATGGAAAGACAATTGTCAGCTCATTATTGTCTGCAATCAGCTGGGACAACAGAGGCAGCTTTCTGTATTGTTTTTCTTAGGAAAAAAACTCCACCTTCATGAAGTGGCATGATATTTAATTTAAGAGGCATTTCTTCAATTAATTGATTCCAACATCTCTTATTTCAGGGGATATATGAAACCTAGGGTTCTGGGATAGAGAAGATAGAGAAATGGAGTCAAATTGCTAAGTCTTTGTCTCCAACAACTGCCAAGATGAAGGCTTGTGTTTGTTTAATTTACAATTTTTTGTTCTAGTTGAGTAATCAAGTAACTTGTCTTAAAGGTGGATATGCACAGATGATGTTTGTAGCATGAAATTTCCGTTCAGTAATATGAATTTGACTTGAGCTTGAAAAATTTAAATGAGACAGCTCTTAATGTTTTAGTTAAATAAAACACCCAGGATAGGGGTTTTTTTTCATCCTAGCAAAGAGTTTCAGGAACTACTTAGATGATTATATAAATGAAATTATTTTCTGTATTACATTGAAGTGTTGTAATACCAATGACCCCATGGTGTTTTTTTAAATTTTTTTTTTAGTTAATCCTTGGTGATGCAGGGTCTTTGCTTATGGGAGATGCTAGTAGCTGTTAGTAGTTCACTGAAGTATTTCTTTATGATTAGACAATTGTCTGTCCGCATGACCTCCTTCTTCTTCTAGACAAAAGCATTGATCTGGACTCTCCTGTGTGTGCTCCTGGCAATATTTCCATTAATGCCTGTTGTAGGAAGAGAACCAAACATTCCTCTGGTGTAAGAATCTCATCTTGTTCTTTAAATTTTTTATTCCCTCTTTGATTCAAAATTTAGGCTGCCTTTTGGTATTTGTGAGGACCTGCATTATTGAAAGCTGGCTGAGACAGGAGTTGAAATTCAGGGTTTAAATAACATGATTATAGAGACCTTAGGTATTCACTAATGAGAATGAGAATAGACTTTTAATTATTTCGCCACATCCATTTGTTCTTTGTGTTTTTCCATAATTTTTTGTCACAGGAAACATTTCTCACAATATGAAAATTTGCACATTTTACAGGAAAATAAAAGGCATTATTAAAAGAGAAGCTTCAGTGGGGTGTAAATATGGTCAACAGCACTATCATACATAAATAAGAATTTAGGCAAAAGCTATATACTTATGACAGCATCTTTCAGAATTTGTCCATTCAATTTTGAATAATTTAGCTTTGATTAGCACTCTGTACCTAATGAGATATTCAAGGAAATAAAACAAACATGGTAGGCAGAGCTCTCTTCTTCCTCTTTGTTTCTGTCTCTTCTTTTTCCACTTCTGCTTATCTATCCAGAGTCTTCTTTTCTGGTATTGCTTGTCTGATTTTCTACAGTTGTTGTTGTTTATTGTTTGTTTTTCTAGTACATCTTTGTTATCTGTCCCTCTCCTCTTGTGAGCCACTCTTTGGGCATAGGAGCATTCTGTCATATCTGGATGCAATCCAGGTGGTTGGCCTGAAGGGTTAGGCTTGTGGTCTCTTTGTAGTTACTGCAGGAAAAGTGAATTTACCCCAGGGTGCAATGGCTC
The DNA here is from genome assembly GCF_014805655.1 of Passer montanus. NCBI lineage: Eukaryota > Metazoa > Chordata > Aves > Passeriformes > Passeridae > Passer > Passer montanus. The sequence continues at coordinate 1,173,910 of NW_024357281.1, read as the reverse complement.
CTGCTGGCTGTGAGAAGATACCATGCCTCAGCAAAGCCAGGATGGGATTTGAACAGTGAAGTATGGGATTTGAGCAGTAATATGTGATTGCAGATAAAATTATGAGCCCAAATATTTTCATTATTTGCATTCTCCCTCCCTCGGTATTTTCCACTGTGTTTTAAATCTATCTCTGAAGTCCTGCTGGCTGTGAGAAGATACCATGCCTCAGCAAAGCCAGGATGGGATTTGAACAGTAATATGTGATTGCAGATAAAATTATGAGCCCAAATATTTTCAAGATTATTTGCCTTCTCCCTCCCTTGGTGTTTTCCACTGTGTTTTAAATCTATTTCTGAAAACCCTTCTTAGTCTCATTCCTTGGGCACATTAGAAATACTGAGCACAGATTTGCTTTGACTGTGTTACAGCCTCTCAGCTGTATAGACACATATATGTATTTCTGCTGGTCCAAACTGAGGTTTTTTCCTTCTTTAGAACATATGTGCACAGCTTGGAAATCAAAATGGAATTAAATTGCCTACAGATCTTCCTCTCTGACACCTCTTTATGTTCACCTTGCCCAGCCTGTACATCTTTCTATTTATTCTTCTGATGAAACATTTTACCTTTGAACACTCTGTTTGTCTGAAACTTTTCAAGGGAGTTTTGAAGCTGGAAAGTTTTGAAGCAGCAATTAAAAATATATGTGACACTTCAGGATGTTGCAGATAAGTTGATGCTGGGGGAGAAGATACAAGAGGGAGAAATCAGAAAGCCAGTGAGAAATCTGTGTTTCTGTTCTTGGGCAGTGGTACTGTCAAGTCAGGGCTTTTCAGTACATTTATGAAACTTGTATGGTAGGAGCAAGGAGCTCCTGAGTCAGCTCAGTCATAAAAAGGAAACATGGGGATGAAAGCAGGGCTAGATAATCCAAGAGGAACCTGGAGATACTGAATATTCAGGATAGATTAGGAAACCCAAAGTGTTCCTGGGGTTGAATCTGGTGTGGGATGTCAAGTGCAACAAGACAGTGTACAGTAGCAAAAGAAATTTTTTATGATGTTTTCTGAGATTTTATTGTTCTTTGGCTTGTTTTTGCAGAATAGCAGCTGGTTTGCTGACCATCTTGATATCTTTCTTCTCGTTGGCATCTCTTTGTAAAAGTGAAAATAAGTACAGAGATAATGAAGATCTGAAAGTATATTTTTATCAGGTCAGTTGTTACTTTTCAGTAATTCTGAATGTTAGAGGGTTTTTATGTGCAAATTTTTACTTCTAAGAACATATTTCTACCAAGGCCACAATTTTCAAGAAAAATATGATTTTTCCTAAGAGTTTTCTCCTTGGTTATTTGAAGAGGACCATATGCACATCTTTAAACATCATCATCCTGTGTTCTCAAAAGCCCATCCTGTGCATAATTATATTGCTTCATATATCAATGTGCATATAGATTTTGATGCTGTGCTTGGAGAGTTTGAGAGTTTTTCCTTCCTTTGGTCTGTGGATATCACTTCCAGTGACCTTTGCAGTAGTTGCATGTGCAGACTTAGGCTTGCTGGTTTGGGAGGCTGACCTAGTTCTTGTTTCTGGCTGTAGGAGAACAATTGGAGACTGATACTGAGCTGGTTTTTTGTTGGTTAAGTCTTCTTTCAGGTGAATTATATCTTTGTGAAATAGGTAGGTTTTTTCATGCTTGGAGCTAATTAAGTTCTAGAGAGCTTTAATATTCTAATAATATCTTGCATGTCTGCTGTCCTCTTTTTTTGCCTTTTCTTTTCCCCTCAACCTATTACAAGATAATAGTTTAATTTCAGGACCAGCTTTATCTGTTATGATTTAGTGTATGCTGGAGCTTCTTGCTGAGCAAAGCAATGCACTCATTATATCAGTGATTTAGGTATGGAGCTCAAATTGGTTGAAAGGAGGAAGGGAAAGAGTAATGAATGCTTAAAATGGCTTTAGCTGAGCATGAATGCATGTCAAACATGGTGGTGATGTCTCTTAATTTTTTCAGCCTGTATGTGGAAAAGAGATGTCAGTTCCTTTCCTAAGCATTTAAAACATAAATTTCCAGTGTACGCTCAGCAATGGATTTCTTGCTGGAATGCCTGAAAAAAGCTTACACTGGGTGGGGAAGTGAGGGAGCAACCCAGTAAGTCGCTGGCCAACCTCAACTTGCCACACAACTGCTGCAGTATCTCATGATGATGAAGAAATTGGTGCATAGTGAAAAAGTAATGCCAGACTATTCTTGAGCAAACATAGAGAATCAGGAAATTCACTCACAGAGTGATACTTAATTAGAGGAAAATGTTCTGCCTGCTTATTCTGGAAGTAACATCTTCATTTTCCTCCCAACTTTTAGGAGGATCATAAAGTTCCTCAAATTGCCTCTTAATCAGAAGATATTTTACAATAGTGACATCTAATTACTAGTCTCTATTAGACTTTTGTTTCAGTACCTTAATTGGAAATGGGAAATATGGGATCCACCATTCACATTTTGGGTAGAGGAAAGGATTGGGAGGTGAGATTATTCAGATGCAGAGGGATAAAAGGACATTACAGAGGCATTATATGTGTTTCTAAATAAATTTCTTGGTTTGAGGTTAGGTTACATTTAGTTGCTTTGAAACATACAGGAATACAAAAAATGCTTGTCAGAATACTGGTATTTCTAGTCAATGAAATTCCCTAATTCTACTTTTATATTTTCTTTTGAGTTGGACTTTTCAGTGGGAACAGGAAGGGATAATCTTCAAAAATGCTCATTTTAAGATCCTGAATTTTGGTTACAGCTCCCAGACAGTTTTAAAGATGAGATGAATCCCCTAGTCAGGGGAAAGTACCTGTTTTGCTGTGACAAATGGTGATCAGGCCTCTGGCATTCAAATAGATAAGCACACTCAATCAGATTCCTGCTCTGCATCTGACAAGGGATTTCTTAAAAGTAGGTTTTGCAGGTGTCCCCTAAGTGGTGTTTGGAGGCAGTCATTAAAGGTTATGCCTTCCTCTGATAATGCTGTTACTTAATGTTTGGGGTCACTGATGAGTTAAGCCTAAGCCAATCTAAGCAGTTGATTCTGTGATCTCTGAGAAGTCATTCAGTAATGATGAAAACAGGAGGAATTCATGATCCATCAGCTAGGCTGCTGCAGTGCTTACTGTATAACTTAATTTTTGCTGGAGAGAGTACCAGTTTCTCTTTGCCATCCATTTCACAGGTGATGCCCAGTTTCTGCCACACTACTGAAATATGCTGTTTTCATTGGTTCATAATGTTGGACCAAGTTATTCCCAGGATGCTTGGACTTCATATGTTTCCAAGGTCATCAGTTTATTAGTTTCCTCTATTAGAATTTTGGAATAATTTTGGTTGAAAAAGACCTGTAAGATCAAGTCTAGCCATTAACCTAACACTGCCAAGATCACCACTAAACAATGTTCCTAAGTGCAACATCTACATGTTGTTTAAAATAGAAGTCAACAGTAGGGAAACCATGTCATTCTGATGGAACCAGGGGACAGGAAAGGTGTTTCAACCAGCCTTGTGGCCAGATGTTCCTAAGTGCAACATCTACATGTTGTTTAAAATAGAAGTCAACAGTAGGAATCCATGTCATTCTGATGGAGCCAGGGGACAGGAAAGGTGTTTCAGCCAGCCTTGTGGCCACCTGATGATGCTGGTTCCCTGCCATTCTCCCTATGGGTCCTTAGGGTGCTTAGGAGAGCTCCCAGCCGGAGTGGCTGGCAGTGTGGGGACTGCAGGTGTCACCCTTGGTTTCTTCTTTGTAGCTGTGTCACCTACAGGTGTGTGTGTCTGAGACCTGCTCTTAAGTTGTTCAAGAATTTTCTCTGAACATCGGAGAGGGTTTTGAAGGATGGCGGGAGACAGATTCTTAGCTCAGTTTGCCTCTGCAAGTTTCTTCTGCTCAGTTCCACGGTCTTGGAAGTGTTGGTGAAAGCCAAGACCAGTTTGAACGTTACTTAAAATGTGAACACAGATTCTCAAGAGCACTTGCTGAGCCCTTCCCTGGACGCTGGCATGGATTTAGCAGCAGTTCCTTGTGCTTACTAATGTTCCCAGGTCATCACAAGTCTTCCAAGGCACAGTATATATTATGGAGGGTGACACAGAGTCAGTGCAAAGTGACTTCAACAGTGTCTAGGGGATATTGGAGGAATTACCAGAGCTCATGATACCAAAAAACTTGATAATGTCTATCAAAGGGCCCAAATATAGCAACAAAAGTGTCCAAAATAAAATATCTGAGGTCAAAAATTCCCTGAGCTTTTGGATGCCTAATGTTTTGACCTTGTGTATTGATGTTGCAGAGAAATATAAGGTATATGTTCTTGTGGCCTGAAATTAAATAGAAGTAGTAGATACTGAGCACCTGTGAAACTTGTCAGAAAAGAATGCTGATGCTAAATGTATCGTCTGGGCTGATCCCACTAGGTATCACTGCAGTCTAGCAGGGAAATAGCAGCTATTCACATGGTACAAAGTGATGGATGTGAATGGTGTAGTTGCACTGAAAAGGCACGACTGCAATTACATCTTGTAATGCAGTTTTAAAGCACGTGTTTGCAAAGTACTGTGCATGCTTGATTTGCCTTTTAGTGGAACTGCAGAGTTGTGAATAAATAGCAGTAATTGAAAACTTGGCTCAAGCATTTTCTTGGATAATTGTCACCTTTCAAAAATAACTGACTCATGGGGTAATTTTCGAAAGGTTTTTTGCACGTACTTGATGACTGAATGGTGTCTCGAATTAGTCAAAGAAAAAAACCTCTCCAACTTCTCTGCTTCTGCAAAGCCAAGGGTTCTGCTTCAGGTGGTTCAGTCAATTCAGTTGGGGGGCAAAAAACCCAACAGCTTCTTTCCATCTCCTAAAAGCCACTTCCAATTTGTTCTGCTGCTGCTTGTCTACTTCCAGGACCCTTCCCCTTCTCCCTGTACCCGATTCTGCAGCAAAGCCAAAGGCTCTGCTTGTTCTTTGTGGCTGCTGTTTGAGGACAAGCGCCCCTTGAAGGACTGGGGGCTTGTGTTTTCTGTGGATTGCAGGCATGTTTAAATAGTTACTCTTGACAAAGAGCATAGCATAGCAAATCATTGGTCCAGGTCACTTGTGGCTACTATTCTAAAATAGCACAAATAAACAACAAGAATGATAATAAAAAGTAATCTAGATAGAAGGTTTTAAAAGTCAGTAATTGTAAGTTATAAAAAGTTATAAATTCTGATACTGTCTTTGACTTCCTGTTCTTGTGGTGATTCAGATGAGGTGTTTATGCAACTCTAAAGCATATTTACGTATTTAGGATGGAATGGCAGAGATCCATACATTAATTTTGTGTTTCTTTGCCTGATTTCTTCTTTCTAGATGTTCAGTGTTGCACTTTCGACATATGTTGTGGGCAGTACCCATAACAGTCTTAAGATCAAGCAGGGATTACCTGTAATGAATCAAATTATTAGCTGGATGACACTAGGTAAGAAAATCTTCCCTCTCAAACTTTTATGCTGGCAGTTTGTGGAGTCTGGGACTGTGTGGGGGATGATGTCACTTCTTCATTAACGTATTTTCCTTTATCTGACTGCTGGTAATTCTGTATGTTTGCTTTCCTAAGTGAGTTTTTTTGAGATATGTGTTAGTCTTCTGAAATAATTGTCCTTTGTAACTTTGTGATAAAATGAAAAAATACCTTTGATTTACAAATAGCTTTATCTTCTATTTTTAGTGTTCTGAATATTTTGAAGACTACTTTTAGGGATAAATGGCATAAATGCCCTTTTTGTTTCACTTGGAGCTGGATATGGACGATCTGAGATGTTCTGCCATCAATCCAGTTGAGCACAGGGAAATGACCAAAGGTTGTTGCTGTAATTCAATGTAAACTTGAAGCTTCAGCAGATAGCAGTGACCCTTGTGGAAGTGATTTTGAGAGCTGCTTTGCAAAACACCTGTGAAATAATTATGATAGTATATGTTTGGTATCTGTTAGTATGTAATATTAAAGAAAAAAGCAGTTTGCAAGTCGATGAATTTTTCATCACTCAAAAATCTTAGTGTGATTAAACAGAGCAAATGGAATTGTTACTAGACTTCTGGAATACAGTGAAGCAATACCTTTCATATTTCAGCTATAAAATAATTTCTGTAGGGCTCCATTAAAAAACGTTGAGCATTGTTTATCCCTGAGTGATCTGAAATGAGAGATTTGTTTTAGAGCTAAACATATCCCATATAAATTTTGATAGCAGCTTTTTGCTACAAGTTGAGATCAGGAATTTAAACATAACTTAATGAAAGAACTGTGGCCCATGTACTTGCTGGTTGTCTTGTACGTTCCTGTACTGGTGACATTGTTTTAACTTAAGCAGATCTTGTCAGATTTAGCAATCTTGCTTCTGTTTGAGCAAATGGATTCAAGATTAAGTTCAGTGATTGTGATCAGTGTGTGTGACCGATGCTTTTTTAGTAATGCATTTTTCTTTGGAGCATTTTCCTTTCCATCATGCTCCCCTAACTCTTTGTAGCCTGCTAAGCTAAGTGGGGATCTCTGTGTGGATGAATTTCTCGCAGTTGTAAAGTCAATGAAATCGATGAAGTCCTGTTTGGCTTACAGGAGCAGGAATTGAGTGTAAAGGTAATATTTCTCTCCTGTGTAAGGATGAAAGAAAAACATTTTTCATCTGAGAGATGATTCAGGCAGTCAAAGAGGTTTAGAGTTATGAGGAAAAAGTATATTAAAAATTCTCTTTGTTGTGGGTGATGATAAAAATAAAGCTAACGGTGAAGTAAACTGTAGGTACTCAAAATATCTACTTGCTGCCACAGTAGTGTTGAATATTTTAGCAAAGTCTTTCAGACTGGAAGTAATCATTCTAAGTGAATATGATATACAAGATAGGAGCTTTGTGTACTTGCTGAAATTGCTTTCCATAATTAAACACAGAAATAAGCAGGTAAAACACTAAGGCATCCAACATGTCCTCAATACTCCTCTTGGAGAGAAATGCCATGTCATTACCATAACTACAACTAGCACCTGCCTTGTTGCCAGTGTGTACCACAAACGGGATACCATAAGAATTAAGGTTCCAAACTCTACTGTAGCTTTTCCAAGGTTGGTGGGATTACAGGTGGTCCAACTCCTCTTTGTCTTTTTGCGTAGTTGTGGAAGAATGGCACTGTTATTGAACTCTTTTTGCATTTCTGTGTATTTATAGAACTAGAAACACACATTTAACAGGATTTGTTCATAAAAATACTGTTTTATTATTGTGTCAGGATAATATTAATAGTTCAGAAGTTTCCTAGGGAATTTTTGCCCCCCTTCTCAGCTATTTATCCTGATTAATATGAAGCCTAACTTTAAATTTAAACTTTGACCTATTTTTTTCTGTTTTTTTGGAGAAAGACTGATGTTTGAGGAACCAGGCAAATGAATTCGTGATGGCTGGGTTCCTGTAGGCCTGTGTCCAAGTGGCTTTAGCTGTAACACTGTATGGTTCATACAGTGTACTTCACTGCAAACATTGAGGCAAAACCAGGAGGTGTAACAATAATTCAATTGCTTCCCATGTTCTTCAGAACCTTCTTAATATTAGCAGACATTTCTAAATGAATGTATATTATGTCTTAAAATGTTCATCTCTGAGAATTTATCATAGCAACTTGCTAATTTTTGAGGGATTTGTGTCACAACTGTGTGTAGGGGTCATATACAGAAGTTTGTGTAGGTCAGCCAGAAACCTACAGATCTTTTTATGATTAATATCTCATGTATTGCATCAGAGATGGAAGAGAAAGACTAATAATCACCTACTAGCCACTCATCTGTTCTCATCTATGATTGCACTCAGAGTGATACACATCTGATATGTTCAGTGTCATTCACAGAGGCCAGTTACCATGCTGAATTTTATTTCCAACTGTTCTGACTTTCAGCGAGGTCCCTGGAGTTCCTCCTTGAATTGGCCCTTCTTGGAGCCACTTGAAGTTGCTTATTCTGTAAGTGTAGCAGTGGCCAAAGCTGAAAGGCAGGAAATAAAACATACTGACCCTCAGGACTCAAAATCTTCCACACCTCTCTTTCATTGATATGTTCACTATGAATACTAATGGATACAATGATGATAATCACAAGGGAGTACTTTGCATATCTTATAGTTTTGTGTTCCTTAGAGTGATCATTAATATTGACTAAGTGTCAATGCAATCTTTGATTTAGTAATGTGAAGTTCATATACTGCAATGAAGAACCACATGAATGTTATTTGTCAGCATACTTTTTTAGAAACATGCAGTTTTCATATTAAAAAAAAAAACATGTTTAAAGATCATATCACAGCAATGCTTGTCCTTCTCCCTTTCCCTTCTTCAAGCCCTGGCCATCTTCCTTGTTTTTCTTCCTCTTTGCCCACTTCTGTAGTAGCCCAGTTCCTAATCTAGTTACAAAGAATAGAAGGCCAGGTTGGATGGGGCTCTGGGCAACCTGGTCCCAGTGGAAGGTGTTCCTGCCCATGGCAGGGGGTTTGGAACTAGGTGATCTTTAAAGTCCCTCCCAACCCAAGCCTTTCTATGGTTCTAATCCAGTGGAGCAGTGCCTTTGTCACTGCAGTTTTGGAGCTGCCAGAGGTCCTCAGGGCCGTGGTAAGTGGTTTTCAGAGTAGTATTGAACAGTCAAGTTTGACTGGATTTTAGGGTAGTGCTTTTACATCATCTTAAAAATGTATTAACATTAGTAAATGAGAAATTATAAAGACTGTGACATGGAAAGACAGAAATTAAAATGATACAGAACTGAAATTACTTTTGATGAATGTGAAACATTCCAAACATTGTATTTTCTTTAGCAAAACTAACTTCTGAAAATAGAAGGTCATACATGATCTGTATTGAATTTCTGTACATAAAATGTCAGGAGTTGAGGAAAGTTATCTTGCTGAGGATGCAATGTTTTGCATGTTGTGACTGATGTATCTCTTTTTATTGCAGTTTTTTCCCCAGCGTTGCTGCTACTGAGCCCCACATTTCTCTTTGAGAGACTGTTCAGCATATTGCTCTCCCTGATGTCCACCTACCTGCTCCTCAGCACTGGGTACTTCATTCTTACTCTGTTTGAGTTGGTTTTACATACAAAAATCCAGGACTATATTTGAAACTGCTTCATCTCATGCACATTTCTGTTAAAGGTGTAACATGTGCTTCCAGCATTTATCTCCTTGTTTAGTTTACCAAATAAAATTTCAGGGAACCTTTTATGTTCTTCCTTGTATTATAAACACAGTTTGTTGACATTCCTTTCAACTAGACAAGGCAGTGGCTGGAAGGGTGTATGTTCAAACAGTCTTGCACCAAAATAAGAAAGTCTGGTTTAGTTTATGCCTTTTACTGTTTAGACGTGTGCTTTTCGGCTCACAAACAAAAGGAAATAGCATCTCTCACAGCTGCTCAGCACTGGTGTCTAGTTATGGCTTAAATGATGTGTGCCAGGAAACAGGTAGCCCTAAAATGAGGGAAAATTGTATTCTGAGAGATTTTTGTGGAAGTAATTTTTTTTTTCAAAGGGATGTTGTTTCCCATAAAGACTAGACCTTGCTTCTTTTTGGATAAAAGTCAATTCCTCTGATGCTTTAAATGAAGAAAACACTGTGTCAGCCAACCCTTTCTTTTTTCTCAGACATGGTAGTTTTTAAGAGCATAATTAATGGGGAGTATAGGAACTGTTCTTTCCGCCTCCCCTCCCACTTATCCTCTGGATTTAATTACACTGGAAAATTAAGTGGAATAAAACATCTTGCAGCAGACATTTTGCAGTAGCTGCCTCCTGTGGATACTCTCATTTTAGTTGAAGCATCTCCTTTCTTTTTTTTTTTTCCCCCAGTCTTCTGCCTCCCCTTCCTCCCACTTCCCCATTAAGATTTTGATCCTAATGTTACTCCTGACTGCACACACATTCTTGCACTCAACCTTCTTAGCCTGTGCTGGCTGCTGTATAAAGCACAAATGTTGCTCTCTCTGAGGCTGGCAATCTCCTTCTCTGTATTTTGGCCCTGCATCAGACCACGTAAATGCTGACAGCTCTCTGCTGGCTTCCTGCAACGTCCAAATAGATGAAAAAATTTTGGAGTGATTCTTAAAGAAGAAAACAAAACCTGAGGCACTGGTGCCAAAAGTGTCCAGTGTTTCTCTCCTCAGTGCACTCTTCTAGCATGTAGTGATAACCCAGCACATTGCCTGGGTAATTGCAGCCCCTCTCTAGGGCTGGTTTAGTGGAAATACTGAAGCCAGCCTAAAAGCATGGTTGCATACAACCACTTGTCATCAACTCTGTTGAAGGCATTTAATCTGAAGGCAAGTGTAGACCATTATAAGGGCTGTAGTGTTTCTATTATTGACAGCATAACTATTTCATCTTCATATTTAGCTGCCTGTGGTTCTGATAATTAAAATGGAAATGTCTATTCAAAATTTTTTATTCCAATTTAAATTGCTTTGTAGCCCAGCAGAAGCAATCCCAAGATTGACTGCAGTGATTTCCTTATTTTTTAGACAAACAGGTGTTTGTCTAAGAAGGAAAAAATAAAAAGGGAAACATTTACAGTCTTGTCAGTATCAGTATTACAGTCAGTATCAGTATTATAATTTTATCCTGAAAGAAAAAAGCCTGGGAGGTACTGTAAAGTGCAACTGGAGAAACTAAATGTTATCCAATTTCATTTTACACCCTTATGTTATCTGGGGGTATTAATCTCTCACATAAATACGTTCTTACTTTGGAATTTGAGTGCTGTAGGAGCCAGAAGTACTCCTCAGAGATTGGGGGTGTAGCTAGAACAGCTTAGTGGCCATGGTTAGAGTGTGACTTGATGCTGTGCTTGTGAAGGATTGAAATACAGTGAAGAAAAGAGCATTCCACTGAAGTGAAATGTAGTGCTCCTTTTATTATACAGATGTGTCTTTCCTTAAAACAAAACTGGGATCACCATAATGAGTTTGTGTGATTAGGTCCTAAAGAGACACCATCTGTAGCTGCTGTTTAAGTTGAACTGTAAGCCCTCAGTTCCAAGTGGGTCTTATTGAGAAATATTCCATTTTACAAAAATTTAATGTCAAATAGGTTTGGGGTTTTTTTTCTTGTTTCTTTTGACTTTATTCCAGTTTTGTTAAAATTAAAAAAGGTGTTCGTCCACCATTGTGGCAGACTTTGAACAAAAAAATGCAAAACATGACAAAGCTGAAGCAAACTCTGTTTCTCCTGCTTTTGCCATTTAACTACTTTATGGCTTTAAAATTCAACCAGCTGTGGATATTTGGAAATGGGGAAAGAAGGGGGAAAATGCCACTAAGTCTCGGTATATTCTTTGTGTGAAGAAAAAAGAAAAGAAACACGTCAGCATTTGATGTTGATCAGTTGTCAGCAATTGCACTTACTATGATTATTACATTACTTTTCAGATATGAAGCTCTCTTTCCACTTGCACTGTTTGGTTTGATGTTTGTGTGGATAAATATGGAACAAGAAGCACTGCAGCACTATGGTCTTTCACTCAGACCAAAGGTAACAGCTCTTGACAGATTTATCAATGTAATTAGCAGCCTTATTTGAGGGGCTTTTTTTTTGAGAATGTAATAAATATTCTGAGTGGTTTTCAGAGAGCAACACTTCGTGTTTCTTTTCAGTTTGGGAAGCCAGTATTAGCTGTTTCATGAACTAGGAATATGACTTTGTAAGTAAGATTTGTAATTCATGTTATGGAAGATATTGCACATCAGAGCCATTTCTAGGAATGCAGGAAGACAGTCTGGCTTACTAAGACGCAGTGGTATGGTCTGTAGGCTACAGAGCTGTCTCTGTCAAGTGCAGTGATAATTCATCATAAGACGCAGTAGCTCTTCAGAGTAAGTGCAATGTGGCAGTAGCTTTTTTGGTCTCATCACAGATTCGTGAGTGAGAGGCTGAAATGAAATTATTTGATTTCTGAAAAAAGCCATAGGAAGTATTAGAAATCTTAATTTGACTTTGTCCTCTCTTTGGCCAAGGATGGAGACTTATTTCTGTTTAGATTGACAGGGAACTGGAGACCAGCTTGGAACTAGCACCTTCTCAGATTTGCCTGGAGGAGGAAAGGGAGTTTTGTAATCAATGTAACTTCTTCACCTTAAAATTTAGTATATTGTCAACAATTTGCAAAGGCCATGCTGCTTACACTGCAACTTAGCTCTTAGGTGAGGTGTAGAGTTGAACAAACTGGGCCTGTGCCTCTGTTTTGGTCAGATCCAAAGTGCCAGTTACAGTAGTTTGGGTCCTTGGAGACAGGTGGGTGTGCACCACAGCTCTCCCTGGCTTCTCCCAGATGAGCCCTCCTGGCTACACATGCATGGAAGTGGCCAGAGTCACTTGAAGAAGAGTGTTGGTACACATCTTTCCTTCCTTTTGCAGCTTATAATAATTAGGGAAAAGTCCTGGAGGTTGAAACCTGAGCCAAGACAGTCACCAGAGTGAACCTGACACGTACTGTGGTTTTGTGGTGCTCCTACAAGCAAGACAGTTTTGAAACTTGAGAGAGCAGGCTTTACCAATTCAAAGCTAGAAAAGAGAAATACAAATAGGAATAATTTTATTTTTATGCTGCCTTTACTTATGATTTGTGTGATGGTATTTTGTAGCATCTTAAGCAATAGAGATGGAATCTGAATATCACAATTATAATTAGTGTGATGCCACAATTGTGACTGAAGGTGTTTAGCATCTGTGGGATGTATTTTTTCTTCCACTCTAGAACCCACTCTATCTTTTGCATCTTCTTACAAGCATCTGTGATGCTGGACTAGCTGCTGTTGGTCTGGTGTTCTCTTCATTGTAAAATAAAATTCATTTAAAGTAGTATTCAACACTGATAAACACTTCACTAATCAAACGCAAATTCATAAGAACATAGGTAGGCTGTAATTATATTTTGTCACTCACTGTTTGTCAACATTCACTCGAACCTTTTGATTTCATGTGAAATGAACAATAATGCTTACCCCTGCTTCCTATATTTACATTAGAAAATATCATTCCTAGAATGCCTGTTAATATATACTGCAAAGTGAATCTTGTATTAGATAATGCAGCTCAATTCTCTGATGATGAGAGATTATTTTAAATTAAAATGTTATCAGTCTTGAATGTCTATTACTTGATTTTTTTCTTTTTCCCAATGTAAAGGAGTTCTCTGACCTCTTAAATGCCATGAAGATAATTTCTCTTCAAGTCAAGTGATATTGTGTAGAGAGCTGAGTAGAGGAGACGGAGAGTATTTTACTATTTTCACTCACAAAATAAGTCAAATGAGGATAATTGCAGTCTTTTATTTCTGAGGATCTTTATCCATATATTCATGTGAGCAGTGGAAGAGTATGTGTGTAGGAGGAATATTTCTGATGAAAAAGATGGTTATAAGTCTAATGCATAGAAGTTAATTTTTAGTGTAGATAACAGCGGAAGCTTCACTGTTCATTTGATCATCTCACTTGTACAGTCTTTCTGGCAGATTCATTAATTCAGTAAAGTATAATGAAAACATGAGAAATGTTTGCAGTCCTTATTATAATACTCTAATAACAGGCAATAGGGAAGTAGGTTTATTTCTCATTCATTTCAGTAAAAATATAGTGGCTCTGTCAAAGTCCATTAGTTCATATTTGGTGTTGATTCCTTCTGCTGTCTTTCCAGCTTGCTGTTTTCAACTTCACCTGTACTATGGATATAACTCAGTTTCGACAGCTCCACCTGGATGATGTCCGGAGGTCCTTCTTCTTTGTATCCTTTGGTTGGTTGCTGCACTTCAGGGCAAAAAAAAAAGGTTTCAAAAGGACCTGCAGTCCAAATTTGTAGCCTGGTACTCACTGAGAACAGAAGCTGGTAAAGATGATTTGACTCATATTGCTCAAAAGGCAATGGTCTTGTACATTATGCATTTTATCAAGTAGTTAAAAATGCAGTTTTAGAATCTGACTCTTTGCCCACTTATGGCCATTGCAGATGAGGTAAATTTTCTTCTGAGGAGTTATCAGTTTGGTTTTGTTTGACTTCATTTTGGCTGGAGGGAATTTGCTCACCTTCACAAATCAGTTGAAATAGGTGATTAATATTAAAGTTATTCTCATTTTTAGAGCATGGCAATGTGTTAGGAAGCAGATGTTAGGTATCAGGAAGATGAAGCAAGAAGAAAAGTTCCTGCAGGGTCATAGTGAAACATGTTCCCAGAATCTGGCCTAGAATTATTTATATCTTAAGTGATTTCTGCTGATAGAAATTATATGGTCTTAGGAGGGAAGAGCTGTTTGTTCACTAACATAGCAGTTAGTTTGTGTTCACTGCAGGTAATCTGCAGGTAATTTTTTTTAATAGTGTACATTGATAACAGTATGATTTTTCTCTTTCATTGTGGGACTGCAATTAAGTGAGAGCTGTTTGGTAGCAAGGAAGATGGATGGGCAAATGGGAGAGAAATTGAGCTAGTCTAGAGCACAGAGGGGTTTTGTGCAGGTGAGTATCTGGGGAGGAAGTTGTCTTAATTCTGGTTCCTACAAAACCAGGCTTTATAGTTTGTCAGATAACCAGATCTGAGAGGGTGGGTCACAGTCACAGAGTCCATGCTTTTAGAATTTTGAACTGTGTTGTTGGACATTAGGAGCCTGCAGCAGAGAAAGTGTAACAGATACCAATTTAAGAAGGCAGGTTAATGCTAAGAAAGAAGGCAAAACTATTTGCTAGATGCTTGATGTTTGTCTTTGCTTTAGTATACCTAAAAGGAGTTGAGACCTTGCAATAAATGCATCAATTTCATTTGCTACTTTAACAAAAAATATGCTAACTTTAGTAAAGCTACTGCTGTCAGTTACTAAATACTAGTAAAAATAAATCAACTAATCCAACTGTATTTTTTAAAGCGACAACATAGTACTTCTTTAACACTGGAATGTAGCTATGCTGGTTTTGGCTGGAGTTAATTTTCTTCATGGTAGCTAGTGTGAGGCTTTGTTTTGCATTTGTGATGACAGCAGCGTTGATAACTCAGTGCTTGCACAGAGTCAAGACCTTTTCTGCTCCTCACACTGCCCCACAAGTGAGCACTACTTTAAAACACTTGAGTATGTTTTGCTCAGCTCTTGAAAAAACAACCAATTTGCAGATCTCCTTTGTCTGCTCAAACCATGTGTCTTTTTAAAATTTAAATGCTGTTTAATGTATAGAAATAGTTATATTAGAGGAGAAACCTTTTCTGCTAGAGCAGTCGTACTGCAACTGTGACTCTGAGCTGTGTGTGCCTTAAGGTTGTCCCAGGGCTCCTATATTGGGCCCAGTAGCTGGCATCTGCTGAGAAATCACAAAGCCTGGTCTTTGAGGAAAAGATTCAGCTTGCTCGTGCTTAGCATTTTGATTAGACCTGTGTGTTACTGGTATTTTCTTGTTTGTTTTATTGCAGACCTGCTCTTATAAATCTCAACCGGCAGGACTGTGCTAGGCTGTTAGACTGCCGTGTTAGGGAACTTGAAATGATGTGGTACTCTTGGGAAGCCTGATTTCTCCAGTTATGCTGACCTAATCCTTCCAAAATATTGCATGCAGAATCCCAACGATTCTACTGAACAGTTGGTAACAAATTGTTTATTGAGAGATCTAAATGATCCAGTGCAGAAGCTATAACAGGAGCAAAAGGACCAGAGGGAGCTCTGGCAACTGCAGCCCATCCTCACTGACTTATGACCCTGTGCCTTATGCAAAATAAGTTAAAAACCATTCTTCACCTGAAGCCATATGAGCTATAATGGGTTCCAGTGAGCTCAGGAGCAAGAAAAATACCATTTATGGGCTCATGTAG
Organism: Passer montanus; assembly: GCF_014805655.1. Classification (NCBI taxonomy): domain Eukaryota; kingdom Metazoa; phylum Chordata; class Aves; order Passeriformes; family Passeridae; genus Passer; species Passer montanus. The sequence continues at coordinate 1,158,039 of NW_024357281.1, read as the reverse complement.
TAGCAAGTTTTTATCTGGATGAAAAGAGAGTGTTTATGAAAAAGCTTCTAGCTGTACAGATACTGCTGGAGTCCTCCTCCCTCAAGTGAGGATAAAATGGAAGCCCCATATTGCTATGGATAGACTCAGCATAATCTTTGGACAAAAAAAATCTGTTGTAAGGATAGCATAGGAACTTCTAGCATTTTTAAGAGGTCGGTTCCTCAATAAAGGAACCTCTTCCATTGCCAGTTCCTCAATAAAGCCATCTCTTTTGTGTGCAGAACACATGCCTGTGCCATTACTTCCTGCAAAAGCATGTCTTTGAATGCATTGCTGGGTTTGTGGTCCAGGGATGTTCCTATCTTGCTAGGCAGAGACCCAAAAAGCCAGCTGCAGCTTTCTTACAAGGGCCTCAAGACAGGCTCTAAAACCTTACCTAGGCAGTATGTCTTTTAAAATTGGTATAGTTGTGTATGATATCTAGGGTAGAGCTAGAAAATACTTTGGATTTCTTAATGTGCTGTAAACCTGTAGCAGTGGAACAGCTTCTTGTGGTTTCATGATAGATTTTGAAAGTAAATTGGAGTGAAGGAGGAGAAATGTGGCCTTTATTTTTTTTATTTAGTGTATTTTCCTTAAATACATCTAGGTTTTCTTCATAGTGACAGCCTTTTTTGGCACTGGAAACATAGCTTCTATTAACAGGTAAATTTTATTAATTAATTTGAGACACAGTACAAAAAATTCTTCCTGTAGTTGATGTACTAAATGTAAATTTAGTTAGCAAAATCAGGGCAGAAGAATCAAAGCAGTAATCAGTGGAGAGATAACAATTTATTTTGTTTTTGCTCTCTGTAACATCTACCCTAAAAGCCTGAGCTTGTTGGTGGTGAGGCTGTCTCAATTCCATTAGATGCTATCAGGATGAGCAGAGAGCTTGGTTGCCCACCAACAGTATGGCACCTTGAAAAACACAATCAGAGAAAGACAGGTGAGGTTGGCAGTCCCTGCTGATTTAATATTTCATCAAGAGAAGATAAAATTGGAAGCCTTGTTTAAAAATGTATATACAACCCAGTGTATTACAGGGTAATTAAAGGCTGGGGTTTTTTAAATGTAAAATGCCATTTCAAAGATATGTAATGTCTTTTTCATGTTTCTCTAGTTTTGATCCTGCTTCTGTCTATTGTTTCTTGACTGTGTTCAGTCCTTTCATGATGGGAGGCTTGCTTTTACTGAAGGTTAGTAATCTTAGCTTGGTTAGATTTTCTCAGAGAACTGTGGAATAAATAACATATCACATACATGGTTGTTACTTTGCAATTCACAAAAGAACATATGTGTATATATATGAGCTTCATTAGGCTTCTTAACCACGTGTGAAGCTTTCAGCCTTTGTAGTGTTTCTAGAGAGATCATTTGGTTTTCCAAGAGAAGCTGAAGTGTGGGGAAGTGTAATTTAACAGCACTGGGTCAGTTTATTGTATTAAAATGGAAATTTCAATTGTTGTAAGTACTTTAAAAATTATTAAAGTTATAAGCTTTTCCTGTAGTATAATATCAACAGAAACATTGAGGATATATATATGTATATATATAATTAGCTCTATATTACATTAAATAGAGGTATTGAATGTTCTACTGATTAGGTTATCATTTTACAATGGCCATTATTTTCTCTATTTTTTAATAGTCTGTCAGAGATTGGATTGCACTTGTGGTTTACAAGGCAAAGGCAAGGTGTGGCAGCTCTTTTCTAGTATTTGAGTAAAGGATCTGCCAGAGGAGAGACACTCAATCTACTTGTTATTAGTAAAATAAACAGTATTTTCTACCACTACTTTTCTGCTGTTTCTGTCCAGAGAAAGCAGACTGAAGTTACAGGTACACTGCACATTGCCTACAGGACACAGATCAATAGTGCAAACCTTCTGGATGCCAACAGTCAGGTTTTATACACTGCTAACATAAGGATTGCAAATCAATTTTGGAAAGAGCAAAAGGCCGCATTCATGTTTTCTAGTTTGTTTTGTTCTTAATTTACTGAACCATTTACATTTGCTTGACTTGGCTCTGGAGGGGTAGTGTGACCCTTGCCTTATTGAATGCCTTCTCTATTCAGACTTTTTTGTGATGAGATTGTCCTTTACACTTGAAACTCTGCAGCCAGTCATATGAGATGCTGGATCTGAATAGTTCTGTCTTCTAGCCTTGTTGAAGTATTTATCACTAGTGCTAAATGGATAAATGAAATGAGGATATGCTTTAGTTATAAATTTCAATATTAACTCATGGCTTATTGTACTGCAGTTCAGCTATGAGCATGGAAAGGGGTTTTTATTAATTAACTGAAAATATTCCCTGCAAAATTATTTTCTACCCTGTCTAGCCAATATTTTATTTTGTGACACACCCATTCTGTGATAATTTCAAAAACAGGAAAATGTTTCCACAACCTACCCAGATTTTTTGTAAATATGACTGTAAGCCAAAATGTAGCTTGTGTTTTGAACAGGTTGCAATCCCGTTTGTTCTGGTATCATGTGCTTTCGAAGCTGTTCAAGTCACAACACAGCTGTCTTCTAAGAGGTACATTACATGCTGTATTTCTGCATTAGTAAGGGTTTCAAATCTATTTTGGAGGAATTCAAAATTTTCAAATCTCAATGCGAATTTAAAAAAAATAATTAGATCTTATTGTTGCTTTTATTTGTTATTAGGGCTTGGGGTTTTGTTCATTGATTTCTGCAAGTTCAGGGTTTTTTTCCTTAGTAATAAATGAGTATAAATTGAAGTGTTGGCCTTGTCTGAAACCATCAGATATTTAATATTCTTTGTTAACAATACACAGACCATTTTTTCTCCATAATGTTAAAAAATAGCAGAATTTAAAGTCTGATTTTTACTTTATACTGCATCTCTGCCTAGAGCATAGTATTTTTTAAATAGCCCATTTGTAATGTAACCCATGTATAGCTTTGTAGTGCTGACCTCACCACAAATAGCATTAAAAAAAAAAAGGCACTGGATGCCCTTGCATTGCAGTTCAGTGCTTCCCAGATGTGTTCAGTATTACATATTTTTTTGCAGTAGGAGCAGATGGCTGCCAGTCCTTTCCCTATCTCTAAGGACTTTTCAGAGTATGGATGCCCAGCCTCATGGAGTGCTGTATCCAGACTTGAAACATGTTTTACCTCTCTCAGGACTTTTATTCTGTTAGCCCTGCTCACCCCATTCAGCAGACCCGGTGCACATGACTGAATCCTCCGCTCATCGTGTGATATTATGGATGGTGCTGAGATGGAGGAGGTCCCTGTCAGCCCTGTGATTTTGTCACTGTGGGGCGTTGTGTGGGGTTGACCAAAAGTCCTGCCTGTGTGTGGCAGGAGGACTTCAGGGGCTTTCTCCTGCACATTGCTCAGCTGAGTGTGAGGAAGCTGCCCTCACTTGTTGTGATGCCCTCTGCTTTTCTGCTTGCTTTCATCCTGCCTGACCCTGCTGTTGTCTCCTTTTACAACACCACCCACTACCAAAGAGAGATGGGGCACCCCAAAATGTTGCCGTCCCTGTTGGAGGGCAGCATGACACTCCCCACCCCTTTTACCTGCTCTGCTTTAGCTGTGTGTGCTGTGCCTGCATTGTCCCACACCCCCAAAGATGGGCATTCATCCTCATCCCTAGGCTTGTACAAGGGCAGGGCTGCATTGAGAAGCTGGGGTTGCTCAGATGACCAGCAGTGGTTTTCCATTTCTAGGGCTCAAGCATCATAAAGGTCAGCATTTCCCAATTTGTGAATGCTTGCCTTGGCAGCGCTGGTGATATTGCAGACTTTTATGGAATGTGCATCTGAGTGTGTGAGAGGGGAAATGATACTGCCTTCATAAACCAGGGGACACAACTATTTCTGTGCCACTTTATGAGGCTGTGGCTGTAACTCTGTCTGGTGTTTGTGCCAGCTTCATTTAGCTGTGCTCAGGTAACAAATGCAGTGATAGTGCCACAGCATCCGCCTGGGAACAAGGCAGAAACCACAAGGCACACCCGGGATCCCCAGAGAGGTTGTGCTCTGCTTGCCAGTGCATCCTGAAGTCTCTGCTGCACTTCTTACTGCTGCTGCTGCCCCTGCTAGATAAATTAAGCCATCACTGGGAACAATCTTGTCTTTGCAGTGTATAAATATGCCCTGAAATTAGTCTTGTCCTTCTGTTGAGAAAGGCTTCCTGCAGTTCAGAAGGGCAAAAAGTGGATTTTTGTGATTTGGACAAATTGCTCCTAAAGGCCCTGATTACAGATTAAAGACTTTTTTTTTTTTTTCTTTTCAGTGGGGAATATTCTGTCCCAATATGTTTTTGGAGCTTGCCTATAAAAAAAATCCCTCTAGCTGGGTGCCTCCTAAGCACTATTATTGCAACATCCTATCTATCTGAGCCATAGGTTAGCAGAGCGAAGCCTTTCCCTGTGTCTGAGATACAGTTGGTTTCTTGCATCCTGATTTACTAATGAAGCACAACTGATGTAGGCAATATCAGCAAGTTCCTCATTTGGAGGCATTGGTATGGGTATCTCCCCAGTACATGCTCATGCAAAGCTGCAGCAGGACATTTTCAAAAAAAACATTTGTAGTTTTATGATGGTAGTACTGATAAATTAGTTGTATTCTAGTTAAAGACTTTTGTTAATGGGTCAGCTGTTTGCAACATTACTTCAGTGTCATTAACTTAGAAACCAGTTTTAACCAGTTACAGCAATTGCTTTCATGTAATTTAGGATTTACATAGTTTGAGGAAAAGAAGATTAGGTTAATGGGGGGGAAAAAATAGCTCTGCCTCCTCCCTTCTGGTTCCTTTTACTAGCCTAAGCCTAACTTCCAGAAGTTAACTGCTACCTGTAAAGAGGCCCTTGGTTTGGGAGCATACCACCAAAATGCTCAGAGTTCCCAGAGCAAGTTATGGGCATCCAGAGAGTTGGAAGGAGGCAAGCAGCTCCTTTAGCTGCCTCTGTCCCAGCAGAGTGGTTGTCACCAGGGTGGGACTGAACAGTTCAGGTACCTGCCAAGCAGCTTTGATCACTCTTGAGTCCATCATGAAGCTCCTAAATCAGCTTTATTTGGTCCAACCAGCACACAGCTCTCTGCATCAAGAATGGGCCAGATGCTCCTTGGAAGATTCTGTTGTTCTCCAAAAAATTACTCAGGTTTCTCCATTGCAAAATTGAAACCCTATAAATGTGAAATTATAAATGCCAGATGTCCAAGTCATGTATTTTAATTGTTTTCTAGTAGATTAAAATGTACCTGATTGTGTGAAAGGCAAATACAAGAAATCATATCTTTATTTGATTTCTTTGTGGGTTTTAATAAGCTCATTTAATAGCTGTGTCCATAAAGAAAGGTTGATGGTCTGACTTTGCTGGGTTTTTTCCTTTGCAGCCTTTTCCTCATTGTTCTTGTGATTTCAGACATTATGGCTTTGGTAAGTTGTTGTTGCACATTCTCTTCAAATAAGATCAAGAAACAGAGTTCTCCTAATTCCATCAAGAGAGATCTGAATTTGTTTCAGACTTCAAAGTTTTTCTAACTAGGGCAGAGAATTGGATTGAAATCCTAGCATAACTTAGAGATAAAACTCTTCCAATCACTGCTTTTCCAATTTCATGTAATTAATGCTTCTGAAGAAGCAATGTTCTCATAATAATAAGAGACAAAATGAAGTAATAAGTTAACATTTGGAGTTCCTCATATGCTTTATAATCAAATTCCTTGGAAAAAATTAAACAATAATATGAGTTTTAGCTGTGTGCAGAGTTTAGTTAATTGTTCAGGAATTCCAGACCTTTTACCCCACCCCAGCTTCGCTTGAAAAAGAGAGGAAAAGGAGAAATGCTTTACCCACCAGCTCCATTAGACTTGTCAGAATCCAGGAGATCAGCAACATCCAAAAAGACACCTTGTGCCCTTTGTAATAAGCTGTCAGGAAATGCTCTCTTCAGAAAGCCTGCATCCACAAACCAAGCTAGCCAAAACAACCCAAAGCTGAACAATCCCCCAGCACAGTTTTTGCAGACTAAAAGTGTGTTTTCGTTGCCCACTCCAGCTGTCTTCAAATCAGCAAGCAGTGCCACTGGTAAATAGAAACCTTTTCAAATCAGCAGGTAGAGCTGATATTGTCACTTTATACGTGCTGGGTTTGTTTTATGCCTTGGAGTAAGCATTCCTGTTCTTATTTCTTAGTACAGTGTGATCTGTAAATATCACATAGAGGAAAGCAGGGAGTAAAAACCAAATAATTGCTAATTTGTCTGCAGAGTGAGAAAAGGAGAAGGTATGGCTGAGGTCAAGTTTCAAGTAAGTCTATGTGTGTAATCTGCTTTTAGGAACTTCCATAGGAAAAGAAATAATATACCAATAAACTACATTCATAGCATTTCACTAATAAAATGTGTATTAAGTGTATTTATACCAAAAGAAGACTACAGGTACTTACTGATGTGTAGCAAGCCCCAGTATATCCAGGTCTTATAGCTCATGTATTCTCCTGTTTTGGTTTAAGTATTTTGAAACAATGTACTTGGTGTACAAAAAAAAAAAAAAAAACCACACCAAAAAAACACCAAAAAAACCAACCACAAACAAAAAAGAAAACAAACACCAAAGAGGTGTGTAGGAACTCTGTCAAGAAAAGAGAAAGTAGCAGGGCAATAAGAGAACATGTTGTAGTCTTGAATCAATGGGGCCACCAACTAGAATTAGGGGAATTCACTAATAGGTAAATACTATGTTCTCCCAACGTTATTCCCACTTTACAAGTAGAGAACTGCCAGAGTTGCTCAAAGATATTTGTGTTGAAATTCCATTAAAACTTTTAGGTACTATGCATTATTTGGCATGTCGTTATTTCAAGCAAGAAGGTGGCTTGGCTTTCCTTATTGAAAAAGTTCTGGTGTTTCTCTGGTTTTTGCAAACCAAGCTAGACAGAACTTAGTCCATCTCTTGATGTTTTTGTTTGATGCCATGTTAAATCTATTTCTGGTTCCTAGACTATTCTTTACTGTGGTCCAAATGATCATTCCTGGAAAGGTGTTGTGCTTATTCCATGTGAAGAATTAGAAATTTGGAGTAAGCAGCCTGAAAAAATTGGGTTGAATTTTGTCTTTCAAATTGTGCAGTGTTGATGTACTAATCAATGTTGTTTTATTTCCTAGCATTTTTTCTTTTTGGTTAAAGACTATGGAAGCTGGCTGGATATTGGTACAAGGTACAGTACCTTTTTTGCTTCCATTGCCTTTTTAAAGCTTCATGGGTTCAAAGTATTGTTTATCTACTCATAGTTCTTGTCATTTTTTCCAATTACTTGGCTTAATCAAACGCTTTTGGGATGTTCCATGTACTTCAAAACACATGTGCACGCATACATATTCCAAGCTACAGCTTGTGCCACAGCAACACAGAGTAAGTAGTAAATCCAGGTTGGCAAGAAGTACAGTTGGTAGGATCTGTATGAAGAGTAATTACACAAAAAGTATTTTAATTAATGTTTTGCATTTTAATTAGTTGTAATCACTGTTAAAATAACAATTTATTGAAGTTGTTAATTATCTTATACCTAGTTAAGCCTCCATATACAGTTCACTGTAAATTAGTGAACCTTGTGTAAATATGTTGGTGGCTACCAAGGCCCATGCACTTATCCTCCCCCTAGCTGGGGAAGAGTTTAGCATTTAAACATAGCCATCACAGCTAAAATGAGAGCATTTGTTTTGCATTTTGAGTCATATTAATCTCACATACAAGGAATACACATTTCAGATTTACCTTCCCCGAGTTGTGAAAATAGATAAAATGCTGTAGTAAGCTTAGTAGGAATGCATAGTTTTAATCCAGCAAATCTGGTCACTTGACACTGTTATTTAAACAGAAGCTGAATAGTGACCCATTGTTAATATTCTGTTTAGTCTACGTGTGCTCTGTGCTTTACTTCTGTGAGCCCCTTTGTTCCCAGAAGCGTGTGCACACGTGTTCTTTGAAGGTTCCAATTCCTGCTCATCATTACCTTCAGAAGGTTCCTAGTGGCCAGAGGTACATTTAGATTAAACAGTGAAAATGTCGCTTGGGCATCCCACTTCCTTGCTGTGGTCAGTTTATGGTAAGTCAGAGGGCTTCATCCTTTGGTTTGAATTCCTCTGCAGATTAATAAGGATATTAAAGCCCTCAGAAAATTTCTGTTCTGTTGGGCAAGAAGTTTTATCATTGGACGTTAGTAGCAAAAGTATAAATTGTTACAAGTACCCAAAAGCTTCCTCCCTTATACATGGTCTTCATAGCTAGAGCTTTACAACAGTAAATGCATTGCTGGATCTATTTCAGCTGGAATGTTGCCTTATTCTGAAGAGTTTAGGAGAGCTCATTACTCACCACTAATTCTACCTCTCTGTGTGTGTGTTTTGATCACTGAAGAAAGCACTGAAAAAGGCCTTTCGAAAGAGTAATTTGTGATTAATTTTTAACATGGAAATTCATAATGTTCAGGCAACCTCTGTCATTACTTCACTTTTGAGTGCTTGACTCTACCACCTATGTTATTTTATTGTAGTCTCTGTATATATGTCTTATATGTAGGTGTGTATATGCACATAAGAAAAATAATTAGGTTGCTTAAGAAAGGAAGTGAAGCCATAGGTGTGGAGCTAAGTGGTTTTTCCTTTATCTAGCATGAGCATTATGTTGGCACCAGAACTTTCTCCTCTGAGCAGATTTCTAATGTGTTATCCTCAGGCTTGGCAAAATTAGCAGGCAACAGCAGAATATTTTTGTTTGTTTGTTCCTGAAAGGGGAGATGAGCTTCAAGGGGTTTTGGGTAATTCCCAAAACCAGTGGGAGTGAGATACTTTCCTGTCCTCCTGTTGCAAGTGCAGTGACAGCTCTGTGGCATTCTCATTGCAGTGTTGTCTGTTGCTGCTTTGACAGCAAGGTCTGAAAATACTGTCTTACAACAGGCAACATTTTCCATGTTGCCAAAGCTTTCCTGAGAATAGGATAAGTCTTTAGGGACAGCTGCTCTCATATTTTTCTTTTTTTCTTGTCACATTGATAGGAAGTGCATATGTGTGTGTCAGCAAAAATATTAGGATTTGTGTTGTTACTGGTTAGCACATGAGTGAAATCAGAGGTAGAAAACCAGCAGCTTTAGTTGCCTGGTGGAGATTCATTCCTCTAAAGTCTCTCAGAGCTCAGTGGTGTATGTGCCACATTTGTAAGGCTTCAATGTGTGTTTCCTTACTCATCCTGTTTTGTGGTGATGGGCTTTCCATGGATTTTCCATGGATTTTACCACATTCAAAAGTTCTCTGTGTTCTCTCTCTTACTAAGAATATGCAAGTTGAGTAGGAGACTCATTAGGCAATATTTGGTTTTTCCAACAGCCAAGTTTCATGTAGATGAGCTGGCTTTAAATCCCTTGCAATAAAAAGACCTTCACTGCTTTTTCACCTTGATGTTTTCTTTCCTAGTGGATCTCATTGTTTGGAAGTAAGGTTTGTTTACTGAACTGACATATTCTGTTTTTAAAAATTTCACCCCTAACTCCTGGCTTTTTGCATCCTATTCTGCAATGCCTTAACCATATGACATGACATTTTACCATGCCTCACATTTTCCTTAACAATATGTCTTTATTCTCCCAGTGGAATTCACCAGGTCACATAAGTGTTGTCTTTGAATGGAGGAAGATTTCTACCTCTTCCATTCTTCCAGTTTGTTAATGAAATGCTGAGCAATAACAGATCCAACATACAGTCCTGTATTACCACATTCAGCAAATTATCAACACACCACTGATTCCCTCCTCTCAGTAAATTATCAATTACCATAAATATTTATGGCTTCTTAGAAAGTTTTAAAGACCCTTTTCTTAATGATGATGCCAAAATCCATGTAAGTTTGTCTTTCATAGAGTGCTTTTCATTGTTTTGATATAATAATGGGATAATAGTCTTGCAGGGAATGTAGAACTCAAAGCAGCAGCTTAAATAAACTTCTAAGGCGTGCTTAACCTTGCCCTCTACCTAGATACCTTGAGGTAACTTGAATTGCATCATATGCCCAGAAGAACACACCACTAAATTTCTTTAAAATTTCTTTTAAATTATAATGTAATTTTCCTATGTATTAATGTATAGTACATGATCATGAGAGGTTTGTTCTGACAGGTCCTTTTATTTTTGAATAACAGCCACATGGAATAGCTAGCTTTTCAGCTTCTTGGTCACTAAAATAATTTCTCTGCAGCTTAAATGGTGTTTATCTATCTCTGTCTGTAGATTTCCAGAAAGAGAGAGAAATAGCCTTTAAAGCCTGGTATATCTTTACAGTACATGCACTTTGTAAATAGTTGTATAACCTGATAGTAAAGATAAACCTTAAAGGTTCTTTATATGGCTATTATATAGCTTTATACAGGCACATACTGTACTATTCCCTCTCTTTATAGCTGCTGGAAGATAAAGATATGATCTTAACTGCTCTTCTGCTGTTTCAAAGGTCAGGGGACATAAATAAAGCACAAAACCGGGGTTTTTTTAAGTTTAGGAATAACGGAGTCAATTTTGGGGTTGGGTGCTGGGCCTTCTTGGTTGTATGGTTAAAACATACGTTTTGTGTTTTGTTTTTGGTGAAACTGTGGCATCCTGGCTGGAAAAGCAGGAAGCTTAAAATTCAGAATCTAAATCTGGGGTCTCACTGTGTGCTTGGGAACAGTTCAAAGAGCATGTCACAAAGAAACAATGTCTCTGGGCTCTTCTGGAGAGTGCTCGTCCAAGTCTTTGCATAAGTTGTTTTTGTTTTACTTATTTTGTTCCTAGTTGTCTTAATTGCTATGGTGACTTACTCCATCTTCTTGTCATTCCAGCTCCTAATCAGGTCTGTCATCTTAGGAATTAGCCTGTCTTGGGAAAAAGCCAAGTTTTGGAGCAAGATTGATTCCCACTGCTTATCCCCCTGATTTTTTTAATATCTTAGTTTCATCTTGTCTTCTTTTTTTCTCACCAATATACACTGTCACAAAGCCAGGAGGTGGTAGTACATCATATCCTTGTGGCTCATCTCCTTGTGGTTCCTTGCCACTGAAGCAGGTGTCTTGCTCCCTGATAAAAAAGTTTCCTACCACCAGCTTTGGCTGTTGACATTGATCTGTACATGGGCACTCACCTTTCCATTGAACAATGCTGCCTCACTGTAGATCATCCCTCTGATCCCCCATATCTGCTACCTCTGCCATCTCATCCTTCATAAGCATTGCCCCACTGTTCCCCGTTATGCTCTTCTCTTGTACCTGTTTAATGGTTCTTATTCCTCCACATGAATCTGATTTGCCTGGAGCCTAGAATCTCACTCCTTCTCATTAGCTCAGGTTTGACTTCGGATGCAGAAAGCTTGTTTTCAGAATTACCTCCTTCACTGTAACTGCAGTCAAGGGTGCAGGTTCTGAATTGTATAAGGATCAAGATTTGACACTGCTGTTGTGGCATATACCTGTATGGTCTGGTTTTCTTTGTTTAAATACAGCATTACCCCAGCCTAAGAAGTAATTTACCAGGCAGAGTTGCCTGCAGGCAGTGCAGTACCAGTTGCTGAGAGTCCCAGAGATGCTGGCTGTTTGTAATTACATGACAAGTAGATTGAAATTGTTTTTATTGTGCTCTATGGCATTATATATAGATATTTGAATGTCTCATATTTTATTAAAGGAGCATAACTATGCAGACCTCTGCAGTATAACAAGGGAGAAATGTGTGCAACACTCTCTTCTTTACCAAAGTGTGGAGTATCCAGTCCCTCAACTGACAGGTGCCAAGGAGAGTTTGCAAAGACCTTTTTGCTTCGAGAAAGCCCAAATCCTGATCACATCTGAAAGAGCTCCTTTTGGGGGGTGCACAGGAACTCAGATGTCTGTCTGAAGACCATGGATGGTTTGTGATGGTCTTGAGGTATCTATGGGAATAAAGGTAGGGTCTTCACTTGGCTTGTGATTTTCAGATTTCTCATTCACACTTTCTTTGAAAGTTACAAGGAAAGTGATGTTTGCTGCTTACATGAAAAACTAGAATTCTGGTGCCAGGTGAGAAGGAAAGCTGAGGTGTTACCAGTAAGGCAGGAGACTCTAAGTGTCCAGCTATTTACCAGAGTGGCTGTTCCCTTAGGAGCCAGCAATCTTGTCTACCTGTGGTGAATGTACAGTCCACAAGGCCACATTATGCCATGAAGATAACTTCAGCAAGAGTTTGAGTTTCATCTGTCAATGTGTCCTTTCCCATGGAGAACTGAAACCAAAGTTGTAACAAACCTAGGTGATCTTTCAAGGGCAGCTCTTGAGGGAGTTTATCTTTGTTGTTGTAAATGTGCTGTGAACTGTGAAGTCCAAAGTGCACTGCCCAGGTGACAGTAGGCTTTGTGCCTGACTTCATGCTCTCCCTGTGTCCCTTCTTACACCTTCCCCACAGAAACAGGACAGCAGCTTGGCTCTTGAAGACATGCTGCTCTGCCACTCATCCTCATTGAGGTCTGAGCCTTTTATGATGGTGGATTTTTCTAACTGATTTCTTAAAGCTATGCATTTTGAGCAAGGCATGTGAGGTGTTTTAGTTAGACTCAACTGAAACAAAAATCTTACAGCATGCCTCAAGTCTGTTTTCATGTTCTCCATGTTTGGTCCTTTGTTCGCTGGCACTCTGGCTGTGGAAGAACTTTTTGGATTACTTTTATTCTCCCACACTCGTTAGCAGCCCAGCTTTGTGGAGAGCTGGTGCTTCTCCACAGGTCTAAATTGTGCTAGACTAGCACCAGAGTTGTCACAGTCTCAGGATTGTGAGGATTGATAGTGTTGGCATTATGAGCTTTACTGCTCTTCTGTGGCTAAACTCTCAAACTGAATGAGTCCTCTGGCAGAAATTCCAGGTCATTAAGCCAGTTCCTTGCAATCCTTTTTTGACTTTGAGTCTGAAGTTCCTCTGTTTGTCCTAAAGAGCTATTTACTTTGGGATAATAGGTATGGGTGCATCAGGAGGTGTGGGTACCTCTTGAGTGCTAGTTTCTTCAGTAATCCCAAGAAAAACCAAAGCCACACTGGATGTATAATGGACATGGGTGCAACAGTGTTTCATCTGCAGCTCCTGAAATGTCACTGGTTTTGGAAGATTTCTGGTTTCTGAATGACTAGTGGCTTACATTAACAGTACCTGATTCAGATCTTACAGAATCACACAATGGTTGAGGTGGGAAGGGACCACTGGAGGTCACCTAGTCCAATCTCCCTGGTCAAGTAGGGTCCCCAGAACACATTACTCAGGATTGTGCCCAGATAGCTGTTCTGCAGGGAAGGACACTCCACAGCCTCTCTGGGCAGCCTGTTCCGGTGCTCAGTCCACCTGCACAGTAAAGAAGTTCTTCCTCATGCTGAGGTGGAACTGCCTGTATTCCAGTTTGTGCCCATTGCCTCTTGTTCTGTTGCTTGGCATCACCAAGAAGAGTCTGCATCCATCCTCCTGACACCCTCCCTTCAGATGCTTACAGACATTGAAGAGGTCCCTTCTCACTTGTTTCTGCTCAAGACTGAACAGGCTCAGCTCTCTCAGCCTTCCCTTGTTAGACAGATGCTCCAGTCTCTTAGTCCCTTGATCATCTTCTTAGCCCTCCACTGGACCTGCTCCAGGAGCTCCCTGTCTCCCATATACTGAGGAGCTTAGAAGTTCACAGGAGGCTTTTGCCTTCCTTCACAGGCTCCTGTCTTTTCAAACCAAGACACTCCCTCAACCTGCTGGCAACAATGCTCTTCCTAATGCACCCCAGGATACCTTTGAAGGCCTTCTTGGCCACAAGGACACACTGCTGGCTCATGGACAGCTCGTTGTCCACCAGGACACCCAAGTCCGTCTCCACAGAGCTGCTTTCCAGCAGGTCACCCCCCAGCCTGTCTTGGTGCTTGAGGTTATTCCTCCCCAGGTGCAGGACCCTGCATTTGCCTTTGTTGAATCTCGGGCAATTCTTTGCTGCCCATCTCTCCAACCTGTCGAGGTCCCTCTGAGGGGCTGCACAGCCCTCTGGGGTATCAGCCACTCCTCCCAGCTTTGTGCCATCAGTGAACTTGCTGAGGAGGCACCTCCACATGTGGCTGTCAGGTTTGACTGAATGGTCTATAATCCAATTCTCCCACATGAAGGGAACATCTGCCTTCCTCCAGACTTTCTCCCTGATCTCCTGGGTCAAAGATTCTTGAGAGCTAGCTTTGGCAGTGAAGGCTGAAACGAAGACTGCATTCAGTATCTCACCCTTTTCTACAGCCTCTGTTGCAAAGGTCCCTGCTCCATTCAGTAGCAGACCCACATTTGCCAGTTTTTCTTGTGTTATTGGTGTCCTTGAAGATGCCCCTCTTGTTATTCTTGTCATCCTTAGCCAGATTTAATTCCAAATGGACCTTGAACCCATTGAACACAGAATGCTGAATGTCCTGGATTGAATCTTAGTCTGATCCTCAATAGCCCATCTGTAATACCAGTGAAACTCAGATAACAGAATTTGAGCAAGTGGAGAACAAGCTTGCTGCTTGTTAGACTTTTAATCATTAGTGGCTTCAGGACATTCTAACCCAGAAGCTGCATTTTCATACTGTGTTTACTAGCCACTCTTGAACTCCTCTCTTTAATCTCTTAGCACATGCTACCACAGCACAGAATTCTACAGATTTTAGCAATGTTCAGTGAAAAGTAGTGGGGCTTTGGGTTTTTTTTGGTTTTTTTTTTTTTAGTTTTTTTCTCTTAAAGCTGTTTGTCACTAGGATAGTGTTTTCTCTAGAAAATTGCACTTTATCTGCCATAAATATCTGAGTTTTCTTACTACCAAGGAATGTCTGCCTGATGGCAAGTTCTCTCTTGAGAAGAAATGAAAGTTTTGCAAATGAAAGTTTTGCAATTGTTTCACTCACATATACTGAATTATCCATTTGAATGAAAAGTACACCTGGTACTCTTACTCACTTGGTGTATGCTCGGTTGTGTTTTCTGTTGTCCCACCATTTTATTTTGTCAGAGACTTGGGTTTTTACATGACAGGACTGCTGTCATGCTTGTCTTCTAAGAGCAGTGTATATAAAATTACATCCTAGGTGAACAATTAGGCCTACTTAAAATGGAAAAAATAGATAAATAGAGGGTTATTTATGTCAGGTTTTTTTTTCTTTACTCTGCAAATTTGTATTTTTCTCTCACTTTTTTTATCTCTTTCTTGCAGCATCAGCCACTATGTGCTGGTGATGTCACTGACCATATTTATGATGGTGATGAATGGACTGGCCCAGCTGTTAACTACACAGAGACTTGGACTTCACAGAAGGAATAAGCACCATTCCATGTGATGAAACATCCTCAGAACCAACATCCAGCTCTGGAATGTAAATGAGGGTTAATGGACTAGTGGGCCAAAATCCCATCCAGCCATTGGAGTGCTGTTCTGATACAGATTAAATGCTGTCACATGACTGAAATTTGCATTTGAGGGTTGCCATTTAGATACCAATGGGAATATGGGAATAAAAAAGCCTTTGGTTATTCTGTGTAAGTGTACACATTTCTTGAAAATGAAAACAGCGACAATTTTTTTTTTTTTTAAATACATATCTGTCTTTTGGGTTGTGTTTTTTGGAGAGGTGGATTTTTTCTTTTTTTGTTGTTGCAACTTGGCTGCCAACTGTTTGTTTACACATACTCTCATTAGGAGTCTGCAAAGTTCTAGCTTAGTTTCATGTCTTGCATAAGCACCTCCCAGACTAAGGCATGAATGAAATCAGTCTGGGCAGGTCACTGATGTTTGTGTACCTGACATGGCCCATGTGTTGGAATATCTCTGAAGCAGGCTGTGCTTTTTGCAAGCCCTGTCAGTGTGCCTGTGAGAATATCTTGAGGCAGGTTATGGCTGGTGTGCTGTGAGGCTGTTGCTGTAAGACAACATCTTTCAGCTCATCCTGCTGTGAATTGCTGCTGCTTCCTGAGCTTGGGCAGGCTGAGCAGTATGACACTCAGGTATCCAAATGAAAAGGAACATGGTTAAATAGCAGTCAAATTCCCTGGGCCAGCTCATGACAGGGTGGGTAGGAAGGTTAGGGCTGATTGTTTCCATAGCAGCCCAGAGTTAAATCAGCATAAAGAGGTCATGAAACTGCAGCTGAAGTTGCTGGTTTTCAGAAAGTGATGCCATGTGGAAGCTTTTTTTTGTGTTCTTGTTTCTCTTTCCTCTTATGTTCTGCTCCATTACTGTAAGCATCAGTAATGGCTGCACAATGAATCTAATGCAGATTCCCTGTGATACTGATTACAAGTGAGAAGGAAGGAAGGAAAACAAAAAATGTTGTTCATTCTGGCCTATTCTATGATGGCATCACTAAAAATTGTGCTGTGCAATATCCCTGTGTCACACTCCCAAGCAGCAGCAAGACCTTTCTGTCTGGGAGCTGATACATATGGTGCATGATGCTGGCAACCAAGGCTAGACATGCATCATGGGGGCTTCTCCAATGCTCTTTCCAGCCATCTGGCATTTGGCCATGGTCACATGTCTGTTAAACACTCTGAAAACTAGTCATCCCTCAGCAGGAAGTTTGGCTGGGAAAAACCAGTTACAAACCTCCATCTGCTTCTTGGGTACTAGAAAAAAATGGCATCATGGGCCTGCAGTCATCCATGCAGCTTCAGAGTATCTTGTGAGAATGTCTGAGTACTGTTAAGAGAGTAATTTTTTTCCACTAGGTGGTGGTCCAGTGGTCTTATTGGGCATGTTGCCTCACAGCTGGCCTCAGTTGTGGCAGATGTTTTTTTATTTGTTACAGGCTGTATCTGCAGACTGCACACCTAAAGGTGGATGTGCCTGGTGCTGGTGGCTGTACCCTACAGCCAAGGCAAGGAGCAACCATGAGCAGCTGGAAAGTTGCCACTATGGCACAGTCCGTGTATAGGCATGGGAACGTGCCACACTCATTCCAGGATCCAGTGAGTGTCTGCTGTGGAGAGCTATCCTCCCCTCAGCCTCACTCCACAAGTATCTACAGCATATACTCTGTCACTGTGGGTACTTACTGCATCCTGAGCTTTCTGTGCCCTAGCTGATCTCTTGAGACCTCTGCCCCAGTGCTTCCCGTCAGTACACAAAGCTCTAAGCCATTGACCATCCCAGTCTCCATTGCTGGAGTGTCTGCTTTGCAGAACTACTGTTTGTAGAACAAATTCACTCATGGGAGCAGTTGAACAGCTGGCATTGGTGGGATGTGAAGAAATGGACTGAAAAATTGGGAATGTGGGACTCACATGGCTGCCACCCGTAAGTCACACCTTCTGCAAGCTCATCAAAACTGCTTGTTATCTATGACAAGGCCAAATGGATGTCCTGCCTATTGGGAGGTACATACTGCTGGCACTGCAGGCTCCCTGGGAGAATGCAGAGGAGCTCAAGCCTTATGCCTTTTTTTACCACAGGGGCTGGTAATAAAACAGCATCTCAGCCCACTGTGTCTGGTGCTGCTCATCTGTGGTAGTAGGAATAATCTGTATACTCTGGTATGCAGGCAAGTGGAAATGAATGTGCAAAGTGCAACCTGCATCAGTTACTCTTTCTGCTTGTGGTTTCCATAGTACCTTTTTCTCTAAAGTGTGTTTTGTTTCTTACATTGTTCCTTGTACGAGAAGAAAGGGGACAATGAGCACAGGGGAATATTTGCAATATGCATGTTGTTTTTCCCCAGTGCTGCTCTGCAGGGGTTTGTTCTTGTTTGCCATTTGCTCTGGTTGGGCCATGGTGGTAGCAACCTCAGCTGCCCTTTCCCCCTCTGGTTCCTTGCATCTCTGTGCCATTTGTGAATTTCTATCAGAGGCCACAGGGTGCTGGAGAGCAGCTCTCATGGAGAGGCAGGATTGGCTGTGCTATTCTCATGTCTCCCCAGGGGAGGCTCTTGCTGGAGTCTTGGCCTACACTTCTGGGTTCACTCCAGCATGGAGAGGTGTCAAAAATTCTCCCACTCAGCTACTTTACACAGCCCCATGGGGTGTGTGAAAAAGTTGACTCTTCCCTCTCACAGATGCATGTTTTCCAGAAACAAATGGCATCGACAATAAAACGTCCTCCCCAACCTTAGCAGCTAAGGTCGGGAGTAAAATTCTGTGTTTGGATGGTTAAGCTTTCTTTTGTTCTACTTTTGAGTCTTCAAGCATCATCATCCCTCTTCATGGGGTCCCAGCAGGATTCAGGCCACAGAAGGGGCTTCTCAGCCAGCAGAGGCTTCCAGCACACATGAAGGACTTAAAGGCAGAATTTACCCCAAGCTCTTCTGCCTGCCTTCTTTCACCTGCAGCAGAGCTGCACACTTTCTGACTCTGGAGCAGGTGATGCTCCAGAGGGTAAAAACCTCAGGCTGGAAAAGACAGGTAAATGGATATTGTTATTCATGCCAAGGGTGGCACAACTTTTTTTTAAAAAAAAAAAACCTAAAAACCTCTGCAAAGCTTCTGTCTTCCTGATTTCAGATCCATGGATTCCTGAAGAGCTAACCATAAACCTAGAGTGCCCATCAGGTGGTGTAATGCAAGAGAAACTATACTGAAGAGCAGCTGATACAAAGGTCTTGTAATCTTCAGCACTAGGAATTGTTCTCTGCTTTTTTGTTATCAAAGCTGTACACAGCAGCCTTTTGATATCTGCCCAGGGAGTGAGCTGTTTTTTTCAGAAATGATGAAGCCTAGATTGTATCAAGACCTCTTATGACTCAAACTAAATAACTTCCCCTTCTCCCTCACAGAGTAAATCAGATTTTACAAGCTTTGGTGATTTTGATGCTGTGCCTGTTAGTTGTAAGTCTGGTACAGTCTTCACATTTTTGAATGAGAACAAAGATATGAATGAACAGTCATGGTCTCACCCAAACCTTAAACTGTGGTGTCTGGTTTGGATAAACCACAATGCAAATGTTTTTTCTGCTCTTAGCACCCCAGCTAATTTGTAAGGATGTGATGCTCATTACTTCTCCAGATTGTTTGTGTGAATCCTTCAGACCCTTTTCCTGTGGCTCTGGAGTGGTGGGGGTACTTCACCCAGATGACTTTGGCAAAAGGGATGAGAAAATGGAGGGTGCCAAGCTCTGCATCTGATAGATGTGGGGCTCTGTGAGCAGGAGCCAGCTGAAGAGAATATTTTTGTGAGCAATAGTTGTAGTAGGGAAGGAAGAACTTCTGTCTACTCTGGGGTATGCTGTGTGTCACAGTGGTGGGACATCTACAGATGCCCCCTTCTCCATCATCACATGGCTTCATGCAGCCTGAAGGTGAAAAACTGTCTTCTCCTGTGTGTTGTCTTTGGGAAGCTGCTTGGTGAGCTTCTCTGGCTGAGGAAGGTCTGGGAACGTGTCTTGCAGAGCTTCCAGGTTGTGGTACAGCTCCACATCAGTCCTGGCTATCCATGAGGCAGGGCTTGTGCTGAGCTGGGACTGACATCACAGCAGCTAGCAGTCACCAAATCATTTGCAAGTCTCTTTGGTCTCTCTTGGACAGTTATGCTCATAAGGATGTGTAGTCTTGAATCCAGTTCATCTGCTCTGAATTCAGCTCCTGCAAGAGCTCCCTTCTCACCCCAGGGCAGGGCATAGTATTTTGGCATTTGAGGACTGGAAAGAGGAAGAAGAAGGCTGAAAGCATGGCACTCTCCCACTTCCCATGACCTTTGAAATCAAGTTTATTGATATTTTCATTATTTGTTTATTTATTGACTTATGCTTGGCATAACTTTCTAACTTTGAAGGTGGATAATGTAAAGTCAATGACAATACACCTTGTTTTGTTTGCATTTTATTTTCCACATGCGTTGTAAGAGCAAATGCCTCTAATGTTACATAAAGTGAGGTTGACTTAAAGGCTTACCTTTTGCTCAGGTCAATACTGTTGACAAATCTGTTAATAATGGCTGGATATCATCCAGTGCTTTCTCTGCAATGGGGACAGAAAGCACCAGACCAAGTTCCCCCAAGCTGTCTATGACTGCAGTGGAACATGGCCAGGGATGGAGCCCCCTTCTGCTCTGAATTTCCTGTTGTTTGCACCCTCCTCGGGGTGTGACCTCTGCTGCAAGGAGGCCCTTCCTGACCTGAACTGTCCTGTGACCCAGTGTACAGCCACCAAGTCCTGCACACCTGATGCTGGGGTCAGTGGCTGAGCAAGGGACAGGGTAGTGTAGAGTCAGGTCTGGGGAATTTAAATTTAGATTTAAATCACTGCAAAAGCAGTCCTGGGTCCAAAGTTTTTGCCTCAAAGTGAGAAGGTAGGAGACATATGAGAAAGCCATGTGTCACTACCACAGCTCTTCACTGTTCCCCCGCCTCCTCTTCCTTCTCGAGGGGTTTGCAGCTCCAGCAGTACCTGCCCAAGCCTGGCTTCAAGCTTCAGCAACCACAGGCTGATCCAAAGGGCACATGTCCAGTAACAAACATTGCACAATTGAACCACTGGCATTTAGGGCTGGGGAAACCTCTGACCAAAACCTAGACTCCTCTAATTAAACTTAGCTTATTGCTCTTGCAGAAATGCTGAAGGACAAGGCATTCTCAGTGCAGTTCTCATATTGACTTTCTGTGGAGTAACCTTTATACATCTCAATAGATGTGGCCTTTTAGTGATGGACATCATATTCTGCCTTCTTGGCATGTGAGGCAGTGCAAGACAAAACCTGCAGAGTAATTTCAAGAAATTTGGTGGTGTGAGTCGCAGTGAGCACACAAGCAGAGACAGACTCTGAAAACGCTGTGATTTTATTTTTGTATCAATTTCCATATTAAGAGACACTAGAACTTACTGTACAAGGCACTGCTATCCAGAACTATATTTAGCTGCTCAGATATTTGTGTCTCCATCTCACTAGATCTCCAGAAGTGAGTGGATATTTTCCATCAAGGGCTTGTTATATTTGACCTACTGTGAGAGGAAAATATCTGTTTCACCACCATGCATTTTCTCATACAAGTGGTATCTTTCTGTGTATTTTCTAACCTACTTTAACACAGGATATTTCCTTTAAAATCCTACAAACTTACTTGCTGTAATGTAACTTGGTAATTAGCTGGTGGTTACAACCAAAAGAAGAAGTTAACATGCATGTCATTTTTAAAGAATTACATAGTGCAGGAAAACCTCCTAGTATTTGGGATGATGGCCAAATCTCCATCCAGGACCTGAACTGAACAGAAACCTTCTGAAATTTGTCTGAGGCTCCTCATTTCCTGGGGCTTTATTTCCCTACCAATCCCAGAACAGTCATGCAGTGAGCCCTTCCTGAGATTTATCTTTCCCAAGCGTGAGGGTTTCTCTTGAGGGTCCCTCCTGCCTTTACTTCTCCAGCAATCTGTCCTGGGTGGCCCAGGACCTTATCTGCTAGCCCAGCGCTGCAGGAGAATCTTAGGAGTGTTTTGCAGTCCCAGGACCCAAACCCAGGAAGTTCAGGGGATGAGTTTTGTCCTGTCAGTGGGTCATGATGGCAGCCGGTCTATCACGGGAGGGCCCATTTGCTTAGATTGCTGCTTCTTTGTTTGTTTGTTTAGGAGTTGGATTTTTTTATTAATTTATACTTAAAGCTTGAAGTTTATTTTTTTTCAAGTAATGATTGTGAGACCAGCTGTCGGCATTAATTTGTTTTAATATGACTCAATCTGAGCAGTGTTCAAGCTTCCTCTTAGAAAATGTAGCTGACTGAGGGGTTTTTTTCAGGCAGTTTGCTTGACAGAGAATAAATTTTTACAAAAAGTTGCTCTACAGAGCAAGGGAACAGACTGTCATTTTCCCTTCCTGCTGCTCATTTCTTGCAAAAGTACCTGACATCTGGGGAGAAGCAGCCTTTTCATTAGTGGGTGCATGGAAGGCCCACAGGCAGGAGCGCAGAATAACTGGCTCTGCAATTTATAGAACTGCAACTAATTGTGTTTTAAGGCTCTGTTTCAGTGAGGCACCATTGCTGCCTATCATTCCAATAAATATATTAGAACTGAATGGCAGTAACTATGTTTTCTCTCCTTGTGGCAATTTTAATTCTTTGTGAAAAATCACGGCAGCTGTGAGCTTTCTGAATACAAAGCAACAGAGCACAGGTAAGTGGAGGTGACATTCTCCTATAGTTCACAGCAATTAACCTCAGCAGGGAAAGAAAAATTAAAATGGTCACTGGTGTTTGGGAGAATTACCTTGTGATGCATTGCAAATACCCTTGTAGGTAGTGATTTACCTTAATCTGTGCCAAAGTTATGCAAATATGCTTACATACGTTTGACAGGTTGATCCCTTTCTCAGTCTGGGAGTGGAGGAAGATGGATCGGTGTACATGCTTCTAGAGGCAAAATGTGTGATACTTGTCAGGTTAGAGCTAACTGGCATTATTTATTTGCTTACTTTGCAAGTCTGTGAATGTGCCTCACCATTAAGAAGACGAACACAGTAATGATTCTGTTTAATTAAGGGAGAAGTAACTTTCTTGCCAGTTCTAAGTGTCGCTTGATCTATCTGAGGTGTCACAGGACTGGAGAACTGCAAAGGGCTGAGGAAGCTCAGTGCGTGGAGCTTTATGAAAGCAATTTACATATTTGCACACTGAAGCATAACTACCAGAACATAAGCGGGGTGATAAATGATTAACTATAAAAGATTGGCAGCTTGGGCAAAAATCCAGCAGAGCACTTAAGCATGTGCTTAACTTCAAACAACCTGGCCCTGCTCGCAGTGTCGGGGCCTCTCTTAAGTTCGAGAATCTGCTCCTGCACTTTAGTTAAATGTGTGCTTAAGTGACCAGGAGGAGTCTGGCTAAGTGAGCATGTAAACAGGAAAAGCTTTCTCGTAGAATGCTTTTAAATCGGGATGGCAGCTGTAAGCAGGTCTGTAAACAGATCAGAGCTCATCACAGATGGAGCATCCCTAGCTCCTATTGATGAAGTGGGAATTGTCTGTTGCCTAGCATTTCTCCGACAAAGGGCAAAACCAGAGGTATTGAAGCAAAAGACTAATCTAGTCTGCCCATTTCAACACAATGTTTTGTTTTGTGCATTTTGTTCTAGTTTGTTTTTAATTTTTTGGAACATAAACATGCTAAATATTTTATTGCTGTTCTGTGAAAATCACACTCTGCTTTGGCCAAATGTTGCTTTCACTAAATGGTTTAATTGAAAATGAGATGTGGCCAAAAAAAACCCAAAAAACTCCCAGAAAACAAAACCCCCAACCTCCCAACAGTATTTTAATTTTCCAGTAATTTGAGACTCTTCTCCAGCATTAATTTTGCACCCACCAAGAATCCTGTTAGTAACTTTGCTTTATCACAAGCCACTTTCTTACAGTGCATTTGAAAGTTCCTGAAGCTGGAGGTTGAAGAAGCTGACCTAATACTTGAAGCACAAGCATTAAGCAAAAGTTGCAGGCCCAGATGAGGGTCATTCTGATGGAGCTGGTTTTGGTCTCCAAGTAACAATTCAGGAATGTTTCCATGTGCCAAGGTGAAATTTACCAAACAAGTACTACAAATGAAGTCCACTGCTTTCTCCTTTTATCTCTTCTAAAGAGAATATTTGGGCTTATATCTGCTGTCAGAGTGACCTGCTCCTCGAGTTACCCCTCCCACCTCCAGCAGATACCTGGGAGCAGTGGCTACTGTACATTCACCAGGCATTCACTCAATCCTTGTGGGCTTTTATGTCACCACATCAGAGTGATACATGCTGCTGTTGCATGTTCTTTCCATTTTGGGAAGCTTTTTGGCTCCATAATTTATTTTTTTTTAAATTTATTTTACCTCTGCTGATATAATCTCTCTTAAACCATGCGTGAAGTTCTTGGTGGTTGGGTGAAACTTAATTAAAGCGTGTCAGTGTGATGGTGTCTTTCATTCAGGAGACAAGAAGGAAGATGATAATCTCCTTTTTTGGAATAAATATGAATGGATTCAGTGGCCAAAATGTAGGCTCTGGATAATTAACAAGAAGCAGAAAAAGGTGAAAATATTTTTCCAGGGCTCAAATTAAGATCTAAGCAATAAAATACTGTTACTGGAGTGTATTGCCAGCCTACATAGCCAGGGAACAAGCAGAAAAAATAAGATCTAGAAAATCCTGGAGACAAAAAAAAAAAAACAAACAAAAACCACTGGAAATACAATTTGGAGAGAATGGCTGAAAATTCGCATAACAAATATGAGTGCAGACTAGAAAATTGTAAATTATCTCTGATTTGATTCAGACTGTCTTCAAGGCTTTTTTATTTCTTTTTTTTTTCTTTTCAAAATCAACAGGTTTACATCAAATTACCTGAATCCCTCAGCAATTTCTCCTCCTAATGGAGCTAACTTGAAAGATGCTGAACAATGATCAAACAGCATGAGACACACCCACAACGAAAGCAGTCACATTTTTGTAGTCAGAGGGTGTGGGGGCTGGAGCTTTCTCCATATCTGTTTAAAGCATCACATATTATCACATGGGTGATAAAAGAATGGGTTTTATGCTTCTGTAAGGCATGGACCTTGGATATAAGCCATCAGCTATCAAAATCCACAGGAATTTCCTAAAGCCCATGGAAGCCAATGGATTGAAAGGTCAGTTGTAGATAGATCAACAGTCAAAGTGCTCTCTCAGGAGCATAAGGCTGGTTATTTGTAGATAGATCAACAGTCAAAGTGCTCTCTCAGGAGCATAAGTTAAAGGCTGGTTATTACACAATTCAAGCACTTACATTTTTTGTAAGTCTGCTATCATTCCTTTTTTACAGCCAGGTTTAATATGCTGGACCTATATAGAATTTGTGGCTTTCCAGAATGTTATTGCAGGTGCCACATTGCTGCAGCTTTTCCAGGCAATGCTTCAGGTGGCCACGAGCTGATTGTCTTCTCACATGCAACCCACCCCACTCCCTCCTGCAAATCCTCCAGCTCTCTTGGTGTCAGATTTGAAATCCCAATCTTTACTCAAAAGTGTTTGTGCATTGGTCAACCCATGAGTGTGGGCAGGAGCAACACTTGGTCAGAACTGAAGAGGGAAAAAACCACTAACATTGATTTTCACGACCAATCTTGGTTCCTTAGGAAGAAGGTATATAGAGGGGGATTTTATCACTGGCAAATTAACCTGAGAATTGGTTATTAAGTGGCTTTGCTTCTACTACTAAAGGAAACTACATATATATATATTTGGGGGGGTTGGGATTTTTTGTCCTTTTCTTCTGGACTCAGACAATTAAGAAATCAGTAAATCCTGTAAATTCAGGAGAGGTAAGTGTATTGTTTTCTGGTTTAAACCAGTTCTTTTGTGTTTTGTCTTGCCTGCAAAATCTTTCCTATTTCTCAAATGCAGGGTAAGTAGGCAATATATGTCAGAAAATATGTGATAATAAGTGTTTAACTGCAGTTTTCCATTGCACATGCTGAAAGTAAGAAAAGGGAGAGGGGAAATAAACATGTTAATGATGTCCTATCATTATCATATTTTCTTAACCTAGCATGGGAGGAGGATGCATGATTACCTGGACAGAGACTGAGTATATTGACTTCAGCTATTCCTCAGCTGGAGCTGTTTTTCAGTGTGTGAGCACAAAAGGCTTTAAGGAATAATGCATAAAAATGCTATTATCCTTGGAAAAAGCTATATTCAGCTGTCTTGGCCATTATGTAGGTGAAAACACAATGGGTACCAAGACTGCTGAGTACATTTGCATGAGATTAGTTAAATCATCTAAGCAGAATGTCCCCCCTGTCTGTTTTACCCCATGCTCAGATGCTGGAGAGCCTGGAAGCAAAAGTAGAAAGAAGATGCAACACTGCATGAGCACTTCCATTATTTTTTTCTGATTAAAGAGGAGGCACAAAAGTTGGGAAGGGACTGGCTAGTTATGGGGAATGCCAGTGGGGAAGAGTGGCACCTCTGGGTTCTGTCACAGTGTGCAGCTTTGGGTAACTTGATAAAGTGTCTGGGATCACTTTTTTGAGCTTGATTTAATTTTTAACAAAATGTCAGAACACCAAAATTCCCGCTTCAATTCACAACATTCAGAAGGGTCAGTTTTTCCACTGTGAAATGGGAATTGTTGGAAAGGATGACCCACTCACACTTTACCCCTTCTCTGAAAGGTTAATAGCCTACCTGGCCATGAAGGGCAATTTCCTTTGTACTTGCAGCAGGAATCTGATCTCTGTTGGGGTTTCTGGGAATATCAGTGATGCAAATAATGCCCCCCTCCAGCATCAATCTGAGTGCCATTTGCCAAGTTGTGACTGCCTGGTGCCAAGACTGGCCTTGGCCTTTCTGATGGATGAGGCTCTTTCTCTGGGCTGCATTTGTGTGGTTCCAAAGCCTTCACAGGGAATTTAGAGATTATGTCCCCAGGATGTTGTGCTTTGGAAAACAGGCATAGGGATTGGCACGTGTTAGCTCAGCTGCAGTTTTACTGGCAGTGTGGGACATGAAATAACACAAAGTTTTCATTTGGCCATAGAAATGACTAAATAGAAATACTTTACCACTCAGGGAGTGTTACATTCTTGTCATGTCTCAGCATTTTCAGATATAACAGATGAAACAAATTAAATTATGCAAGCACTAAAAGAATGCATTGTTAGCCCCATCTTTAACTTGCCTGCAAATAAATAAACAAACACAAATAACTTATTTTGAAGGTACTGTAAGTGGAATTTTGCCTTGTGCTGGTCCATGGGACATACATTCATGTGTGTGCATCTGTAAGTGACCCATAAGCTGTTCCTGCTGCACGTGTTGCCTGCTGGGTCTCACAGTGTAGGAGAAAGCCTATGACTGCACATCCCTTATTTGCATTCCAGTCATATACAGCTTTGGCAATTTGTTTATGCAGTTGGATGTATGCAATTATCAATAACAGAGCCCACAATAAGTCCCAATTAATGTTGCCTCAGGAATCTTCCTTTATGTTGTGCTGGTTTCTGTAGATTTAAACACTCAGCATTAATGATGCATTAATGTTGTTTTCTCTTGTGTTTTGGGGGGGTTTTGTTGTTTTTTTTTTGTTTGTTTGTTTGTTTTTGTTTTTTTTTTTTTTAATTCAATGCTGTTTTTGCAGTATATAATCTCCCATTCATTTTGTTCTCTTTGCTCAGCAGGGACACTTTTTCCACTGACTCTTTATGAGACTTCTTCATGAGTACGAAAGCCATTTATCTTTATTAGTTGTATATTTTGCTCATCACCTCTCTTGCATTTATGAATTAAATATTTATTGATTTTTTTCCACAAAGAAGAATGCCCCACTGCTCAGTAAGAACAATTACCAGCAGCTGTGCACAAAGAACCGTAAGCAAAGCAAACCTTCATTACTTCTGCATGCACTTCCATGCCAGAAGTGACAGGAACTGAATCTGTCTTTTAATGGAGATCCTTGTAGGGCTGGGTATTTTCTTTCCAGGAGTCTGTATAATGGGCTGTGAAAGAAGAGATTGCATCTGTTTGTTTTGTTTCTTTTCTTTTTTTTTTTTGCTTTATGATACACAAGCAAAAATGAAGGAATTTTTCATCTCTTCCCCAATTTTTGCTTGTAATCTCTTCAAACTGATAGGTATTCATCCTGATAGCATATGAAACCATTATAACTATAACTGAAAGTGATTAGCTTACTCTCAGTTTCTCATTAATTAATTTTAAGGCTCAATGGATCAGTGTGATCAGCTGCCAGATTTTGCTGCATGAAGCCTACAGCCCTGACTGGATCTTGCTGCAGGAAGGTGTGCAACCCTGTGCTGGAAATGTGTGTTCGTGCAGCATACAGGACAAATCCCCATCACCTCTGAAAACAGAGAGATTGTTTTCAACCTAAATAATGTTCTTTCAAACTGCAGCTAAGGAATTTGATGAGTCTCTATCTAAAGCATGGAAACGCCCTGTCAAAGAAAGCAGTCACAGAAAATTACTTTGAAATTGTTTCCTCTCCCCAGCAATATCCTGTATTGTTTGAAGTTATGTCCCATGAGCAGAAGACCTGGTGGACCTTAGGAAGGCTCTGCCTGTGCTCTCTTTCCCTGGCTGCCTGGCCATGTTCCTCAAGTGTCCAGGTGGGGGCCATCCAGACAAATGGCATTGCTGACCCACTGGCCAGTTGTGCCCAGTCTTGGCCACGTGCTTTTCCCTCTGACCTGTAATTCTCCCTAACTGCTATGTCTCATCAGTCATGTGGAAGTTCAATTGTTTTGAAACTTATACCTCTGAGACTCCTTTGAATTCGGCTGAAATTGGCTGAGAGAGAGAGGCAGAGAGGGATGAAATCTTTTCTCCTGAGGACACAGGCTAATAACTCTGGCCTCCTAATGACCATCCTTCTCTCCCCTCTCTTATTGCAGCCTTTGGCAACTGGAAATTAAAGACAACTCGTGCCCTGTGGCAGAAATCATCTAGGTGGATCACCTGTTTTTTGGTAAATGAAGTTTTTGCCTCTGCACTTTGTGATCCAAATGGGCCAAAGCTAACCCTGTCCCACTGTTCACTATTGACTTCTTTGAACTTGGAAGGGTACTATGAGCTTTAGCTTTTTTTTTTCTCAGTCTTGATGGTGTCCAGGAAAGAAAGGGAGCTGCTTCTGTGCCCTGTGGGGTTTGCTGGGTGCAAGTCTCCTGCGCTGGGCTGGCTCTGTGGCTGGAGCTCAGACCCTCTTCATGGAGCTATTATGCACTGGCCTCTTCTGAGCGTACATGCAGATGTAGTGGCTTTTTTTTTCAATATCTTTTTTTTCAGCTGGGATGGCACCACTGGGATCACTATAAGGACAGACAGGGAAATGTGGGTAAAAGCCCTTTTGCCCAGGATCCTTCACTGAGGGATACATTGGGTTTAACCCTAGTGGAGCCAGCAAATTCAAATGGCTTCATGTTGGCTACATTTTTCAGCAGACTCCCATAAAAAACCACTTTTTTATTTTGCCAGCGCTTGGATATTTGCTTCTTTTTGTGAAGAAATAGAAATATAGAGAGGAAAAAGCCCTTCCTCAGCAGGCTGTTGACACAGCCGCAGTTTTCATTATCTGCACTTTTCTTCGTGGCAGCAATAATGTCACCTCCCCGGTCTCCTCGGGGCTCTCCTGACACATCAGCCAAATGCCCAGAGCGAGATTGCCAGGGAATGGCTTTTGACAGGAGGGCAGCCCGTGCCCTGCAGCGCCGGCCGAGGCCAGCGCAGGCCCAGGCTCACGCATCACCGGGCCGGGCCTTGGCTGCGCTCCTCAAAACAATCCTTCCTCGGCTCTTCTTGTGCGACTTCCCCCCTTTCATTCCTGATGGATTCCTTTCTCCCTGGGGCTGCAGCCCCGCGTTTGCTGTTCTGAAGCACCTCTGTAGCGATCGGCTCAAAGGCAGCGGAACTGAAGGTGATTTTCTGTGTGTCTTGGCTGAGGAGGTTTGGGTTAACGCTTCCTTGCCAGGCACAGGCCATCCGAAGCTGGGCTCTGATTAGTCATCCTCCTGCAATTTAAGCTCTACTAATAATGCATCTTCATTTTATTATTATTTTATTTCTACAGTAAATCCTTTCATTGCAGGATGCTTTCCTCTAACTAAGGGTGTGTTGTCTTTCATGGAGGTGACAATGCCACCGGGATAAATACCCCTGAGGGGCAGGAACCGCAGTGCCAGGAGGTCTAACTGGAAGCTTTGCTGCCCTTTGATGTTAAAAAGCCTGGCTTGTATGATAAGGTGAACAATCCTCATTGAAATAAGCACATCCATTCTCTCTGTCCTCCCCCACTGGTGCTTCTAGGGTGAGGGGTTGCAGTGGGAAGAGCCCATCCCTTGAGTACTGGGGTGCTGGGATGCTCTCAGGGATGCAGGGGGAGGAGGTTAGCTCCATATCCTTTATTGCTACACTTTAACCCCGGGCAAAACCAGGTTCCAGGGGCACTTTGGTCTCAACAGGCCTGTGCCCACCGGGGAGAGCCCAGGGCTCTGCAGCAGCTTGGTCGCTGCCTGTTGGAAATGGCCCGGCTCTGCCTGACAGTGAGTGATACATTCTCCAGTGGCATCAATCCAGGCGCAGCTTCTCCCGTGTCAGGTTTGCGATGAAAGATACTCTCCTCTGCCACCTCCTTCTCCTCCTCCCCAGGACTCACTCTTTGAAAACTGTGGCTGGCTTTCAAAAGCCGGCTGTTAAAACGCTGGCTGCTAAAAGAGATAACAGCGTGCCTGTCCATGAAAGCCAACCATCCTGGGTGAGCTCATGGGAAAATCTGATCTAACCTGCCTGTCTGAGCAGTATTTATAAGCACTGCTACCCAAGGATTAGGCAGCCCAGCTGCACTGATGTAGTCAGTAAAAGCAGCTGTTTATATTTCCAACTTTCTGATGCAGCAGGGTTTTATAAAAAAGTCACAAGGCCACACTTTTTTTTATCCTTTTTTTTTTTTTTGGGCAAAGCCTCGAGAGAAACAAGCAGTACTTCAAAACATTGCTGCCTCCACTGCTGCCTCCATTTATTTAAACATTTCAGAATCTTACTGTCACGTCCCCACCCCCTGCCCCAAACCTCAGCAAATAACAACCTTTATTTTTGACACTGAAAAGGAAGCCAGGATGCATTCAACAGAATCTTCAGGATGCAAATTCCTACAGTTGCACCTACGGTGGGCATGTGGAGCTGATTTTCACCAGCTGATGAGCTTTAACTGCCAGTGCACTGCTGACTGTAGGACTGGGGTTTTCAGTCAGGTCTGGCCAAAACACAGCTGGTTTATCCCTCTCCATTTGAACAGCCGCGCCCCTGGGCTATGGGTTTCAGCTGACTTGTTTAGACAGAGGGGCTGGAGAATGATGGGAAGCAGCTAGGAAATAAGGGTTTTCCTGCTGAGCCCAAGAGGTGGAATTTCTGGGGTCTTCCTGATGGTTCAAGTGGTCCTCCTCCTGCCTCGGGCTCCTTCAGGTAGGTGTCCTGAGCTCCTTCTCTATGGGGGTTTGGTATGTGGCTTTTATCACGAGGCAGAGAGGCTTCCAGAGCTGCTCGTGGATCTGTGCTGCATGCCCTTTGTGCCCAGGATCCTTCCCGTTCCCTTCTGAACATCAGAGGGGATCCCATGCCCAGCTGCTCTTGAAGGAGCTTTCCTCCTCTCTGAGGAGGTTTGTGATATCCTGGGAATGTTTGTTTTTTTTTGTTTTTTTTTTAATTCAGCTGTTGTTTGTTGTTAAAGCATACTAATCCTCTGATTCCACCCCAGAAGGATTGGAAACCCTGTGTTTTATGTTTCTCGACAGTCAGCATTTTCACTAGATGAGACTGAACGATAAAGGGTGTTTGCTTAGGCCTGAGGGTATGTGATACTAAAATAAAGTTAATAAAATAAAAGAATTATTAATATTTTACTTAGCTTTAAGTATTTATTTTTTCTGGCTATTCCCTCTACTAGCTAGCTTTTTGGAGTAGTTCATTATCTGCTGCTGCTGGGGCTAGGATATTGTTACCTCTTCCTCTGATTTTAAAGGTGACTATTCTGGTTGCTGTATTCCTTCATAGATAAACTTTCTCTTCCTCCTGTCTGCTTGCCTCTTGATGCCTGAGACTTACCCCTGGGACCTGGCTCTGTAGGGACTTGTATCGCTTCTGTGTTCCCCCACCCCCGCTTCAGGTTACTGAATTTACATTTCTATTGTACAAGTAATTACCTCATTCCTGGCTCCGGGCTGTATGCCTTTGCTTCGGAAAACACTTGTGCCGTGACTCTAACATTTCTCATGCTATATCATTTATAACAGCGCAAAAGCCTTTGAGGATTTATAATTGATAGCTCGCCACAAGATTTGCATACAGCCTAAATGTATAAACATGACCAAACGGTGATCTGAGGACGTGCTTCCCAACATGGTGAATGCCTGGCTCCCAGTTTTTAGGTTTTGGAACTCCCAGCCCGACCAGCTGCAGATGCTGGAATTCCCATAGCCCATGAAGGGCAAATCCCATACCTTTTGCTCTCCCTCTTTTGGCAGTATGTTGCTGCTTCTGCAGCCATTTTCTACATCAGTGTTTGTGGCAGATGCAAGCCCAAGGAATCGAGGCACCTCCCGTGGCTGGCTGGTGGCCTTGAGGAGAGGTTTCTGCAGCCCTGGTGTGTTCAGGGCTCAGTGCGTCCCTGCCCAGACAGTGGCCTTTTGCCACCATCAAGGAGAGGGCATGGGCTCTTCTGGGCAGGAAGGAGCTTGCTGTGCTTGCCAAGCCTATTGCTCCATGAGCTTTATGCACAGATGGATGTGAGGATGCACATCTGGCGTGTACTTCCCTCTCTTCCACACCCCCAAAGGTGCTTGCAGCACTTGCCTAATAGTCCTATGGATGTGACCCTATGGATGGATAAAGAAAATCTGATGTAGAGCCTAGCCCTTCCCCATAAGGCCAGCCTTTTCAGAGTTCATGCTGTGATCTTTAAAAAGGTAGCTTGGTAAGGCACTTTTAACTGAAAGACAAGGCCAAAGAGGAAATGTTTTGCTGACAAGTGATTACATCTAAAAAAGTAGCTCTTCTTTGCCTAGTTTCTATATTTAATTTTTTATCAGAGCAAAAACTACTTTTGCAGGAAAGTTTCTGTGCAGAAATGTTGCTGGTTCAGTATAGGAGTCAGAGTCTCAACAGAAAGTAACTGTTAGCTAAGCCATATTTGGAAAAAACAAATCTCCAGTTAATTTTCTTTTTCCTGGAAAAATACCCTTTGTCACTTGAGGGTGTCTGGCAAATTTCAGGCTCATAGTTCCATAGAGCAAAGCTGTGTTGGGGCTAAATTCAGGTTTTAAATTGGAAAGAAACTTGTGACCTTCTGTCCTTCTTCTACTGCATCTTTAGAATGGATGTAAATCCATGAACTTCATTGGCAAGATGAGTCTGAAAGACTCATTTGTTATATCCCCATACATACATATGTTTGCTCTTCTCAAGTAGGGATGATGTTCTAAATGTGCAGCCAAGGCTTGATTCATAGATAGTAAAGCAGCTCTGAAATTCTTGATGTAGCCCTCCTAAAAGTAATTCACAGGATTAAAAATCTCTGTCAGGAAGCCAACTAAATGGTAAAGTTAATAATCTCTGCTAGGGCCCTAGGCATAGGTTGTCACCTAACAAACAGTTGGGATTTGTGGACCTTTAAGAGCAAACATCTGCAGTACAGCTCACGGATCAGTAACACTGTGGTGCAGTTTAGAGACACTAGAAGCGGGGTGGGGTGGGGAGAAAAGTCAATCCAAATATCTTCTCCTTACTTGAAAAAAAGAACACAGAGAGCGAACTCTTTTATCAGCCTTGAGGTTTTAAGCTGACTGTGCAAAAACAGCAGAGCAGTAAGTTTTTTATAACAATATGAGATAATACTTTCCTTTGTGAGAGTAATCCTCCTAATGTTTCTAATTTATAATTAAGGTAATTTCCATTAGAAATTATACCACCCTCCTGCCCCACAGTGAAAAGGCTGAAAGTGAACTGTTGTCTCCTCATGACTGAACAGATATGTGCGTACCTCCAGCACAGAGATAGGTCGATCAGCAATGGGCAACCCCTTTCTCTGTCACTACAAATTAAAAGGATTCAGGAGCTGTGAGAAGCCACGGACTCTTTGTGAGATGAGGTCACTGTGTAGGATGGGCTGCAAAAATGGGCCCGAGGGCAGTGGTGGCCCTGGTGCTCTCCTGTAGGGACTAAGCCTGGGCAGGTAGTGACAGCCCAAGCACAGCTTTGCTGCTCACTCGCTGAAGGGGTCCCTGCTACACAACACCCTGGGCTGGAGAGGGCAGCCAGAGATGGGCTGAGAGTCCTGACAAGGGACATCTCCAGGGATATCCCAGTGGCATCCAGCTGGAGGGATGCTGAGGGAGGGGGAACTGCAGCACAAGGCCAACTTCTGGCTGCTGCCACACCCTGCATTGGCACTGGGGAGAACCCTGGTTTGGAAGGGTGCAGAGATAGTATACAAACCCTCCTTCCCTTAAATCAAAAATATCCAGACCAACTGGCCTAAAATCACGTCTCTGTTCAGAGGAAAAATGAAAATTGGAAAATGCATTCAAAGCTTTCCATGTTTCTTCATTCCTGGTATTAAGAAAAGAAATGGAACTCACAGTTTTTTTGTTAGTGTGATCTCGGGGGACTATTTCCCAGAAAAACTGCAAGGAAGGATCAGAAATGTTTTGCTTTTAGTTTTTTCTCTGTTTGCTCATCTTAGCATGAAGTGTGCAGTTGAGGATGATATGTAGTTTGTTCTGTTCTGGCCCTTTTGTCTTTTGGTCCTGGCTTTTTGTTGGCTTTGGTGTTTGGTTGGTTGTTTTGTGTTTGGTATTGGGGTTTTAGGGTTTTTTTGGTGGTGTTGGTGTGGTGGTTTTTTTTTTGTTGTTGTTGTTTTTTGGTTTTGTTTTTTTTTTTTCCCCTGGGAAAACAGTTTTAATAAAAGGGCAGAATTATTACAGTACTTGAAGTCTACAAATTATCACTGTCGTGTGATACCTCATCTTGATAGAAAAATGAAAGCACAAAGGCTTTTGGAGCCTTGACTTGACTCCTCTGCACTATTTTCTCTCTTTTCCTCTCCCTCTCTTCCCTTCTAGAACCACTGATGCATCTCTAATAGGAAAAATGCAAAGTGTGCAAGTTGTCTTGGCACTGTGGCTCAACATCTTGTCATGTTGCACTATTATGTTGACTCCTCTGTACAGGGAGAGTGCATGAAAAATCCCAGAAGCACTGTTCTGGTTCAGGCAACCACAATTCCGTTTTTTGTTGGCTCTGGGAAGAGAGATTCTACAGAGACGGACATCTCGGAGCTAATCAGCTGGTTTGACTTAAAGGGAGCTGTGTGGAGGAAAGCCAGTGGCATATTGCAGACCTAACTGTGCTCAGACTAAGTTTTTTTTCTTTTGTTTGCTTCTTTGGAAGCAGAAAGGAAAAAGAAGAATGTGCAGAATTTTGCTTCCAGAAACTGGGTGTACTGAGTTGTTCATAATTATCTTATAAAATAGGAGGGGATGAAATAGGGAAACTTGACCCAATTATTTTCAAGGCTTCTGAGGGACAAATTTAATTATTTTGGTATTTTGTGGTTTTGCCCACTGAAGTATGAAGTCCTTTAGCTACATGTGTCTGTCCAAGTGTTTTTAGTTTAGGTTATTTATAGAGCTCCATTATTGTGGTAGATGTGCCTTTCACAATCCATAGTTCAACACATTG
The DNA here is from genome assembly GCF_014805655.1 of Passer montanus. Taxonomy (NCBI): domain Eukaryota; kingdom Metazoa; phylum Chordata; class Aves; order Passeriformes; family Passeridae; genus Passer; species Passer montanus. The sequence continues at coordinate 1,122,823 of NW_024357281.1, read as the reverse complement.
CTCTGAACTAATATTGGTGAACCCATTCTTTACACAAAGGGAACCAAGACAAAGCACATGCATTTGTTAAACTTGGAGCAGGGTTATTCCTCATTTGAAGAAGGGTGTTTGTTTCAGTATATGTTTTATTATGATGTTTAATCTATTTGTCCAAGTCTTGAAGATCCTCAGCACAATGATTCAGAACCCCCTGTCCCAGATGAGACAGTCAATGCTCTGCTGCTTACAGCTCCCACCTGCCTCATACCCATGTACATCCTGTAACAAAGCCCTAGCACAGTCTAAGGAAGAGGACCAAGCTTTCCAGAAGCAAAGAGTCCTTGGCCAAAGCAGATAAAAAGGCTCAGCCAGGAAGCAAAGCTGTTGGTACCTCATTTTCTCTTGGTTACAGAACAGTTCAAAAGAGACCTCAGGGTAATATGACTGGAGCAGCAACTTCCTAACTTCTCACTGGCTGAGGTTTTTGTAGTAGAGCTTTATGAAGACAAGGGTGCTCTCTCTGTTTGACTTAACAAGGGCAGCAGCAAATCACCAGCCTGTTAATTTTCTGGTTTGTTCACATGATGTGTGCCTGCTGAAAATGCTACCTTAGGTCAAAATAAAACTCAGTAGGAAAGCCATGTGACTGTGAAGGGAGAGAAAGGGCATGCTGAGCAATGCAGTGGCATATTAAAAAACACCTGTTAGGCTTGATTGCAGAAGTTAAATGCAATATCTTCTTCAGCAGGTTTGGATCAGGCTTTTATGAAAAGCATTCAGGCTCATTCTATAGCAGCTTTATGGGTAGGAGATCTGTGGTTGGACTACTGCAATGGAGGGATGCTTCAAGGGGTTTAACACAAGTCACACAGGCATGGGCATGAGCAGCTGCCTGGTCACACTCTGTTAGAGCAGGAGCCTGGGATGATCCTCTCTGGGAATGGGGTCATTGCCTGCTCTGCTCTCAAACATTGCTTCAGCAGCTCTGATACCGCAGTGATTCGATTCCCTTAGAAGTTTGTATGGTCACTGTTGTTGCAAGCCTTGATGTTCACACACTTGTTTCACTATCAAAGTTTGTACATGATCAGTCAGCCCTTCTCTGTTTATAAGCCACACAGAAAAGGCCTCTGAAGCTCTTCTTGTCCCTGTAAAAAGGAGGCATTTGGGTTCAGGCATGTTAATGCTATTTCAGTGGACATCTTCGGGCTTCCCAGACTTTATTGATCCTCAGAAGTGAATCCTTCCCCTCAGTAGCACTAGGAAGTCCAGGAAAGCTCTAGATCATGGCTCAGCACCCCATGCTGCATCCCTGGAGATCTGCTGTACCAGGGAGCATGGTCTGGATCCAGCCAGACCTGTGAAGCTGCTGAGCATAGGCTGACCCTGGGTACGGGGGATCTTGCTGTGCCAGGGGTGCGAGGGTGCCAAGGCAAGAGCTCATCAGACTGCCAGGTTGGCTGGCTGGCTTGGCCTCTCTGAGACACAAAAGTGGGACATCTTCTCCTGGAGCTGAGCTGCTTTGGAATCAGTCTTTATTGTGTTACTGTGTCTGGACAGAGAAGTCTCCCAAAGTCTGAGCTGAGTTCATAAAGGCAATTGCAACCTGCATTCTTGTTAGTCTGCAACTAAAATAAGCAACCCCTGTATAGCTTAAAGTTCCCTATTGAAAATTTATTCCTTGTTATTGTATAATAACAGAATGGTTTGGGTTGGAGGAGACCTTAAATGTAACCTACTTCCAACCCCCTGCCATGGGCAGGGACAAAGCCTTGACCACCTCCAGGGATGGGACACCCACATACCTGTGTTTTAACATTGGTGTCAGTGTGTCCACATGAGCATGCATTGCCTTGCTGTACTGCTTGTTTAGCAGCACCTAAAGTAGGAGAGTCGTCATCCCTGTATTTTTGCCTATAATACAGAGATGGGGTAGATGGATGGTCAGGTTATTTGCCTTTCAGAGTGGAAAAGCCCGTATCCTTAGCTGAGGTCTCAGTGGCTCTGTCAGGGTGACATCAAGACGTCAGCCTAGAAGTAGATGGTGCATCTGCTGGGCAGACAGAGGTCCTTGGCACAGGGACATTCATAGTGCACGTCTGTTCTGCTCTCCCTTTGTAAAAGGGAAATTTTCCACATATCAGATCTGCTAGCCGTTCCTCTGAATTATTTAATGCCCTAATAACTAAAGTTTATCCCTTTAGAGATAGCCATAAAACACAGATTTTGGATGTTGAGGTGATGCTGTGGTTGGCCTGCAGTATAACAGTGGATTATAACCTCCTGTAAGCAAAGCATTTTCAAACTCTCCAAGGAGAGCACCCTAGATTCATAATTCATAGGATTTAGGGCCAGAAGGGACTATTAGATCATCCAGCCTGACCTGTATAATGCAGATCATTGCATTTTTCTGAGTAATTTCTGCTTCAGCCCTGTAACTTCTGTTTGAGCTACTGTGCACCTTATAAGGGAACATGTACTTTCAATTAAATGAAGCCAGAAATTAAGATTTTAAAAAATTATTATTATTCAGTAGTTTGATCTAGCAGCTAATTACTCTCAATGGTTAGTGATTATTAAAATTAATTGTATCTTCTTAGCCAAGTTTCCAGCCATTAGATCTTGTTACATTTTTGTCTCATAAAGAGCCATTTAGTATTAGAAATATCTTTTTACAGTCAAGGTTTTCACTATAATTAAAAAATCCTTAAGTTCAGGATCTTGATCATCTCCACTGGACATAATGTGAAGAAGAGGGCCTCTGTGATCCTTAGATGGATCACATTTGTTTTTTACTGTACATTTTATATGCCTGCAGAATGCACTTGGTATTTGCGAAAATTAACAAAGCAAATCCCTTTTAATACATTACAAGCAGTGCTCAAAGCCTGTTTTTTAGTCAGGCAGAGGAATTGTCTCCTGCCTTGGAAAAAAACCCAGCTGAAATAAAAATTTATATTAGAGCAATGCAAAGCATTTCATCAGACTTTAGACACAATTGAACTTAGCCTTAGGCCAGAGGCTGAGTTCATGAACCACAGCTCATACTGGCAAAAATTCAGCTGTGAGAAATGTTGCTTCTCTTTCTCCCACGACAACTTGCACCTTTTACCACCCTCCTCAGAGCCACACACAGAGGGAGGACAAGGAGGGAGAGAAAAGCAGGGGAAAGCAGCTTATGTCTCCTGTCACCACTCATTTTGCTGGGGGAGGATTTGGTTGCCCTTCTCTACTTTTCCCTCAGTGGGAGGGGATGCAGGCATGAGAGTGTCTGAGACATCCATGATTCAGAGTGCCTTGTATTGTCCTTGAAGGAGTTTCTGGGTTGTTGGGTACTAAGCTTGCCCAGAGGAAAAATAAATAAGGGAAAAAATCTCCCATCTCATCTGACAATGTTTGGAGGAGTGGAATACTTTTATTAGAGCCAGGCATCTCCACCAGAAGCTCTCTGCTGGTAAAGTGCTCCTGATGCAGGGGCAGTTTATAAGAATCCCCTTAACAAAATACATAATGACTGCAAAATTGTTATTGCAACCTAAACTTCAGTTTCTAAATCAGAAAATTTAGCTTCTTGCTGCAACTATGCTGAAAATGTTAAGTGTGGGCCACAGTTTAGGAGAATCTCTGTTGAGGTGGTTGGTATATCTGGTTAGTCACTACAGTGAGAAGTCAACTGTGAGGAAAAGATCTGTGATTAGGAAGTTGGGGTTTGTTTTTTTTTTAATACAGAAAGGAAATTTGGAAATAATAAAGGCTGCCCACAGATGCCATAATATCTGACAGTTATGCAATAGAAGCTGCATAACTACTTCAGTCATGGACTATTAAGGGGTTAAAATGGCCCTTAAAGTTCATCTACTCCCAGCCCCCTTGCCACAGGCAGGGATGCCTCCCACTAAACCAGGTTGCTCAAGGCCTTATCCAGCCTGGATTTGAACACTGATGTGTCCACAGCCTCCCTGGGTAACCTGGTCCAGTGTCTCACCACCCTCACAGCCAATAATTCCTTCCTAATATTTAACCTAAATTTGTCCTCCTTCAATTTGTGCCCATTACTCCTTGTTTTATCACTACAGTTCATGATGAAGAATCTCTCTCTGGCTTCCCTGTAGGCTCCCTTCAGGAACTTGAAAGTTGCTATGTCTCCATGCAACCTTCTCTTCTCCAAGCTGAAAAGCCCCAGCTTTCTCAGCCTGTCTTTAGAAGGAAGGTGTTCCAGTTCTATCATCAGCTTTGTGTTGCTCCTTTAGCTTTGCTCCAACAGTTGTGTCCTTTATGCTGGGGACCCCAAAGCTGGCTGCAGCGCTCCAGGTGAAGTCTGAGCAGAGTAGAGGGGGAGAATCACCTCCTTTGACCTGCTGGCCATGCTCCTTTTTAAGAGTGGAGGTTATATTTCCCTTTCTTCAGTCATCAGGGACTTCATTTGACTGCCACAATTTTTCAAAAATGACAGATGGTGGCTTAGTGACTTCATCTCTCAGGTCCCTCAGGACCTGCAGAGGAATCTCATCTCATAGGTCCATGGACTTATGCACACTCATGTTTAGGTTTCCTCCAACAGATGGTTACAGATATTCTTCACAGCTTTCTATTTTGGTATTTTATTTTCCAAAGTTTTCAGCTATGCCTGTATTGAAGAAACATGCTCTGACGGGTTGGTGTGTAATGCAGTAAGAAGGTGGTCAGGGGTGTAGCATCTGTGTTTTGCTGGGTTAGCACCAATACTTGTCCAGCCATATCAAGGTTTTCCACCAGCAAGAGACACCACTATCTTCAGTCCTCTGTGTCCTACTGTTCCAGTACCATGGGGCCAAGGGGTAGCAAGAGAGATGTTAAAAGCATCCCTCTTACTCAGCACCTCTCAGTCCTAGAGTAAAGTCCTTGAAGGCTCTTTTGGAAGTTGTCATCATTCTCTCAGCTGGAGCTAGTCCCCATACGCAGCTCTTTTTTCTAGTTCTAGCTTAGTCTCTGCTGACTGCTATACAGCTCCTCTGAAAGAAATCTGAAAGAATTTGTAAAGAAAAGAAGGTACCTACAGGTGGTATTGGAATTCATACATGTGATGCAAGATATGGAGGAAATTTAACAGGAAGTTTGGTTGTAAAACTTGTGCCAGTGAAGAAACACTGTAAAGGAGATATGCCTTTCTTACTGTCTGTTTTTTCCTGCCCTCTTCTTTGTTTAGACACAAAAGATGATGTAGCTAGAGATTAGGGTGTTGATCTGGCTGAAAATAAATATGAGAACCAGAAAACTGCTACACTGCTGGTTGCAAGTTGAGAACAATCTTTGAGAACTATAGCTTACTATAAAGGTGCAAAATCTGGTGTCCGGTATCCCTCCAGCCATGTTTCTTTTCCTGGTGACTGCCTGCAGGAAAGCAAGCTAAGATATTGCATCCATAAATGTTTTGATAAACCGGACTGATCCTTTGCCAAATCAACTGATTTTATTCAGTTTTATATCTGCATTTCTTTTAGAGCCAATTTCTATTGGGTGTCCAATGATACCGCAGTGCTAAGTTTTGGTGACACTTCCCTGCATTGATGGCATGTTGGCAGCTGATTGATGGCCTCAAACTGCTGTTAAAAGACTCAGTGGTGGGAGTGCTTGCAGGACTATAGAAGATGCTTTGATGTTGCTACTGCGGAGTTCTGGACTGTAATGCTGTTGAGCTCATTGGGATGGCTCACCTGTAGTCAGTGCTCTGATCTGAATGCTTCACAGTATTCCCTTATCCTGCTTGTAACAACTTCTTTGCAATGAAGAGGCCTGAGTAGCGCTTGCAGAAGGGTGTTTTATGTGGATATTTGTTTTCTATAAGTATATAAAGAGATATCCATCTAGATGTGTAATAAACACTCCATAAAGCAGCTTGACTCTACGTGGAGATTTGCAGCTGTGTTTACATAGGCTGACACTGCAATATCCATACATCATCCCTTCCTCAAGGAAGTCTTGCTTCTCTTTTATCTCTTCTTGCCTTTTAAAGGCTCTGAGAATTTACTTTGCCCCCACGTGACCAGAGCTTACCATGACCTCTCTGCATCTGCTTCTTAGCAGATATTGTAGAAACACGACACCATAATAGTGTTGTGCTAACTTGGAAGAGATGGACTTGAACTTGAGCACCACTGGTGGGAATGTGACATGAATAAATGAACATCGAGGTCAGATTTAGACCTCATTATCCTCATGCCAGCAGACTGTGAATCTCATGGTCTCTTTGGATGTAACTGTGCTCATATGAGCCAATTCACATGCTCTTACACAAACCTCTCCAAAGGTGCTAACAAATTAGCAAAAGGGTTGCTCCTTTTGTGCTTTTCTGGTGTCACTTGTTATGAAGAAATGGATTCTGCAAAATTCAGCTGTGGAAAGCAATACCTCATCTCTACAAGCAGCTTGGAACTGCAGGCACTGTGCCCGGATTTTCAGAGCAATCCCCACATTCTGATTTGATTTGCTGGGGTTTCCTGAACTTGCTTCACAAGCTTGCCTAGGCAGAGCTGCCTTTTTGCTCAGTCCCATTCTCTTGCATGATGCCTAAGTAGGGATTAATTTGTTCCTTTCTTATAAATCTTGCAGGACAAATGGAGCCTGTCCTCATCCATGTTCCTAGGAATAACCAACATCATTAAAGTACATAAGCTTGTATGTATGCACAAACTCACACAGAGACACAAACATAGACTTCCCTAATGCTAGAAATTTCCTGTAGGTGGTAGGAAACTCCACAGTTTACATTTACTGCTCATTATTGCAAGTTACATTGCAGTGACAGTAGATAGAAGTCCTGTCTCACATCTCCTACACGTGGCAACTAAAACTGTTCCTTTCCAAAGAGGTGATGTGGAGTTGCCTCCGCAGGGTGTTGTGGAAGGTCATGCCTCCTCTCCTTTGCTCCCCCTGCCTATTTTCGTGGCTGAGGATGGATGGAAGAGCCTCAGCAGAGGCTGCTGCACTGTAGCCCTGGTTGTTCTTCCTGGCAGTTGTCTGGACATCTCAGTGTGTGTCTCCTGGAGAGGACAATGGGCAAAAGGGGGGAGCCAGAGATGAGGCTAAAGCTCTGCCTCGTTTGGTCAGGGGTGATTTCCAGCAGATCTAAGCGGAGCATGAGAACAGGCTCTCTACTCTTCTTCCCAGTCATGATCTTCTGAGCTGTAAAACCCAGGTCATTTACACCCAGTGGCTCCTTGGGCTGAAGGATGAAAAAGCAACTGATCTTGGTGTGCCTGATTTTTCTACCCTTTGTATTGCACATACAAACTCGATATCCAGACCTGAGGCTTTGAGTGAGTGGGATAGAAAAGCCATGTTTATTTGCCAGCAGTTCTGTGGTGTGAAGTTACCCTGTATCTAGAGATTACAGGATATTTTACAAGTATTATGAATCCCATTTTCACAGGCAGAGATGCTGCAGTGAAGGATGGATAAGATGACTTTGTGAAGCTGTCTAGGAGGATAAGAGACACATTTGCCGAGATTTAAATCCACAGCAAATTTATACAGATTGAAAACATAAACTTGCATTAGCCTAATGTAAATAGCTCTTCCATATATTTGATCTACTCATCCAGTAGTTCAGTTACATCTATCATGTTGTTAATCTCCAGAAATGTTTGTAGAAAAGTTGAGAAAATACAGTGCTGCCCTCCTTGCTCAGGCCTGAGATGTTTATTTTACATTCTCCAGAACTGCTCATCAGTCTCTAGAAATTTAACCATGATTTCTCATCCTGTTCAGGAAATGCCTTATCGAAATGATTGTCTGTCAAAGAGGTTTATATCTCAGTACAGTTTATAGGAATTCACTCTCAAATTGCTTTGTTCCAAATGCTCACATTTGACATGCATATTTCTAGAACTGATAAACTTGTATTTCATAGTAGTTCCGAGTGTGCCCTGCAGGTGAGAGTGAGGATTTCTGGGTTGGTCCCAAAGCAGCTTTATGAAAAGGGAGCACATTGGAGAAGCAGCTTCCACCATAGCCCCTGTAGGCTGTCCTTGCTGGCAGCATGGGCTTGCCTTCAGAATGGGGAAGTTCTTAACAGTGATGTTTACAGGGTGGGCAGAATGCCTCAGTTATTCAGGGTACGGAATTTATGGCTGTTCTCAAATCTCTGCATGACTGTGTCTTTCAGAGTTTGCATGCTACTCAAATTTCAGAGCCTTGCTCATTCTTGCTGAGGCATCATAGGGTGGTTGCTCCCACTTTCACCATAAAGCATCTTTGGCAAGGTAACTGGACAGTGTGCAAGTCATAGAAAACATTGCAGAAAATTTCCACCAAGAATTTCCAGCAAAATTATTTTTCTGTGCTTCCTCTCTAACTATAGAGCAAATTTATAGAATCTTCAAAGAATAGTTTGGGTTGGAAGGGACCTTAATGATTGCCACCTTCCAATTCCCCTGCCATGAGTGGGGACACCTTTCCTTACATGCCCCTGTCAAAAGTCCTCTTCTGGCTTTCTTGCAGGCCTCCTTTAGGTAGTGGAAGGTGCTGTAAGGTCTCCCTGGAGACTTTCCTTCTCCTGGTTGAACAACCCCCACTGTCTCAGCCCTTCCACAGAGGAGGAATATTATATTAAGCTTCCATCCTTCATATGGAAGCTTCCATACATTCCACAGAAGAGGAACATAATCTTCCATCCCTCTGGTCATCTTCATGTTCTTCCTTCAGGCTTGGTCCAATAGATCCTTGTCCTTCTTATATGGCAGGCCCCAGAGCTGGACTCAGCACTCCAAGAGCGTTCTCGTAAGAGCAGGGTAGAGGGGAACAATCACCACCCTTGACCTGCTGGTCAATTTACAATGCTATTGTCAATATAGGATACATTTTAAAGTGTGTGTATTTTTTTAAGTGTTTTTTAATGGTCTTCCAGCCCTTGTTTTAAGCCAGATACTGTTGTCACCGTTTACACACACGGCAGATGTGTAATGAACTACTTGCATATGCCTTTGTGCTACTTTCTCTAATGGCAAGGGGTGTTTTTTTTCTGTGCAGTGATCAGATAGACTCTCTTTCCACTCCTTTTTGGTGTCTTCTTCCTCCCTGACCTTCTGCCACCTGCTCAGCAGACTTGTGTGACTTCCCTTCTACTCCAGTGCGTGCTGCAGCAACCTGCCAACTAATCACCCTGAATTTGCTCACACTGCTGGGACCTGACTTGCAGATTCCAGCCATCTTTACTTCAGGCATAGCAGCCTGGCAACCTTCCAGGCTGCCTGCTGGATCTGGGCCAACTATTTATTGTGAAACTTTTGCTCCTCTTGGACTTTGTGGTAATTTTGATTCCCCTGGGGGATGTGCCTAGTACCAGGTAGAGAAATCCAATAAAAAGCCCTGGGAATTTGCTCTGTGCTCAGCAACACATAGTTGCTACTGACTCAAATCCTGTTTCTTTTACAGCAATATGAGGGGACTGTAAAACCAATAAAAGGTACTTTTACCTGTGACTGCAAATATTCTGGTGAATGGGAAAAAAAGCTGCATGCGCTGGGAGTTGAGATAAGGTCCAGATCTGATGTTCAGTGTGAACTGTTAGAAGACATGTAGAAGAGCAATAATTTTACTCTCTACTTCACTTTTGGACCAAGACTGAGCTTATTCTTATCCTGTGCATTGCTGAGACTCCTTTCCTTAACGTGAATATATTGAAATGTGCCAAACAAGCTGAGTTTCTCTGTTGTTCAGATGAGCCTCCTGCTGCTGCACCCTGTGCAAACAGTACTGTCCCCACAAAACAGGACCATGCTGCACACTCCATGCCTACCCAAATGGTTTCAGAGGGGCTACTCATGGAATAATCCCCAAGGAACTGGGTACCTGTGCTTTAGATGTATTCCAGTCAAATAAGTGCCTGTGCACCAAGTTACAACCACTGTTGTTTCTTTGCAGAGGACACAAACATCCATCTCAGCATAGCTCCTCTGACAGAATAAGCAAATGTATGAGCTGTTCTTCAGCATGGGAACTGCTGCTGCTGTCTGTGTCACTCTGCACACAAGTTACCACTTACTCATATATAATTTAATGTGGAATGTGGGAAATCAGTCTGAGAGTGAGGTAAAATGCAAATCTCTGAAGACAGCGGGTCAGCTGGAAAAATACCTTTCTCCTGTGTCCCCCAATGACCATGTAAAGAGGTGACCCTCAGCCAGGGAAGGCTGATGGCCTAACAATTCCACTGCACTAACTTTTCCCTTGCAAATGCACACTAGACTGGAAGTGAGGATTTGCTCAATTCCCACAGCTCCCCGTGTTCAGTCCCTGGAGCCAACACCCAGGCATTTTGGGGGACTGAGGGAGGATGTGTGGTCTCCTGCTTGATGGAGACCAAAGATCAGTGCTCAGTGTCAAGCCATGCCACAGCATTTCCATGAGCTTGTCCTGAGCTAGAGCCTGCAAGCATGATCCTCAATTGAGGCTCCGGGAAGCATCAAGCTGGAAATATTTTAGGGTGTCCACGGGCATCTCAGTCACACTCAGCTATCACAGTGCTTAAGAAGTAGTTGTTTTGCTGGTGCTTTTCACTGCAGCTGTGCTCCCAGTCTTGCCCTGGAAGCTGCTTCCAGGGAAGAGGATTGATACATCTTTGCCCTTTCTCTTCCTGAGCTGTAGCTGTGGGGTCTCCTAATGGGCACCATCAAACAGGAAGGGAGCTGGGAATCATACTTCTTGAGAGTGTCTTGCCATGGTCTTGGATCTTCTTAAACAAAAGGTAGCAATTACCCATTTCATTACCCTTGATAATGTTTTATTAGTAATTGTGGTGATTATCTGTAATTGCTGCTGTTAATAGTGTGCTATGATTGGCAGGGTTCAGCTTACACTTGATTTCTGCCTTGAGTGGAGGAGGAAGTGGCTGTTTAGTTTGTCACTTCTGTCCTCTGTAATAATGTGTTTCATGTCAACTAAAGCCACAGTTTAGGACCATATTTAGGATGTTGGACTAAATGTGCCTCTCCAATTAAAGTCCAATGTCCCCCAGACTAATTCCAGGCTATGAAGGACTTCTAGAAGTATTAGGACCTCCAAGGAACATGCTGCATTATTTAACCATACTTTGAAGAACTGAATTTTGTTTAGGAACATGCCCATCACTAGCTGTGAGCTGAATTAACACCAAAGTATCAGAAAACGTGCCTCACCTGCATGGGAAAGATGCTGGTTCTTTGGTTTGACATTTTTAAAGAAGCAGTCCCAATGTCATCCTAAACTAAGATTCTATTTCAGAAATCCCAGGTGAAGAAAGAGGTTTGGCAGCTGTCCTGTTTGGCAGTAGGACTGGCTATTTATCATTATGCAATATAGGAAAAAATCCTTCCCCAAAAGAGGGCTCCATGGATTTCATTTCCTGATAGAAAAGAGTGCACCTTTTTGGTCCCCCAGTCAATATGGGAATCAAAATAATTACGTGTCAGAGGTGTTTCTGGATCAAAGCCCTGCTACAGCCTGAGCTCAGTGAGTTTCAGGTTTAGATCTTGATTCCCACCCTTGCATTTCTCTGCTTGGCTGAACCCGCTTCTTCAAAACTGCTGAGTTATGGGTGTTTTAGAAGGAGGGTGTTTTCAGGGGACAGATGAGTGTAAAAGCTACACAGAAAGGAGTGTGAAAAATTATACAGATGCAGAAGCACTTTATTATGTGCCTTTGTATGGGTGTTTTAGAAGGAGGGTGTTTTCAGAGGACAGATGAGTGTAAAAGCTACACAGAAAGGAGTGTGAAATATATTATACAGATGCAGAAGCACTTTATTACGTGCCTTTACAGTCCATATCTTCAGTCCACATTAGTTTCTGTGTCTAAAATACAAATGTAGGACTTAGACCTACAGTGGCATAGCACGTATGATGCCCCTGTGCGTAACAGCCTTTCATAAAGTCTGAAGGGCACTTTTGCTGTACATAAACCCTTACACTTTTCAAAGCTCTACTCTCCAGCTCTCTCCTCCTTCCCAGGTCATTGGAACAAGGCAACCCTGTTTGGTTACCAATCAGAGGTGGATGACTTGCTTGTTTGTGGGATTGAGGAAGACCCTGCAGACTGATGATTAGTAGAGTCCTGGGAGCAGCTACTTTAAAGCTACTTTAAACTAGCTTTTGTTTGCTGCTTGAGCTGGCCCAGAGAACTGTTTGGACTGGCTGTACTTTGCCTGGTGCATCCTGACAGTAATATGCTATATCCTGTCCTGCTGGGCACTGGAGGCAATGCAAAGCCAGTCTCTCAGGAAACAGCTTGGTGAAGCCGTGATGCAAACAGCCCAGTACACATTAGCTCTGAGCAGGCACCACTGGCTGAAAAGATTTTTAAAAACAAAATCTTTTTCTAGTGTTTATAGTATGGCCATGACTTACTGCAAATGAAGAAAACACAAAGAAGTTGAATTCAACATATTTGTATTTGCCAATCTTTTTGCATGGTTCCTTCCAATCTGGGGGTTGTTCAGTGAAATTTGGCTTCTTTTTTCTTTTCTACCCATCAGTTTTGCTTCCAGGACTTAGGACAAAAAGGAAAATTTAAAAATATTTCCCTTTATAGTGTTTCTTTGGTTGGAGGAAAGGATCATGAGCATTTGTCGTATTTTTGCTTTAATGTATATTTGTGTACAAATATACATTTGCTTTAATGTATATTTTATATTTACATTTATTGTTTGTATGTTGAACCAGGTTTGCCCCTCTGGTGTCTCTAAAATTTAAAAATATTTCCCTTTATAGTGTTTCTTTGGTTGGAGGAAAGGACCATGAGCATTTGTGGTATTTTTGCTTTAATGTATATTTGTGTATGCATTTATTGTTTGTATAATATGTGTATGTTGATCAGGTTTGTCCCTCTGGTGTCTCTTTCATCCTGTTTAGTCAAACCTGTTTTGGTTTTTTTTCTGGATTATTCTTTTGGTTATGCAGGTGTGGGTGGTCTGATAGTTGACTGGTGTCTCTTTCATCCTGTTTAGTCAAACCTGTTTTGGTTTTTTTCTGGATTATTCTTGTGGGTGTGGGTGGTCTGATAGTTGAAAAAATTAGTCCTTTAGCTGGACACAAATACCATGATTGCACATAGCCACAGGGTAGTTCTGCATTAATGGGCTCAGTCTAAGACACTTATAGGAGGCTTGAGCAATTTAAGGAAGTGATGAGGATCGTCCCTCTGAAAAGCCAGCCTGTTATTTAAAGATGGGTCAGATCAGATGCTCGGGAACTAATGAATCCCCTGTGCTTACATCTCAAAACCCCTGGCTTTCCATAAGTGACATGTGGTTGTCCCTAACAACAGCCAGATAAAACCAGAGTTAATGGTGTAAGAGGCAATTTAGCTTACAGTTATGTGCATTTTATTTAGATAATTGTAGGAGCTGCAATATGCTCACTAAGAAATGTGGAGACAGCTTACATTTACAGGCTCATCTTATGTTCATGTAAAGAAAAAATCAGGGATATGGTGTTTAATTTCCTGGGAACAAGTGTATGAGTCAGAAGCTGAACACCACCATAGCTCATGAAGGGTCTCAAAGGGAAAACAAATGTCCCAAGGTAAAAATATTCTCTATTTATCTTTTTTTTTTTAAGTGGAGCTTTTATTTAAGCTTCCCTTCAGATCCTAGCTTCTTCACTCAACAACACCAAAGTGCATTTTAAGATGATACTCTTTTATGAAAACATCTAGTTTAATTTTACTCCTGACATCCTTTGATGTATAAAGCGCCAGACTTTTAGGTGATAGTTCTCCCTTAGGGCAACAGAAGTGTGCAAGAGCTTTAAAGGCCTTTAACCAAAGCCAGTGTGGGGAAACCCTGCATCACCAAAGTGTTTTGCTAGCACAGAGTGTCTACAGATGGTACCTTACCCCAGTCTACCTGAATGAGAAGCTTCTCAGAATCGCCAGAAAAAGAAAACCCTGACCTACCTGGGGGATTTTTCCCATAGGCTGGCCTCACAGGAAGCAATGCAGTTGGGATGGTGGTTCTCCCTGGAGTGGTGCTGGTGCTGGCAGTCCATGGGCTCAGTGTGCTGAGCATGGCTGGGCACTGCCATGGATACCACCCTGTGAGCACTCCTCTCCACTGCCATCCCTCCCCACCCTTCTCCATGCAACCTCACCACTGCTCCCCTCCCTTCTCTGAGGCACCACTGCTCTTGGTGAGGCGCACAAGTTGGTGACAATGTTACTTGTGACTTTCAGGCTCTTGGATCTTGGGCTAGAGGTGAATTATTGCTATCACCCTGATCACCAGTGTGCGAAGGGCTGGCGGGAGAGATGGGGACATATGGGCAGCCCTTCTGGCACAGCTCTGCCGGCTCCCTTCCCTGCCACAAGCAGAAAGGCATATTTATTCTCAGTATCAGAGGTTACCCCTGGAAAACCATAATGTTGGTATTGAAAATGCCATTTATCACCACAAAACCTGAGATGGCCACTATTACATACTTTGCCTGCCATAAAAAGCTGTTCACCTCCATTTATCAAGGTTGATAAGCTAATGATACTGTTGTTGGCTGTTGCTCGTGCTTTGCTCCTTCTCTGTTGCATAACTTGTGTAAAGGCAGCTACATGGCTCAGGAGGCACATGCAGAGGACAGGACCATGGAACCCAAAAGTCATGTGCATCCATGACTCAGGGAGGTGCCTAAACCTGGACATGTTTTAGTATGATATGTACCATGCCTTTGCTTGTATGTGTGTTTTATTTTTTGAGGCTTCTGTGGAAAAAGGCCATGAGCTGGACCGTCACACCAGTGTTGGGGCAGCTGATAAACCCTATGGTGTTCATTGGGTCTGGGAATGTGTTTATTCCCAGCATGAGGCAGGGACCAGACAGACAGGGACTGTGGGGTTGGGAAAGGAGGAGGAAACAGTCCTTTACCCCACTAGTAAGTTCACAGCTGCATGTGTGGCCAGCTTTTGGTCCTTAGTGACGTCTCGCTTGATTTTCTGATGTATGAGTGAGCCAGCATCATGAATGCATGTTTTTTGGTTGGTTTTTCTTTTTCCCCTTTTTACCAAAAGAAGGTAGAGGACATTGCTTTTTCACTAAACAGGCAGAAGGGACGGTAAGATCTATCTTCTTTTAGTACAGTCTAGGCCAGATAAAACCACTATGTATATTTTCTTGATTGGATTCCCAAGACTCTGAGATTATAATAATAATTATAAAAATGATAATAATAATAATACTAGTAGTAATAATAATAATAATCTCAGATGTGGTGTATTATAGGATACCATGTCATTCAGTATCAGACTCATCCAAATGCTGATTAGATGAAGCCTCTTCTTGAGATGCAATTTATTAGAAGCATTTCACAATTCAAATGTCAATTTAGCATAGAACAAGCTTTTCCTCTCTCTGTCTCTTGAGCTTTTCACTACAATCAAAATACCCCAGGAGCAGAGGTGGGGCCTGAATGCATGCTGCTGGTGAGTCCCTGCAGAATCCTCCAGCTGCCTGGGGTAGGGGGATTTTATCCCTCACCCTGCCTGACCCAGTGCCACTGTCCCCAAAACAGAGAGAGGACAGCCTCAAAAGTCAAGCCTCCACACCCAGCTGATGGAGAGTCTCCCATTTTTGTTTCCCTTGAAGGGATGACCCTGGCCATCACACCTGCCTTTCTGCTTCTCTTTTTATAGGGTGGACTATTGGACAGGAGATGACTGCAGCAGCCAGTCCAGGTGACCCCAGCCTCACAGGGCTTCTCTGGGGCTTCTTTCTGCACACTGGTGCCTGTTCATCCACAGAGTTTGGGTTGGATGCAGGTGGCTCCCAGTCACCTTTGCACTGCCTGCCTCAAAGTGATGCCTCCTGCACTGCAGAACCTGAGGAGATGGCTCTGCCTGCAGATCATACAGATCAACACAAACCAAAGCCCATTGGCTTCATAAACAGGAGTACTGAGTTCTTGGCAGCCAATTTTAAAAAAGAAGCAGCAACAAAATAAAATAAGCATGGGGCTTCTGTGCCAGCTGAGGCCAGAGAGCTGGTTGGAATAGCTTCCTCAAGAAGCTTCCTCAGTGAGCTCTGCAGAGACAGACCAGTCATGGTGCTTCAGGCCTACAGCCAAGTCTTCCTCCGGGTTTCCCTGGCTCCACCTCAATGCACTTTAATATCGGCTAGGATTAATGAGGAGAGAATTTGGCCTTTGCTGTCATTTGCATTTTTTATCTACATAGTATCTTAAGGACACTAAGTAATCAGCTCCCACTAAGGCCTGTGAGGGAAGTGAACTGTTGTCACATTGTCTTTTTAGGGGAGCTAAAGAGACTAAAAGAATTGCCCAAGGCCAAAGACTATCAAGGCCTGACAATATGTGAGTCCTGGACTCCTAAAGCTTTGTCCCAATGGCAGGATCTCAGTTCATTCTCACAGTGTCTTGACCCACAAATTCTCCATGAATTAAAGTATATGGGTTCTTTGCAAATGCAGCCTGATGCTTCCTGTAACATCCTCCTTAACCACAAGCAAGAGCTTGAAACTTGCCTCTGATCAAAGGCTGCATTTTAACAGTTCAGGTGCAATTAAATGTGAGTATCAAGTAGGGTGCCTGCAGTTCATTATTAAATCTATGCTGAAGTGCAGGCAAAAAACGAGAGCCACAGCACTTCCTTGAGATCATGTTGTTAGATGTCTAAATGGATGCACTGGCAGGCAGGAAATTGTGCTTGAGCCATGGAAGGCTTGGGCACAGCCCAGCTGACACCGAATAGAACAGCCAGCCACTCCTACAACAATGTGCTTCATCTCATGAACAGGGAATAGGTCTCTCACCTTGCTGAAAGAGAGCCAGGGGCAAGCATTCAATAAAACATTTCTTTAATCATAGACTAGATATAAGGGAGCAGACAGCTGCTGGCTTTAAAGGAATTTTGAATCAAGAACATTTGCTGTATCCTTGGTATTTACACTCAACGGCTTCTCTTAGAGCAAATATCTGCCTGAGCATGGAAAAGCAAGATCACATTTGCTGTTGAAATCTGTGCTCTGGTGTATCAAGTAATAAATGTTTAATTCACTTAAAAAACTAAAACAAAACAAAAAACTAGAGGAACTTATATTAAGGAAAATGTCCAGTGATTAGAGCAAATATCTGCCTGAGCATGGAAAAGCAAGATCACATTTGCTGTTGAAATCTGTGCTCTGGTGTATCAAGTAATAAATGTTTAATCCACTTAAAAAACTAAATCAAAACAAAACAAAAAACTAGAGTAACTTATATTAAGGAAAATGTCCAGTGGAATCCAGATAGAATGAATACCAGAAACCTTAAATGTTTCTTAAGGTAGAGGAGAAAAGCAGTTGTTCTTTAATTTCCTCAGCTCCTGAAAAAAACACTCTTGGCTTCTGTTCTTCTCTTGTAAGGGACATTCAAACACGTTCAGCTACAAGAGAGAATTGATGACAACTCTGTGAATCCAGGTCAGCATTTCTGTGGGATTTATGAGACATGCTTGGACACTGGAGTGACAGGTAAGGTTCCCTCTGAAAGAAATACTTCAGCTGCTCCATGGTTCTCCTGTCCACTGTTGTTTCTCCTTGTCTCTCATCAGAAAATAATAATTTGTATTATCTTGTGAAAGTAATGAAATCTTTTACCTTTTGCTGTTACCTCTCTTCCTTCTGAGTTGGGGGGATGTTATGGCTACTACTGGTGTACTGAGGCTAAAACTCAATAGCAAGCTCAAGTCAGATTTAAGGAAATGAGTCAATAAGCAGAACGGGAAGGAAACACACCAATTTAAACCTAGAAAACCACATAATATGGGTGTTAATACATTTCTTTTTGCTGTGAAACTGGGGGTATAAACTTTCAGCCACAGTGGCTGTGACAGGCAAGTCCCACTCTGTCTCAAGTCAAAACATATTCATTGCAAAAAGATCAAATTGGCATGAGGCAGTGCTGTCTGTAAATATTGAAACATAAATTGCCTGAATGGGTTGGCTGAAATGCTACCATGAGCAATGTGTTTGTCAACATTACTGCAGGGGAAAGCGAGCCAAATTAATGACAACTGCCAAAAAAGTAGAGCAAAAAAGGTATACTTTCCCCTGTGTGTCAGAAGCTGAATTTATGCCAGGCTCTGTCAGGATGTGAAAGAAAACGTGCTGAGAAGCTGCTGAGTCCCACAACAACTCTTCATTTCCTGCTGTAAGTATTTTCCTACTTATATTTATATTTGGCCATGTGTAAGGGATGGTGATAAGGATAGATCCACTATTTTGTGGAGCAAGGAGGAGGAAGGACTGCTAGAAACATCTGTTAATTTGGATTTGTGCCTTGAGGCCACTTCCTCTTCTCACTGTACCAGAACCAGCCATAGGAGCTGAAGGAAACTTCACTGCACTTCATGTCCCAGTGGTGCCTTCCATGCAGGAGTTGAAGAAAGCTTGGAAGACTATAAACAAGTTTTTGAAAGCACCTGAAGGTAGTTTTTATTCTCTCTGGTTTGCATATTGTGAAACTGGAGCATTGAAAAGTTGATTTTCAGTTTCCTACTGCTCAGCACCTGCATTAAAGGTCAGTATTTCAGAAGCACTACGAGTGCTTGGGAGGAACCAAGCTCTTTCTCATAACTTTGAACAACAGCCACCTCTTTGCTAAATTTGCTAGTGTGCACATGCTGTGGAAAGTCAGCACTGATGTTGACTAAAGCAGAGTTTGCAATCTGTTTGTGGCACCTGATAGCACTTTTGTTATCACTGTGCTTTTACCTTCCCTAATGACTAATGCACCAGGAATACATCAGCGACATGCAAACTGGCACATTTTTCAGCAAGCACAGTCACCCTGGAAATTGGAAATCCTTCTCCCCATCCTGCCCATCTTTCCCTAGGAAACTGTTTCTTAATGGGGAAGATTGTTTATGGTGCTGGCAAAAGACTCAAATAAAGTACTATGGACAGAGATGTCTCCAAAGGCCAGCTTCTGGCACCCTACTGCTTGGACAATGGGGTGAATAGGAATTTGTATTTAAAGGCTTGGTCTGTGAATAAGAGACCCAGTCGCTCACATCAATGTTTTGTCTTATGACATCCCTGGGCAGGGAAGAAGCCATGTTTCTGTGACCCATGATCATGCCATAATTATCCCAGGTGTAAATGAAGAGCTGGAGCTACAGTCATTGAAACTGAGTCAGTGACAGCAAATTTCACCTGGTGTTTCTGGTGTTATTTTAGAACCAGTGACCCAAATTATAGCACACAAACTGCAATGTATTTATTGCATAAACACATATAAATTTTGGGCAGCTACAATACGGTGTGTACTCCTGCTGCTGTTTTGACAGTCTTAGCTCAGTGAAACTACTAATTGAACTTTCAGTGCTGAAAATAATACAGCCATATGTGTAACTGCAGTGTGTACTTCATAAATGAGATGGTGGCACCATAAACTGTGAAAATAATGCAGCTGTATAAAATTAGAATGATGAATGTGCATTGGCCTGCAATTCTACTGTGGAAGCCAAAGCTGGTACCAAACTCCCTCAAAACCGCGGGCGTTTAAACAAGCTTTATAGGGCAGCAACTGCTTACTCTGCACTTTCATGTGTGGAATACAATGCTGGAATTTTTTGTTTTCCCTTTCATCCAAATTTTTCTACTTTGGTGGCATTTCTGTTATGATGTTCGTCCTCCAATGTAGGTGGGCTTCGCTTCAGTTTTGGAGAAAACCACCCATTCCAGGCTACGACTAGCTGCTGTGGGCTGGGAGCTCCCAGACGGAGGGAGGATGAGAAATGGGACAAAGCAAAGTATGGCAATGGGGTGAACAGGAATTTGGTTTTGCTGCATTGTCCTTCTAAGGACAGAGAAAATCTTCAGTTCAGCGGGTTGTCACCATCACAGGCCCCCCTCCCTTCCGCCTTCCCCTGCACACAGCTCCTCAAACAAAGGATAAGTTAGAACAGGGGACAAACAAAGACCTAGGCCATCAAGGGCTGAGAGCAGAAAGACAAGGGACATGAATACAGCCAAATGACACTCAAGTAAAGAGACAAAGGACTGGGAGTGATTCCTGATGACTCACAGAGGAGGGAGAGGATGAAGAGGCAAAGACCATGATTACTATCAGCTTCTGGAGGGAACATCCCAGCCACATCCCAGGCTATCATATGGTGCCCGGAGGGAAGAAGCCAGGAGAGACGTTGAGAACTGGTTAGTGAGTCAAACACCTCTTTGTAGTCACAGGGAAGCCTGGCCGAGACTGCTGGGACATTATCTGGAGAAGACAATGGTGATGAAACAGGTTAGGGGTTGTTGTAGTGGGCTTTTATTTAGGTTGGTGGTTTGTTTTTTTTTTACTAAAACAATCTGCAGCTGCTACAGTATTGCAACATTAAAAGATTAAGGTTTAGCGCAATTAAGTCTCTGGCCAGTGTGAGTACTCTGCTGGATGTTTCCTAAAAGAGGCACATTCGGGGCAAGGGTAGTTCAGCCATCAGCAGATAAACAGAGATTTGACAACTTCCAGACCCAGAGGAATTGCTGCAGGCGAGGGTGCATCACTGGGGGGTGACTGTCGCTGTTTATCGATCTTGATAAGCATGAAGAAACATCGGTGGACAAGTAGCAGCCATGGCTCTTACACTGAGACTCTCCCTCTGATATTACTCCACAAAAACCCCCAAACCCCTACATCCCAGAAGCGATTAGCAGCATGTGAGGCTTCTGCAGGAAACACCGATGAGTCCATATGCAGAGCCCTATGTCATAGCACACTTTTGTTGCCTAAGCTTACAGGTGTCAGAATTAAATGAAATGGTGCACTGCATGTACTCAGCAGAAAAAGATCACACCTCACAGTCAGAATAACCTTGCTCTGTAAATATGAACTATTTTAAATTTCATTTTTCATGCTGTGGCAACACCATTGCACCCCTTCTGCCTTAAAATAGCATTCACAAGAACCAACCCGCTGGTGAGGCTGTGCTGGGGCTTCAGCTGCAGACATGACTACATAGCATTAGCTCCAAAGAGAGGTTTGTCATGCTGCCATCAGCACTTTCTTGTTATATGGGATGTCTGGACAGGTAGGACTTTGGCATTAGGCTCTGGCAAGCAGCAACCTGCAACTGCAGCTTTTTCCAGAGCTCAGAAGGAATTCAGAGTGAGGCAAGGATTGGCTGCACTGAGAGAAGCAGGACTAAGGCACCAGAGGTGGGCTCCTCCTCACCTCAGATTTGTAGCTTGTCCTCCTTGTCCAGTCGAGCACTTCTGCCAAAAGCCACCTGGCAGTCTCCTGGAGCCATTGCACAACAGAGAAGTTTTCCTCATAAATTAAAGGATAGAACAAGCTGGCTGGGGCTGGATCTGGATCTGGATGGAGCAGGATGCTGTTATTTATAAGACAGCAAGGATGAGGAGGATGGTTAAGGAGTTCAGGCCAGAGAATACACTTCATAGCAGCAGAAAATGAATTAATGGCCACGAGGTGGAAAGAATAAAATAAAATCCTAGCATTGAGAACTATGCTTCCTGATCTAACTTTGATAAAGCCATAATGAACAAGATTGAAACTATCTGGGCCAGTGAGTGGAGAGCAGGCAAATTTGCTTAAGGCAGCTATGAGGAGTAGGAAAGGTGACATCCCAAGCAAGAAAAGGGTTTGTTGAATTTGGTCTCTCTCATGATTCCATTCAGGCATTGCCTGGAAGATGCTGATCCTGAGTTCAGAGCCTGCAGATCACTTGATTTTTCCACTTCTGATAGAGTGCAGTAGATAATCTGTGTTTTCTCAGCTCTCACTAGCACCACTGGTATAAAAACATATTCAGAAAAAGCAAAACACTTCTGACTTTAAAATGGTATTGAGTTCTGCCACACATAGGCAAATCTTTGTTAAATTGGGAAGATGATGAAAGGAAGCATTGCAGAGAAAAGAGTAAGATAAAAGAGGCTTGGAGGTCTGCAAAGTATTGTGGAGTTGCATCAGAATGGTTTTAAAAGAAGATTAAGAGAGAGAAATTAGCAGAAATTAAGAAATGGAGAGGGGAAACTTTCAGGTAAGGAGAAAACCACAGTTCAGTCTTTAAAGGAAGAGAGACAGGAAGAGAACAACCCAGGATAAAAACTAAAACCAGAAATGGTTGGAAGGGAATTACAGATTTCGAGGGAGAGTATGAAGAAAGCTGTGTAATATTAGGCCTAGCAAAATGTATTTTATTTATTCATAGTTCTTCTGTATTATTTTTTGCTGGCAGCTGCTGAGGGTCCCATTGCTGCACATTCCCCTCCCTCCATGGGGGGCAGCCAAGCACTTCTCTTTGAGTATGATGAATGTGCAAAACAGTTTTGAATGCTTCTACTTTAAACAAAGCACTTTCCAAAGCTCTCTTCTGCCTTGGGCAGCCAAACTCGAGTCTCCCTGGTGGAAACCTGGCAGCTTCCTGAGCTCCTTTTGCATGTTGGTCTGTTATTAATGCTGAAATATAGATACTGGCATTGAAATAAATGAAATCAGGAAAACTTTCCTTGCAAAAAAGAGGGATGTAATTTACTTCCTCCTTGCATGTCCTGTGCTCACTCCTTGCAGACAGGTGGGCGGGAACGTCAGCTCTCCTAGATTTAGAGCAGATTCTGTATGGGACTCTCCAAATCCTGTTGTAATCAATGGAAACTCCACCACTCACTTTAATGGCACTTGGTGTGGCCCTGCAAGGCTCACAGCCCTGAAAGTCACACCCACCAGCACCCAGTGGCCTCTTCAGAGAATCTGGAAAAATTGGGAAAGTTGTGAAGTTGAAAAGCAGCCTAATCCTTTTAATTATTTTCCTGAGTAAGCTTTTTCCAAGCCTAAAAAGAGTGTTGAAAAGAAAAGCCTTACTCACAGGTAATTTTTATTCAGCCCAAACAGCGACATAGTAAATTTTTCAAAAGCTTTAAGGGTGTAAGTCCCATCTGACTTCAGAAATAAGAGACAGTTTTTTGCCCTTCAGCCACATTTCTAAGGAGGTCTATACTCCTTTAAGGAAGGTATGAAAATAGGGTTTTGAACACCTCGTTTAAAATCAGAATTAAATGTGAGAGCTGCCATGTTACAGGACTGACATTAGATATGGATTTAAGCAAGTCCTTGCAGCCCACAGGTCTGAACTGGGAACTCTGCACTTATTTTCTGGCAGCAATCTTACATGAGATACAGGAGGTGCTGTTCTAGAAAACATGAACATGCTTAACTGGAGCTCTAGAGGTGTGACCACTAATGAGACTGATCTATGAACTTAATAAGAAGCTTATTCTCTCAGACTATAAGCAGGCTGTTTGAAAAAACACCTACTAAGTGAGTGAGGCTGGGAAAAGACTACTTTGAAACTTTGCCACTGGAGAAATTCCCTCAGAATCATCTTGAATTTGGCAGGGCAGGAGATGGGAGCCCATGTGGACACTGAGCAGCAATTGTAGTCCCCCAGACTTTGGACATGCTGACATATTTTTGAATGTGTCTGCCTCGGCTGGTATGTGCTGAAGACATTTGCTTGCAGAAATAAATTTAAAATTAGACACCACTGAAACTCTCCAAACTTCTTCCAGGGTTTAAGGACTGCAGGATGAAGCCCTGAATGAAAGACTGCTGTGCAAGGTTATCATCAACCAATGTAGTTTGACCAGGCACCTCTAGCAGGGACAGCACTGGTTTTAATTTATTTCATGGCTACCAGCAATGCCCTCCCCTCAGACAGGATGCTTTCATTTTCAGAAGCCCCAATAAAACAAAAAAATATTTACTTCATATATTCATGCACTTAACTAGCCATACTGTCTATCCCAGGAAATCCATGGGGTTTCCTGAAGAGCTCTGCTACTTAATTCATTGTAAATGGTGGGGAATCTGCAGCTGTAGTGTTAAATGATAAATGATGTAATTTTCAGGAAGTGTCAGGATGAAGTGCAGTCACTGCCATGCCAGCATCCAGCACATAAATATCCCAGTGTGCTTGTTTTCCTATGTGTGCTTCAGATTTAACTCTGAAATTCCAGGCCTTGGTTCTCATTCTGTTAACACTGTGTGAGTAAAGTAACTCAGATGAGGATGCTTCAGAGCAGCTTGTCCTGCAGGTAAGAGCTGGAAAGATCAGCCAGTGGCTTGGAAATGTGTAGTGTAAAAAGTCAAGAAAACAGGTCTGCATAAACACAGAGACTTGCGTACCTCACTTTATTTTCTCTGCTAAAGTACACCAGACAGACACGATGTCTGGGTGATTGCTGGACTTTGTTGGGTGTTCTGCCTGGGGTAACCATAGGTTTTATAACACCAGTCATGGGGTGTAAAGCACCCTGAACCTGGTGACTGGTCCTAATGGTCCTAATGAACGATATCTAAAGTGTTTACGCAGTGCAATTTCATCTTCTCAAGGCCTGTAGTGTGAACTGTGGACTCTTTCTATCCTAAAGATAATATATCTGGTACTTCTGCTAGGCTACAGAAAATAACCTTTCTTCTTCTCCTTTCTTCTACTCAGTTTGCTTTAATTAATGCTGGAGTTGAGTTGCACCCCCTTTTTTTTTTCTTTCTTTTTTTTTTTTCATTTTCTGTAACACGTTGAAACCTTAATCTTTTGGGATAACATTTTCTGTGCCAGGTGGATACCTCAGTCTGATTCTGGAGGGATGTTTCTGGCTGTTCAGCTTGTCCTATGACATCTTTTCCTGTGAAAGACTGAATGCTTGAAACTAGATTTTCTACATAACAGTAATCACTGCCTGGTCGTGATTCCCCTTCCAAAATGTAAGGGGAAAAAAAAGTGGTGCAACTCAACTCTGGCTTCTGTGAAAAATACCCAGATTCAGCTAAATTACAAATTCTTGGAAAATTGCAGTTTGCACACTCCTGGCAGAGGCTTCTAAGTGTGGCTGCTAATCTCTTTGATGTTTCAGTCTGTGGACACTTGTGCTCTGGTCTGTCTGTGGCTGAGGGACTGAGTAGGAGGTTTCTGGCAATGTTCTTCTTGGTGCCTCCTGGTACAGCCATGGGGACTTGTGATCTGTGTCAATGACCTCCTGGATCCCAAGCGATGAGGAGGAAGAGACCTGGCCTTTATTTGTGGAGTTAGCATTAAAAGGTGGAGTAAAGCAGGCTGCAGTAAAAGACTGGAACTAAGGACTTAAAGTGGAGAAGGTACTTGGGCGTCACTGTAAGAAACGTGGTCTGGGAGCTGGGGTTGGAAACTGAGGCTGGAAACTGCTGGGATTAAATGTGGGTTACAGCTGGACAAAGAAAACGGGGTAGATGGTGCTGAAGAGAAGAAAGTGGCATATCAGGACTGGAGACCAGGAATGAGGGAACAGGGAGTCTGGGACATGGAACCTGGGTGGTGGCACAGGGGATGACAGAGGAGGTTGGCACTGGGGAGCAGGAAGCTGGGGTTGTGCTTTGGAGATCCCATGCAAATGAAGGGAAGCCCAGGATGCTGTGAAAAGCAGCATGCACTTGTGTAATGGAAGCATGTGGTTATGTCAGGAAGGACTTGCACAGCCAGCCTTAATTTGGGTGTTTTCTAATTTTAAATGCATATGTTTGAAACTTCAATTTTCCTTCTAATTGAGCTTTTTGTCAGTGATAGGACTACCTGTATTTATTCTGTAGAGCTGGTGCCAAAGGGCTATCCTGATGCTTTAGTATGCAAGTCCTGAACGGTGAAGTTGCACTTAGTAAATTATGATGAAATATCTTCATGCCATTTATTTGTGGTGCTGTTTGTATATGAGGACTGTAATTCTCTCAAAACTCATCTACTTCAGAGGAGAATGAATTAACATGGATGATTGAGGGGCTGTCTAACTAATGGACTTCCAATATAGCTAGTGCCCAGCAACTAATTCAGTGTTGCTTTGGATAACAGAAGAGTTAGGGTTTTTAAAATAATCGGGCTTTGGTAATTGAAATTCACTGATGTGAAAATATTTTTCACATATATGTTTTCTCTTTTGTTTAATATACAGTGAACTATTAGTTATTAAGAAGATACAGGCATGACTCAGTACAGTAAAAAACAAAGATTAGATTCGTATAAGTGTATTTTTCTAGATATCGCCTTGTGATGGGATAAGGGGAGAGAAAAGGTGCAGCTCTGGAGATAATTGCCAGAGCTTATAAACAACCCCTCCCTTTCATTTTGTGACAGCTGCAGCAGCAGAGAGAATATCCAGGACTGTACAGAGAGCAACTGCTGTGGTAGCACCCCTGGTGTGTTTATCCAGCTCTCTGTACTGGCAGTAAATGTTCAAAACGCAGCAGGAGACAGCCCTGAGTGCCCAGCTGCTGCTGCCCCTGATTTGAGCAGGGGGATGGACAGGAGGATCTGCAGAGGTCCCCTTCCACCTCAGTTATGCTGTGCTGAGAACATGGGTAACATGTCTCAGGCACATCCACACTGCTGCCCAGACGCGGGCGGTGACACTGTGCAAGAGGTGGAACAGCGGTTGGTGCGATACAGGGTTTGTGGCTCCTCCAATGTGACTCACCGAGAGGAGTCTTTGAGGCACTGCTTTGAAGGAAGCAAAGGGATGTGTCAGCAGACCCAGGTGGTTCCCAAGATTGGGAGCCTCAGGGGGCTCTTTGCACTGCCTATCTCTGTACACTAAACTTCAGTGCAGGAAGCTTTCCCCCCTATCTTATCTGTGGAGGGAGATTAGCCCAGGCAGCAAGAAGGTGACTCAGAGTATGGATTTCTGCTGTGAATTACCTCCAGGGACATCTCCCCTTTGAGTGTAAAGGCAGTCAGCTGATATTGAAGGAGCAACTTCCCTAAGTTTTGTACTTACAGATGTCACATCACCTGATCTGTCAATGCAGGATGAGAGAGTTGGGATTGTTCAGCTTGGAAAAGACAAGGCTTCAGGATGATCTACCTTTCCAGTACCTGAAGAGACCCTACAAGAAGGATGGAGAAGGATTTTTTACAAGAGCATGTAGTTGTAGGACAAGGGGGAATTGAGTCAAAGTAAAAAAAGAGTAGGTTTAGATTGGAAATTCAGTGGAAGTTCTTTGCTCTGAGGATGTTGAGGCAGTCTAAACAGGTTGCCTAGGGATGCTGTGGAAATGCTGGAGGTGTACAAGGTCAGGCTGGATGGGGCTCTGAGAACCTGGTCTAGTGAAAGGTATCCTGGCCCATGGCAGGTGGGGTTTGGACAAGATGGTCTTTAAGGTCCTTTCCAACCCAAGCCATTATATGATTCTATGATTCATTATTAAAGTTATAATTAATAGAGAAGCATTTACAAACTATTGCTATGAGGAGAAAATTATTGATCAAATTTCTGTATCCAACACAAGGACAAAAAGAGGGCTGAACGGCACACTGGTGAATAGAGAATTTGTTGCTTACTTAAGGTAGGCACATTGACCATCTTCTTCTGCTTGAAGCCTTTAATCTTAATGAAGGGGTGAAGGCTCTCCTGTTAACTTTAGTGTGGAGTTTTTTTTCTTTTTCGAGGGAGACTGGGGTTTCACAGCAATTTATTAAATGGAGTTACCACAAATATGCATCCTTTTTACATGCCTGTTTTCAGGTTAGCGACCTGTAAAAATACTCACTCTGCTGAATCTTTTAAAGCATACAATAAAACAGTTTTATGGAAGAGAACAGGGGAATGTGGCATCCTTTTTTACGTGCCTGTTTTCAGGTTAGCGACCTGTAAAAATACTCACTCTGCTGAATCTTTTAAAGCCTACAATAAAACAGAGTTTTATGGAAGAGAACAACGGAATGTATATGAGCCTGTCAGATTTCAATGAGCCAAAATGTTCATTGTAATTTTATCACAGGGTATCAATATGACAGGTGACAATTACCTGTGATCAGCAGGGCTTGAAGCTGTTTCCACCAATAGATGCTTTTTTAATCGCTGTGGGCTGTACCTTTGTTCACAGTGTTAGGCAACAGCTTTCTGTGAAGCTTTTGTGCAAGGTGTGGGGTTTGACAGGCCTTGACTCAGTAGCACTTTTAGTGGTCAATGTAATTTTCCCTCCTTAGTCTCAGAGCTCTGAGATCATAGAAGTCTTCATTTTTTCTCACTGAAAGATGTTAGCTGAGCAGGGGATATTATGAAGTTTGGTGAGGTACTGCCGTTCCATGCATGCGTGCTCTCTGGCTGCCAGACTGAAGGGAAAAGAACTGAACTCTCCCTGCCTCTTGCTTGGGAAGGGTTCAAACAATCTTCTTTACCCCATTCCCTCAAAGAAGATTTCTTTGCCCCATTAATGATTTAATACACAACAACAAAAATCAGGGACATTGTTGTCTGATTTCTTCTCCTCTGCTAACAGTTTCAAAAGCAGCTGAAAGAAAACAGGAAGATAGAAGGATTCACAGTGAGGTAATATAAACTTTGTTTCTCTAGGAAACTGGGCTAAAAGGAGTTCCTAGGCTTTTTAATAACAGAATAAACATTGAAAATATGATTTAAACCTCCAGTGTTGACTCAGAAATGAAAAGCAATGGATCCCCTATGTGCTGATTATTTTTAAAATGCTCACAAGCTCCCATAAAACCATTCGGTTTTATGATTATTTGGTGACTTGTTCCTGGAACTGAAAGTTTGACACTGAGGTCTTACATACATATTGTGTATTAGAAATCTCTTAGGTGATCATAATGGAGAAACCATGAGTTAGCTCATAGCTTTGTTATGATATCCCAGTGCTACCACATCACTTGCAGGGATTGCTGTTGTTATTTCTGTGAATGATAGGTGTTCCCACTTCCCCAATACTGGGTATGCTCGAGTGAGTGCATTTGATAGCAGTTTGCTCTCATTGACTGTTAGATATGATGTAAAAATTAATGTTGTACAATTTTATTATTTATTAAAATTATACAATTTTAGAAGAATCCATGTGGGGGGAAGAAATGTCCCCACATCCAACCAGACTGGTGAGAGAATAGCAAAGGGCAGAAGAGCACATCTGCCTTTCCATGCCTTTCCTCTGTCTTTTGATGCCTCTGGCTCTGGATGAACCCTTTTCATCCTTTTTATTCAGGTAGGAAATGAAAAGGGCAGTATCAAAGAACTTGCTGCTTTTTACAAAACTGTCTCCTAGTGAAAAGTTTTATCGAAATAAACCATGTGAACCAATCTGAAGATGAAATCTATTTATCCTTCTTTTTTCCTTCCCAAGCGTATTGCTGTGAACTTTTCAAGATTTCCTCCCCAGAGACTTACAGACTCTTCTCATAACAGATGCAGCCCTGGGGACGATGGCGGCAATCCAGGGATCCTCCTGGGAGTAATTCCCTTTTCCAGTTCCCCTCATCTGCTGCATCTCTCTGGTAGCACTTCTGCCAGGAGCTGTGCATGTAATCCATTCAGCAGAGGGAGTCAGATGCTAAAAGCTGCAGTAGCCCCTCCAGACCAGGACCTTGTATTTGCATGTGGGATGTGAAACACTTGATTGTTTGCTGTCTGCTTAACCTGGATGGGGGTGTATGGGGTGAGCTGGTCGCAGCTGAGCAGGCTAAACTCTGCTGTAACGATACAATCACAGCAGCAACGACAGCAATACCATTGAGTCATTGTGTAAATGCTCTTCAACACTGCACTGCGAGATCCATCTTGGCAAGCAGGTGATCTTTTTCTATACCTCTTTAGCCCCCCTGCCTTACTGGGGGACATCATTTGCAGAAGGGCTGACTGGTGCAGAGTTGGAGGGACATTTGGCTTAATTTTGTAATGCATTTTCCTCCCTTGAGTGCATAGACATCTGATATAGCACTGCCTGTAAGAACCAGATGCCACTTGTTCTCTGAGGAAGAAAGGGGAAAATGACCCCTGAAAGGGTAGGGACTTGGAGCACAGAGGCCTGTAAGGAACTGTGCCTTCCAAACCTTGTGTGTCTCTTCAAAGGCATGATGTTACACAAATGCCTGATGTTAATTTGGCATAAGCGCCTTCTTAAATTGTAAAAACAACTGTACAGCCCCCCTCTCCAGGATCTCAAAGGCTTTTTCTGGACAAAATCTGTAGAACATAGAGTGGCCATGGTGGGAAGGTGTGGGTCACATCAGGGGCCATGGGCCATGGCCCATCCCCAAGAGCAGAGGGAAGGATGGCAGGAGGCCCCTGTTCCTTTAAGGGACACCTCAGAAGAAGCAATTTGGATGTTTGCTCTTCAGATTACTCAGCTGGGCAACGGGAGGGGGGAAGGGGAGATGGCAAAATATTTCACACAGACCTTCCAGCTGATCATCAGAGAAGCCAAAGTCAGCTGCATGTGCTAAAATGATGCCTGTGGTGTAAAATACATCGTGAGAGGTCAGAGATGGTAGTGACTAATACTTCAGAGACAGACATGAAGGGGGAACCAGACTCAAACTGATGGCTGAAATTTGACCTATTTGACTTCTCCTGTGTTATCTCAATTATTTCATTAGGAAGTTTTGAATCAAGAAGCACTGTGGGATGCAAAAATCTGCTTCAAACGTTCATTGTGGGAATGGTAATTGAGTTTTAAATATTTATGGCAGAACCTGGAGTTGTACTAGTGAATGCATTATAGACTCTCCCTAGTGGTAAGCCTGGCTTGCTGGAGACCTTGTGCTGCAAATAGCCCCAGTACAGTGAAGAAGGGGGAAAGGAATTTTATTTTCTGAAAATGATTTATTTAGCTGATTATAGAGGGCTTACTCCTTCCTAGGCAACAGTTTCAGCTTGGAGCTACAAGACATGGGGAGGAGAAGGGTGTTCTATACAAACCTGGTGCCTGGATAACCTACAGTTCTGTGTACATGTACACACCACTTGCAACTGCTCCCAAAAAACCACTGGATATGCAAAAAGATGAGGCAATGAGGAGTGAAAGACTCCTGTCTACTGTTGCCATTTGTAGTTCTTGCTGCTTGGTATTACTGATCCCATGTGAGACGCTAGGAAGTACATATGCATTTTTTCTTTTACTGCTGATGGAATAGGATTGTTTTCTCTGCAGGGAGAGAAGAAACAAGTCTGTGGTCCTTGTGCTCTGTTGCCGGCATAGGCCTTGGTGCAGTGGATAAAAACGAGGCCTTATTCCCTCGCCTGGCCCTAGGTCTGCTGTGGTAAGACAACGCACCACATGTGCATACCACTTTAATGGTATGCGCTCTACTAATACAGCTCTAAGCCTCCAGCTGAGATTAATGGTCCCCAAGTCACTTGAGCCGGAGAACCTGCCTTGCGCGGGGTGTCCGAGAGCCCCGCGTTCCCCGCGGGGGCAGCTCCGCAGGCTGCGCGGGGCAGGCGCCGCTCTGTCCCGCCGGGAATGCGCTCAGGTGCAGCTGTCCCTCACCTTGGGCCAGGTGGCACAACACGCTGCAGCTTAAAGCGGCAGAGCCCCTTCTCAGCCCTGAGGAACCCCCCTGCGTTGTCCTTCTCCCCGCTGGCGGGGCCGGGTGGCACCGTGCAGGGCACGGGCTGTTCGCGGCCGCAGCCGCTGCGAGGCTGCCCGGGGGGCCGGAGCGAGGCGGCCCCGCGGCGGGCGCCGAGGTTACTTCGAAACCCGGCGGGGTCGCGCCTGCATCGCACCAGCGCTGTTGCGAGTCGAGGAGGTTTATCTGTGTGCTCTGCGAGCAAGTAAATCCCGATAACTTAGAGACGGGGTTTGGTGCGGTCCTTTGTTCCAGCGGGAGGTTCGGTGGTGCTTTTGCGTTGGTTTGGGTTCGTTTTGGTTTTTTTTGGGTTTTTATTTTTTGGGTTGATTTTCCTTCCTTGTGCCGGCAGTTAGCGGGGAAGATACGCGGTAACTCGGATGCTGTAATGACAGACATCTCGCCGGGCTTTTAGAAAAAGGCTTTAATTATCTTTTTAACCAGCCTGAAGGAGAGGCGAGAAGCCCCCTGCCCAGGTAGGGTCCCCGCTGTACGGAGCGGCAGCGCTCAGAGTTCTTACGGCGTTAGATGCCGACCCAGCTGAGGTCGAGCTGCCAAAAATGTGATTTACGGACCCTGCCGACATCCGTCACCCAAGCGCTTTGTTCCGATACGCCGTCCGGTGAAGAGACTTCTCCGGGACCAGCTCTGCCTCTCCTGAAACGTGGATACACGGGATACGTGCACCAGGGTGCCAGCCGGCGAGGCATTTAGTGTGTGTTTGTGTAATAGGTGTCTTACAAAAAAAAAAGCGCAGACGGGATTCTGATAAGGTCCCATTAATTGAACTGTAAACACAGTAATTCCTCTGCGCTTGTTTGCTCACTGAAACTGTTCCTTCTCCTCATCGATATGGCCCATGGTTTGTTTTTGTTTGCTTTTTATTTTTGTTTTCAACTAGTATGTTTTAGAGAGTTTTTGATACAGATTTACTTAGATTTTTTTTGTCTGCTTTAGGATGTTGGAAATTACTTGTAGCCTGTCAATTTAGGATGAGTACGAAGGTCCTGTTCTCAGCCTTTCTGTACCACAGGCCTTTTTGAAATGCCCAGTCAATCTGTGCTAATGTAGAGCCTATGGGATGACAACAATAGTAATCTGGGAAAAAACCCCTTCTGCTGGAAACTCTCTTGTTGGCTATGTAACAGTGTGCAGCTGGATTTCAGCCTCTTACTAGTTGCATGAAAGGTGGAAAGTAAAAGAAAGTAGTCCTGGCTGAGGAGTGCAAAGGTGGGACAGCCTTGTGCTGTTGCTGGCCGTGGCACTTATGGCACTGGCATGCCCATAACTGTTGGGACAGAGCTCTGTGGAAAATTCCCACTAAGCTGGTAGTACAGTTAAAAAGCCCAAGCCTCTGGCTCAAAGCTGTGAGGTCTCCCAGAGGGTTTGGACAGCTGGCTAGGTATGTGAAGACAAGGTAAAATGATACCTGTTTTTTGCTGCTTTTCTGGGGGAAAGTTGGTTGGACCACATGTGATAGAAATTTTATATGTATATTGTGAAGTCTTCTTGGGAGTATTGGACAGTGCTGTGAGAGATCCAGATTAGAAATGCCAGGAAGACAATAAATATTATTTTGGCCTTAATATTGTGTGTTTAAATCATACATGGAAATGCAAGAGCTCAGAATGAGCCTCTCATCCAAAGACCTGCTGTAGCTTAGCAGAGTGCCCAGGGAATGGGCAAGCAGATCTTTCTGGGTGCTGGTCACCCTTTCCTGAGGGACTCAGGTCCTTCAGCTTTGCCAGAATCTGTGGATATGTTTTTGTCATACTTGCTCTTGGCTTCAGTTCAGGGTTCTCACCTTGACCCCTCAATGAACTGGATCAGAAGGTCCATCAGCCGTAGTCCAACGGGAGGCTTCAGCACAGGTTTAACTTCAGTCATGTGAGTTGCTCCAGTGAAATTAGAGGGATACTTGAAAGCAAGCTTGCATATGGAGATTTCAAACTCAGGGCTGCCTCTCATAAGCTTTCTAGGGTGTGAACTGCACATCATTTTTCCTTGCATGGGGCTGAGAACAAATGCCTCATCGTGGTTGTGTTCCATACAGCTGACCATACTTGGGACCCGTACTGGCAAATTAGGAGCAGTGATGCTTCTCTGCTGGAGTTTTATGGAGCATTAGTTTGTGCTTGGGGCTTGAAGTCTTGCTGGAAGCTAATGAAGCTTATACTCCTAAATGCTCAAGCCATCCTTTTGAGCAGAATTTAGTTTTCTAAGTCAGTGAAGTATTTTTCAGACTGTGACCTCGATCAGTTGATGGGGCCTGGAGGATACAGGTCTATGGTATGAATGGATTTAGATTCCCTGATCAGTTGACATGATTCTACTGAAGACCTGGTGACTTGTGATTCTGACCACATGGTTGTTGACTTTGGGACTTGGCCTAGGGCTCCAGCCTTTTTAAGAATAATGTCCTTACACTGCCTTTTGTATACCTGTGTTTATTTGTCAGCCAGTTCTGCTCCAGCCTTTTTAAGAATAATGTCCTTACCTGTATTTATTTGTCAGCCCCCTTCTGTACACCAAGTAGAAGATACTCAGGCAAGTAATGTCTCTGACTTGAGTGTGGTTATTCAGCTGAGTAAATTGTGTGCAGTCCAAGTTCAAAGCAGCAGATTTTGGGTGTGAGTGCTCTTTTTGTGGAGCATGTGGGAAACTAATTTCCAGAGCCTGGGATCTTGGCATGCCTTAAATTTTCTCCTGTTCTTATGCTTTGCCTCTATCCGGTGGGTGGGTGGGCTGGAAGTCAGATGGAAGGCTGGGCTTTCCTCCCCTTACAGAAAGCAGCTCTTCAGAGAAATTCCACAGCTGTTTCTGAGTCTGTCTGGAGTTGCCTTCTTGCTTTGTCGCTGCTGTTTCCTCCTGCTGTGCTGTGCTCTGCAAAGGGAGCAGCAGTCCTTGGAACTGATGCAGCTCTGTAGCATGATCTGTCACACCGGTTAGAGGAAACCCTCCCAGCCCTCATCAGTGCAGCCTCTCCCTGGGTCCTGGACCGGCCAGGGCTCAACATTTGCTAGTCTGGCTGCAGCAAAGCTGCCCCCCTGCCCTAAAGGCAGCGATGGTGGCCAAGCACCAACAGCATGAGGTAAGGGATGCTAGGGATGGCAAGGAGAAGGATGCTGAAGTCTCTGGGATGAATTAATTTCCAGGGTTGTGGAGGAGAGCTGCTTTCCCACTGAGATCTGAGTTATAGTCCTTCAGCCCTGACAAAGCATTTCACTGCTTTCAGATCAAATCCCCTTGCCCTGTTTTTTCTGTTGCAGAAATTACCCCTTCAGAGCAAGCCCCAGATGTAAATAAGTTTGAAATTTGCCCCTTCCCACTCCAGATGTGTAACATCTGGGTAGTTAAAGAGCTGAACTGCATTGTGTGCTATGCAGTTCACAGGCTGGATTGAGCAAGGCGTTGTTTTTTGGGATGTAGCAGAACATGGGAACACCACTAATCAAATGTCATGATTTTCATCTGGTTTTATTTTATTTCATTTTAACTTAGTTTCCCCAGCGCTGCTTGTCTCCTGTTTGGCTAGTTTCAACCAGATTGCACCAATGGTTGGCAGTCTGGAAGATCGGGAATTTCCCACTTTGTGTTTTTTTAAGAGTAGTGGGTGGCTCGGAAATCTTTGAAGCAGTGCTCTCTCTGATGAAAACTAGACTGCTTACAGCTATTCTCTGTTCTTCCTGGTAGTGGCTGTCCAGCCAGGCATTGCATGTGTGGTGGTCAGACACACAGCACCTCTGCAGCCCTGGCCAATTTGCAGGGTGTGTGTGGCATCCAGGGCAGGGGCAGATATGAGGCAGCCTTGAAGGGAGGGGCGGGGCAGGAGAGCAGAGGACACAGATGTCCCACAGATGAGTCCTGTTTGTCACTCTTCCTTGCAGCATGGCTACCCTTTGGTTTGTCAAACTAGAGAGATTTGGGAAGGATTGTGGCTGACAGCCACAGCTTGGACAAGCCTCCTTTCTCTGACCTCCAGTACACCTTGGGAGGTGAGCATTGGAGCAGATGGGAATATGCATGCTGGGCAGGACTTACCAGAGGTGTGTGTGTGTGCATGGGCAAACTCTTTGCATGTGTGCAATGGCACTGTGATAATCTGGGTGTTCACTGGTGCCTGCCATCCTGTTGAATTCAGTGATGATTTAACACTGATAGCATTCAGTGCTGTACATTTCTCCCACAGCAGCTGTGAGTGAAGGCAGTCTCAGATTCCCACACAGCCCTCTCCCTCCCCGGAGTGACTTTAGGTAGGTGTGCCCTTGGGGTGAGGTGCTGCTGTGGGATGTCGGGGATGTGCTTGTTGTTGCTGAGCATTCCCAGTATAGATGCAGCTGGTTTGGCATGGCTGTCTTGAGGGATCTGCCTCTGAAATCTGGACACCATTGTACTAAGAAAAGCAGACTTACCCTTACCCAGGCTGTGTCTGGGCTAGACACAGACACAGCCTGGGTGCTGGATGTGGTGAGCTAATTTCTTCCAGACTTGGACTGAAGGAAAAGACAAGCATTGACAGTAGAAATAGGAGTGCCAGAGGTGTCGAATATTTATGGGATGCACATGCAATTCCTCACCCAGTGTGCATTTTGATACCCTTTTTGTTGCTGCTGATTGTCAGATGATGCATACCTGTTGATGTGGGCCATAGAACATGGCCCTGCAGAGATCACCAGTGTCAGACTATAATGCCAAAATACTGTGTGACTCCTTAGAAGGCCAAGGTAAATCTCAAGCACCCATATAGATCTAGGTAAAACCAGATGCATCTGTCAAGGTGAGGTGAAGGGAGGAACTGTGTAGCTGGCTCCCTGTCATGGTTTACAGAGGATGTGGTGCACCAAGTCATGCCAATAAGGCAAAATTCCCTTTCCCCACAAAAAATCTGCCTGGGTATCTCTGGCATCCAAGTGTAATTCTCTGCACTATTTTAGGGATATGTCACTTAGTGAAGCAGACCATCTCTTGCTTCACTTCTTTCCCCTCCATAAACACCAGCTCTGACCGCTGGTAGCTTGGCATGGTAGATGACTGTGGTAGAATGGACTCTTGGGTTTGGACAACACTTTGCAGGTCTCTCCTCTGAAGGTGCCAGCCATCCAAGCTTCAGAAATCCTGAAACAGGCAGATGTGGGGTAAAACATGGCTGTGGTGTTATCTTTGCCGGCTCTTGTTAGATATATTGCGCTACCCCTATACCTTTAGGGATGGTGCAGTGCTTTCTCTGTTAGGTTTTAAACTGAACTGAGCAGGTTGCATGCCAAGAGGGAAAGATTGCAATGTTTCCATTACTAACCACAGTGGACTTTTCCATGGTGGAGCTTTTCCAAAAGATGTTCATTGAGAAGAGCTGGTGTGACCCCAGTGCCTGGGACACTGCAGGCTCTGACTGACTGCACCTCAGGGACTCGATAGCTCCAGGTTTTTGCAAACTCTCCTCTCTGAGGATGGGGAAAGATAGAAGTGAAACTTGCTTTGTTAGGTGCACAAGATCATGTAAAACTTGTGGTAGTAGCTGCCAGCACCTCACAGACACGGTGAAAGTACTACTTAAAAGAAAGTCTGGGGGTGTGTTTGCAACTGGGGACATAGAAAGGCAAATAAGACTTTTTAAAAAGCATGAAGCAAGCATAGGGAGCATCGTGTCAGACACACTGCCTCTTGCCAGCTAATACCATCTTGCAAATAAAACAAGTTAGGTTGTTGCTATTGCAGCTGCTTTCCCTCACAAAGCAGGGTGACCCAGACGCTGAGAAACATGTTGGCAATTGGCCTGAAATGGGATGTACACAAGGTAATTTCCTTAAAAGACCCAATATAACAATTATCATTCAGCATGAACTCATACATCTGTAATGTTTGCTTGCCAGTTGTATTTTTTATGATGCTCTCCCTGAAGTTGCTCATTGGCTGCATCTCCCAACAAACACAGAAACACAGCCTGGACATGATGGGGTTCTTCCCTGACCTGCAGTTAGGAGCAGTGTTTACACTTAAACAAGTTTTATTGTGGAGGTAGGAGGGATTCAGTGGCTTGGGCAGAAGGCTGTTAGTGGGGTCATTTGGGATCCAGGCCTTGGGAGCTTTCCTTCTGACCTTGTGCAAAGCACATCGTCTGCTCAGTGCTCTGTTCATAAAATCTGTGATTTGTGACAGTCAGCTTCAGAGTAAGTGATTGATATTGGTCTTGGTTTCCTCCTCTGAAACAACCCCAAAATTCCCAAATGTTTGTGCATGGAATTGAAACATAAAAGCTCCCTTTCTTCTCCCTGCTCTTCACCTCAGATAAAGGTGGAAGAAAGGGAGTTGTTCACAGCCATCTGCTGGAGGCATCCATCATGTTGGGAGCAGAGGCTGCCGTTTGTTCCACATGTTATTAATGATGAAAAGATACAAACATATGATCACATAATTGTGTTGCATTTCAATTGCTTACAAAATAATGATATCAGGGGAACAATGGGGTTACAAAATCAGGCGGACAAAAGCAATGAAGTTCCAGGACTAATGTTGCAGAACTCCCCTTTGCATCTGCATTATGATACAATCTTTAATTCTGTAATTGCATCATTTTTCCCTTTCACAGAGTCCCTTTTTCATTGGATAGGTAATTGCTGCATAATTCATTTTCTCTTCCCCACATTTACTTTCTCCATGTGTCTCTACATCTATTTATTTTACACCCTACCCAGACCTTGAACTGAACAGTTGCTAATTCCTTCCTGGAGGGCTTTCTCAGGTGGAGAAGTTATTCTTGCAGCATGTCAGGTACAGGTATTGTCTGTGTTTTCATGGTTGAGGAATGAAGTCAAAGAGCAAATCAATCTTAGGAGATTGAAACACCTTCAGTTTTGGCTACATCAAAGAGGTACTTGGGTATGATTTAATTTTTCACTCATCTCAGAATACCTGGCATGATGTAGCAGTTCATCTGCAGGAAGCACAAGGACAGCTGACCTCAGGTGCTGGTGTCTGTAGATTAGCCCTAAATGCCTTGACTTGAGTGTGGAACCGCCCCGTTAGGAGTCACCTGAAGAGAAAACTGGTTTCAGAGACTTGCTGAGCTTCTTAAAAGGTTAAATGTGGAGCCAGGGAGGAGGCAATTCCTGCCTGTAGGTGGAATGTCCAACTTCCTCATGTGAGAGGGTTGTCTGTCTCTCTTTCTTCCTGCATTGCTTTGTTCACTAATGTTTCTGACATTCACTGAGAGAGGCAGGGTTTGAGGGATATCTGTTGCTTTTATCACACAACCTTAACTGCCTTTTTTTTGAAAGCAGGATTTCCAGAGCTCAAATGGTTTGTGATCATTGAATTGGAAAGAGTCAGTGCAGATATATACAGAGGTGGGGTGAAGGTTGTATGGGCAGTCTTCATGATGATATCTCCTAATTCTGAAGTGATCAAGTTTGCAGTCTTTGTATTAAAAAAATGCCATAGCTAGGTTTAAATGTAATTTTATATCTGTACATAGGGAAAAGTGGGAGATAAATAAAAATTAGGCCTTGTCATGTGAATCTGCAGTGGCCTGAGTCATCCAGAGAGCACAGACCCTTGGGATGTAACATTAATTTCTGACCCATGAGATAAGGGCCTGGTGAGGAAGCGCTGTTTGGCTGTGGATGGTGGTCACTGGCTGGGGTGGGATGCTCAGCAGGTTGTCTGGTGCTGTAGTGGGGGACTTTGCAGCCCAGTTAAGGATGGGGTGGGCAGAGTTCTGGTGCTTCCCAAGTCCTCTCTAACTTGCCTGTGTCGCTTGTTCTGCTCTGCTCTTCACTGTGTGGCATCCCCTTAAACTTGCCCTCCCCAGTCCTCCCTGCTTTCCCCCTCCATTTCTGTGTTTCTCAAACAAATGCCATCTGCTTCTCTCAATGTTCTCAGGTGACATCACTTTAACCCATTGTTTCTGGTGCCACTTAAAATTTTCCAGAGGTCCTGGATAGCCTGGTACAGTTGTGTACAATCTTGATTCCAGTGTAGATCTGTAATTTTTGCTTATTCAAACTGTAGGTGAAGGCCAGCCCAATGCTTTTGAAGCATTTTAGAAAATTCATCTTCCTTACTTTTAGACCAGAGCCATTACTGTGAGATACTTTGAGATCAAGCGATGGGGAAATGGTTGCTTTAGGCCAACTCTGTTTATACCTTATATCTAAAGAATATGTTGTGTTCCACCCTGTTCTTCAGTATTTTGTTGTATGCAGTTCTGCTTGATGTCACCTACCTTCTGTGGGGTGAAATACGATACTGAAATTGCAACAATTCATAGTGAGGGACACTAGTTGCTCATGCTTTTTTATTTTCTGGAAATGAACAGCAGCATGATACTGCAAGAAAGAGTGTTCAGGTTCTAGAGGCTGAGCTTCCAGCTGAAATGCAAGTTGGTGAACTTGGCCACTTTCCAGAAAAGTGGTGTCAGTTGTTCCAGCAAGTCATTAGATGTCTGCACTTCTGTCTTCTCACCAATTTACAGCAAGTCTCCTCCTACATCTTTATTCTGGGAGGGGGATGGTTTAATACCAAGCAGCAAGAGAGGATGATGTAGACAATTTCTGATTGTGTTCAAATGAGCACAACAATAGGCTTTCTTTATGTACTTTAGGATTTTCTGTTTTCATTGTACTAGATGAGGAAAAGTAGATGTACCAGCAAAGAAAATATGCTTGCCAACAAATCTGGCCTTGGAACAGACCAGGCTGACCTGCAGTGAAACATTTGGGATGATAATAATTTAAAAGTCAGGCTTGTCTTCTTGGGAGTTTGTAATATAAATCATGGCCATGATCACTATAAACCATGTCAAACTAGATTAATAAAATAATGTCAGAGTGTCTTTAAAAGTTTCATATGACTCCAAGGATTGTACACCTTTACAAAATAATTAATAAGCCAGATGCTATAAACTGGCACCAGCCGGTTTTTCTCCTAGCATTGCCACTTTGTGTAAGTCCAAGAGCCACTATTTGATTACTGAACTTCATGTGTTTGAGGAGAGACAATTAACAGGAACATAGGACTCGTCTTCAGCTCTTATGTGAAAGTTCTTGGGGTTCCACGGACTTTGTCAAGCCTCTGGATGGTTACTGGGAGAAATGGCTTGTATCAATGGAGACATCTACACATCTTTAAGAGGTGGGGGACAGGTTGTGTGGGGGGAGAAAGTAAACAGCAAAAAACACTGGTGTAGGCATCTCCAGCCTTGGAAGGTGGTGGTGAGCCTGTGTGCCTAGGATTTGGTCTGTGCTTGGATAGGCTTCACTTAATCCCTGATAGAACCTTGTTCTCTCTATTTTTGTGTGTGCGGTTTTCTTTTGAAGTGAGCATGTTTAGGCAGAGCTTCAAGCACTGTAAGTTAGAATAGCTCCCCTGGGAAAAAAAAGCCAGCTCCTCTGTGGGGTGGCCCCCATGTTAGCTGTGCCCTGCTGGCCTCTCTCCATCCCTGGTTTGCCTCCCTCCTCTCCTCTTCCTCACAGCATATGTAGTCAGGGACCAGGGATGGGGATTGGAAAAAGCTGGCTCAGCAGAGGCGGTGGAGAGCCAGCTGATGCCACTATTAATGTTCTTTCAAAATTGATGGATGAGACGATTACAAAATTGCAGAGGGAAGTGAAAGTTAACAGAATCCATGTTTTAATTGTATTCTGGATTGTTTTCAGCAGCCAGCTTCTGAGGTGCAGGACAAATCAAGCATTTTTCTGAGGTTGTTAATGTGGACTGCACACTGTACTGTTTTTAAAGAAAGAAAAAGACAGGGCCAGTCTCTTTTCCACACTCTGCTGCTCTCAGTCTTCTTCACTTGTCCTGTGTTGATAGTATGCTGTGTCTAGACAGTAAATCAGATCTGAAATACTGTCCCAATGCAGCTAGAGAAAAAAGAGGCTCTTGCAAACTGCTGTGATGTCAAGGTCCTCAAGCCTGTAAGGGGTACCTAGGTTCTGGACTTGTAATTTCCTCTGTGTGCCCTTCATCCTCATGGAAAGGAGTGAGGATGGTGGAGCTGTCTGGCTGGTGGGTGACCAGCAGTGCTGGCCTTTAACCCGAGGGAGATTCTTTTTAACTCATGAAGCCTTCCTGCTCCGTCTGCAAGTAGCAGTTGTGTGCAGCATGAGGTTTTCTTCTGGACAGGTGTTTTACTTGAGTATGCTTCATCCAGGACTGGACCAAAACACTCCCTTCTAAGTTTCATTTTTCTTCAGGTTTTAAATATACCAAATTTCTTTGTAGTATTTTTCCTAGCTTTTCTTCTCTCTGTTACTGAGAACTTCTCTCCACAGGCTCCTTAATTCAAACACAACATGCTGTAATTCTGCATGTTTTGAGAAAGTACTTGTGTAGGTGGTTAAGAGAAGAAGTCATCAGTCCTTTCGCTTGCCTCCTCCTGCTTCCTCCCAAGTCCGAAGCTGAGAATGGGACACTTTCAGGAGTGGGCTCTTTAATTTAAAGTCCTAGTCTCAAAGTCCTGGCATCTTCATCGAACAAGTACTTGTTTTTTTCCATCAGCTGCAGGTGGAGTTGCATAAGAGAAGGTATCTTTGGGTTCTTGGAGGGCCGCTGTGTTTCTTACAATGAATAATTTGGAGTGGAGATGGTCTTCTGCCTTAATGCTTTAGCATGTGTTTTTTTTCTATCTCTCTCGTACCTTTGTAAGTATTTCTGGGATCCAGTTGGGCAGTGAGGAGCCTCCCCCATTTTCCCTACTTACCTTCATGGGGCAGCAGCTGCCATTCTAGTGGTGAGGTTTAGAAATTTGTTTCTCTGGCTTCATTTCCTGCTCTGGAGCTGGTTGGTATTTTAATGTCTGTAAGCTAAGATTAAGCAGGGTAGCACACCAAGGAGCTGGACTGCTGTAAGAGGAAAAGTTCCTCCCATTGTTGCAGAGAGGAAAACAGGCTTGTGAGATGTGGTTGTGATCCCCTGAGTTCCAGAGGCACCTCAGCTAAGCAGCAGTAAGTGGGGAAG
The DNA here is from genome assembly GCF_014805655.1 of Passer montanus. Classification (NCBI taxonomy): domain Eukaryota; kingdom Metazoa; phylum Chordata; class Aves; order Passeriformes; family Passeridae; genus Passer; species Passer montanus. The sequence goes on along the minus strand of NW_024357281.1, from coordinate 1,080,553 downwards.
ATAAGCAGTGGATCACAGTGGCTTTCTGACATCCTAAAGGACACAAAATCTTTACAGTGTTTACTCTGAAAATATTCTCTCTGCCTTTCCAGAAGTGTGCTGTTTACACACAAGCAAATACTGAGGTTTTGCAGTGTATGTGCTTGTGCTGTTTGTGCTGTGGGCACAGCTGGTAATGCTGATAGGAGAGTTTCACTTGTTTAGATGCTGCTTAGAAAGCAGAAATTTGCTGAGAGTGGCACTGGAAGCTCAGCAATTCTCCTTCTGGTGGGGTAGGGAACTGCTGGTGGGGGCTGAGCTGTGCCACAGCAGGACCAGGGGTGCTGGCATTGATATTTGGAATATTTAAATCCTTTAAGCTTTTTTTTCCCCCTTAGCAATACTTTCCAAATGTATTTATTTAAACCTGAAATATGCTGTTTTGCAGATGCTTGGGAGCCTGTTTTCTTCCCTCTGCTGTGGTAGATCTGTTAACGTCAGTGACTGCAGCTACAAGTTGCTTGTCCAGGTGAAGCTTGTCTTTGCTTTTGTGGTATCAAGCCCTGTTTGGTATGTTTCGATCTGATTCTCACAGAATTTCCTTTTGTTTGCTGCACTGTTGTGTATGCCAGTTTCCCTGTAAATGTTATGAGAACTGGCAGTATGGGCCTGATGCCAAGGGTAAGGGACTAATACAAATACATTTATTTTTATTTTAGAAGCTCTTGCAATTCACACTTCGCTGGCAGGGTGGTAATGATGTTTCACAGAAGAATGCCTTTCTTTTCATTTTGATTTCAAAGTGCTCTAACAGGGTCCATCCACAGTCTTAGGCATGACAGATGATGCACCAGGATCAGAGGCCATTCAGCAGCAGGAGATGGGGATGGAGATGGGCCTGGGGGGCATAGGATGAGCCTGAAGTTTGTCCAGGATAACAGCACTGCTGTGGCATCCCCAGAGCAGGGTGTGATGTCCCTGGGGTCCAAAACAAGGTCATGTTTCCATTTTTCAGTTGCCAGACCCGTGCTGTAGCCATTCTGCTGTGTTGCTTATTCAGTGTTTTGTTTTAGGGGGCCTGAAGATGTTGACATAGCTGAACAAGGTGTCCTCTGTGAGATCCGAGGTCCCTGCCTGTGCCATACCTGGCTGTTTGGGGTGTGCAGAGCCAGGGACAGAAGTGGCTGTGGGTTTGCTTTGGCTGCTGGTGCATGGCTGTGCTCAGCAGGCTGTGGGATGTACAGAGCATTGTCATGCCGAGGTTCTCGCAGTGGAACATGGCAGCTTTGGCACCCAGGGCTGTGCAGTCTGAGGACACAGTGGTTAAGCTGGAGAGACACTTGATGGCAGGTCAAGATGGTTATTTGCATTGCTGATGAGATGATTAGTAGACGGTGTTCATGGCCCTCATTAGAGACCTGTGGAAGATTGGGTTCAAACAGAAGGATCTCTGTGTGTGTGTAATTTATGAGGGCTGCTGCTCAGACCTTCATTTGTACTCTTAATTGTTCCACAGTGGCAGTGGGGAGGAGAAGCTGGAAAATACTAATTGTGTCCTGTGCTCTCACAGGAGAGCAAAGGCAGCCATGGCATGCAGTCCACAGAGGCTTAGATGCTCCTCAATGCTGTGGATCAGCAGTGTGGGGCAGGGGGATCTGATTTTCATACCTTGATGATTGGCTTTCTTTGTATAGAAATACCCATTTTTTAAAAATAGCTGAAATCAAAAGGCCAGGCTCTTTGGTACAAAACTATTTGTTCTTGGTACTTGTCACATGCTTAGTTGACTGAATTAATCAAATGGAAAATGCTTTTTCCCAAACCAGAAAAATTCCATGAAAAGAAATGTACTCCACCTATTTTTTTTATTTAAAAGCAAAATACAAAAAGTTTCCTTTTCTCTGCTTCCTTCTCTCACCCTCTTTCTTCTGTGTTTCTCTTGGTGGCAAAATCAGATGAGTAAAAGGTTGAAGAAGATGTTTTGTATGGGCATTCACACATGTATGTATGGAGGAAAAAACCAAAATATATAGATGTTTTTGATTTACCAAAAATAGGCTGGTAAAAAATCAGTGATTTATGTAAATTTACTTGTATGAAAAAGCTGCATTTAACAACTTGCAGTCACTTTGCAAGTTATTCCACTTTGTATTCTGGTGGTACATAAACATAGGCTTACTTTTCCAATTTCTTGCAGCTTCATATCCTTTTCTAACTTACAGCACAGTTGCTGTTCATGTAAAACTAGTCCAGGGTATTGAATAGGCATGTTCAATTAATTTTCTTTAATCTCATTGGTTTTTTCGGTTTTTTTTTGTTTTTTTTTTTTTTTTCCCTGTGTGTTTTTTTTTTTTTTGTTTTTTGTTGTTGGGTTTTTTTTTTTTTTTTTTTTTTTTTCCCTGTTTTTTTTTTTTTTTTTGGTTTTTTTTTTTTGGGTTTTTTTTTTTTTTTTTTAATCTTAGTTCTGAAGTGTGCAGTGCACTTCTTCAAGTGTCCTGACCTATGTTACTTTTCGGGAGCCTCTCTTCTCCATTTCCTTCGTGTCTGAGCAGAAGCCAGTGACTGCCTTAAGAGGGTCTGAAGTCATGGGTGTGATGTGCTGCATATTTTTTTTTTTTTTTTTTTTTTTGAATCTTAGTTCTGAAGTGTGAGTGCACTTCTTCAAGTGTCCTGACCTGCGTTACTGTTCGGGAGCCTCTCTTCTCCATTTCCTTCGTGTCTGAGCAGAAGCCAGTGACTGCCTTAAGAGGGTCTGAAGTCATGGGTGTGATGTGCTGCATACTTCTGAGATGTATCAACTTCCCCCTTTTGTAAATTGTAAGGTGCAGATCCTTTCATATTTCAGCATGGCTTGCTTGTTCAGTGAAAGGGATGCATGCAGTTGTCTAGGTGGATAAAACTGCTTTTGGGTGTTTCAGTACTGCCACACGACAGAAATTCCGAGCTTCTTTATGTGAAATGTGTCTCTTCCAAGGGAGGAAAGTCCTTTACTGTACTTTCAAAACCTGGATTAAGTAATTACCACATTAACATTTTCTTTTCTTGCCACTTTTCCAATTGTGGTAAGATTTGCAAGCAAGAAGGAAGAAAAGTAATGTAAGGGAGCAGATAGTTTGGGGGTTTGTTTGTTTTGCTTCTTCAGTGCATCTTATTTGCATTTGATTTCTGGCAGTGTTTTGTGACCTTCAGTGGATCTCATGAGTGTTCTCCATTCGAAGCTCCAAGCAGACAGGAACCAAGCAAGCCAGAGCACTGAAAGCTCTGAACTGCCCAAAAGGAAAAGCTTCTTGCTCTTCCTCTTTTCTCCTCTGTTGGAGAGAACATTGAAGGCAATTGTTTAAACCAGCTGAGCTTTACTGCAAAAGAAAAAAAGAAAAAACCCACAGAACTGTCAACATTTGGAGATAAGAACAAAGAGGACTGACCACTCCTATTCCTCCTCAAGGCAATCCCAAATTTATTGCTGGCCTTATTTCAATACATTTTAAAAGCTTTTGAAGATCAACTTCATCTGAAAACAGAACTGTGGTTTGGTTGTAGTGCACCTAGGAAGTGGAGATTAGTCTTGTGTGTCAAGGATACATGTGTTTAGACTATCTGCAGCTTGAATATTCTTGGAATATTCTCAAAGTGAAAACTGGGAGCCATCTAGGATTAGCTGAAGAAGAAAAGGTCTTAAGTCACAAAAATCATAAACAGAAGAAATGCAAGTTGCATTTCTTTAGTGCTGCATAAAAAGAAATTGCTAAACATGTTCATTTGGTAAGCAAATGGGTTCACGAACTGTATTATATTGCCTTTTTTTTTTTGTAAATGCCCTCATTTCATCAGCTTCTGTTCTAAGATAGATTGCTGGCAGTTACCTTCTGTAGCCAAAAATCAGGAAGAAAGAGGTTTGTAGGAGTAGCAATTTCAGCAGACTGCCTGGAATCTCAAACTGCTTATTAGGTTTCTTTGAATTATTGGGTGATGTATTTGGTAGCTGGTGCTTTGTATCAGAAGTACGTAATGTAAATAAATTTAATTAGAATAGTGCTCATACGCTTTCTGTCAGTCTTTTGACTGGATTTTGTTAGCTTTGTAAAGCACAAAATTCCAGGTACTGGCACAATTTCTTCTTGTGAACTCCTTTCCTGTAAGAAGCTGGTGCAAAGTAGTTCTGTTCCATCAAAGGGAAAGACTAGGAGGTGTGCTGCTTCTCCCAAAACCACACAGGTCTCTCTGCTACTTTGAGGATGCCATGTTGGTGGTTTAGCTCTACCTTCATCGCAGATCAAGGGTCCCTCTTTCCTGGTGCCTTGGCTGCCACTGCACAGCCTCCTTACAAATCTTGCACCTTACAAATCACAGCCTCTTGCAGAGGGAGGTGCCTCTGCCCTCACCTGTTGAGAAAGGGTGCTCAGCATCTGGGAGGCACAGACATCATGTTGGAACCCTTGCTCTCCCTGGGAAAGCTGAGGCAAATTGGAAAGAGCTAGAGAAGCAGGGTCCTGCAGTCCACACACTGTCTGCTTCCTAGGTCTTAGTACAGTGGCTTTTTGGAAGCAATGAAATTAGATGGCCATGTGCCCAGTGCAAGAAATTATTCACTCCACTGTATTTATTTTTATAGTGAAATTGCATTTTCATATCTCCGTGAGAGAGACTGTAGCCGGATACAAACCCAGTGAAGCATTTCTTTTTGTGGACATAGCGACTCTGGCACAGCTGTGATGAAGCTCGCTGCTCTCTTCATGAAAACACGCTGAGCTGGGAATGCTGCTGGCTTGCATCCTCTCCGAAGAAATTCGGCAATGCAGTTGTGGTGGATGGAGATTGTATTTTGTCACACTCCAGATCGATGTTGTTGTTCAGGAAAAGATGCGCTGGACAGGTATAGCTTTAGTAAAGTTCTGTACTGTGATTTCACAGGGAAACATGGGATTAAGAACTACCTAGAAAATAATTTAATTTCACTTTCTAGTGACTCAGGAATGCGAACGCTTCAGATTTGAGGCACATTTCTTAAAGGAGTTTTATATTTCAGTGCATTGAAATGAATATGCATGTGAAAGCTTGAGAGTATGAAGTCTGTGCTTGTGAATTGGGCAGTTAGTGGTTTGGCCCACCTGCATTTTGTGTTTACACGCAAAGTAATTTGCATTAGCAGGAGAGCATTCCATGTGCATATCGCATGTGTTACAACTAATCTGCACACAAAGTGTTCTGAGAGATACAGGAGGCTGTGTGGTTGAGATGGGCTACTTGTTGGAGGTCACTAAATTGTGTCTTGTCTTAAAAACAAGAAGAGGGGGGAAAAAATGGAGGTGAGATGGTGGGGGTTACGTGATTGTTTTAGTTAGGATCCAGTCCACTTTGAATAATGCAGTCTGCTCTTGATCTTAGAGAATTACTCAGGCCTCTGTTTCAACTGGTCTCCAAAATGACTCAGTGTAAGAACCGAGGTCATGTGGATTTTTTTAAAAAGACTTATTGGACTAATTAGGCTATGCTATGTGGCTTAGTAGTAGTTAAGCATGCCCAGTGTTACTGGTAAGAGTTCAGCCTTCAGTTTTCTGCTGGAAGCGACTTCCCTTCAAAATGCATAGATGAACAGCAGTTGTGATTAGAGATTGTAACATACAAACCCCAGAGCATTGTAGAAATTATGGGGGAAGGAAAGAAGCTGTAGAAACTGGAAGGAGAGTTAATTATATGACAAGGAAATCCACTGAAAAAGCAGATGGCTGAACAAGTCAGTGTTGCAGTTCGGAAAAGATAGATTGTATGAATGTTTAGTAACTACTTTGACTGAGTCTGTTCATGTGCATCTAATATATATTAAAAAATTGTGGCTGCTGTAATTATGTATAATGGCTTATTATGTAGTTGTTAGAACAAGGTAACAGAGAAATAAGACTTCCAGATGTACTTCTGCTCATTACAAACATTCAGTTCCTTTCTCTCCACCTCTGGACATGCCGAATTTTTCTTGCGCGTTATCTGTGTTCCCCCTTGTTTCCTGCTTGTTTTCTGTCCTACCCACCTCCTGCCCCGGCCCTGGCCTCCAGCTCCTGTAGGGAGTCTGGTGTCTTTTCTCCTGCTGCCGTCTCCATCCTCTTCACATAGTTCCTAAATTTCAGTAATACAAATGTAAATCAGGCAGAGTTTTAGTTCCCCCTTAATTTCTGTAGCATATATAAGTTCAAAAGATTAAAAAAAAATTTAATAAAGGTCTTTTTCCAGTGTTTGTTTCCAGATACTGTAAATGATTGGTGAAGACCTTAGATTTATTTCTACAAGGAAACTATCTTAGTATAAACTTTGCCAAATTCTACATGACTGAAAAAAATAATCTCTTGACCCACAATTCCAGAGGGGTAATTTTATTGAGGTTCAGACCCAGGTTTTGTATTGTAGGAAGTCTGTGTCTATGAAGGAAGAGCCTTCATCAGTCACATACTGTGTACTGCCCAGAGGCAAATTTCAAGTCTGAAAGTGTGAGGCCATGTGCCATTGGAAGAGTTCTCTCAAAATCAGATTGCCAGACCAGAGGGCAATATGATCAGATGAGCCAGAACGTGCAGTGGGTGTTTTTAGTTATTTTCATCAATTGCAGGAAGACAGAGGACTGCCTGGCTATTCACAAGGTCTGCTGGACAAATGCACTGAAGCAGTAAGAACATATTGAAGCAATGCTGTGTTTTGTGCCTGTGGTATCCATGGATGAGTGTTGGGTTTGCTTTCGTGTGACACGTTGGCCTTGTGCTGCCAAAGGTTACAGGGTGGCATTGGGTGCTTGTTTGTTCCAGCATAATTAATGTTCAGTGTGGTGTGCTTCCTCCTTGGCTTGACTTTCTGGTTAGATTTTGATCCAGAAGAAGTAACCTCTGTCACCAGGGTGTGAGTACAGTGTGGATGTTATACACAACATGTCACTACTAGGCCTGCCCAGTTTAGTGGTGGCCAGCGCTGAGTCCAGAGGAGTTCTTTCCTTTCCAGCTGTGCTTGATGTTGGCACAGTGTAAGCTAAACTTAAGCTGCCTGAATACCAGCTTAGCTAAGTTATTGTTCTTTGCTACTATTTGGTCTTCCCAGCACAGACAAACGTCACTTCATTTCTCCTCTTCAAAGGCTGTTATTGCTCACTGTTTTTTTAATTTCCTCCCCCCCTCCCAATGACACCTCCAGTAATGTTTCATTGCCATGCAAAATGAGGAAAGCACTTTGTCAGCAGCCTACTCCAGGCAGAGAAATTTATATCTTTGAGAAGCATATCTACAGAACAGCAATTACTCAGATCATCAATATTTATATAGCAGATAATAGACATCATGGACAAGATGAATATTGTCACAAGAGCAGTAGCTGTTGGGAAGGGGGGGAATGCAAAATATAATTGCTAGATTTCTTTAAATGGGATAATTATTTAACTTTCAGATGATTGGTGAAAGTAGCTTAGAGTCTGAATTAACTATTGAGTGGGAGTTCATCTGCTTCTAGAAAGCAAAGGAAATGCCCCTTCTTATATACCCTGAGGTCACAGGGAAAGCTGCCTGTTGTATTGTCCCTTGCATGGGGCTTTAGCTGAAGGCAGTAATGGTGCCAGTCTCTGAATGAGGACTCATATAAAATAACAATAAAGTAATCAAGCAGCTTGTTTTGAAAATTAATTTTTGTTACGTCTGCTGTGGCTGGACACTTCTGGTTGAGATGGAGACACAGTCACACATGCTTTGATTTTAAAAGCTGAACCCCAGTGCTCAGGGAGAGGTGGCCATGCTGGGGCAGGTTTTTTACCAGGCTTTGCAGCTTCCTGCCTGGCAGCTGATGTGCTGCTGCCGGCCTTGGCGCTGCCTGGTTGGACGTCCCTGTCCGGCCAGGCCGGAGGGACAGCCCAGGTCAGGGCTTCCTGTTTGTGCAGGAGATGCAGCTCCTGAATTCTGCAAAGAGAATTTGCAGAATTTGCCTCCTCCCACCCACCCTTTTTAACCTTTTAATGGCAGTGTGATTATTTGTGGGGCTTTTGTTCACTGGCAAAAAAATCCGCTAGCCTGTCCTGTTTTTGAGATCTCTTAAGCCAAAAACTAAAGCCCACTGCATGTGGGCTGTTTGCTAAAGATAATTTATTCACTGACTTTTTTCTTCTGCTTGTGAAATGCCTCTGAATAGCTCAGTTTTTCCTTTATACTGACTAACTCTTCATGTGTGACTTCAGATGAGTGTCTGAAACCCTGCACCCTCCTGACTTCTTTCAGCTGAGGGGGAGCAGTGGATGGGAAGGTACAGTACTTGATGTTCAGTGCTTAGCTCAGTTGGGTTGGCTGTCATTTGTAGCATTAATCACATGGTTTTCAAAACATTAAAGCAACTTGGGAACATTTGCAACAGAGTTGGTCCACCACAAAAGATTTAAAGTACTAAAGTATCAAGCCTCTGGGCTCTGTGGGATTCATATAACAAGGCTTCTTGTGCAATGCCCAGAGAAAAGCTGGAACAGCATTTGCAAAAGCTGGCATCCTAAATCAAGAGACACATGAACTGGCTACAAGGGAGGATCAAGATGAGGACTTTTCTTTCTGTTGCACAAAAATCAGTTCAACGTCTCCTTTGTATTCCTTCCTGGAGTTAGGTACCTTCTGTTGAGTTGTAAGCAGTGGAGGAGTTAGGGCTTGCTCTCTCTTGAGTTAGGTCTGGTACTCAGCCCAAACAAAACTAAAGCTGAGTTCCCACCTTTTTGTAGCAGCTTTTGATCATGGATGTTTTTCTCTTCATAGGTAAATCCATTAGACTGCCTGGATTCTAGCCCTTTTTCAAATTAATTTTTAATATAAAGTAATTAAACATTCATTGGAACAGGGACAGGAACTTCCTTTCCCTCACACTCACTTTTCCTTTCTGACCTGGATATTGAATTATGCACTTCAAAGTGGAATGGGGTTAAGGAGGAGGCATTGGTGAAGCTCTCCTGAATTAGTGAAATTCCTGGTACTTGAAACTTTAATCTGGGAGAAGGGAAAAGAATATTGTAATTTGGTCAGATTCACTCTTAGTGAAGAAAAGTTTCCTTCTGCTGTGAGCATACCCAGGTTCTCATGTGGGTTCATTGAGTCTGCTACTGGCATGTGGCTTGGGGAAGTCCTGACCCTGTTGCATGCAGCTCAATTTGAACCAAAGGCTTGTTTGAAGCTAAATTTAGGCCAGCTTAGATGTTGCTATTGCAAGTAAAATTGAGATGTCCAATAATATCAGTATTAATAGTTTAGATGCTTGTTCTAGTGCATAACTGTATTAATGGAGGTGGTTTCTAAGTTGCAGATCACAGACCTATGTGTCTGCGCACAGACCTATGCAACTATGCATGTTTCAACTTCTTCTAAAGTAGTACCCCTTGAGCTTTTAATGATGATGGTGTAATCTTTGCTGGGAATTTAAACTTGCAGTCAACAGGCTCATTTTTGTAGTTACCTTCCCCAGATCCCTTTGAGGCAGCCACTCTTGAGACTCTGTTGAGAGACTGCCTGCAGAAGGGTTGATTTAAACATTATCATCTGTCTGAGGTTCTGCCTTGAGGAAAGTAAGACTAGATACCCCTTGGAGAGACTGCTGCAATTCTCAAGCCAGCCCCTTTTATAGGTGAGCCAGCCCTGTGACAGATGCACTCATTGCTCCTCCAGGTGCACTGCAGCTTGGAATGGCTTTTTTTGTCAGAGTAAGGAAAAGAACAAGGGGCCATTGAAAAGAGCAGGTTATCAGCACTACTGATATGCTAGATTATTGGATTGTGTTGAAATAATTATTTTTTTCATCAGGCTAGATTTTTTTGTACCTAATTATCTGAATAGTTTTTTTTCATTGTGGTAACTTGCACAGAGATCCTGGAGATGATGAAAAGGATTGCTTTCCCCTCATGTTTAATGAGATACTTTGCTGTGTTTTGGCTGTCTTGTCCCATTGCTAAGCCCTGACATATTTATATTCTAATTTGGGGATGAAGTATTAGTGGCATGAGGAAATGGTGTGTTTGCAGCATCCAGAGCCTCTCTTAATTCCGTTCCACTTCAGTGTCAAGCACTGGGGCACCACCATGAAGATTCCACATCAAAGCCTTTCTGTCAGGCTGGGACAAACTAGTTAAAGCCTTGAGAGGTTTTGGTGAGTTAAGTGTGTAAAGATCCAGTCCTGTGTAGTGATTTTCTTTTAAGGCAGAAATGGGAAGAACTGCATGGTGAAGGATGGGGTCAGGGATATATTGGTACAAAGCTTTAAGAATGTTCTTAGAAAAATCCCTCCTCCTTAGCTTCTGAGCAGTACAAGGGTGAAGCTGTTTGCTTCTTCACTTGGTTTTAAGCTGGTTTGAGGATTTGCCTTGCATTGCCTTCTGGAATAGTTTTTCTGCATCCTAATTTTGTCAAGGTTCATTAGTTTATTTTATGGAGGGACACTGCTCCCCCTCCCCCTGCCCCAAAAAAAAAAAAAAAATCTCATTTCACTGAGAAACAGAACTGAAGAGTTAGGTTTAGGAATAAATAGCACCATACCCCATGGGAACTGTAACTAGCATACTTTATTTCCCATTCTTCCCTTGGGGTTTGACTTTATGGCTGACTTCCATCTCCTCTCTCGTTTAAAGTTTAGTTGCCATTGTGGTTATGGGAGATGCAGTCTAGCTGGGGAAGCCCAGTTCCTGTTGGAGGCTGAGAACAAGGATTATCCTTTCTTCAAGTACCTTGAGTTGGAGTAAGCAGCATTTCACAGTTCTAAAAATGGACTACCAAATTTCCAATATTTAGTAGAAAGGCACCACTTCCTTTAATACAGGTGGAATAGCTGTTCATTTAATATAATTTATAAGGTGTTAATTTCAAAATCATAAATTTTCATGAAAACTCACTTTTCTCCATTTTTAATTAATCGTCTTGGCTTAATTTGCAAGCACAAAATACCACTTTTAGGGGCTTGTCCCACACTAAGGAAGGGTGAAACTAGGGTACTGAAATTAGTTGCAAGTTCAAGGTGTAGCAAAGAGAGGATGTGATATGATTTACCTGAGGAGGCACAGAATGGGGCTAGACTAGGAATGGGAATAAACTACTGTTCAGACTTCAGATTTTACTTTATGAAGTAGATAAGATTCCCTTCTTAAAATAGAAATCAGCAGAAATGATGGAATTGTGTTAATTGGACAGACTGATAGTCTGTGGAGTAGGAGATGTGTCATTATGAAGTTTAAGGATGTGTAGAAGAGAGAAGCTGGTCAGCAATAGCAAATTAGTTAGAATTCAGTGAAGTTATATTACTCACAAATTTGCTTTTCCATAACCAATGAGCTATTTTTACGAGGAGTGCTTACAACTGCTACTTTTATTGTTGGCTAATTAGCAGCCCCCTTCGGACAGAAACACAACCCTCCTGAAAGTCTTCAAGCATACAGAAACTTGGATTTTTTAATCCTCTCAATTTCACGGTGTCTTCTGCCTTTCAGCTTACCATCTTTTGCAAGTTGCCATTCTCCCTGTTTATGTGACTTCTACAGAGAACACAAGTAATAGTAGTTGAAAGGGAATTTTAAAATAGATCATAAAATCTAGGGCATGTCAGGATAATTTTGAGGTGGTCTTAAAAAATCCGGTGGTTGTCTTCTTTGAAAGCTTTTGCTGAATGTTTGAGATTTAGCCTTTCTCCTCTTTATCTGAAGGTTGGGCAGGTCTGTTCCTCTTAGACAGCACATGTCATGTGTCTTGGCATTTGGGAATTTGACCAGGATGGTTTCTCCACTGCAAGGATTCCTGGGCAAGTCTGGCTCAAATCAGCTCTTGAGAGCAGTTACTGTGGAAGGAACTTCACCTAGCTCAGTGGAACTGCTTTGTATGGAGTGGGTAGTGGCAGAAATAAGTGCTGGCAGAACTGGACCCAGGCTGGTTTTCACAGCTTTAAAGAAATTGTGTGCTCACCTACAACGTGTCTGTGATTTCCTTAGACTTATGTATAAATTTATAATTATATTTATGCATAAAATGAATTAATTCACGCTATCATACTGGTGCACCTGAACATCTTTGCAAAAAGGCAAGATGAACAAGTGAAAAGCATTTTGGTAAGAAAATGTGCATTTTAAGAGTTTATTTTGCCTGTATTCAAAAGCACTTTAGGAAAGAAACTCCCTCACATTGATTTACCTCTTGGAGTCCTGATGTACTGTGCAGATCTCTTCTGATGCAGCTGCATCCCTGACACAAGAAGGTGTGAACTGGGCTACTTATGGTAGTGAGGAATTATTTGAAGAAAAGTTAGAATTGTGTGGCATAGTGGCTTTCCTTCCTTATGTCCTTGTGTGGAGTTAGTGGGACACAAAGATAAGTGGTGGTTTTTGGTGAGAGCAGTGGAAATGCAATCCCACAACTACAGGAACTTTATGTTTGTAGCTCTTTGAGGAGCTGCAGCAAAAAGCCTTTCTTATCATCTGTGTGAACGGGTGGTTAGTGGCATAGTGGCTTTCCTTCCTTATGTCCTTGTGTGGAGTTAGTGGGACACAAAGATAAGTGGTGGTTTTTGGTGAGAGCAGTGGAAATGCAATCCCACAACTACAGGAACTCTATGTTTGTAGCTCTTTGAGGAGCTGCAGCAAAAAGCCCTTCTTATCATCTGTGTTAACGGGTGAAATGAGAACAAAAAAAATTAAGGATCATGAACTGGCACTTTTAAGAAGACAAATCTACAAATTTGTCCTTTCATAAAATTATAATACTGTTGCTTTTTCAAATAAAGAGGGACACACAGGTCCATAACCTGTACTTGTGCTTTTTAAAATCAGGATATAATGCTGAGTTGGAGTTTTTCAGCTCTCTCCTTTAAAGGAATCATTTTCTAGCATTCATGCTGATTACTTTTGTGTCATTTTAAACAATATACAGTAACATTTTTCCATCAGCAAAGGCCTTGCATTTCAGTGACCTTTACTGCTTTAGAGGGGTTATGTGATCAACATACAGAAAAGAAAATATTTAATGATTTTTTTTCTTAAAAAAGCTCATATGTATTATGATTGTACAACTCACACCTGTGTCTTGCACCTGCATTCTTTATTTTGAGGAGCCTGAATGTCTGCTTGCAAAATCTGAGCTCATTTGCAAAAATCAAGCTAAAAAAAGAGTATAGGTGGATAAAACTATTGTCTTTAAAGCAAGAAGCTTTTATTCTAATGTTCTTCCTTTGGTCTCTCACCCCCATTGAATATATGATATTTTCTTCCAAATTTCACAGAATCGCATAACTTACAAAGGGATTGACCCTTTTCATATCTATTGACTGGTCAGTGCCAGAGAATTTTGTGTGCCTTTCTGAACCCGCTTACAATGCACTCGCATGATTTTTGCTGCTTGGCAACATTAAAACTTCTGAGAGTCCACATTAATTGCAAGCTCCTCGCTAGAGGTGAAGGTTTATTGCTCCTAATAGCAAGGAGAATACTGAAGCCTCATCACCCCTTAGTTCTGCTTCCCGATCGGGTGAGTGGGGTATTGAGGAGAGCATCTCTGCATCTGTTCAGGGACATCTGTGGAAACAGGAGATTCAAGTAAGTTCTTAGAGCAACAGCTGTGTGACTGTGAACTTGGAAATACTTCTGGTATTAACCAGTTACACACTTCATTGCTGCTCTGTGTATGGATTACAGTTACACTTCATAATTTGTCTTCCCACAGGTGAATATTATGGTCCACATCCACAGTGAGATAGCAGGTAGAAAGGCAGAGTAAGCATGAACAGTTGCCTCATTCTTCTTTCCATGCTGTCAGCCCATCTTTGTGTATTGAAGGTAACTTACTCTAAAAACATGTTTTGAGCAAACTTGTGTGCAGAGCATATAGTACATAAACCTTGAGCTGCATTGTGCCTCCTTCAGTGGGCGATACTGGTCCACCATCAAGAAGAAAAGGTGTTTATAGCTTGTGAGGAAATGAGTTTGAAATTCTAAATACAAAGGAGTTCCCTAAGCACAATGGGTGTCATGGCACTGATTGTGGGGCCTGTTCTGCAAGAAGGACACATTACTTTGGTTTCATTTGTTGTTCATATCCACAGATTTGACCTTAAACTTTTCCAGTTTTGTGTCTATTTATATTTGGGGTCAATTTGGAGGGAGGGGGACAGGGAAATGCCACTGATCCACTGACATATACAGGAGAGGAAAGGAAATTACTTTATGACAGATCTTTTCTGCTATTTCCACATGAGCAGATGGATCCTATGGTACAGGTTTGCCTTTAAGGAGAGTGTAAGCAGTAAATACTTTGCTTATTGTAAGAGGGCTGGTTATTTTCCATGTTTGTGTAGCTTTTAGGTAATTCATAAAGACTTCTGATAAAAATGCAGGCTTTTTTTTTCCCACCCAGTTGTGTGAATCTCCAGTACTTTTAAACTCTAAATTTTTCCAGGGAAGAACGATGTGAAAATTGCACCTTTGTCAAATGAAGCAATTCATTCCCTCTCTAAATGTTGACTGCTGTGCTTGATGCCTAGAGTTGGACAAAACAACTATCTTACAGTTTCTTTAAAATTTCATTTTCTAAAGGAATGGCACATCCTTCTGTGTTTAAGGACACCTCCTTCTATCTCCTTCAAGTTGCACAGTGTTTTCAAGAGCCTAATTTAGAACATTGAAGGATTGGGAGTGTTGTCAGCAGGAGCAAAATAAACAATTACTGTTAAGAGTTGGATGGGAGATGCAAAGACCAGGTGGGCCACAGCTCTTTGAGGTGGATTTATTTCTTCTGGCTGCCGAGACATCTAGATGGAGGCTTTACTGACAGTCAGTGTTTGACTGGGAGAAGTGCTGGTGTGACTGGCTTTGCTGTGGGAGGAGTGTGAGTGTTGGGGCAAGACTGAAGGCTCGGAGCAGGGTGGGTGTTTTCACCCTCGTGCCTTGGGGAGCCATCTGTAGTGACACTTCCTAGCCATGCAGCTGAGTGCTGTAGCTGTTCTGTGTGTGTAGGGCACAGCTAAAAATAAACACAAAGGAGCTGGTCTCCTGATTGCTGGGATTTGTTTTTTGTTGGTGGTGCTGTCTTAAAGCAGTAAAAACCAGCATTACTTCAGCTCTGTCCTGTGTTGAGAGGAGTGTAGGAGAGTGGTGGGAGGCAGCAAGACGCTGGCACTTGTGCATGCACAAGGTGGGAAAGCCACTCTAGGTGCCCTTTGGGAGCTCTCCCCTGAGTCAGGGAGCGAGTAATGAGCTCAGTGCTTTGGGTGTGCTGCTGCCCCTTACTCGCTTCTAGAAGGTACTGCACAAGGCATATCTCAGCGTGCTGCTGCATCCCATCCAGCGCCAAGGTAAAAGCTGGGACTGGCAGCACTTTTCCCTGCTGTTTGGGAGAGGGGAGGTGGAGAAGGTCATCTTAAACCAATCCTCCTGAAGGGTGCTAAAGGCATAGTGGGACAGCCAAGCCAAACTGGCTTCCTTGGTTCTGCAAGCCCTGGTGCTTAATGGTTTGTATTCTGGAGTGCCACCTGCTGGCACCTCTCTCTTTGCTTGCTCTTTTCTAGAGGCAGCTGCTCCAGAAGATGAGAGCACAGAGCAAAAAAGCATGAATGTTAATAATAGGAATAACAGTACTAATTATGTGTATTGATCTTTATATTATTTTTTTAATCATCATGGTACTTATGGATCCTGTTTATTGGCAAAGAACACACTCTGGCAGGTGTTCTGCAAACTTGGCATGAAAGAAACTGGCAGAGGTTTCATGGCTCAAAAAATAGAGAGCACAGTGTGAAGGAGTGGTTTAAAAAATAGAAAATGATTTTTTCAATCCATGCTGTTATTTGGCAAAATATGAAGCATTTTTTTTAAAATTTATGGCTCGCTTTAGTAAAATGTTTGGATCATTTCTGTGGTTGGCAAAAAAACCCCTAAAGCACTAACCATTCCATTGAAAGACACCTGACAGTGAATGCACTTAGGCAAAAACTAAGAAAACACTGACTCAACTCTAAAAATTATGTCAGTAAAGTAATTCTGAAAACCTTTTGGCTGTAAAGCAAGAGATATTGTAGTTTGTGTCACAAAGCAGATCTTGGTCCAGAGTTGAATCTTTTTTCATCCCACTCAAGTATTTGTTTTGGCAATATAACAGAGGCAGTTTTTGATTGGTTTTTAAGACTGATTTTGCATCTGTGGGTCAAAGCCTAAATGGGTGTTGTCAGTGTGGTGCCTGTGGCATCAGTTTGGTTGTGTGCATTGGCGTTGCCAATGGTCAGTGTGTCACTGTAAGACACAGATACAATGCTATAACAGAAATTAGGTAAAGAACTCAACTGAGTGGAAGATGGTCAGATCTTGCAGATATGCATAAAGCTGTATTCACACCATGTCTGAGGTAATCACATCCAGTGCAACACTCTCAAGACTTTTTCCTTTTCCCTTCTTTAGTGAGCTGTCCCTAAGGCATCTCCTTGGTTCCTAACTGCTATTCTGTGTGATGTTGCATGGAATAGACTCACACAATTGTTTAGATTGGAAGAAGCCTTTAGATCATTGAGTCCAACCATTAACTCATGTTGTGGTCACCACTAAACCATGTCCCCAGGTGCCAGATTTCCTCATTGTTTAAATACCTTCAGTGACTCCACCACTTCCCTGGGCATCTTGTTTCAATGCTTGACAATCCTTTTAGTGAATATTTTTTTTCTAACATCTAATCTAATCCTCTTCTGGTGCAATCTGGGGCCATTTCCTCTTGTTCTGTCACTTGTTATCTGGGAGAAGAGCCCAACCTCCACCTCACCACGACCTTCTTTTAGGCAATTTTAGAGAGTGATAAGGTCTCCCCTGAACCTCTCTCTCTCCATGCTTAACACCCCCAGCTCCTTCAAATGCTTCTCATCAGATTTGTGCTCCAGACCCATCACCAGCTGTGCTGCTGTTCCCTGGACACCTCAATGTTCTTCTTGTAGTGAGAGGATCAGAAATGAACACTGAATTCAAGGTGAAATACATGTTGGAAGTACGTGGTAAGGCTTTTCTGATGTAAGGCCTCAAAAGTAATTAATGATCTTGGGATGTATGCTGGAGAACATTGGGACGAGTGTGGCTTCCTTTTTTTTTAAGAAATCTGTGAACCACCTGTCTTTTTGCTGTAAGATCCTTCAGATCCTTTGCAAGAAACACTTGTAAAAACCAGCAATCCTATTGACTATGTAGTTCTCTTCAGCTTTTGGTCACATCGTGAAATGTATGTTGAAAATGCCCCATGTTGTGTTTTTATTTTTAAGCCAACAACCAAAAAAGCTGAATCACAATTGTTGAAAACACACTTCCATAAAACTACAGCTGATAGTTTCAGTCTATCTCATTTGCCTTTGTTGAACTAGGAAAGCAAAAAAAAGTCACTAGACTTAAGCATTCCACATTCAGTGGTAGTGCAGCGTGAGAGACACCTCTGGCTCAACCATATCAGAAGAAAAATTATTCCAGAGTCAGTACAAAAAGCTTCATTTGCCCTTTACATTACCTTTTAAAAAATTTCTTCTGAAAGAAAACAGTAAAATTGAAATGGAAGTTGAAATGAGCTGACGTCTTAATGGAAATTTCCATTTTTGCTGAAGGAGAAAGTATTTGCATAATTTGATCTGAAACTGCCAATGAATTTGTTCACCTCAAAACTTTATTTCTTTAGTTAGCTCTAACTCTCATGCAGAAATCACGAGACTGGCCTGCAAATCAGAGACTGAAGTTTAGAGGTCCTACCTAACTGGGATCTGATGTTTTCAGGCTTTTCTTCAGATAAACGGGACTAGCAGCCTTCTTTTTTACAGAATATTGACTTGATTGTCCACACTCCTGTGAGCCTAGGACTCACTGTGGTCATAGACTATCAGGATTGTGATGATGTGTTGAGCATTAGCAGCATTATGCTCATTTCCTTGCCTAAGTTTGTTGTACTGTTACATTGCAAGGACTGCAGAACCAAGCGAAAAATTAAGAGGTGTGAAACAGTTTGCTTTGCTTTGATTGTTTTGCTCTGTTGTGGCATAACATAGTCCTTTCTGAGCATTTGCACTCCTTCATACACCAAAAATGCTGTAAACTGTTAGTTTAACTGCTGCCAAATGGAGGGTATTTTCACACCAGGATGTTTCAAAAGCAGATTTTAACTGGCAGAAGTGTGATGGGCGATGTCTGGCCTAAACTTTCAAATTCACTGTAAAGAATGAAATTCAACATAACAAAGCTTGGCAGGTCTGATAAACTTCATGCAGCTACAGGAATGGCTCTTGGAATTGAGTACCATCTCTGTGAAAGAAAGCAACAGTAGGTTTCACATAATGGGGGTAGGAATAGTTCCTCTTCCCATGCCTGAGCATTTGAGCAGCCAATTGCCAGTTCCCACTGCAGCGTGTCTGCAACAGCAGAAGGGGTAGCAGCTCTGAGCTCAGTGTCCCAGAGCTGTAATTTATCTCAGCCCACCAGAGTGGGTTGTGGTAGCACTAACCTGAGTTACGATCATCACTCTTGAGAGAGAGCGCTGCTTTTTTAGCTGCTTTTGTCTGAAAACAGTGCTGGTCCATATGGTGGAGACACTGGGTGCAAATCTGCTCACTCTGTTCCAGGCTTCATTCTAGAAGTCCATCCTTGGGAGTCTGGTATCTGTCATGGGCATGCTAATGCCCAGGTCCATGGGCATGGAGAGAGCCGGGAGCCTTTCCTGGTGTTGTCTCACCACTGATCTGCAGTTTCACCTGGTGGTGCTGGGGCTTTGTGTGACTGTGTGGAGCTGGTTGGGATAATTGATGTGTAACTAGTTTGTTTAGTTGCAGCTAGTTTGGGAAGGTTATCATTGTGTTTCTTCAAATCACACCTTTTCAGTGTGGTGTAGGGGAAACAAAGGTGTCAGCACTTGGAAATTACTTTGATCTGCCTGTGGCTTCTGGCACTGGGTTCTGTGTTGGTGGTGTTGATGGATCATGTGTTAAGTATGTAAATGTGCTACTGACCTCAAGAGCATGTGTCATCCCATTAAATTCCCTGGCTAACATCAGGTCATGTGCTTGATAACTTGTCTGAACTGGAACTTGTAGAGTGTATAGTCACAGGTAGAAACATGTGGTTTGGAAAATATTGGAAGTAATTATTTAGCTGGTATAGCCTGCTACATCTCTTTGGAGGATTTTACTGGTCTAAAGACAAAGAGATAAATCATGAAATAGGAAATAATCAATATTATGCAGTTCAGGCTTGATCTACCTCTGCTTGTGATCCATATTTGCAGTGAGAGTTGGACTGTTCCCAAAATCTAGGAAGCGAGAGTGGTATTAATATTACAAGTTGACAGAATGTTACAGGGTGAATGATTAGTTTCCAATAAGAAATGAGTTTTTGGATCAGTTCCAGTTCCTTTTGGTGTAATCTGCAAACCTGAATGACCGGTGCTGTGACCTGGAGTAGCTGTAGCGCTTATCAGAGGCCAAAACTTCATGAAGATCATGATTTGTCTGCATTATGAAATGACAGAGCTGTTGACCTTGAGGAGGCATATTAGTTGGCTACCTTCCCCTTTCTTGTGAAGATGAACTCCTGGAAGTGGTGGTTTGGCATTGGCACAGCTGTTCTGCATTCTCTGTTGATAAACAGGGGGCTTTACTCCTTTGTGCTGTCCATTTAAAGGATTGCAGGAGAAAGGTAAAAATAGGAACAAAGCTCCCTGGGCCCTTCTAATCTCTTTCAGACCTTATTCTACCAATTATGATGTACGAAAGAAGAGAATTTCCTTACTTATTGTTGTGGGGCTTTTAACAAAATATTTTCCAAACTAATTAATTCCATCTATTTCAGTGTAAAAGAATGTATTACTTTGACTCCCCTAGATCTGTTGTGCTTTTCGCCCCACTTTTTCTGAAGTAAAAAAAAAGGAAAGAACCCCTTCCTGCACTTGAAGAAAACAAACCCCAGGCCATCCCAGGCCTTGAGAGCAGCCAGGTGGAGGTGGGTCACATACTCGTGTCCTCGGGGAAGCTGTACTGGATGAGTGCAGAGAGCAGAATCCATGTTAAGCACATGGTGGTGGGGTACGAGGGCACAGAGCAGACACAGCAATTAAAACTGTCATTTGAAGGACTTTTGTTTCCTGAGGTAAGTGTAAAACTGAGTTTGCAGTTTTTGCATTGTATGGGCAGTGTGTGAACATATGAGCATTGATTCCTTTCCTTACTGTTAGGGCCCATAGCAGGTAGATTTTATCCTAGTTTTATAAAAATCCACTCAATGACCTTGGAGAGCTGTAGCACTCTCTCCTAATTATAGACTAGTGTCTTGATAGACTCAGTCTAATAGATAGATCTTAATAGATACAGTCACCTACTGACCTGTATCAGTGAGAAAAGTCTGCATTTGAGCTTTATTTAAAATTAATTTTTTTTGTTGGTGTATTTTGTAAGTCTAATACAAGAGCCTCAGGGGAGGGAGGGAAGAATCTTTTTATTAAGTTTCTATTTAGGTACCTGGCAAATTCTATCAATGGCAGATGAAGCATAAAGCTCTAATGGGAGAGTAAAATTTGTAATTTAAGTGATCAGGTGCTTCATGCCTCTCTCAGCAGTTTGAATGCCACAGTAGTATGTCATATTGCCATAAGTGAAAATCTCTTAGAAAGAGGATATTACCTTGCATCTGAAAGCTCTTACTGAGTGCAAGTTTAGCACCAGTAGCTCCTCCTGTATTTTGTGGGATTTTGGTCTCAGTGACTTAACTTGTGACCTCATTTGAAGTTGGGGAAGCAGTTTCTAAATCTGTCTTTGCCAACTACCTAACCACTTGCCCCTTATGTCCTGGTCATAAATAGCTACTGGTGCTGCTTTTATTCAGGGCTGAGAGGTAGAACTCTTTTCACACCACATCTTCCACTGCCATTCCTCACTATGTTTGAATGGCAAATGGATCTCTCACTTGGTAGTGGAGAAACCTGGCTTTTCATTCCTGTCATCCTGGGGTTTAGAAGTGAGTCAGGCATAATTAAGAGCAGCCAACAAAACTGAGCAAGTGCTAATGGCCCTGCAAGCATTGTGCTCAGAGTGGGCTGGAGAAATGAGCATCATCCCCTGGGATGCTTTGAATGCTGGAGATTCTGTTTATTTGCAAAATGCAAGGAACCTTTTTATATTCTGTGCTGTAAAACTTTCAGATGTGATGTCTTAGGACCACAGTCAGGTCTTTAGTGCACTGCTCATGGAGAGAAGGGCAACTTAGAAGAGCAGGAATGGTGAGAAGTACCATCACACTCCTTTTAGCAGGGCAGAGCTGCACCTGGGGGTGCTCTGCCAGCATGGAGGGGGACTAGGAGATTTAGAGGACCATAGCTTGACCTTGTCAAAAACCTGCAGACATATCAGAGTTGGGCTGGTGAGGAGCAGGTCATGCTTCCACCACCTGGCCTCTAGGTTCACCTGCACAGAGGGCTGCTGAGAGACAGGAAAGCTGTCCACTCTCTGTCTGAAATGGGCATATTTCTGTGGAATATTTTAATCTCAGATAATGTGTTTCACTTGTAAGGTGCCTCATGTGAAACTGTCTGATGAGCATATCATACAGAACAGCTGTACTGTTCTGCCTCAGCACGATGAAATGTTTGCTGACCTGGCACATTGCAGGTGATTAGTAGTGTTTGCTGCTGGAACAAAGTGCAGCTTATCCTGGTCATATTTGACCAAAATAAGGTCTTTGGAGGCAGGGAATGTGGACGTGTCAAAGTTTGCAGATAAAAAGAGGGAGCAGCACAGCTGGTGATGTGAGATGGAACACGGGGCAGCATGTGAGTCTCTCTCTGTTTTCCCTAAACACCAAAGGCTGGTGTTTTCACATGATCTGTTTTTGCTCCAAACCCATAAATGTCTACATCTCATTACATTCCTGTAGGTGACCTTTCTGCCTCTGTCTCCTCTTTCTAGGGCTGGCTGGTGACAATTTCTAAGGTAAATGCTGTGGAATGGTATCTTGCAACTAGGCTCCTTTTTTTGTGATCCACCACTGATTTCTCAGCTGCCTGAGAGGCAGGACAAACTGGTGCTCTGACCAAAGTGTACTGTTGGGATCATCCACAGCACGTTCTCTTGCCTCTATATCCTATGAACCAGCATGGATCCTCTGGTGCTGGTTCATAGGATATTACAGACTCACATATCACAGTTTCACTCAGCTTTATTTTTTGTGGCTTTATGCACCCAGGACTGCGTATACCAAGATGATCACCTTGGCAAGGACTGGAGTAAAGCTAAAGGAGTAGTGACAGCTTGCAGTGGCTGAGGCTTTGGCTAAATTAAAATACTTTCCTTCTGCAATATTTCTGTGCAATTGTGAATAATGAAATGGAAAGGATGGTGGATGTAGGCTGCCTGGGTTACAGGAAGGTTCCTGGAGAACAGATAACTCTGGAGAGAAGAATGGACATACATTGCTGTTTTATTGTTAGCTTTATGTCCCTCAAAAAGCACATAGTCTCTCAGTTGTAATCTGTATGGTGGATGAACTATGCCTGTGGAGATAGGCAGCTTCTGGGGCACAGCCTCTCAAGTTTTTCATAATCTGTGAAAAAGCTGATAGGTTTAATGAAAGCCCCCCCCAAATCAAAGGCATACCATGGGGATGCTGCCAGCTGAAAGAGGTAAGGGAAAATGTGTAGGTTTCTGAGCTTTGTTGCAGAAGAGAATCTGTCACCTCTGCCCTCTGGCTCGTGAGGTGAAAAGTAGAATGGTGATGAAATTGTACTGGAACTTTGAGGCAATCCGGTTGGTGCTTGCATGACCTTGGAGCAACGGCTTTGTCTCTCAGCGCTTCTTTTCTTAGATGATGAAAGAATATAATGATGATAATACTTGTCTCTTAACAAGAGTGTTGTGATGAATAAATTAATTGTTCATTGTGCTGTTCCCAGTTACTATGGTAATTAGTGCTACAGAACAGCCTAAAAACAAATAAGATCATTTAGTGAAGGATATTCAGGGGAAATCAGGTAGTACATCCTGAGCAAATGTGTATTTTGTCCAAATGTGAATTTGTGAAAAATGTTCACCGATGCTGAATTTTTGTAGCAGAAATGCTTCCAATTATCTTTTTGGAGGCGGCTTTAGCAGACATTTCCTTCCGTAACTGTGGGCACATGATTCTTGCAATTAGTTCTCCTATTGAGAACAGCACTCCCTCCTCACCCCATCTCCTTTACAGCCTAAGGGCACCTGAAATGAATGATTCTTTCTTCTTCATAAATCATACATACTCAGTAATACTGCCAAAGAATTGTTAATGTGTTTGGGGAGTTTACATAATGAACCTTTCTTGGTAAAGGTGAAGTATGGTCGATGCACTGCCTTGCTGAAATTCTGCTACAACCTTGCTGTACGGCAAGTAGACTGCCTAAATCCATGTGTAAGTCTGTGCAAAGCTTTTGAGGCTTTCTCTCAGTGATCAGTTAAGTACATCAGCATGCCCCAGAGCCAGCCTTTTGAAATGTTATATGATGTTTAGTCATCTGTGAATTGTATTGGATTCCACAGGCATCACTGAAGTATATTTTTGGGGTTTTTAAGTTAATATAATTTTGGAACCTAGTAAGTTAGGAAATATGTCTTAAGGTAGTTCTGAGTCCTTCAGTGAAGGCATCACCCCTTCAAGGTTGTGGTTTCCATTGCTTAATATCACAGGGGCTATCCTTACATAGGAAAAATACTGTGTTGCTAGGCAAGGATTTGCCATTAATTACTGTGTTCTCTGAATTTATGTATAGCTCTGGGCTTGGATGTTCAGTGTCTTCCTTTGCACTGGGTTCCAAAAATAGCTGTCTTTTGTGACCTGGCCAGTTTGTAGCTAGCATTTGTGCAGAGCAAATTTGTGCTTTCTTCCTCTCACTGTTGCAGCTACAGCAGCCTTCATCTGTTCACCTCCCACAGCACCTCCCCACATTGTGTTGGGGAGGTGTCAAACAGTAAGAGCAACAAATGCCCCTTCTGCTTCCTCAGGAATAGGAAGCTGATGCCTTGGCATTCCTGGCCTCCTGCTCACTCAAAACTGAGAGAACTCGGGTCATTGCTGTGGTCTCCAGTAAAGTCCTGGCAGAACAGATAGCATGACTAACAGATTACTTGCTTTATTCTTCAGAGCTTTATTGGTATTGAGTCATACAAATTGAAAAACTCATGGCTTGTGCAGATGGCAGCCCAAATCTGCAAGGAGGACCTTTGTGCCATATTCTCAGCCACCTGGCTGCTGCAGAGATCATCAGCTTTGCAGGTTTCTCTGTGGGTCTCTCTAACTGCTTGTGAATTCCTTTGCTTGCCAGCCACTGGCAACCTTGTGGATATAGGGCAGATGTAACAAAAAGGAAAGAGAGTACAGGGCAGGGAGAGAGGCTTCTTTCCATGGCCTGTCTCTTCTTGCTGCCTTTACTCCTGCTGCACCTTTCTGACGTATGAGTTTTGCGTCTTGTGGATTTTAATTTCCAGTTAGTTACTGTTTGTGTTACAAATAATCTCAGCCCTGAAGAACTTGCAGTTGCTGTCAGGCTTGTGGCAGGCAGTCACTGCTTGTAGCTGCAGTTGCTTCCGTGTGTGTGGTTTCATTGTCATAGTCGCCAGTCCCCATTCCACAGGTGTGCTCCATTCATACATACACATGTGCTATCACTTTTGCACACCTGTGGATATCCCTGACAGTGTTTTCTGCTTTTTCTCCCCACTCTGTTTTTTTCTGTCAACAGTGCCCTTGCCCACCTTGTGTGTCACTGTGTAACAAGAGCAAATGACACACCAATGGTTTTGGCTGATACCTGATGTCGGCTGTGCCCTCACATGCAGTCCTGGCTGCCTCTCTGTCTTTGTGCTTGAAGCACAGAGAAGAGTCCCGTCTGAGTGAGCTTTGAATGAGCTGTTCACCTGTGACAACTGAGTACCTTCAGCTGGTGTGAGGATGCATTGAGCACACACTAAAGAGCTTGGTCTCCTGTCCAAGAGGAAACCTGCTCCTCTTGGCATAGTTATTAAAGTGAAGTGGTAGAAGAGTACTGAGAGCTCCCATGGATTTTTCCTTCTTAGGTACATAGTGCAAATTTTTTTTCAAATAGATTCTTCTTGATGATGGCTTGACTTTCTTTCATCCTGAAAGTGAGCTGTGGCAGAGTGCAAGAGGGTTGTATGGTTGGCAATAAAATTGCATTGCACCTGTGAAGCTGCATGTCCAACCTTTGAACAAGGCAATGTCAGCAAAGGTCAAGGGGTTAGATGGCTGTGGCTACTCTTTAACTTGTCTTTAGCTATGTTCTGAAGGAATCATACTGACCTCTCTGCTTGCTGGTCATAACTGCTGATCCACACCTCTGATTATGATTTGAGATGTTTTGGGAAAGTATGAGCAGTTTATGTCATGTAGGTGGCAAGCCCATTCCTGACCTTGCAGATATACTGATTTACATCTGCAGAAGCAGTACTTCCACTCTGTCCTTGGGCAGAGAGCAGTCACGTGAGAGTAGGTTTAGGTTAGATATTAGGAAAAAAATCTTCACTGTGAGAGTGATGAGGTACTGAACAGGTTGCACAGAGTAGCTGTGGCTGCCCCATCCCTGGAAGGATTCAAGACCAGGCTGGATGGAGCTCTGACAACCTGTTCTAGTGGAGGTGTCCTTGCCCACAGCAGGGGTGTTGGAACCAGATGATCTTTGAGTCTCCTCGATGATATTATGATAAGTCTTAATTTCTGAATTTCTACGCATTGGGATTTTTCTTGTAATAATACTGCAGTATTGTTATACCTGAGGCTTTTTGGACAGATTGGCAGATAAAGCAGGTAAGAGTTGTGTCTTGTACTGTCTGAGCTTAGCTTTGACTTGGATGGCCTGTAACTGCAGATTTTGTGTGGATACTTCTGTGCAAAATGCAAATTTGTTGGGTTGCTTGTGGCTGAAAACTGGATCTGGTGGCTTCAGTGATTCTTTTCTGAGTGTCTATAACTAATTTCTATTCTGGCTGTTGTCTCTTAATATTTTTTTCAGACAGAAATTGCCTAGCATCATGGATATCTCTCTTTCATTTTTCTCTTTCAGCTGTATGCTAGTCTATTATTGTGTCAGTTCCTTTCTTGATAGTCTTCTCTGTGTGTGCCTGTACCATAGGGATATGGAGATAGTAATGGATAAGGAAATAAGGAAGATAAAACCTCTTCTCATTTTCTTCTATTTTCTCTCAGTGTGGTCTGCACATAGATTTGTAGCCCCTTCTGCAGCAGTGTTTGGCTCCCCAGCACACGGAGTATCTGTTGATGCCTTTGTGTAGCATGGCACTGGTGTGGAGCAGATGTCCCATGGGCTTCATGATGGTGGGGGTCTCTCTCAGCAGTGGCCTCTGTGTCACATTAAGATAAAGCATCCCAGAAGTGCTGGTGGACAATGTGTGCCAGTTCCCCCTGCAGCCATTTTACGTGTTTCAGGAGCTTCTTAACTGGCCCCTGCTCCCTCCCGAGTCAGGATTATCACTGTGTGTTTGTTGAAGCATCTTGTGAGCCAAAATCCATGGCTGTTACAAAATCTGCAAGCAGGGCCAGTTCTGCCAATGTCGGTGAAACCAGTCATCAGCTTCTGAAGAGATGACGTGAATTTTGTTTTCCCTATTCAAATACTGGTAACTGCCAGAAGCAGGGTACAGGACAGTGAGGTCCAGAGCGCTGTCCTGGGTTGCAAATCCCAGGTCTATGCCTGTCTTCTCTTCTTAAACTACAATATTTGCTTTTCTGATATCACCCATTGATTCGTATGTTGCAACCTAGTTGCTATAATCTAGAGAGGAGAGCAAGAAGTTATTGTGTAGAAAGGAAGAAGTCCTCTGAAAGCTGTGGTCTTTGGGTGTTAACTCCAGTTTGGAAATAACATTGCAATAAGAGAAGACCAAAGGTCACCCTGCAGTTATTTTGGGTTTTCTTTATTTTCTGGAAGCAAATTCAGGCTGGTACTTCTTCAAACACAGGAAGGAAGTGTAAAATGTTGTAAAACTGTCACTCCTTCATATTACTTGTGTTGGAGTGACCAAAGTCAAACAAAGCTGAACTACGCACTGTGCAGGTAAACACAGATGCCGCCTTCTTGTCAAAGATGTAAGTAATAAGTGGGAAAATGGGAATTTAAAAGGATTTAAAGCAAGATTTAAAGATTTATTTAATAATAATTTAATTCAATGCATTATCTTTCTTTCTGTTATTCTGTTTAATTTCTCTTCTTTGTGGTGTTCAGTGGTCCTGGGTCTGAGCAGAGCCTTTTGTCTTGGGTGAGGTTTTCATTAGTGAGAAGGTTTATGTTTCAGAGGGCCATGTTCAACAAGCTGCTTGTGCAACTGAGCAAACAGTTAATTTGACTGAAAATGATACCATTCCTTTTCATTATGTGCAAATGTAGGTGTTAGAGTGTAGTTGCTTGGTTGCTCATTCATGCACAGGCACAAGTTCAGGAGCCTGTGGAAATGCTTCCATTTAAACATACTTTTTCTTTCCCCTACCATTCTTGCAGACTTAGCAGTTGAGCCAAATAGCTAAAAATCCTCAGGGATTTAAAGGATTAAATGAGAACAATTGTTTTGGTGCAGGAAGGGCTGAAAAGTCCTGAAAGTATGATAGGAGATTGTTGCTGTGGGACCTGGCTAGTGAACTATACAGCCACCTCTGTTATGGGCATAAATACAACTGTGAGTGGTGGACTGATGGGTTGATGGGGGTTTGATTGCTGGGAAAATTAGGGGAGAAAAACCCAGTAAGAGACTAGTGATAGTACTGATGACTGACTGGAAGTTTTGCCACTGGGCTGTTTGGTGAAGGTGGTGGGAAGATGCTTTCTAGTGAAAGATAACAAATTTGTTTCTCCCACCAGATAACAAAGACAGTGCTAGTTTTCTTTCTCCTTTGGCTGGACTCTTCTGTTCCCACATGCTCCTGTGAATAACCTGCTCTTTCCTGTTCTTCTGTTTGTCTCAGGTGCTGAAAGTTTCAGGCCGGAGGTTTTCCTGTGCTCTCCATAGCTGCTGCTTGGTGCTGCCCTGAGGAAAGCAGCATTGGGAAGGCGGGTGCTGCCCTGAGGAGAAGTGGTGGGAAGGCTGCTCCCCCTTGCCTACAGGGTGTCAGGGCGAGGCTCACCACAAGGCCTGCTGTGCTTCCTTGCACCGGCCGCCATGGAGACCTTATCCCAGGACTCTCTGCTGGAGTGCCAGATTTGCTTCAACTACTACAGTCCCCGGCGGCGGCCCAAGCTGCTGGACTGCAAGCACACCTGCTGCTCTGTGTGCCTGCAGCAGATGAGGACCAGCCAGAAGGACCTGCGCTGCCCCTGGTGCCGTGGCATCACCAAGCTGCCTCCGGGGTACTCTGTGTCACAGCTGCCCGATGACCCCGAGGTGATCGCCGTCATCGCGATCCCCCACACCTCGGAGCACACCCCTGTCTTCATCAAACTCCCCAGCAATGGGTGCTACATGCTGCCCTTGCCTCTCTCCAAGGAGCGGGCGCTGCTGCCGGGAGACATTGGCTGCCGTCTCCTGCCCGGCAGCCAGCAGAAGTCCCTGACGGTGGTGACGATCCCCGCAGAGCAGCAGCCGCTGCAGGGCGGCCTTCCCGCCGAGGCGGGAGCGGAGGAGCCGGACCGGAGAGGCGCTGTGAAAAGCTCCACCTGGTCGGGGGTGTGCACTGTCATCCTGGTGGCCTGCGTCCTGGTCTTCCTCCTGGGCATCGTCCTCCACAACATGTCGTGCATTTCCAAGCGCTTCACGGTGATCTCCTGCGGCTGAGGCGGCGGGGGCTGTGCTCCCCCGCGGGTCAGGTTGGGTCGGGTCGGTGGTGGTGTTGAACAAGACAATATCGTGCAGCTTTCCCCAGTGACTGCAGGACGCTGTGCACCCAGGCAGTGGTGCCCGCCTGGCTGTGGCCCCCGGAGGGGTGGCATCAGGCCTGTCGGCAGCCTGTGGAGAAAACCACATCCCATGTCTGGCAGCAGTGGCACTGAGGAGGACTGCATGTGTCACCTCAACCATTTATCAAAGGGACTGCAACTTCACAGTGATCTTTTTTTATTGTGTTACAGGATTAAAGACCTCTATGTAGCTGGTTATACTGTGATGTATACAGTACGGGCTCTTCTTTAAACAGAGTATATTAAAATCAAAACTGCTCCACGTAGAATTAAATGAGAACTGGCGCACAACTGTATGAGCTGTTCAATACCAGTCCACACATGCATTATTTTTTAATGAGGGGAGGGAGACAGACTTGTAAAACGGAGAAATCATGTAGCTGGTAAAGCATTTTATATGTTTTAAACAGCACATTAATTAAACCAAGTTACGGAGTTGTACAATAGATTTTAAAAGGTAGCATTTTACAAGCAATTATTTCCTTCCTCGGTGTCTGTTTTTTGCCTCTGTTTTTCCCCATTTTCTCTCAACTACAGGGAAGTGGTACTTCCAGCATCTTTTATTTGAAGGAGGTTTGAAGAAGGGATTCAAAGTAGGCTAGAAAGAATACATAAAAAGTGCAGTCAAAACAGTTCTGCCTAACTGGCTTTATGGGAAGGATGGCTTTGCATGGTAAACATTGGACATCCTCTTCCACCTCCAGTCTGGCTGCAGACTTACTGATGACCTGGCCTTCATATCCATTAGTGAAGAAATGGGTCATGTCCTGCAAGGACGTGATCTCATATTGCTCTTAATTTTCTTTTCCTGCAGGTTACGTTTACTTAACTGTTTTTGAAGAATTTAGACCTATTTTGCCTCCCTCTTTCCTAGGAGTTGCAACTGTGCACTAATGGGTGGTGTGACAGAGGTCTTGCTCTAAGAAAGCTTCACCATTGAAACTGAGACCAAGGACTGTTTTATGCAGTCATCTAGTAAAGGCAGTGATGTATCTTGGAGAATGCAGGCCAGCCTAACCTCTTACTGGGTGAGCCACCCCTCCTAAACTGCTGTGACTGTCCTGGTGTCAGAATGTCTGGGTGAGCGTGACAGAGCCTCTTCACATGTTTCAGTCTTAGTAGTGTTGATGATTTCATAAGGACAGATTTGAAAAACAAACACAGTAAGTGTCCCTCTTCCCCTTCATTACAGTCTCCTGTGACTGTCATGAAACCCCAGTCATTTGCAGTTCACGTCTTGGGAAGAGCCAAATTCCTGAATCTTCACTGCAGTCGCACCTTGCTCTAAGCAGTCCCACTAGCTTTAGTAGTACTGCTCATAAGTAAAATAGAGCCCAGTGTGAATTTGGTATTTGGCAAGTCTGATTGCTGAAACTTAGATGAGATTTAGGGATTGGATCAAGGGGCACGTGGCAGACCTTTAATAAGACAGAAAAATCTGTTGATTTGCACTGCTGCTTTTTGTGAGTACAAGGCATAACCTCCCTGAACTGTGTCCTCTTGTTGTCTGCCTACTGTTCTAATTTTTGGAGATTGCTGAATGCCATATTATAACATAGTTTTGACTATGCAGTGCCCAAGTTGGCTCCGTAGTCATCCTTGGTTTTCTGGTTTTGTCACAAAATCCAGTTGCTGGTTCACAATAAACATTTTCAGCTTACACTTCTAAAACAAACACAGTAAGTGTCCCTCTTCCCCTTCATTACAGTCTCCTGTGACTGTCATGAAACCCCAGTCATTAGCAGTTCACGTCTTGGGAAGAGCCAAATTCCTGAATCTTCACTGCAGTAGCACCTTGCTCTAAGCAGTCCCACTAGCTTTAGTAGTACTGCTCATAAGTAAAATAGAGCCCAGTGTGAATTTGGTATTTGGCAAGTCTGATTGCTGAAACTTAGATGAGATTTAGGGATTGGATCAAGGGGCACGTGGCAGACCTTTAATAAGACAGAAAAATCTGTTGATTTGCACTGCTGCTTTTTGTGAGTACAAGGCATAACCTCCCTGAACTGTGTCCTCTTGTTGTCTGCCTACTGTTCTAATTCTTGGAGATTGCTGAATGCCATATTATAACATAGTTTTGACTATGCAGTGCCCAAGTTGGCTCCGTAGTCATCCTTGGTTTTCTGGTTTTGTCACAAAATCCAGTTGCTGGTTCACAATAAACATTCTCAGCTTACACTTTTGTCAGGACCATACCTCTGACTTCATGCTGGATTTTTTCCCTCCCTGTTTCTAAGCCACCATTTTCTTCCTTGATTTCCGTTAATGGAAGAATGGAATATAGGGTGCTTAGTTGTGATGATGTGTGTTTGCTCACGTAGGGAGAGGAGCCATTGTGCTGATTTTTACCTACTGTCATATGTATGCATAGCACAGGAAAAAAAAAAAAGTCTTCAGTTAAAACACTCAATGCCTTTTTTGTGCAAGGCCCATGTGCAGTATGCCTTGAATCTGGCTTGCAAGTATTGTAATTACATGGACGCCTCTCCACAGTCCGCAGCATGTTTCATGTGGTTGCAGTAGGGAACACCAGGTATTCCCAAATGTGTCTTGTGAACGTGCTCGTCCCTTGTTGCCAGTAGCTAGCCAGATTTCTACTGACATCCATGCTACACTGCTTATTGTGGAAAGGAAAGCCAGTTCACAAAAAATCCTGCCTTTTACAAGACTCTTGGGGAACTGACCAGACACGGGACTTGACCCTCTACTGCCTTATCCTGTAGCAATTGCTGGGTGTACCAGAAGCTTATGGCATAGGTGAAAGCTGCTCCAAGAGCAGTGCTGGTGCATTTTGTGCCAGCTTCTGCATTTGTTTAGCTGAGTTATCAGTGAATGCACAAAACCCCGAGGCAGTCAAGGAGCAGGTCCTGGTGACACAGTGGTGGTAATGTTACCTCCTTCCAGCCATACCTGCCCGACTGAAGCTCTTGAGGCCAAGGATTCTCTGACATTGCAAAGAAAGGCCCTCTTCATCTCTGTATAGAGAGTGCAGAATAAAAGTGGAATCAGAAATTAGGTTAAAATACCACACTGCATAACACATTATACAACAGGCAGACCTGGAGTTTATCCGGAATGAATGACGTTAAGTGTTATATTAGCAGAATACCATCCTGTACTACGTAACACAGTACATTGTTTTGTTAATATGAATTTCCTGTACTTTTGTGCCTGCTGAAATGCATGTTTGACCTAATTTCTGATCCAGACATTTGCCTGCTCACAGCCTTGTGTAAGAGCAATAAGTAAAACCTCAAGATTTTTGCCTGCGTGTATGCGCATGGTGTGTATGTTCATTCCTTTTTATAATAGGAGTTCTGGAAAAGTTTTTGTTCTGGCTTTAGACTGTGACTAGAATTTTAAATTTGCAGCTGTCATATATGTTAGATCACCTAGCTTTTTTGCTGACTTGTGTAGAAATGAACTATATAGTTTGTTGTAATGTACAGTGTTAAAATGTTTCTCAAGTATGTCAATAGTCATACTACTTTAAAAATGCAGTGCAGTCTGTCCCATTCTTTGGTTCAATACCTGGCATTAAAAAGTGATACTGCTAATTTTTTTTAATTATTATTTTAAAAAAACAGCCTTGTCTTTGTAATCTTTCTTTTGTGGAGAAACACATTTGGACTTGTGCCAAAATCAACAGGTTCCAGGTTAGCTTTTGTTCTCTGATGTCCAGTAAGAAGTCACTGCCCAGTTCCACCAAAAAGAAAGACAGAAGCTTACTGTGACTCAGTACTGTTTGAGAAACCAAAACTTATGCTAAAATGTGTGGGTAATTATTCAAGCACCTGCATTTTTAGAGCACATTACTCTGTATGAATGTGTATTTATTTGCTTGTTTAATAGGAAAGGTGTGTGTGTTGGGGTCCAGTTTCAGTTTTTTTCCTGGATGGTCCCAACTTCCATTGTTGGCTTGTGCTTTGCTGGCAAACAGACTTTAGGGTTCACTCTGTGAAATTTTGTTTAGTGAATTTTAAAAATTCAAAATATGCAATTTTGGTATGCAGGATTTTTTTAGGAAGTTGTGTGTTCAGTGATTGTTCATGCTTAACCACAATGTAAAGGAGCCTGTATGTTTTGTAAACATGGAGCAGTCATGAGTCCAAAGTTTCATCTTTACTAATGAAACTCATTCTGAATAAAACATTAGCAGGAAAAGAATGATAGCAAGTGAATTATGGTTCTTCTGTTATTTTGCCATCAAATGAAGAGTGTGGAAGGGAATTTGGCAGAATTGCTCCATATTTTATGAGAGAGTGGCTGAAATTTATCACTCGGTGTTTTAAAGTATGGGTTGTGGTAAATAGTGAAAGGGCATTCATGCTTTAATTAGTGTGGAATACAGAACTATAACTGAGGACTACTAAGCCACAAAATGTTTTTTGTTTTAATAAAATGAAAAATTTTAAGTAAATGCTTTCCTTAAAGGAATGAGGGATTGCTGGCTTTCACTTAAGCTTGCATTGTGCAGACTGGTACACTGGTTCCCTCTTGCCTTGAGCTCCCCTTCCCAGCTGCATGATTGCTGGGAAGGGGATGATTGCATTGCTGGAGCCATGGGCATGCAGCTTTTTTTGGTAGTGCACATGATTTTCTGGAGTAAGGGTGGTCGATATTACACAATGATTTTGTTACATTCACAGCAGGGCTGAAGCAAAACCAAACAACCAATACAGGGTCTGAACTCTTCTGTAGATGTCCCAGAATCAAAAGCTCCAGACACCAGTCTGTCATGTAAATTGAGCCAAGCCTGTGGTCTCTGGATCTTTTCACAACAATGCCAGGGAGCAGAGGATGTTGCTCCCTCCCACTCATGAGAATGGATCTGTACCCACCATCCACAGCCAAACTAGCCCCAGGGAATGGGGCCTACTGGCAGGAGACACTTGCGTGAGTGTTGCAGGAGATGTTCATGTGTTGAGTGAACACCTCTCTAGTAAGTGTTGGTGCTGAAATGCCTCCTTATCCCAATTACACAGAAAATACGGCTTGAGATTTGTTTTTCCCAGACCTTTTCTACGGGTGGATGGAGGGGGAAGGGAGGGAAGAAGGTACATGGCAGCACATTAATTCCCAGCGTCTGGGAAGCTGCTGGAAGATCTGCTGGCCCTGAAGGCAAAGTTTTTGAGCTTCAGTAGGACAAGACTGTCTGTAAATGCAGTGGATTTAGAACATGTTACTGACCTTTCTGGTGCTGTACAGTGTTCTTAGGCCTGACAGCTGGGCTTGTTGTGCTTTCTCTCTTTGTCACTTTACCTCTTGCATGCTTGTGTCAACAAGCAAAGCTTCTTGCTTCAGCCTCAAGTTGAGCAATTTTCAAGACATTTCTTAAGTTGCCCTGAGCATCTCTGATGAAAAAACTAACCTTCCAAGATCAGTGAAATTTAATGCTTAATGAATGTTTGGAAAATGCATTTTTCAAGCATTTTCTTATGCTTCAATATATTTTTATTATAGTTCTAAATCCTCTATTTTTTGTGCTAATCATGTTCCTGAATGTCAGAGTCAATTCAAGGGATTAGTTAAGATCCACAGGCAGAAGAAAACATTTCCTATCCATCCCACATTCCACCTTCAGATGTACGTGAATCTTTTTTCACTCTCCTCATCCATTTCACACTGGAGCACGTAATCATGGGGATGAAATGGGAATTCATGGAGCATCTGTGCATATGAGCACAGGGATGCATTCCTGTGCTGGGTGGGAGGGCGAGTGGGGCATGCACGCAGCACATGCTCACGTAGAGCCCTCATCAAGAGGGCTGGTAAAAGGTCCTCAGGCTTTTCTGTCTCAGGAGGGTCAGGTTCTTCATGGTGCTGGGATAGCTTGGTAACATGAAGCTTTCTTACGATTACCTGGATTTCCTGTGGGATGAGTTGCTGCTCCCTCTGAGCTGTCCCCTGCAAACCCGCTCCTGCTGTTGGATGGAACTCTCTGCTCCATAACTGATGCCTCTTCTGGAGTTCAGGTGAGGAACCATACATTCCTCTGTTTCTCCAGGCTGGAGTAGCCACTCAAAAGGGAACAGATGCCTGGGCTTTTAGTTTATAAGGACTTTGTAAGATAAACTGGAGTTCTCGTGAAACAGAGCTGCATAGAACATTCTTGCAAGCTGGAAACCAACATACAGCCTTGGCCTAACTGGTTAGAAAGAGGGAAGAGTGGGTGGAGAAAGAAAGGACAACTGAAAATGAGCACATGATTAGACACTAGCCTGGAAATTCACATCTGTATGTGTAAAAACATCTACTGGGCATGTTTTGCAGTGGCCTGCTTATGTAATTTCTGTCAAATTGTGTCTCAAGAATGTCACTGAAACTCCAGATCGTGCTTTTTCTTCAACACCTTTGAGCTGGAAGCAGGCTATCTCAAAAGTGCAGTTTTGTACCTCACTGAAAGACTTGATGGATGTACAGAATTTTTTTACGATACTGAATCATCACTGAAGCTCAGGAATTGGACTGGAGCTGAACAGGAATTCAGTGGGGAAAAACTGGGATAAAAAAGCCAAAATAATTTTTTCCCCACTGAATTCTCAGTATATGCAGTTGAGTCACATTGTTTAAAATAAAAAACTTTGCATGCATGTCTCCCAGGACAAATAAAGAAGTTGACAATGTTGGTAATGCCAAACAGCTGAAGACAAGACTTAATGAATTTATTAGATCTGAAAAGCTGAAAGCAAAAGTGGCTACTTGGTACAGTTATTGCATTTAGAAGAAATAGTAGAATTAGATTAGGGGTCTGTAGCTTTCTGGCTTGGATTTCAACATTAAGTAAAAAAACCTAAACCTGAACTGAGAAACCTGAGTGGTTTCAGGCTGAAGGTTATTTACATTCCTATTTTGAGAGTTATGAAGAAATTGTGTGTGTTGTCACTGCACTCATCAATTTGGGAAGCATTGCCCTGTAGGTGCCTGCATGCCCTGACTTGATCTGAACCACTGGGATTTGGATCTGCTTGAGAGAAATCTGGATGTGCCTCAAGATGGAGGGGTTGGCGGGGAGGGGAGAAATCAGCTTCTGCAAGATGTTTTCAATTCAGGTGTCACTGTAAGTGTGTGATCTCACTGAAGAATTTAATGGTGGTGAATCATTGTACAAGACTGTCAAAGCAGTCTGTCATGTGGTAGACACACAGGGCTGGCTATGAGCATGAGGGAGATTGCTTCCCAAGTATGGCCAATTTGCTGACTGAATTGCAAATTAATAATTTCTCACTTAATTTTTTTTAATAATTGTTGCAGATGTTTCTTGAAGATATGCTTAGGGAATGTATTTAAATACTGGGGGACACAATTCAGAAAATAGGCTAACTGAGAAAGCACTGAAGTATTAAATCTGAGGAAGCCAAAGGGATTCAGTCACAGATGATAAAATACTTTCTTGAACAGAGGTGGACTTCACATTCACGTATTTGTTTCTTGATGCTTGGCTAGTCTGCACAATTCTTAAGGAAAGTTTGAAGTAAAAAGCTTTGCTTTGGGGAAGGCTTTATTTTGAAATTTGAAAGTATATTGACTAGGAGAGGCTCTTTAATACCCCAAGGCAGCTGTTTTCAAGCATCTGAGTCTAAAAACTTATTTCTGTAGCTTCTGTTTTTAATTTCTTATTGCAACATAGCTGAGTATTCTTAATTTATGGTGGCAAACCCCACAACCTTGCCGTTCAAAGCCACACCAAAACCCACCTTAGGAATCCAGAACAATATTGGTTTTAAAAGCTTGGGAGAAATAAATTGAATTCTAATCACTTCTTTTCTGCTATGCTGAAATGCTGAGGGGATTTGCTAAACCTACAGGTTGATAAAACTGAATCCCTGCTTAATGGTGGTATTTGCTAAACCAGCTAACTGCAATGGATATATAGTGTGTTCTTTCTTTTTGACCTCCCCTGGTTTAGAGAAGACAAGATTTGGACAGTTGTAGCTGGATTGAACAGCGTGATAAGAGTTGTAAAATGTTACCAGCAAAGAGTGTGGTTTTGTGATAAACAAAGGATTGCAACACTGAATGTCTTTCGGCAGCCATCCAGGCAGAACAAGCATGCAGCAACTCCAGCAAACCCTTGGGATCGAGAGAAATGTCAGGAGTAGTGCACGAGCATATTTTTTAATACCATAGATACTGTCTGTTACTGCTGATGCTTGACGTCTTTGGGTTGGGGTTGTTTCTTTGGTCTATTGTAACAAACAACCTAAAATTCCCTTTGTGCTGCTTCCTTAAGAGTGTGCTGTCTCCTGTTTCCTCTTCTTCAGCCCTTTGTTTGGGCCATCCTGTATCCCTACAGACTTGCAAGGAGAAACTTTCTTTTGTATGAATGACTGACTGCAAATTTCTACTGCATTTTCACTGATGAAACTGGTAGCAAAATCTTCACAGAAACAGGAACATCTCCAGGGCTCCCAAGTACTATTTGCAATACCCCATTATCTGCTGTTATTATCATATGTCCTTTCTAAATCAGTATTTTGGATTATTGTTTCTTTAATATGACCTAAATATTTTTGAAAAAAACAACAGCAGAATAAGATAAAGCAACCTGGAGACTA
The DNA here is from genome assembly GCF_014805655.1 of Passer montanus. Taxonomy (NCBI): domain Eukaryota; kingdom Metazoa; phylum Chordata; class Aves; order Passeriformes; family Passeridae; genus Passer; species Passer montanus. The sequence continues at coordinate 1,043,118 of NW_024357281.1, read as the reverse complement.
GAGACTATTTGCACAATCTGATTTTTAAGATAGGATCATTTATTAACATGAATGGATAATTTTTTTTTTTTGTTTGATTGTTGGGTTTTAGGCGCATGAATGGATAATTCTTTTTTTTTTTTTTTGTTTGTTTGTTTGATTGTTGGGTTTTAGGGTTTTTTTATTTTTGGTTTAGTGTATCAGGGACATTAATTTTGCAATTCCACTTCCTTTGATGAGGGAGGGAGATAAGGAAGAAGAAAATCCATATTCATGGCTTGGATTAGATCTGCTGAGTTTCACAATGTGTGTATGTGCTTCTGTTTCTTAAAACCTCACCAACCTCCTAACAGCTGAACACTGCAGTAGCACCGAAATCTTAATGAAATGTCACGTGCTGCCTATTAAGTTTAAAATGCCTGCTGAAATGTGCAGAGTCTGGGCTTTCTGGCTGTCGAGCACACAGAGCGCTGCATGTGGAATTAGTTGTGACTGTCACTTCTCTGACACCAGACTTGAGTCTTATACCTCATTTGGGGCTGTTAGCTGCCTTGGGCTGTGAGGATCTGTCATATGTCCCAGATGCAGTGGCAGTCCTAACTTAATGGATCTAAAGCAACCAGCCTTTGGTAGGGAAACATTTAAAAATTTTGAGGGCGAGTTATCCACCTCCTTAAGAGATTCTTAAATGCTTGATTTGGTCAATGACTCAGGTTTTGCTAAAGGAAATGGAAATTTGCTTAAATCATCCGGGCTCTGTCCTGCCCTGCTGTTCTTGCTTAGCAGCCCAGAGGAAGGGGGTGTCTTGGGATGGGTGTTGAACCTGCTGATGGGATGTGACCCACCACAAATCTCTCTTGAAACAATGGCCCCATAAGTACATATCTCAGATAATGCTCCTTGCTGGAATGGTCCAATGTGACCTCTCTGGTAAGAGCATAGGATCCCTCTGTTGTAGATAGGACTTTTAAGCTTTAAAAGAAGTTGTAAAATTCTGCAAGATTCCTTCAGCTTTGTAAGTTGACGGAAATGCGAAGATCTTCTGGCCATGAGGTGCTCTGCAAACTGGAGGAGCTGCTCTTCCAGTCAGCTTCAGGTGAGGAAAGTCCCAAAGGAAGCTCCCTGGTGGCGGGGCACTGTGTCCAATGCTGCTCTGAGGGTTTAATGTGCTGCTCAGATTCTCTTTTGCATAGCTTCTAAAAAGTATTTCCCATTCTTCTCCTCCCTCACCCTTTTTTTTTTTTGCCTATAATTGTTTTGGAAAAAACAAAAACAGACACTAAGAAAAACAAAAAGAAGAACAAAGCTGTTCTTCATGCCGGCCACGTTTATGCCATCTGTTCTGTATCTGTTTAAACTCTGTTGGGAGAAAGCAGAGGTGCCCCTGAATTTCAGCTATGCTTTAAATGAATCCCATTGGGCTTCCTGTTTTGGAGACTAAACCTTGCTAAGCAGAGGACCTCTGAGAAGAAAATTTTTTTTTAAGTGCCAGGAGTGAGCAGACGTGGTTGGTGGTTGCTGGAAAGAGCAGAAGGAGCAGTGGCAGTCCTTGCAGTGAGGTATTTTCCCTGTGCTTTGAGACCAGCAGGCTGGTGCAGCAGCAGGAGGGCAGGGCTGGCTGCACACACATGGATTCTCTCGGGGTGCTGCTTGACAGCTTCCCAATGTGTATTTTGAGCTGCTTGCAGTTGGTATCCGTTTAAATTACTTCAGCTACAGTATCCCTGATTGCTCCAAAGACATTGCAAGTGAGCTGTAACCTAAAGCAGACATGAAAAGCCTATCCCACAGGGCCTGTCTTTGCACTATCCCCATTAGCAAAGGTTTCTGTACTACTGTGGGAGGTAGGGAGGAATGAGGATGGTTGGGGTGTGGTTTTCTTTTTTTGGTCAAGGCAAATAAACTTTGACAGGTGTTAAAACAAAAAGGCAAAGGAAAAATACTGAACAGTCCTTATGTCAGCTGAAGTGTCCTCAGCACAGCTTTGAAGTGAGAGCTGTATCTCAGTGCCAACTTTGAAGATGTGTGTCTCTATGCACATACTTAGTGTGTTAATTAAAACAAGAGCTGAATGAAGGCTTGTCTCTTATTTTGAGAATAGTTGCACCAGAAACAGGAAGGTTGAGTCTAGCCTCAGGCACGCAGGTATTACATGGCTCTCCTAGAGCTCTACCACTGTCTCTGCTCCTTGTTTTACACTCTGTTGTACATGGTCCCTTGCCTTCCCTAGGCTCCCTCCCCAGTACTCATTAATTATATTCTAGCTAAATAAGCAGAGTGGCAGTGTTCAGTGGCTGTGAACTAAAGTCCTTGATGTGTTTCAGGGGCAAGAACATGTTTCACGGGGTTTTATGTAACTTCCCCCTTTTTTTCTTGTCAAGGGCTAACCCGCCTCTATAGATACAGGACCTGCTGGGCCACCGTGTCAAAACCTTGCCAAATATTTAATTTATAAGTGTGAAATCAAAGCACTGGGTAAATCAGAATGTCTGGACAAGCATTCTTTGCTAGCTGTGTCTGCCCTAGAAGGATGTCTCAAATACTGTTCAGTTTTTTACCACCCCCTTTTCCCTGCTCCTGTTTTAATACATGGTACTTCTGTAGGTCAGCCTCTTCAGTCTTGTCTTTTGCATAGGTGGAAAACCTGCTTTAATGAGAATAGTTCAGACACAATTGCTCTGATTAAAATTCTTAAAAATTATTTTCAATGGATTAGTGTGTGCTTTTTTAAAAATAGAAGGAGGAAAATTGGCTGGGACATTCACTCATTGGTTCCATTGAGAGCTTTAATAGAGTTGCGCAGTAATTAAGAAAGACTGAGATCCTCAGCCAAGTTTCAGATGGGTGGAGGTGACATTCAAGTGGTCCATCAGAAAGCCACTATTGCAAGCTTGTGAGAGAGAGGGAGAAAAATGGTTTGCACTCCCCTTCTTTCCCTGGCCACCTCAACCTTTTCAAGTTTGGTACAGCTATGGTCTTGGCTTAGGTACAAATCTCTGTCCTTTGGGACAGGAGCTGTTGTGATAGTTCCCTGTGAATACTCTGTGATGCCTGAGTGCACATGTGCTCATCCACACTCATGTCTATGTTCATGTGTGTGGATCTAGAGATGCTCTCTTATCTCCTTAACTTCTGTACATCCTTACAAATATGGAATTAATGGGCTACTGGTATTAATGAATGTAAATCCCGTGACTTCAGAGGACCTCTGAGGAATTGCAACACCGAGAGTGAAGACCAATATAAATAGATAACTTTTTATGTTCTCCAATCTCTGAAGTTTCAAATCAATGTATTATTCTGAACAGAAGTGCAGCTTATTTTCCTTGTAAATCTTCCATTTTATAAAGCCTGATTTCCTATGGAAATGAGTCATGCCCCCACATACTCTGCATGTGTGTGTCCCTTTCCACTGACCTTGCAACCCAAATTTAATGCAGTGATACCTATCGAAAAGATAATTAAATTTCTGTTTTGATGATGTGTAAGTATAAGAGTAGAGGGAAGAGAGACAGATCCTGTTAGTCCCAAATATTTGAAAAAGCTGCAGTCTGTACTTGAGTCTCATTACAAAGACCATGTCGAGGATGACCCCCAGTAAAAGACTCAAGCAGAAGAAAAACTCAAATTGAAACTTGCAGTGAACAGTGAGACAGCACAGGAAATTAGATTGATATTTTCTTCTTTTAATGCAATTAATTTTCTTTTAAAATGCAACCTCTTCTAGGATTTTATATATGTATTTTAGTCTTGAGTGATGAATTTAAGTGGCACTAGTTGCCAATATACAGCCCAAGGCAAGTGGAGTTTTGCAGTCACCAGAAGCTGAATCTCTTCGTTAGTAGAGTCATAACACAGCTTTCATGACATCACTTTATATAACTAAGTAATTTCACTGAGATGGGGACAGATGTCAATTGGCAGAACTGTAGAGGTGCATCATCAAAAGGAAAGCCTATAATGATGTGTCTGACTGGGTTTTAGTATCAAAAGCAAGGCAAAACCATACCGTGCTCTGTCATTTATGATAGCATTGTAGATATGGTTGGTTTAGCTGGGATTAACTAGGAGTGTATATGAGGTTAGGTGGGCTAGCATGTTTTAATACTTGAAGCAATAAACAGGAAATTAATGAGTTATTGTACCCACACGCACACCTTTTTCAAGGCTGTTAGCCAACTTCAAAACTAGGTACAGGTGACTTAGTTATGCCACTTACTTGGAATGCTGACAGAGTAAGAGAGATACAATCTGTGGAGGAGAGGAAATTTTGTTGAAGGCCGGGAGAGATTTTAGCCAAACAGAACAGGTAGAGAGAGTGCAAGAGGCAATTTCATATATTTTGTTGAAGGCCAGGAGAGATTTTAGCCAAACAGAACAGGTAGAGTGCAAGAGGCAATTTCACTAGTGAAAAATTAAAGTGGTTAAGGGAGAAAAGGCCTGAGGGAGACTTATAATTTGGCATGAAATATGGATATTCAGTAGATAGCAGTCTAACAGATGAAGAAATTTCAGGACCCAGTACAGCTGTTAATTCCAAAGCCAGATGGAAATATTCTCAAATAGCAATGTATTTTTCCCCCTCTGCCATCAACAGGCAGGCACAGTGGACATTTCCAGTATCTTTAAACCAAGTAATACCAGACAGGGCTTCTGAGTAAAGCTCAGTGTAAGGGCATTTGGTACTTTCAGTTGTGTAAGTCTCATATATGGCAGATTTGTCTGAAGACATGATACATTGCTTCAATGAGTAAAACCCTTTGTATGTCATTGAGCTATCTAGAATAGCTTAAAGAGTGCTAAAGAGTGAAAACACATCTGGGGAGCAAAAATTGTGTGTCAGCAGTTACCGCTTTAGACAGGGAAGGGAAGGGAAGGGAAGGGAAGGGAAGGGAAGGGAAGATTAGGCTTACAGAGATGCAGACTCCCCTGAACCCTGCACCTGTGTCTGTCCCAGACTGCAGTCCTGGAATGAAGAGCTGCATCTCCAGTGTGACAGTTACATATGTCACTGTGCAAAGCGGGAAAGGAAAGGAAAGGAAAGGAAAGGAAAGGAAAGGAAAGGAAAGGAAAGGAAAATTATGCTTAGAGAGATGCAGACTCCCCTGAACCCTGCACTTGTGTCTGTCCCAGACTGCAATCCTGGAATGAAGAGCTGCATCTCCAGTGTGACAGTTACATATGTCACTGTGCAAAGCGTGGCAGCCATAACCCGTTCCCAGTTGGTGTAACAGGCAGGTTTGCTCTGCTGAGCTCATCTTTTGGGGGGATGTGTCTCTATTTCTCTGAGTACAAAAGGAAAGCAAAACAGGCCCAGTTGTAGTGATTCTGCTGCTGGCCTTCCTCTCCACTGCCAGTGCAGGAAGGTGGGAGGAGGCTTCCTGCAAGAAATGGACTGAGGCAACAGCTGCACACAAAGGTATGAAAAATGTTGCTTGATCAAAACCACCCCTTTCCTACCAGCTGAAGGCATTATAAAAGATTGCTGGTAGCTGAAGTCTTACACAGGAAGACAGGTTAAATTATCACAGTGTTCTTCATGGCCTCCCAGGCAATGAATCAGTGAGGCAGTGAAGTGGGTTGTTGCTTTCACCATGGAGGAATTCATCACAGTGGCCAAATTAATGACTGCTTTTCAGAAGTTTCTCCTGGTATCCGAAGGACTGATTTGCTGTCTGCTGTTTGTTATCTGTGGCAGTTTTAAGTTTCGCTGAGGTGAGTATATTGCTTCGTGTGTTTAATGCCCGAATACAGCCTTCCTAACCTTGGTGATGTCCATTGCTTTGCTTTCTTCCTTCGCTAGGCTTGATGATGATATCACAACAATTTACCGAGCTAAGAGCCGGTTCCTCATTTTGCCTTGTGGCAAAATGTGGCTACATTACAGTGATTGCCTCTGCCCCTTCAAGTGGGCAAGCCTGCAAGTTGACCTTGGGGTAGGAGCAGTAAGGCTGTAGTGTTTCACTGGTGTTTTACGTGCTGTTTGTGTTTGAAGATGTAGCACAGGGCTCTTGGTGGCACTAGGGAAGGGGAGCGAAGCAAATGGGCTGGAGGAGTGGATGCAAATGAGCTTGTGAAGCCCTGACTGGAAGGCATAGAACTGACTGGCTGATTTGCACACACCCTGAGCTGGGCTTAGATTTTTGCCAGCACTATCCTGGCTTGCGGCACTCACTTGCATTTTTTTTTCTCTCTGTGCTTCTCTCACCTGCCACAAGCTGAGAGCTGTGGAGCTGTAGTTGGAAGGCTGCCAGGACAGGGGCTGCCTGCAAAATGCAGTGGGTCAAATTAATCCTTCAGGAAACCTTACTGAGAAGAAGGGTGTTGGTTGTGTTCCCTGGCACGGCTGAAAAATATATTAGTAGAATAAATACAGCAGCATGGCTCACAAATTATATTAAGTGATTTTCACTCTGACACTATCTGTTATCCAAATATCAAGCCTCCAATCTCATTCAAATTAATCTGAGTCTTTCATCAGCTTGTATACAGCTTTTGCTGCTGAGGCATCTGGATCATGGTCTTGTCTCCAAGTCTTTTGTGTCCAGGACAAACCAGAATCCCTAGACTTCAACAAATGAGGTGTCTCCTTCACTCCGTGACCCCCAGCTCTCCATCCTACCTGTATTTGAGGAGAACTACAAAACAAAACCAACCCAAACAACCCAACCAAAAATGTGGAGGCTGTAATTTAGGACATATTCAGGGGAATCAAAACACACAAATCAGTAAACAAACCAGTGTTTCCATCCACTTCTGCCCTGGTTAGAAAGCCAGGACAATTGTCTGTGCCAGGCAAGCAGCTCCCAAGATTCTGTTCAGCTCAACAGCCTAATTAATGTGTCTCCAGCCTAATTAGCTGGTCAGAGGTGCAGATGAGCACTTTAATTGCACCAATGTATCACCACTTTTGACCAGTCCCAGTCATGCCTACACAAGGAGAACAATGCAACTTGTGCAGATTTTCGTGGTGGCTCTACAAGGAAGGTGGATAAATCATGGAGGCCTCATTCTGCCACCCCTGTGCTCACAGAGCCACAAGCCTTGTCAGGAGAGGGGCTTGAAGCACCAGGGCTAACAGTGAGTGAAACACTCTCAGCATGAGTGAGTGTTGCTGAGCAGCAGATTAGCACACTGAGCCAAGCGCTTATCTAAAATTAAGTGTTTTCTTCCACTTACAGCCTGACATTCTTGTCTCCAATTATGTTTATTTTGTTTGCTTTTCCTTTTTTCTCTGTGTGTATTCAAATGCTGATGAGAGAAGTCTACACAGAGACCATGGAATGGGTAAGGTCTGAGTAGCACACTAAAACAAAAGCTTGGGTGGAGTTCAGTTGTTAAATCTGTATACTTTAACTATTATTGTCTTCGGCTGGGTTTGAAGTGCTAAAATACCTAGGCAAGAAAACAAATTTACAATGGCTTAGTTAGAAGTTCTTTCTCCAGGAAGAGCTAGAATAAGCAAAACATAACCTGAAATAAGGCCAGATTCCCTTGGAATTTATTGAAAGGGATCTTCTTGAAATCAAAGCAGCTGTGTTCTATGAAATTAATGCAGATCCCACTTGGCCACATGCAGGCACCCAGTCCCAAAGCTGCATTGCAGAGGTGCAGAGTGGGGAGCTGGCACCCCTTCAGGACCAAATTCACTCGTGTGATCACTGGTTTTACGGAGGCAGCAGCTGTTGACATGGCGCCTCTGTGCCCATTCAAGGAAGGCTCTTGTTTATCTTTCTTCTCAGAACTGGGAAATCCCGTGCCTGCTGGCAGTGTGCTTGGACAAAAGGAGCTGGGCTGAAGTGCTGGGGTGCTACAGCTGAAGCAAAGGAGGGTGCAGACAACTGCTGGTGCAGTAGTCCCTCTGTCAGGGTCCCTCTTCACCCTCTAGCCCCACAGCAGCTGGATTGGTTTGCCAGGAGTCCAGTAGAAGCAGGTTTTGAGGGGAGTGTTAAGATTTCAACTTCCTCTGCTGGCCTGTTTGGAGGTGGGGGCTTAATTTTGTTAGCATGTGTGGGCACCTGAACGCTGCAGGGGAGCTAAGAGTGGCACTGCTTCTTGACCCTGCTGATAAGCATGTGGCAATTTTGTAGGCATAAAATTGAGTGGAGCAGCTTGCTGCTGACACTGAGCATTCTCTGAGATGCCTGATGACCATGTCCTGCTCACGTGCTTCTGGCAGTGGTAATCAACCATGCTAAGGGCAGCAAAAATATTTCCCTCTGAGGTGAGATGGGTGTTGGTGTTCTGTCTCTTTATGGGCAGAGAGGTTCAGCTGCTGGGGACACCTGCACGTGTCTGCCACACAGGATCAGACCCTGCAGAGCTGCCAATGAGCATGGCACATACCTCTCCACCTTGTTTCCCATGAGTGCCCCTTACTTTGACTTTTGCAGGAGTGAGGCATGCTTGTAGCATCAGGACATTTGGATGAAACTGAGCATCAGGCCAGATGGTCTAATGATCCCTCCCACCTTCCATAAGGCTCTATAATGCTGCATCTTTGAGATGTAGCATAGTCTACCTGTGCAAACCTGAAAGAAAAACCTGAAAGAAAAACCCAGCACTACCCACCCTCCATCCTGCACCTCCTGAAGACTTTGTGCAGCAACTATCTTAAAATACCTTTTAAAAAATATGTCCAGGTGCTGTTTTTAAATGAAGTCTCTGACCTTGATCACTTGAGAATACATGGCTGAATTAAAAATGAACTGCGTAAAACTTATTTAAAATATTATGCTGCATTTCAGAATATGGCTTCTATGAAAACTGCATATATATTCAAAATTGAATTGTATATTAATATATCAACATCAAAACTGTATATTAATGTAATTAAAACCACCCTTTCATTGCTTTGGAAATTATTTAACAGTTGACAAGCTCAAAGGTGAAAGAAAGTGAAAATTTCAAACAAACATGATAAATATATTGAAAAATTTTATATGGCATTGCTTGAGAAGCCTCAGCAGCACAGAACAGTTTTTGCAAGGTTGTAAAAGACTCACAGGGAAAAGCCTGAAAAATCCTTTCATCTAAAATAATGACAGAATCATCACAGATCCACAGAATGGTTTGGGAGGGACCTTTAAGATCAATTTTGTTCCAACCACCTGCTATGGGCAGGGACACCTCCCACTACACCTGGTTGCTCAGAGACCATATAAGGTTGGAGATTTTGCTCTTCAATGCATCTTACCTCAATATGGAGCTTTTCAGTTTTGCAAGGAGTGTTCTCTCTCTGCTCTTGTACCCTTTCATGCATGCACACATATGGATGGATGCACCTCCTCATAGGAGGTGACTCCAAATTACTGGATGGCTGTATTCCAATGTTAAAAGTGCATCCCCTGGTCACTTTCATTTTGGAAACAATTTCTTGTGAATGTCCTGTGCAAATTGATCTATATAATACACTGATGTAATATATGCATGTGAAAATCTGGAGGAGTGCTTCATAACAAAGCTGGATGAACATTACTGTAGACCAGATCTTGCTTGTGAGTGAGTACCCCACTGTATTTTCAACCATCCTTTTTTGCTCAGAAGGAAATTACTCAGAGGCATCTCAAAGGCAAAAGTGTGGTGAACTGTGGATCAGTAGAGATTCATGTGGACCATATGAATCTCTATTGAGAGACTGTATGGCTGTGCTTTCTTTTTCCTGATCAATTCTTTTTTAAACAAAATATGCATTTGTTGTTACTGCACTCTTAAGATGATTGCTTTTGCTCCTATTCCTTTGACTAAATGTTTGAGGGAAGCAAGCACAACTAGATACTCCTGATCTCATTATGCATTTAGCAGAGTGTCTTGGTTTAGGAGGACAGGATTAATTTTTGCAGTGGCCAGGAGGGGCTATGGCTGGTACCTGGAGGTTGTTTTGTACCACCTCAGGTCATTTTCCAGGGATGGCGAAAGGGGTCCCTTCTGGGTTGGTGTAGCATGGTGGAGGGAGAGGCTGGGTATTGTCAGGGGTGAGAGCTCATGTGCAAATCCTTTGTTTCTTGCACAACTTTGTTATTAATATTATTGCTGTTATTGTTAATTTTCATATGTCATTGCTGTTTCCAGTAAACTGTTCTTTTCTCAACCCACAATCTTTACTTTTTGTGGCTCAAGTTCTCCTCTCCATTCTGCCACAGGGGAAGGGGAAGAGGGAGGAGGAGCAAGTGAGTGAAGGGCATATAGTTTGGAGGGTCTCAGTGAGACTACTAAGTTGGGGAATACCATTTCTAAACCATGACACAGAGCAACCAGGGTAGTTTCCACTGCCAGCTGAATGCAAGTAAGATTCCTGCACATCTCTGTTGTTCTGTTGGTTAATGGAACCTTCCTCTTTAGCTACAACACTTGGATTTTTTTCCTCAAGCTTCTCCAAAGTACAAGTGCAACTAGAGCTCTTCACACTTATAGCCAACAACCCCTCAAGAACTCTGGAAACACTGCAGAGGAATAATGGCTATGCCCAGGTTAGTTGTTTTACTTGTAGCTGGGACCTGAAAAAATGCAAAATGTTCTGTGGCATTATACTGGGGTCTTAACAGGCAAAAGAAATTAGACTGTAGAGTTTGGAGACAGGGAGATTGCTGGGAAAAAGGCACTACAGTAAATGCATTGTGTACACAAATGGTTACATATGCTTGTAACCTAAACTGAATGGCTGGGGTTTCTTACACTATAGCAAGTTGTTATCATTTCTTTCTCTATCCTTTTTGTGGGTCTTCAATTTTTTTCCCCTTCACCTGCAGTGTGGCAGTCCATTTTTCTATGCTTATGGTTGCCACCTCATGCAAGAAGAAAATACATCATTTCCAGGGTAATCTTGTGTGGAGGACTGGGCATAGGCAGATAAGCATGTTTTATTCTCAAGCATTCTGACTGCTGTGAGAGGAAAGTTGTTAGTGGAAGGGAGGGTCCTGTGGGGATGGAGCAACACTGTTCTCAGCCAGCTTCCTTTTCTGCCTTGAGGCTTCTGCTGTTGTGCCTGCACCGACTCCCCCTCAGCCCGACTCACTTCCTGGAGGGCTCTAAAGGGCTGTCTGTGCATGCACAAGCAATGTAATGTGAATGGTGTGAAAAACCTACTTTACATAAGAGGTGTGCACCAGGTATACTAGAAAATAAAGTGGATTGGTCCTTTTCTTTCTTTCTCTCTCTCTTTTGACCGCAGATTTGGACTATCCATGGTGGCAGAACCAATGTGGGATCTAGAGGACTGGTGATCTTTCTCCCTCTCTTTCTCCGTTTTCTGTCTTTATTTCTCTCCCCCCTTGCCTTGTCTTGTCAAAGTGCAGCTATCAGATTCTTACCCTGTACTCTGTACTGAAGTTTGCTTCAGTAAGGATTTTGCTTGTAAGGATTGGGAGCATGTTAAAGAGTGTTGTAAGAGTTGAGAGCTTATTAGCCAACACTTCTCTCATTATATAGTGGGCTAGTTCCTAGAATTACAGCGACTATAGAATAAAAGATAAGAGATCCCTGACATGTGGGCTGGTGTCTTTGTTCAGCCAGATGACAATTTATGAAAAGCATGCCCCATCCTGCGTGAGCTGTGGCATCCTACCCATGCAGTTTTGACCACTGTGCAGAACAGTCCATGTCCAGATGGAAAACCATCTGTAAACTAAATGATTGACATCCATCCGGTGACACTTCCCACAACAGAGATTGTCAGCTGGAGATGTGCTATGCAATTGTACTTTATCCTTGGAAGGGTTTGGGTAGAGTCCTGAAAGCGTCCACAGCTGTGGGGTGGAAGTGAATGAATACTGGGCTTCTCCTAAGCATGGCTGTGATGCAGGGTTTACTTGGGCTGTGTTTGCACCCTGTGTGGTTTCACCCTGCCAGCTGGAGCTGCAGTGCCTGTTTTAGCCATAGGCATCCAAGCTCTGCTCCTTTTGTAGCCTGCACAGAGGAGACCTGTTTATGGTCTGTCCAGAAAGCTCAAGGATCAGATAGCACCTCTCTAATTCCTTGCTTGTAACTTGTCCAGGAGAAATAGTGTTTACCTGTGGTTTAAAGAACTGATCTTGTAATGGTGTCTGTAGATGGGACTGATTGTAAAAGTAAGCTGGATGTGTAAAATCAAAGACGCCCTTTAGCCTTTCAAAGCAACAGAGAAGCTGCCACCTAGAAACCATCAGGGTTGTGCACCTTTCTCCCCCGTTCTGAAACCAAGGACAGGTATTCTCCTGTTGGCTTTTCTGTGAGATGACTTTCTGTATATTGATTTTATGACTGTTCAGCTGCTGTCTCTCAAGTCTTCTGCATCTTGACAGCATTATGAGGATCAGCTATATGGTCAGAGCTTGGAAAATATTTATATTTTTGGTTCTTTCTGAGTCAGATGAGTTCACAGAATCCTTGGGGCTGAATGATGATATCATTTCTCACCTCTGTACTTCACAGGTCAAATTATTGCAGCTGCTCAGAGAATTGGAAGAATTCAGGGCAGAGAATTAGCCTTTAGCATTCATTTCTGCTCTTAGTGAAGTTAAGGGAAAATTCTTTCAGGATCAGACCTGTTTGTGCACATTTGCTCATGCTGGAACCTGTGGCTGTGTATGCAGCCATGTAGAATTCTGCACCTAAAATTAGATATCTTTGCAGAAACAAGGGGCTTGCTTTGTTCATATTTATTCCTTTATCCCTGACTAATTGTTTCTGTCTGTCAGCAACAACAAAGCCTCATTGTTTTGGTGCTCCAACTGGGACACGTTAAATGGATCCGGTTTTCAGAAACTGCTGAGACTCCAAGCCCTTGAGATATCTGCCCATTAGAGTGTTTCACCCTCGACAGCTCAAAGTGGTGGCAGTTGCACCTTCCCTTAGTAATATCTGCTTTCAATGCAATTTTTTGCAACTTAATGATTTAAAGCCCACCTAGTTTGTGATTGTTGAGGAGAAGAGACAGTAGATTGCTCTTCAGATACTCACCTTGGCATTTTGTAGAAAACACTGCCACTTTTTAGCCGAGTGATCTCTCACTTTTGTTCATTCTCATCCTTCTGACCGACCATCCTCCATTCACCAGGCTCACAAACAACCTCATTTTTCACACCTACTTCTCCATTTGTTGACACTTTGGGCTCCTGCCCATTGCTCTCCCTCAGCAGCAAGCTCATTCACATTCCATATTCAAAACCCACAACATGATTCATTGAACACCAAAGTGCTTTTGCTTTGCACTGTTTGTCTGAGACTGACCTGAAGGATGACATTATAAATGAGCTCTTACATCTGAATTGCTTTGTCCTGATTAGCAAAGTCAGGAGAAAATGGGAAGGAGCTTTTTGGGCTTGAGTGGGATCAGCTGCTTCTCCAAAGTTTCTCTACTCATTGATCTTATGTCTTTGCTTCCCTCTGTTGCATGGAGCGTGCCAGTTTCAGTTTTTAGGCTCCTGAGGGAGATTCTTGAAAAGGACTGTTTGCTACAGATGACTTTCACAAACAAACCAAAACAAACTGACAAACCAAACAAACCCCCCCAGTGAAATCCTAAACCAACTGAATGGAAATGGCATTCAGTTTGAAAAGAGGAGTAGGAGCTGGATATTGGAAATGTTGTAAACCACGAGAATGCTGCAACTTTAATTTTGCTGATTTGAGGGGTTTCAGACGTGTGTTTAGAAGATCATTAAAATTAACAGGAATATTCACTCCTCAATAGGAGAATTCAACTTAGAAATGTCATAGTATTTTTCTAAATTCTTTGTTGGTCATGCAGACCAACATTCCAAATCCAGATATGTGACTAATTCTGATGCATGTCACTAAAAAGGAAGAACCAAAGATCACTCTTATTTTTGTCATCCACAGATTAATGTGAAAATATTGCCCCAGTGAGCTGTTTTGCCATATTTAGTCAGCTTCCTCCTACTTCAGTTGTATTCTGTATCCATGACCAGTGACTACTGCTGATATCAACATCAGGATTTACAGATCTGCAAAATACTACTCTGAGGGCTAGTACTTTGAGACATAATGAGTCTCAGTAGACATCCTAATAGAGATTAAGTGCTTTATTACGCACAGTAATTATTGTTGTCATGCAGAACATCTCAGCTTGTGACATAAAAGAGGTACTTTTTCAGACTAATATTGAGGAAAATGTGTTGAAATTTGAGATCTAAAAGAAAACCAGTCTTAAAAATGATCAGAATAGGTTGTAAGCTTTCCTAGCACCTCTTATTTTTCACTGATATGAATGAAACTCTGGAGTAATACAACTGGCTGATGAAGAACAAGTGTTTTTTTCTGTTATAGAAAGAAGAGAAAGGTAGAAGTGGAAGTGGCAAATGAACTTTAAACATAGGCGAAATAAGTGTCAAACTTGTAGTGTCTTAACACTGTTGGAAGTTGGGACTCTTGGTTTTAGTAAGTTATTGTTAAAGGTATAAACACGTTTTGGTGGAGTGAGTAATGGTCTCAAGGAACCACTGGAATGCAGAAATTAGAATCTCTCAAAGGAGGTGAGGAAGGAGAGAGATGGATAATATATAGGAAACAGGACTTTGTTGTATTTCAGGAAGGGATAAATGTAGGTGAAACATAGGTAATACGGCTGATATACTGATTAATTACTAGTTTGTGACCTATGAGTTAATATTATTAACTCAGCTATAAGTAGGCTATTAGTTAATAGTCTGTGACCCATGGGTGGCCACAGTGAGATTGTTACAGAGCCTTCCAGTGTCTGCTGTTTCAAAAGGATTTTTTGAAACATAAATGAAGTGAGAGTAAATGTTTTTTGAGGGCTTGGGGATCTGGTGTTGAAACAAGACTTAAGTATCTCAGTTTATTTTATCAGCAATGAGAATCAAGAGGTGACAGGTTTACAGTGAAGAAGTTCTTTCAAGGAGAGAGAGTAATGAGGTCTAGACAAGCGTGTGACATGATCTTATAGCTGGAAGCTAAAATTACACCAGTGGAGACAGCAAATAAAGCACACATTTTGAACTAGGAGCTCGGGTAACAGCACAACAAAACCCCCCACAAATTTCTTCCCCATCCTTCTGACATTCATATCACCTCTTTGGAGTGTGTACTTCAAGTATAAGATACTGGTTCCAGTAAGAGACTAGGTAGATGAGCATTAGTCATTTTAAAATACAGAGAGGCATACTGGGTCAATTAATTCCTGCTTTTTGTGGCCTACAGCTCCGTGGATCTATTATGCCCACTCCTTTCAATCACAAAGCATTCAGAGACCAGGATCACTCTGTATTATTTGTTCAGATGTAGTATCTTTCCTCTGTGTCATGAATATAGGATATAAAAGTGATAGATATTCTCCTTGTTCCTTTAGCATTCAGGTCCGTCTCCCATCAGCTCAGAGTTTAGGACTGAGATTGCAGATGCTGCTTTGTCACACAGTCTATGGCTTTCATCACTGTCTTATCACTTAAATGTAGGATTTCAGTTTTAGATGTGGATGTTATCACAGGATTTGGACATAATGCCCTCATTGTTGCCATGCAGATGTAGGCAGCATGTTAAACAGTGCTTAACTGAGTGTGGTCTTTCTTATGGCTCAAGCAATTGCTGTCACCTAAATTCCAAACTTCCAGACCTTGGGCACTAACCTTGAAGCACCATTGTCCTGTGGTTAATGAATATAACGTGATAATTTCTGGAATGAAATGACTGGTCACATTCTGTACAATACAAATTCGTTTCAATATTACAGTTTTTCCTGGGGGGGGTGGGGGGTGGGGGAATCTCTTTTCAGAACAATATTTTCCTATTTCTATTATTTACTTGCTATGAGGAATGATACAGTAAAGACTGGGAAAAAGCATTTGAAATTCTAGATATGAAATGAAAAGATGCAAACAATGGCTGTAAGTGCAAGGGGAACAGAAAGTGGGTACTACACTCAGGTGTTCTTTGGTTCTGGAAGTTTGAATAGAGTTGTGAAGCTTTCCTCCTACATGGAGGTAGGATAGAGCTGTTCTTTGCCTGGTACACAGGAAAATAATTATAGGGCCTGGTCTCAGGCTTGGCCATCTATCAGGTGTTCTACCCAAAAGTGAAATCCATTAACTTAGTCCTCGCAGAGGAAGATGAGGAGGAATTAGCATACCAGGGTTTTCTCATCAGGGTGCTCTAGGAAAATTGTTGGCCAGAGGGATAGAGAGCAAACAGGTATTTTGTCAGCAGGAGGTTAAGTGGGAAGAGGACACAAGCATAAGATGTGAGGAATGAAGTCAGACCTAAGGACAGCTGATCTGAGGGGGCAGGCCACTCCACAGAGCTGCTTTTTCATGCCTGCTGGGCTGAACCTTGTGCTGGTCACGAACCAAAGTGAAGGAGCTGCCAAGTCAGTTCCAGCAGAGCCTGTATAAAGAAGGCAGGTAGCTCTGGCTGTGCAGTGCTGCTCTTGCAATAATCCTGCACATCAGGAGGTGCAGGCAGGCATGAGCTGCCTGGGGGGAAGCCTGGAGCTGGGAGGAGTGGGCAGAGACCTCTGAGCTGTGTGGGTGGGTGCAGAGCAGTGAGCTGATGAAGCCCACTGTGATGATGTGCAAGCAGTCCCAGTTCAGTCCTGGGCTATTTGTCTGCTTGGTTTTACAGCCTGATAGCAGCTCTTTCAAAACAGTTTGTATACATGGGATATATGTATTTTATCAATTTCTGTGTGCCCTTTTCCTAGAGAGTTGGCATCTGTGAATTTATGGCACTGTACTGCTTGAACTGTGCCACTTCCATCTCCCTCCCTTAAGCTGGGAAGCTACAGCAACTGGGGTAATAGAGCTTATGCATTTAACCTGAGAGATTTCTGAGGTGTTGAGGAGGAGTGAATCTGTATGTGTGTGTCTTGACACAGAGCCAATTTAAGCCCCAAGGAAAGATTTCCACTGTTTAAATCTGTAATACCTACTAAACAACAAATCGTGTTGTGATCCTTTTAAGTCATTACTTTTATATAAAATCAGAAGAATTATTCTTATTTATTATTCCTTTCACTTAAACCTTTTGGGGATAGAAACACATTCTGTTTCAGTGATAAATAAAAACTGCAATCAATGGCTTTGGAAAATCACTAAAAATAAAGGGTTTGTGTATGAGATTGAGTCAGTTTTTATCCTGCTAAGTACCTATTGTGGAACAGGAGCGATTTACTGAAAAGATGTGGAGAAAACCAGAGCACAATAATCTTGATACTTCATAGCTAAGTGATGGAGGAAAAGTTTTAAAAACAATACAATGATGTCAGGAGCTTTTCATATCTTGTAGGGTTTTCCCTACTAGAACCTAATTTCAGTCTGAACACAATTACCTGGAGTAGGCCACTCTAGGGAGCAGAGGGGGGAAATCCTTTAGAGTTTTCAAAATTTGTGATGGAAAGAAAGTAGTTGTATTTTAGCTAAGACTGGAGCTTTTTTTCCTTCATGCCCAGATTTTGCATTCTCCACTAAGACTGCGACATACTTGAGGCTGGTATTCTGCAGTCTCATTCCTCATTGTCATCTTAACTGTCTAAAACTGCCTCTAACATTTGAATGAAGAAACACTGGAACAAATCACACAGAGTTTCTCATATTTCTCAATATATTCTGTTTTCAGTATATGCTGTTATCTGAAATACCATTAATCATAGGAATGTTTGTGGTGTTACAGTTATTCCTCAGTAATAACTGTAAACTTTCCTCTGTATTTCAGATCATCTTACAATAAGAAGGGCTTGGCTGTGCCTCCTCAGCTTTGCAGGACAGTTTGGCAGTAAATGACTGCAATTAATTTATTTTTCAACCGGTGTGGTTTAAAATGCACAGACATCAGAAATAGTGATATTACTGCAGATAACTTCCCTGTATTCCACAATACCTAAACAACTCATATTTTTTTTTTTCAGGCAAGTGATGTATTTTGTCCTCCACTCCCAGACTTGGAAGTTCTAGGCTCTTGCTCAGATAGGCTGGGATACTGCATGGAAGTCAGACCAGAAAGTCCTGGGTAAGCACACTGCCTTTTACCTCCCTGTTGGATTAACATGGATTTGTATTTTGATTGTTTGCTGCTTGGCTTCCTTCAGTACAGAGTTTAAAGCAAGGTTTGGATACATATCTATCTCTGGGGGCATCAGAAATTTATTTTTCAATGGAATGATCCCTCTCACTGAATTGTTTTCTGAATTGAACATGAAGAAGGTACCTCTCAGTTCAGTGGCACCCTGCACTGGCTTTGTACCAGCTCAGTCAGGTGGCACAGGCAGTGGAGCAAGAAGCATTTTCTGTGATGTGAAACCTCTCTGGGATAAGGAAGACCTAGCTTTTTCTAGGAAGCTGGAACTTGTGAGTAATATTTTGTAGGTTCCTTAAAGACAGTTTCACAATTATACACATCCAAACATAGCCTGCAAACTCTTTTTGTGCAATCTTATGTGATTGGAAAGGAGTCAGGTAGATCAACCTTTAGTTTGCTCTGAGTGACTGCCTCCTAACTTCTGTGTGGATGAAGGCAAAAGCATTTGTGCTCACATGCTCTGTCTAGATTTGGTAGATACATCCTTTGGCCACTCAATGGTTTTCCAAGAGGGCACATCACAGCTGCTTCTGAAGGGATTAAGCTCATGCTGCTTTGGGGTGTTGACAGGTGGCCCTGGTGTTGCAAATCATCTCCCCTCAGGCAAATCCATTCTCCTCAGCAGAAACTATTTTATAGTTTTGAGTGATTACATTTCAAGGGTCGATGAAAGCAGCAACCCCATGCTGTTAGTGACATGTGAACACTCCTTATGAATTACCTTTCAAAACAAGGTTTGGAAGGGGTACTTAGGCAAGAGCAGAGTCTTGCAGTAAAAGAGAGGGTTACTTTAAAGTGCACTGTGACTGGGAACACTCCTGTTCTCAGATTCCTGTCAGTGTGCAGATGTGTCTCCAAAATGGCTTTGCTTACTCCTTGCTAAGAAATCCTGTCATGTTCATACTTCAGAAGCATAGTGGCTCACTGAAACAGGCTTTTACTGCCTGAAGAGAGGGCAATATTTCTCCCTTACAATACAATCTTGAAGCCTTACGGCAAAGATTTCTCTGACATAGGCAAAATATTTTATTTTGCCTGACTAAGGGACCAGGACCTTAATATATGCAATCTTTTAAACTGGCTCAGTTTTTAATGCTCACAGAACTGAAGTGCCTTATGAATTACAGACTGACATCTCCTTTATCAAATGAAATTACTATGTTGGACTCATTCATGGAATATTTCCAAGTACAAAACTCACTCTGCTTTCTATTTCTGTTAAGAACCAATCCACAGTATTCTGGTTTATGCTCACTGGTAGCCATTTAACTCTTTTATTATAAAAACTTAGCATGATGCTATGTGTGGTTGAGTAGAAACAATCTCTCCTGTGCTACAGTGACAGCTTTAAGATAAATAATGGTATTTTCAAAATGATTTGAATTTTGTTTATAGCTTCATCTACCACTTCAGTAGTAATGCACGGTGCTTTAAGATACATGAAATCATCGTTAGGTTCCTGGAGCAGTGAATTTAGAGAGTACCTTGAACACTCATTTGACAGATTTACTAGTAGCAAGAAGGTAAAGCAGATATAAACTATCATAAGTAAATCCACCCTTTTATTAAGAAGGCTCATATTTCAAGCCCTTCTGAAAAATTACTCTGAACACTGTCAGTCTGAAAGTCAGCTGGTGTAAATGAACACCCTCCTACTGATGCACAGGGAGATGTGGGGTTTTGCAAGTCCTTCCCCACATATCATCTGCACAGTCGTTCTTCAGAACATGCATATGTGATTCCATTCATTTTTGATAATTAATGTATAGTCCTTGCAGACCCACATCAGAAATTGAAAGTTCTTGCTCATAAGAAGCTGTTGGAGTTTCATGTGTTAGCCCCGCTCCAGTTTACTTTGCTCACTGAACCCTGAAACCATTTCCAGTGATAAAGTAAAGGTATGAGCTTGCAACACACATAACCTTTTGTTCTTAGATGCACACAGTTCTCACCTGACACTGACTTGGCTTGGCACTGGTATGCCCATTAGATTTCACTGCATTTTAATTTCCAGCATTTTATCCCTAACATAGCTAATCTCAATACCAAATTGAAGACCAAGTTTCGTTGCTTTCTATGTTTTGGACAGTGATAGAAGTGCAACCATCTTGGCACTGATGGTGAAAATTTGTCATTATGATTCTTCTTGAAGGTCACTCCCTGTAATTCCTGTGGCTCACCAGCAAAGGCTTCCAGGGTTTCAAACAGTTGACAGTAAAAGAGATTTACTGCACAGGTACCACTGAGGAAGAGCCCTGCTCCAGTCTCACGTCATGTATTTTTTTCCAGACCTTTACTTCAGGTGTAGTATTTTCCACATTTGGATTCAGACCATTTACTATTTTGAGAGGAGTTTGGTTTATTTGAATTCCAGGAATCCCACCTAAACTATGAAAATAACTTTCATATCTTTCCATACCTTCACCTCAGTTTTGCAGTTGTTGTTGTTGTTGCAGACAGAGATCTAACTCAAGGTTATGAGAGCTATTTTTTTTCTTCATGGTTGAGGTGTTTTATGGCAGTAAGAGCCAGAAACAGAAGAAACTCAGACGCAGCTCAGTCTCCTGCCATTCCAGTATCTGCAGCCAATAGCTGCAATCAGAAAATTGTCAATTTCCACAGTATTCCATTTGTGAGGTAGGTTCTGAAGTAAATTGGTTCTGCAGGTAGGCATTGATGATGGAAGATAGTCTTAATCCAGCAGTTCCAGTTCAATTGCAGTGTGAATTACTGAGATACTGCCATATGGTTATGAAAATTGTCTCAAACAAGAAAACGAAGGATAGGATTAGTCACAAAAGCCACATGGCTATATTTTGCCTTATGAATGCTGGACTACACTGTAATGAGAAGTATTTTTAAAGCAAATAAGATTGTTGCTTCTGCAAATGTAGGTGCTTAAATATTAATCAGAGCTCTGCCCCAATCCTGCTGAAATACTTAACAATTTTCTAGCTGTCACTCACTGTAATTCTGATGGCAGTAATGAAACGCTGGTGTCAGGCCTGCTTGTGGGTGCCCTGTGAGACTGCAGCAGGTGTCATTCCAGTGTTAAAAAGCAACAATTTATTCCCATTCCTGTGGAGAGTCCTGTGTAAATGCAAGGAGTACAAAGAGCCAAGGTGATCCATCCTTCAAAGGCAAGGTGTCTGTCCCCCTCTCTCCCGCTGCTGAAGGCATCCTTTAGAAATAGTGATGTGTGGTCTAAAGCTGCCTTCCAGCCCACTCCAGCCTAAGCATATTTAACACCTGAACTCTGAGATTTCCCCTTTAAGGGAAAAAGATGGGATGCAGGCTATTGGTATGGGGTCTGGATAGGAAGCATTTATTTTCTGAAATTAGATGACATTTCAATGTAACTACCTCTGCAGCCCGTCTAGACTTACGGCAAAGTGTGTGAATTTATTTCAGCCGTGAAACTTTATCTAGAGATCACGTTATAGACTTGCTACAGATGAAAAACAAGCATAAAAATGACATTTATCTCTAATTCTATTTGTATTATTAGACCTTGAGCACAGAGAGAGGAAGTAAGAGCACCATTTAGGTGTACCGCCCTAGCCAAAGGAATACATGTGTGTATAAACAAGAAAAATTCCTCAAGTGACAAGCCTTTAGCCTTTCATGGGGTGGGTACCTTCCTGTGTTTTTTGTTTTACGCACTGAAAAAGTCTTCCTTTTACAATGCCATACTCCCTTTAATGTTTCTATTACATTTGAGACTGCATTAATATTAAAAAAATAAAAGTATGTATAATTCAATTTGGTATGGTTTAAAAATTAAATTAAACCCCACATACTAAAGGATAAAGCTCTCTCTTTAAAAAAAAATAATTTATTTATTTATTTATTTTCCCCAGGTCTTAATCTCCCAGGTAAATTTTCTGGAAAAAACACTTCATTTTTTAAACAAAGACTTATAGTACATGAAAGTACAAATACATTCAAAGATTTTCCTGTACTGCCTGTAGTATTATTTCTGCCTTAGAGGGGCTCAAATACTTGTATGCAATAATGTATGATGCAATAATATATGAGCAATTCTTTCCTGCAGCAACTTCTCTTTTGAAAGCCTATACCATTTATTATTCTGAACTGGAAGGTATATTTTAAAAGTAATGATGAAATATTGACTAGAAGATTGGGTGTGCCAGCCATGGGGGCCTGTCCCTCAGGAGAAGGAGCTAGTTTGTCAGGTGGCTTAAGCGTGGCTGACATGAAGCACCTGTGTTTGTCAGCTCTTTCAGTGCTGGTGCAGCATCCAGAAAACGTAAGTGAAGTGGGATCACCAGCCATGATGACACTTGTCAGTGAATTTTACCTTCCCTTCTGCTGGCCCGGGCTGGAGTTTGAACATGCACGTTGCAATTCCTCTGGGCTTCCTTCCAGGAGAAATGCAGGCACAGGGAAGCTCCTCTGTGCCCAGTTCTCTTGGAGATGAAGGCGAAGTGTTGCTGAAGCAAGGTCATATATGCTCCAGCTGAGATATGGCCCCTATGCAAGATCTTTTCAAAGTATCTTGGAGATATTTTGACTATCTCCAAGGACTGAGACTCTACAACATCTCTGGATGATTTGTCTCAGTGCTGGGATTGCTACTGCTATCCTTTTTGAGCCAGGGGACATGCCATAGTGTCCCCTTCCATTGGGAAGCAGTTGTGTTTACTTTTTCCTTTTTCCCTTACTTCTTCCAGCCTTTAAAAGTATCAACAGCACTATGACCTTCCATGCAGTGAGTCCCATTTCTCCATTGCTCCTCCTCTTCTGCCCAACCTCCTGGGATGTTTTTGCCATTCCATTTTCCCAGAAAAACGATTGCCACCACCTGTCCCTCCTTCCCTTCCCTGTTTCCTGGGCATGCCAGATTTTTTTTTCCAGGTTGGGAAAGATGTTATGTATAATTAAGTTAGTACATGGATTCTATATTCTACATTCTAACAAATAACATTTGAAACAACAAATAAAATTAATTCATACAAATAAAATTAGTTAATTGGGCTGCAGATAAAGATGAAGTGCATACTATGAGGAGATGTTTGCCCAATTTTTTCTCTCTATTAATATAGCTCTATAAAGATAAAAAAATACACACTCCTAGGGGAAAATACCCTTTCAATAACAAACCAGCACATTTTCCCTTAATGCACTAACCCGACACTATTATGTTGAGGAACAGAAATAACCTTGGATACATGCTCAAGTCTACAGCTAGCTTTGAAATTACAATTTGCTGATATTAGAATGTCTTTTACAAAGTTTACTTTAAAAACCTTATTAGTTACATATTCCCTTAAAAATGTATGGAAAGATATAGAACTTATTAGTTGTAGAAAATAAGCCTTTCCCAGTCAGAGAGAGTGCTTCAAATAAAATCTTTTTATTTTCAACTGAAACTCAATATTGATTTATTTTCCCATACTACAGTTTGGAAAACAAATGAGAGTTTTTTTTGGTAATCTGATTCTCTTCCTCTCCTCACCCTGCTCTTCAGACCTCCTTCAGGTGAGAGATGCTGCTGAGGTTTCCTCTATGAGTTGCACCAAGCAGCTGATGCTCATGGAGAGTGAATGAGGGGCAGAGGTAGGGAAGAGAGGTGAAGAGCCTTAGAAGATGAGGAGCAAAGCATGTCTTGATTTCCTGAAGTTGACTGGTAGGGATAAGTTTTTTCCTTTGACATGTTGTGAATATGGACTTCTGTTGGAAAAAATGGGAGTAACAATGGTGTGCTACTTAAATCTGGGAACAGGAAAGTCAGAGGCAATGTGTCTGGTTCAACACAGCTTTGTCTCTGGACCTCCTGGCTTTTTATGAATTGTATTACCTGCTTTTTGGAACTGCAGGAGTGTGAAAACTTCCAGGTTTGTCCACCCACCATAGGTGTTCACTGTCCAGCATGGTCAGTGCTTCCTCTGACCTTGATGAAAAGTGCAGCCCTGGCTGCCCAGCCTTTTGCTCAGAGAAAGCAGAGAAACATTCAGGGCTTTCTGACTGAGAGCAACATCAAGACAGAGCCTTGGGATGGCATAAGCTGGCTGCTGAAGTGGGGAAAAAGTCTCAAAATCCAGGTTTTCATCCTCATATCTGGAGGCATCCTGGACTTGCACATCATTGGTAAGAAGAGTAAATAAGGACTGGTGTTGCATACCTTTCTCCATGCAGAGAGGAGTAATGTGGAAAATCCTGGCACATTTTGTAGGAGAATTATAAACTTCTGACAACTTCACAATGAAGTGGAGCCTGGTCAAAAAACTTCCATACTGCAGAGCTGATTGTTTCATACAGGAGGAATCTGGAGTCACAGGTGAGCAAAGAGAAGAGATGTGAAGAGTCAGAAAACCACCCTCCCACATCCCCCAATAGATAGATCTCAAGAGAGTTGTTTGCCTGGGATGGGGCAGTTTCTACTCTGCCCCATGTGCTGGGGAATCTCTTCTGCAGAGTCTCTTGCTGAGTCTTGGGTGAGTGTTAGGGAGAAGGAATTTGCTCTTCTATGTGACATTAGGGGGACAAAGCAGTAACAAAAGCACTAAAAATTGCAGTGAGGGAGAAGGTAGGTGTTTGTGTGCGCTGTGTGCTCTGTCCTTCCAGAGGCTGCTCTGCTGCCTTCAGAAGTGAAGCCGATCTCAGGTTTTTAAATAGGAGGAACACAAGATTGAGGCTGATAGCTTCACTTCTCAGACAGTATCATACCTTTGGATGCTGACAGGTTTTAACATGAATTATTGTCATCCAGGTTCACTGCTTGGTTGAATTGCTTTGCCTGTCCCAAATGTCCCTCAGATGTACTTGTTCCACAAGGCTTGTCACCTAAGTACCTCTGCAATAACAGAAATCTCTTGTCATATCCTCTTTGTTCATAGTCAAGACTTGGCACTGCTGTTACTCATCAATTTGGTGGCTTCAGAACAGCTGCTAAGTACACTTGGGAAGGACTTTTCTCAAGGTGCACCTGAGCCAAGAAATGTAACAATGAGAAAAGTTGATATGTCAGTCTCAGTCACTCTCCTGTAGTGGGGATATGGTTGCAATAGTCTTGCATTACATTAGTCAATATTTATCTACAAAAAGAAACAAAATTAAAGAGAAGAGCCTCACTTTTTGGCCCAATTGTGTGGTTTTGCCTTTGGCCATTTCTATTTATGTGTGGATTGTGTGTTATCATACATCTGTTTAGAATTCTGCTAAGACATCTGTGTTATATTTTAAAAATAGTGTTCCCTTTTAACAAGAGCTATGTCCTGTGGTGCTGACAGGCCTGCCGTTCCAAGTCCCAAGTGTCCTCCTTGATGACAGTAGAAAGTAAATAACACCAGGTCTTCCCAATTCGTTCTTTTCTTCTGGGTGAACTATTCTTTTTGGTTTGTGTGTTTAGTATGTAATATTAAAGTGGTATTTAGCCTGTAATCTCCTATTAAATCAAATGAGACAGGACTGCTGATTTTGTTTAAGTCTAGTGGTGAGAGCTGCTTGCATGAAGATATTTCTTTGCAAAAGGGACCTGACTAAATAATTAATTAAACAGTGGTTAATTTTTTTTTCAGGCAGCAAGAGAAAGAGCTCAATAGGATAAACACCCGGAGTATTTCTCATTAATTTAGAAGTCACTTTCATGAGAACAATAAAGAAATCACTTGTGGGAAGATAATCCGAAGTTAGCTAAGCCTTGATTCAGTGGTGATGGATTTGCTGTCTCCAGTGGTTCATATTATGCCTTTAGGTCAGCAGCATTGTTCTTTAAAGTTTGGTCTTGGAGTCTGGTTGCATAAGAATTTAACTTTCATTTAAAAATAAAAAGAAGGAGCTTTCTGCAGTCTAGAAAAGGAATTTAAAATGCCACCAGAGCCAACTGTGATTAGGATGAGTTTACTTTGTGCAAAGGGGGGTGAAGGGAATTCAAGAGTATTTATGATATGGATAAGCCATTGGCCACTGGGGAACCACAGAGCGGTGCACAAATGTGCATCAGAACTGGTAGCAGAGCATGTGCTGTTTGTGCCCAAAAGCACAATACAAAACCATGAGTGGGCTTGCGTGTGGGCATGGGTCATACCATATGAAATTAGACCTTTATTTAACCTGGTGAGATTATGACATTTGTTCAGTGTGATTGACCACAAATTATTGCCTCTGCTCTGTTTGTTACTCTGTTTTGTTTGAGGTCACAATGCAAGTAGACTATCTGGATACTGAGGGTGCAAACTTTTGTCTTAGTTTTGTAGCCAAAAAGGTGGGATTTTTCCCAGTGGATTCCAAACACAGGGTACCTAAGCTGTAAAAGCCTAGTTGAAAGAAGACCTCTGTAACTCTGTGATAGGAAAATGACCTCAGCATTTTGTGCCTTACCTGTGGGGTAAGCTTCTAGAAGTTTGCCTAGACGTGAAAACTACAGGAGCTTTGTCTTCCATAGCATTTTACTGAGAATAGCAGATACCAGCTTTTCATGTCTATCTTCTTTGGTAATGAAGAAAAACCAGTCTTGGAATACCATCTGTATACTCTCAGTGTCCTTTTCCACTGTGGTGACAATGTCCTCCCCTGAGCAGTTTTGTGGCAAGTCTGACTCCTTTGTCAATACTGCCACTGCTTATCCTGACATTGTATCACAGTGTGTGAGAGGGAGAAACTCATACCTCTAAGGAAACCAGCATAGTTAATGCCTGTACAGAAAATTTCTGAGGCTTTGCATCACTGCTAGCATGTGAAAGTAGAGAAAGGGAGTAAGCAATGGGAGGAAGTTTACAGCAAAAGTGGTGATTTGAAATATTTCCTTAATGAGACTAAAAAAACAATCATGAGGAAGCACTGCCTGACAGGGAATGTTTTCCCTCCCATGTGAGGAAGCTTTAAAATATAAACAAAATTAAGGTGTGCCCGTGAACTGTCAATTATCATTAGTTCAGTAATGATTATGCAGTTCTTGGGAGAAGGAATGGAAGATGAGGCTTTGCAAGCCTCTAGGGTCCCATTTGCTCATCAGGGGGTTTCTACTCAAATGCCCTGTTGCTCCCTGTTAATTATATATGCTTGACTTTACACCTTAAAAATACCTTGGCCTCTACGATAAGAAATTTCATACATGCTTTGTCTTTCCAAGCAGAGTTTACATTGAAACATGCAAATTAAATCTCACATTCTTTCCCATAACGAGTTAGAGTTGTGCTCATCTACTTCTCATGTTTTTTGTCACATGGCTGTAAACAAAATAATGAGCAATGAAAAATATTTATGCAGAGTTAAAAAAGGCTAAAAAGATAATTCAACAGATATTTTGAAAATGAATATTTATAGTTATAATAATATCTAGTCTATGCAGATTGCACGCCATAGAATTCAGTGCAAAGAGCAAAAAGAAAAGAAACAAAAACATTTCTGGTGTGTTTGAATCAAGTTTATTTTGGTGATGACTTCTTGCTCAGCTGTGCACATCAAAACAAAGCGATTGTTATGCTCTCGGTGAGAATTTTATTTATGTGCCATGACACTACCAGTACTGAATCATGATGTTCTTCTAACAGTCCCCAAAACAATGGTCTGCCTAAAAGTATTTAAGAAAATACAGCTATTATTGTTTTCTTACATGGTTTCATACGCTGAATATGGGAAGTCTAAAAACACAGCCAGAGTCTTGCTGACACTGTTGTTTTCATACAAGTGAAATGTGCTGTAATTTGTTTTGAAAGGAGGATCTCTCTCCCATCAGAGAAATTCAGAGGTGTCTAAAGCACATCATTAAAAAAATAAGATTTCCATTCTTGTGGTCGGTTGGTGGGTTGAGAATGCATTGGGTTTGCTTGGAAGGATATTCAAAGCCATGATTTGCTTTCTGTTCTCACAGTAACAGAGTTAGCAACACACTGTGTTTCCTGCAGGGATTTCATCGAGTTCTGCCTCCATCCAGAGCCAGCTCTGGATGCTTTCACTGTGGTTTTCATGTGACCTTATAGCTTTCCTGACTCCTGACTCATCTGAATGTGTTTTATGTCAGGAGACCACTTTCATTGGCATCTTGCCTGCAGCCAAGTAACTCCTCTCAAGGCTTTGTCAGAGTACTTTAGGGATATGACACTTTTCTTCATGACTCTCTTTCTATATATATCTGTGTTTAACCTGTTAAAAAGGCTGTTCACACTCTTTAAATCTAGACAAGTGCCTGTTTTTTACCAAGTGAGCCTTTGAAGACTTTTCTTTCTGTTGGGCAGCTGTTCCTTCCTCACATCCCCAGCCCCACAGAAGGAACTACAACTGCAGTGGGGTATATAATTTTGTAAGGAAGCTAAGAAAAGGGGGAAAAAAAAAAAGCCTGTTTCATTCCTTCTTGTTGTGACTATCTAGTAGGAAGATACCCAGCAATGACTGAAGTGATAGATATTTGTGGAGCAGAAATTGCTTCTGTTTAAAACTGTCTGTTGTAATGTTAAAACAGGAGCAGCTTGACTAAACCTTCTCCCCTGAAGTATATGAAGAACTGGAGAAGAGATGGAGGAAGTTTGTCCCAGTTGCTGTCCTTTGTGGGAGGTGCTAACCCACATCCCAGCCTCCTCCATAAGTGACAGTGGTGCCTTTGAAGGCCAAGCCCAAAGAACTGTGTGACTGCTCCAAAGAGGTGGAGAGTGTCTTCCTTGCCTCTCTCCCAGTTCACATGCTGGAAACCCGTACTTGCAGCTGCAGATGTGCTAAGCATCCTGCCCCAGTGGAGGGTGCTGTTGTCTGCTTATTGTCCTTTCTCCTTCAGACACAAGCCCTTCTCATTGCTTCACAGCTTTGTGTAGACAGGAAGTGTAAGTAGACTTCTGGTTCATTTATCAGTAGTTTTCCTGAGCCAACAAATACTGATTCCTGAATTTTCTTCAGTACCTCATCCTAACTGCAATTTGACCCCCTCTCTTTGGAGAATTATGAATCTTCTACTGAATTGGTCCATGTCTTGCCACCTGTGTGAGTTTCCTCCAGGTTCCACAAGCCCCAAGGGTCCTGTGGCCCTTTGTGTTACCTCAAAAGTGCCGGTGCAACATCCCCTAGCAAAGTAGTTGAGTTGTAGTCACCCTCTGCACTGCTCTGAATCTGGTCTCTATTGTGGTGGAGCAGGTACTACACTACACCAAAGAGCCTGATTTTTTTTTTTTTTCACTCTAAAATTTCATTACAGCCTCCTGTTTCCCAAAAATTGTAATGGCTGAGGGTGCTGACTGGGAGCCTACATTGATGTTCACCCATTCTCAGCAGGGCTGCTCACTAACATCTTGGGTAATGTTGCCATGTGTGTCTGGAACTGACCATCACTGCAGAAGGCAAAGCTCTGTAACTGATTAATGGGCTAGAGCAGATTGTTTTGGAGGAAACCCAAGCAGGTGTGCAGTGGTGAATCAGAGTGAAATAACACTACAGGTCATGATCCAGTGGCTCAGTGTAAAAATCTCTTGTCAAGTGTTGTGAGGCAAGCCTACTTTGTGAAAGTCACACACGGCATCTCAAGTGCAGCTTATACAAAGACAAGGCTGCCACAGCAATATCTGACTGGGATACCTGTAGGGACAGTGTCAGTCAGGTAATGAGATTCTAATCTCTGTTAATATGTGATCTACATCCCAAAGAGGTAGAGAAAGTGGCAACGACTTCTATGGAGAATTTTGTGAAGTCAGATATATAGACAGCTGTTGTTCTGGGTTTGAGATGCAACATACAACAGGTAAGGGTCACAACAGGTATAACCCATAGGTTTCACATTTGAACAGTAACAGTGATTGTGGAAGTGTAACAGATCACTCTCTAAGTATGAAAGCTAGAAGTGACCTTTTGCATTTGTTCAGCCTTTGTTGAAGAAAAGAGATTGACCTCATCCCAGTAAACTCAGCAGTTTAGTGTTGCTTTGCTCTGGGTAAAACTATCTTCATACACTGAACATTTAGAAATAGAGACACACTTCTCCATCTCTTGTGGAACCTCTTTGGCCCACACTTGAACACTGTGGCAAGCAGCTTTAAAAAGCAACAGCACAAATTCGGTCTTTTACCTTTCTATGAGAAGAGGACAGCAACTTTTCAAAGTGTACTGTTCACAGCTGTTTGAGTTGCAGAGAATGAGCCCATATTGTTCCACATCTTTCCTATAGACACTTGTCTACACAACCGTCTCCTCTCTCTGGTAAGTTTAAATTGAAGACACAAACTGCTGAGTTTCTGTTTCTGAGAAGTACTCCTGAGTACTCCTGATTCCTGAATACATTCGCAATGGCATGAGAAGGAGTGATTTAGCAGAAAACCATGGAGCCTGTGAGCAAGGATGGGACAACAAATAGAAATCACAGTAGAAAATCCCTTGGCATAAGGGTCAGCTCAGTACCATGAGCCTGCTTGTGGAGCTTGACTTTCCCAGCAGCAGTTTTCTACCTTCTGGCCATCCACTAGCTCTTCTGAACAGGATCCAAGCAGAAGGGAGAGCAGAGCTGGAGTTAACCCCTCATTCACAGCAAAGATCGTAGTGGATCACAAGCCTTTGCTGCCGTGCCACACATTTTTTTGGTTGACAGCTGTGTGAATAACACAGTGCTCAAATCCCATCCCAGTCCCCCGGCTTAAACTGTGCAAGAAACTCCCTCCTGCCCCAGATCATTGAGCCCTACTTTTGAGGTACAAATAGATCACACAGTCTCTTCCACAGATAAATCAATCTCCATTAAAAAGTAGTTAGAACTTCCTGCTCTCTTTCTTCTGTCCTCCATTAGAAGGCTGTTCATGAATAAAATTGCTTTGTCAGGCATAATTTGCAGGCTAAATGTATTCATTACTTGTCTTTATTCTGTGGTTCTTTGGCTTGAAAGGTTCTTTTCCCTATCTCATGTTCACAATGTTTCATGTGTTCATAAGAAAACAGCTCTGGCAACCTTTTTGCCCCTTTCTTCTTTCCCAGGCAGAACAAAGCAATCTTGGTGTCCTCTTGTAACATCATGCTTCCACTTGGTCTGAGATTTTTGGTAGA
Source organism: Passer montanus (assembly GCF_014805655.1). NCBI lineage: Eukaryota > Metazoa > Chordata > Aves > Passeriformes > Passeridae > Passer > Passer montanus. Next base: position 1,012,137 of record NW_024357281.1, on the reverse strand, counting down.
TTCCTTCTGGATGGCTCCCTTGTATATCACTGGTTTATTAACTTGTGCTATACTTCCCTTAGAATTGCCCAGCCTCATATCCTGCTCCTGATCACATTAAGCCATTGGCATTCTGAGACTGCTTAAGTGCCACAGGTTAATCCTTGTAAATTCAGAAAATTATTCTATCTTTTCGTGATGAAGTCAATGAACATGTTTAGAAACATAACCCCAGTGTCATTATTGGTATTGATGGCTAACTGTGAAAATAGGTAATACAACAGGCCAACAAAAATAGCTTAATATTTTTTAACTGAAAAAAATTAAACTAAAAGCTATTAAAGATTTGTAAATGTGCCAAGCACAAAGACACTGTTTATAAAGAACTTCCAATATTTATGTGTGTTATCAGGTGCAATTTGTTGGCTGATATCTGAAAATGTCCTTGTGGGAATGGTAGTTTGAAAATATTAGTCCCATATGATAGTCAGTAAAATGGACCCCTAAAATAACTCTCTACACACATGTACCACCAGTCTGTACACATGATGGTGTTGTCCATGTGGCATTGGAACCACTGGTAGTGAATCCTTAAGGTTAGATTAAAAATCTCAAAGGCTGGGATTTTTCTTTTTTTCCCTCTATTTGTGTGGAAAGCTTTGTGCATCTTTTTGACACCATGTAAATGATATAACAGGGCTCTGCTCATTTTCTTCCTCATAGATGAGCAATTTCTGTCACAGCAATAGACAAGAATAAACTCAATAATATATCAAGATTAAGGTTAGATATTAGGGTTGACTGATGCAGACCTTTCATTCTGCATAAGCTCTTGCTGAGAATTGCAAGTGAAGCAGCTATTTAGACTCTGAAAATGCTTACCTGTTTACATTTGCTCTTCTCACCCACTAGAAATCATTTAAAATGAGCTGGGAGACAGAATTAACAAGAAGAATATGACTACAAACATGGAATGAATACAGTTACTTGAGAAAATACAGATGACTCTTGCTCAGGATGGAGGAAAATGTCCTAAATGATAACTGGAATGTTTTCTTTGAAGGTCAGTTGTTTTCACATTGTTGAGCCAGCTGTCCAAGGAGTTTTCTTACAGCTGCCTCTTGGCTGGGGACATACATCTATCTATGTAGCTCATACTGTTCTTAAGCTTTTTTCTCATTGACAAGAATGGGGTAGCCTACCAACCTATATTGTTCTTGTCAGCCCAGGAATACCGACTATGGCATTACAGATATCCTCAAGAAACCCTGTGATGTGTTTTCTGCTCCAGCAGTTTTCACCCTTGGGCAAGCTATGATGTTTGATGCTGATGTATTGAGCATAACTGTTACCTCAGCATGTTGCTAGCAATTCTGTGTAGAATTTAAGATCCTCTCTCATCTTCACTGTCAGAGCAAGTATTTTCTTCTGACATCTTGACATTTAATGTTTTTTACCAGCCATGAGCCAGTGGTGGAAGAAACTTATTGCAGAGGTGTGAGAGTGATTCTCTGCCTGTTTGTACTGGTGATCCTCAGCTGGTGCTGTGAGGAGAGTTGCTGCACTATTGACACGTTTATAGAGCATCTGGCTATAAGGGAAAGCTTGACTTTTGACAGGTTTTCCTTTGTGCCGTCTACATTGGCTTTTAACCTGGTTTTCTCCTACTGGCATGCTGTAGCGGCAGCAAAGCCATGATGAAAGTAAACATTATTAAAAAGACCCAGTCTGCCAGGCAGGGTATACAGCATTGTCACAGTTCCTGTCCCAGCTTCATGAAGCTTCCTGCAAACAGGGTGAAATGCAAAGTGTCTCTTCTCAGAAGGAGCATGGCTCCTCAGATAGTGCTGCTGAGAGGGCAGGGCAGACATCCACTGTTTTGCTGGAATGTCAGGAGGATCTAAAGAAAAGGTCCTGTCAGTGTGCTCAGTGCCAGGCTACTAGGAAAAGACTCTAAAGTGCAGGGCAAGCTGAGAGAAATTTTTTTGCTCCTTGCAAAATCTTCCCTGCTGCCAGCCATAGGAACTTCTTGAATGAAAGCTTGTATTAGTCTAAGTTTTATAAGTGATTGAGAGAGCCCAATTTTAAATACAGCAATAGCGGTGACAGATTTCACTACCAAATGATAGAAGAGGCTTAAATCAGAGCCTTCTGTGTTCTGTGTGTCCTGTCTCTTTCTTCTGCTCTGCAGCAGTTACTCCCACTGTCTCTAGGAGTCCCCCAGTATAAAGATCTGATTTCTGTCTAGCAGGCAAAAGTACGACTCTGACACACTTTTTCAACACTAACCACGTGTCAGATGCATTCCTTAAGGGGCTGTGGGAAGGTGAATTCACTGAGGAGAAGGCAAGCATAGCAAAGTTTAGTGGATACCCTTTTCTGCAGCTCTGAGGTTTCCTTAGGTGCCTCTTTTCCTTATGACTTCAATTGCTATATTCCTTGTCATGTTGGGTGCCGATGAAACTGGTGAAGCAAAAGATGAAAGAGGTAACCAGAGATTGCTTGGCCCTCTTTAGTTTTCACTGGTATTGGGATTTCTCCCCCTCTGTGAAAGGAGATGCTTTAAAAGGATCATCTGCTCAGAGTGTGTCCTCTGTGAGCAAAGCATCTCCGGTATTGACCACAGAGGTTCTGCTGCCTTTCCATTCCCTGCAGCTGCTAATTTCTAAATACCATCAGCATTAAGACATGCTCCACATGATGGATGTAAATCTGAATAGCACCTGCACTGAGGCATTTAATCAGCAGCAGTCATTTAGCACAGCAACTTAATTGTCGTTACATAAGTGAGTCATATCATCACAGAGTAACACCTAATAGCTGACTGATTGCTACACAAAGCTGTGTGCTCTGACTGGGATTTTTATGTCCAACTGTTGCTAAAATGAAATCAAAGGGAGTGATCCTGGCTAATGCTGTGTTGAGTTTCTCTGCTATATTCGATATAGCTCTTTCCACACACTGCTTTTTCCTGTCAGGGTCTGTCACATGATAAATCTACTGAAAGTCTTGCAGTAATCATGCCCTTGTGAATTATCCAGCAATATCATTTTTCTGTCATTTTTGAAATGATAAAGCCTGCTTGCTTGTCTCTACTGCATTATCACTGGTTCTGTTCTTACGGTGTTAGTCATAGAAGCAATGGGTTTAGACTGGTTCATTTGTAATTCCATTTATCTGCCTCTCGCCAATTCTTGAAAATGAGATGTCTAGATGAAGCATAGGTAATGTTTTCCAAAAACTAATTTAGAAAAGCCTGCTTTTGGCTGTAGCAGTGACGTGCCCTCAGAATCACACAGGTGAAGTTCACCCTCACAGTATGATGCCACTACCATAATATTCTCATTAAAGAATCCCAGATCAGATTTTTTTTAAAGAAACTGTCCCAAATTGATTGAGTTAAATCAGAGAAATAAGACACCAGCTGTGTTGCATGTGCAGAGATTTCAATTGTTAGCTCAGTATTTTTCTCTATAAAGAACAACGGGAAATCCTAGCCTTTAAGTAAAGAAGAAATATGATAAGGTAAAGAGAAAAAGAAAACTGTTTTGTATGTGGATTAAGGAGATAATTTAGGCTCTCAGCCTGATGCATGGTGCTGGATTAAAAAAAAAAAAGATCACACTTCAGTCTGCATGACTGTGCCTATTAATGTTACCGGTTATCCAAGAGATTGCAATTCTTTTATTACAGTGCATTTGTGTATTTCAAAGCACTTTTACATGGAATAATTTCACTTTTCCCCCATGTACTGTCAAATGATTCCTTTGTTGCTTATATGGATTTTTTCCACAACAATTAAGGAGGAAAAGGATTTTTAAAGGCAAATGTAATTATAAAAACCATTGTTTTCAAAAACAATTATAAAAACATTGCTGGGGGAATGTGGGATGGGGCAGTGCTATTATGATTTCATTGACAGACTAGATAGTGTTTTTACTCTCTCCCTCTAGGGAACCCTCTTCTTTTCTCTCCCATTCCTTGAATTTTCCTGTATATGAAACTGAGCCATACTTTGTGGAAGTGAAAGTTACATTTCCTTCAAGGTAAAATGGAATTCACTTGCTAGTCACAGGACTGCTTCTGTACACTATTAACTTGAAGGTGGGGGGGACACCTAGAACCTCTTTTGGGGGTTTGTGCTAAAATTCTGGATACTGTAAAACTTTTTGAAGGCAATGATCTTGGACACACAAATGCTTTTTAGACACCTAGTGGTTTATATTTATAAGGAGCAAAACTCAAAACCCCCTAGGATTCAGCCAGCACTGCAGTTGTGGGTAAAGAAATCCAGATTTTGTCTGTTGGCTTGGAGCTCAATCACTTAGTGGTAGATTACAAACTGTTAATAAGTTTTGCTTCTGTTTAGATGAGCAGGAGAAGAGTACTAAGCCAAAGTCTATCTAGAAGCACTGACTTTCAACTTGAAAACACAGATGTAAGAAATGAGCAGTGACACTGGATGAGGGCTGCCTTTCTCCTAGTCCTGCCTAATTCTGTAAGATGAAAATTTAAAGTGTAGTAATACCAACCCAGGACTGTTAGTCTCTGTTACTCAGCAGGATTTTGTGCAGAGCACTTGTGGGTAGCAGTAGTTTTCCTCTTGTCCACGCCAGACACAGCACTACTTCCACTAGCTTGTTTATGATCTCTTGTAATAATTTCCCTCCCCACCCTGCCTCTGCCAAGTTCTGGTCTTTGTCTAAGGTTGTGCCTTTTGTTACCTCTAAGGGTAGAAGCTTCTTATGTTGTAGGCTTCTTGTTTTCTTGAATTTTGTGTGTTTTTCCTGAGTGTCGGGGTCCTGAGTGGGCTATAAGGCCTTGCTTTTTCTGACCCTGGTTCCCGTGACAGGGCCTGATCCTGCTCCTGATCCCTCACCTGCAGGCACATGTCCCAGCCCAGCCTTGGCCCCTCCCTGGAAAGGTGTATGGGGCTCTCCTGGTCTCCTCTCAGCTTTCTTGCTCCTGCCTGGGACTGTGGGACAGACCCTGATGCCAGAGAGCCACTGGCCCTCCCAAGTGCCCTGACTTTGAGCTTTGTGTCCTTTGTTTTCCAGTTTTATTTTGGGTAGTGTCTTGTTATTTCACAGTGTGAAGCCATTGTTCACATTTCCTGAGGTCAGCTTTACTCTGGTTGGAGTTCTTGTGTTTTCCCAACTACTCCAGAAATTTGTTTCCCTGTGCTCATAACTGAGACACATGCCTCAGATGTGCTCCTGTTCTTTGCGTTAAAATGTGCACAAAGCTTTTGGTTTTCCTGACTTTTTCTTTAAAGCACCTCCGCCAAGCCTTTATCTGGTGTGCAGGCCTCTTCCAGCTCCTATAATTACATTTTGTAACCTCCTGTATCTGAAATAACTAAAAGCTCTTTAAAATGTCAAATGATCAGAGTCGAAGCCTGTCAGGAATGGAGCTTGTCAGAGACAAAGCTATCTTCTGATTGCCCTCCACTTTGCTGGCACCCATTTCTTGCTGATACATAATGAAGCTCTGTTTAAATCCTTGGCAGTGGCCTCCTATTTTTCTTTCCATTTCCCATTAGTTTTGTCTCTGGCTGGGGCTTGAATAATTCTGTCCCCCAAAGGTGTTTTCTGAGCTTGCTTTACCCACAGGATGATGTGTAATTTGGGAATCATTCAGAGCCAAGGAGGCCAACAACTGCTTGGGCCATCCGAGGTGGGAGCCCATCATCTCAGCCTGTAGTCAAACACCTCCTGCCTCTGTCTGTCACTTCCTAAAGTACACCCAGCTCCTCACCATCCCTTTGCTTTTGCTTAAGGAGGAGAGGTGGTTATCAGGACAGTCAGAGGATCTCTAAGAGCAGCATGGAAGACTTGCCTGGTGTTGATCCTTGCATGGGGGTTACTTTTGTACAATTCCCACAATGGGTTTTTCTTTCTGTAGCTTGAAAGTGAACAATCCTCTATAGTTTTTAGTCCCAGGCCTTCAGTTCTCTAAATAATGTCTATATATGTGAAGTTTCTCTCCTGGTTTTATGCATGAGTTACCCAGGTATGAGGAGGATCTGAACTCAGACTTCCTTCCCACAAGTTTCCCTGTGGGAAGTAAAAAGAGTAATCCCTCTGGGGTAGCAATAATTAGGTCACTCTGAGCATGAAGCCCTTCCTTCTGCCACTGATTAAAAAACCAGGCAGACTGAGCTCTACAAGATCAAATGAGAGATAAACCCCACTATCAATCACTTTCCTTTTCCTAGAAATAGCAATTCATCTAACCTGTCTAGGGCTTTCTGAAGACAGAAATTTGTGAGAAAGGGACCCAGCTTCTGCCCAAATCACAGTACAAAATATGAATGCTGTTAATAAATGCTTCAAAACTTGGTTTCTCCCTCAGGACTGCTCTATTGGCTGTTTCTCTGTGGTGAGGTGATTTTTACACATTTTTGTAAGACTCTGACAGGGAGTTTTTGCTTGAGAAATGTACTGCCCTCTGCAAACCAAGACTTTTAAGAGGGTCTGTGCCCAGCTAGTTTAAGCCAGCACTGCCCTCTTCTGGAGATGACATTAGGCCTTTTCATAGAAATGATGGTTTTTCTGTGGCCTGGCACTGAGTCAGCAACATAGTAATTCAACTTGTAGGTATGATGCAAAGCATGTGTGTGGGTCTGCTTAGGGCTTAAGGATATCAACATCTCAAACTGAAACCATTAATAGTCTGACAGCACAGCTTCAGTGGAAACACTTGTGTATAAAACCACACTGTGTTTATACCAGACTGAACTGTGTCTCTGAATTTTAAGTTTTGGGAGCAGGTCCTTATTTGACCCCTCAGTAGACTTTGATAATGTTCCCACGCTGCTTTTCATCTGCCTTACAACCACACAATCTCTAAACTAGTGTCTGTAAAGGTTTCACAACCCCACCTTCTTTCTGGCAAGGTCATTTTCATAAAGGAATAGGCTGAAATAGTTGCTGAAGAAGGGGCTGTGAATCTCAGCTGCCCTGTCAGGAGGGAGCCCAGGTGGTGACAGTGTCTGTGCCTGTCTCATGTGAGCTGCGTGCGTGCCGTAAGAACCTGTGGAGTCCTGGACTCTCTGCTATGGCCATGGGGGGCTTGATTTCCCTGGGATGCACACATGGATTTGAGAGCTGACAGAAATTGCAGTCAGTTGCACCACGGAAGCCACAGCTGGTACTTTGTGTAGTTGGTTCTTGTAAAGGTCTTGAATTTTAAGTTACCTATCAAAGTGCATGTCAATTTTGAGAGCAGGTTGTCTTATGGGTTGTGATGTGCTCAAATTGTAGAAAGGCTGAGAAGCAGAGCTAGATTAATGTTATCACTGTCACCAAGCCCAGATTTCACTTTAAATATTTTATATTGTGCATTTGCAGCCTGGAGAAATCTGCACCTCCCTGTCAGTATTAAGTTTTCTGAAAAATATCATGTGGGATATTAAAAAGGAAACCCCAAACCTCGTTCAATGAATGGTACAGTGCTATATCATTCTAGCAATTTCAGCCAAGAATTAGTGCTTTTCAAGAATCGATGACAAATGATTTACAACATCCTTGTAACATTTAATGTATGTAATAATGAGAGAGCTAAGTAACTCATATCAAGTCATTGAGTACCTCATTTATAAGTGAGGATACCCAGTGTCTAATTGAATCAGACACTGTGGTTGTTTTGGTGTGACAGTCTACCAGGACTGCAAAACAAATAAGAACTAAACTTTGTTGATGTTCAGTAGAATTTGAAATAGACATTTTTATTCTTTTTTTTTTTGTGAGCTTCCTAAATTTAGAAGGTAACTAAAAGTAAAAGAAAACAGAAAAAGTAGGCTAACTGATTACTTAAACATTGCTATGCCAGTGGCACAGCAAAACATTCCATACATGTATGAAACATGTATGTTTTCTTACAATGTAAGAAACTTACATTCTTTTGTAAGTTTTACTTTCTGATTGGTAATGCTGGGGTACTCTGAGGAAGTATGCAAAAGGTTGAAAGTGGGTGGGTATTTATCCAAACCAGGACTCCAACTTCTCAGTATTTCAGTCACTCTGAAATCTTTCACTAATTGTCTCTCTGTACAGCAAGACCTTGGTTTACTCTGATATTTTCCTTTCAGGCTCTCCACATTTTTAAGAGAGAAGATAATATCACAATATTATTTGAAATATCATTCACAATATCCACAATATAATTTGAAAATATTCAGCACAAAGTGATTGACTTTCTGATTTTCCTACAGGCAACAAATGTTTGTTGTTTTGTTATTTGTTGTGTGAAAAGACTTTTCACATTCACTGACAGAAAACTCTACTGCCAATGTAAATTAGGAGTAACTCAGTCAAAAGCTCTGAAGCTCAACTGGTGTGAAACTGCTCTGAAGAATTGATTCAAGGGCAATTGGAGTTAATGGGAATGTTCCCATTGACTTCCATGTGCTTTGAAGAATGTCATGTGTAATGCAGAATAAGTAATGGGCTCGTGGGCTGATGGTGCTGGTGACAAGAAGTGTTCAGAGATAAATTTTAGCAGTTATCCTTAGTCTTCCTATGGAGCCAAAAGGGAGAAGGACATTTCTCTTCTGGGCTGCTCTTCCTTGTTACAGGTCAATAATCAGCATTCACTTCTGCACCAGTCCTGCCTGTCTGATGCCTTCAAAACTCCACTGAATCAGTATTTCTAATTCAACTAGTGTTGATTACTTGAATTATGCTTTAATGGTTTTGCTAGCAATACTTTTAAAAACTACTGAAAATTCCATGTAAATAGTACCCAAGTAGGCTTTACATAGATTAGTCATACTGGATGACTACCAGGTAGCCACTTCTTATATTACAGTTAACAGTATTTCAAATAGAGTTTTTGGTATTCAGGGATTTGTAAAAGCTATGAACATATGCAAGGAGTCAAGGAGAGTACTCCTGAGTACACAGAGTTTTCACATAGTGTTCTGTTGCTGTGGCACCTGCAACAACAATAGGTTTTGAAAGAAAAGAATGTCTTTCAGGATTGGAAGTATATATATAGCTGTATATATATATTTTTTTTTCTTTTAAAGCTTTCTTTAACAGTAGGCAGTCTAGAAAATACCTACCACAAGTTTCAACAAAAGGATTGTACAACTCTGAGCTAAGGATGCCTTCCTGAAAAAATGAACAAGGCAACACTTCAGAGAGCCTGAGCTCTGTACACGAGCTCTGCTCTGCCTGGCAGATTTTTGTTGTGATTTGTTGTGACGTAAGTGTATTTTTCTTTTCATCTGACAGAATACCATTAATTTTTCTTGGAAGAAATTAATTTCATGTTGGAAGATGAAAAGTTTTCTGGCTACTCTGTGGTATATTATAATGCGTGAAAAAGTGGTGAAGATTTTTAAAATGCTGTTTGGCCTTCATTATGTCAAGATTTCATAGTGTTTCACAGAGATTTTATAATACTTCTGTGGTTATTACAAGCACTCAATTACTATGGAAATTATAGACTGCTTGAATGTGTGAAGTGAGGCATTTTAGATAATTTCTGATATGTTGGTCCAGTTTCTATGGTAATCTGAATAAGTGTGAATTAATTGCCTGTTGTTGCCATGGCTTTTTATGGTAATTCCAGACTTCTAATGTTTGAAATGTACCAGGTTACATGTTATACATGTCTTTAGTCCTTGTTAACATACCTCTTAGGATGTTCCAGAGATTACTGCCATCTCATTTCTCCTGTTTTTTACTATCTGGGGGTGTTAACATGAAGAGCTGGAAGATAATCTTCTTTAAGAAAATCCCTCTAGCCACACTGGCTTTACTTTGCAGCCCAAGAAGAAGTCTATTAAGACAAAATTCCCATTACTACTTTAGATTCTGGTTGGGACCCATGATCTTTCTTGAGCAACCATGACTGGCAGTCCATTATTTTTTACTTACCTTTCTCTCCTGCTATTGTTATCAGATAGAACTGCTGCCAGTTTCAAAAATTTCTTGGGAAATGTAATGACCAAGACAGCACAAGAGTAACACTGAGATCCTTCTAAAGAGGGATTTTAGGGAGGGGTGGTGGGGAAGAGAAGGAGTAGTAAATAAAAAAGAGAAAAAGGAAATGCTGAAAAAAATGGGAACACTAAAAAAATAAAAGTTCACACAAAATTATTCTTCCGCTAGTGTCGACAGCATTCTGGTGGATGATGAAAAGGAATCCCTGCACCCTGAATGGGGTGGTACAGCAGTGAAAATTTGTAATGGTCTTTCTTAAGGAGCAATTACTGTGTTCAGGATAAGAATTCATGAGCAGTGTTAGGTATCATTTATGGGGGAAGCCTGTACTTCATTTGGTGTTGAGCAATGTGGTGAAGAGGTATCTCCTGTTGTTTACATTACAGGAACATTCAGACTCCTATCCAACATGTTTTCATCTCCAAGAGTTGTGAGCCTCAAAACAGGCATAAGCTCTTCTTTATTTGTTATTCAGTGGAAACTATATGAAAAACTTGGCTATCTAAGGATCTGTCTTTACCACTGTGATAGGTAGATAATTATGGATCTGTCACATTAGTCATCATTAACTACACACAACTCCTAAATTAATTAATGCTATTTAAATTGCAAAGTCAAAGTATTCAGGAAATGCTGGTTGAGTTTTTAAATAACAGAATTAAGGTATTTGCCTATGCAGGCTTAACTCAATCCCCTTGTGCATGGGCTTTGAGATCCACCTTTGATTACATGATCACATTTTTCCTCCCCATATTTGGGGCCAGGGTGGCAATACTGTCTTTATAAGCCAGCTAGTTGATATTTCCTGGTCATTCTTTCTTAGTGGGTTGTGCCAGGATTATTTATGATTCTCCAGTCAGACACTGTGGATTTGTTAAATTCCCTATTGTCTACAAAGGGCATGGGGACACTGGCCACCCAACCATTTTCAGAAAAATTACATTTAAGGAAGAAAGGAACTTTATGAAAGTTGACAAATTCCCTGTAGTGTTTCAAAAAATGAAAAGCAAGCAGAAATTTAAAAATGTTAAACAAAATAAAATCATTAGCATTTTGGAAGTACTGAAATGAATTGGTTCAATATTTCAATACAAGCCTGTAAATCTCTTTTGTTTGAGAGCAGTGTATCTTTAGACATTGTCTGAAAAACAAACAAGAAACACAGAAAAATACTAAAATGGTTAAATAGCACAAATAATTGCACCAGGAAGTTGTCTTAGATTGAACAAAATGTGTACATGATTGTGATTGTCTGGAAAATATCTGTTTTGACTAGCTCTGGAACAGATTTTGTTGCATTCCTTGTTTGAGCTGGTGTGTTAAAACCCCATTATTTTTGCAGTAAAATGTTAGACTAACAGATAGCAGTAGTAGCTTCTCTATTAATCAAAATGAAATTGTGGTGGGATCTTGTCACTGGGCGTTGGTATTTATTGATGGGAAACAGCTAATCTAAAGGTAGGAGAGCATTACAATTTCACTAATCAAAGTGTAAGAAGATCCAAAGATTAAATTAGGTAAGTTTTATCTTCAAGTAAAAGACAATTGATTGTCAGTGAGCCTTAGAAGCTGTTAAATCTGCGGGTTTTATTTGTTTGTTTCCGTTGCTGAAGGCAGGACTGGATAAACTTGTTCTTGGGTGGAGGCATGAATGTATCATTGAACACAATTCTTTCATTTCTACTCTTTCTGTCTTGCTTTTTCTCCTCAAATCTTCCTCAAAGCTGGACAAAGAATACTTGATACAATATAGCAAAGCAAGTAAATGAGTGCTGGGAGTGAGTTATGATTTGAAGTTGAGAGACAGCCTCCAGGCATCTAATGATAAAACTGTGGGGTCTGGAGAAGGGCTTTCTGGATCCTCTGATCACAGACATGGAGAACACTGCAGCCTGATTTCTTTCCTTGTGTGACCAATGTACTTCTTAGTCTCTTCCTTATGCTTTGTTCAAAGGATAACAAGTATTTAAAATTATTGTATTTTGAAATTGTTTAAGCGAAGTAAGGAAAGGAGGGGAGGGTTCCAAAAGACGCTTAGAGGAAAAGGCCAGAAGGGGATGGCTCACCCAGTTTCACCTGGTGTTTTTACTCCCAAAGACTAGCTGGTAGAAGATGAATGCAATCAACAGTTTCCAAACCATCACTGAAGATCTTCTATGTGATGGAAGTCCAATTGCTAACCTGTAAACAGAGATTCCTGGGAAGCATCTTTGCTGGGATAATTCAGAAGGGCTATAAAACAGCCAAGGAAAAATCATGAATAGGAGGTGTGTAAAAGGCCACAGCCACCCCTGGAATTCCCTCCTGCTGTGTGTTCCTGACTTCTACATATTCCCTAGGAATCTCTATGAGGCCACTAAGTACCAACCATACCTGCCAGGTGGTGTGACACTTTGTAGAAAGTCATTATACACCCACCTCTCCTCTGTGGAAGAATTGTCCTGGCCTTGGCTACTCCTTTTGGTATTGTTTGAAGAAAACTATCATGCACTGTTCTAACAGGCATCCAGTCCTAACCTTGCAAGACAAATAAAATGCTTATTTACCATCACTGTAAAAAAGAAAACCAACAACAAATCTTATACCTAATCTCTTGTCGAAATTTGCTTTGAACTACTTGTCAGTATTTTACCTTTCTCTTCTCTTTTAATGGATTGCTGATTTTTTTCTGTTTAGGATGCCTGTTCCTCACCATTCCAATTACTTCTGTGTTTGTTGTTAAATGTATTGTACTCATTGCCTTTGTCCCTGTAAAACTCTTACATTTTTAAACAGCTTTTTCACACCTATTTTTCATTATTCTTCAGGAAAAACAGCCAAAAGGACTGCATGATTTGCCTGGATTAGTATAAAATACATTAAATACAGAGGCAATGTCACCTCCTTTTCTTCCTAATGACTCTATTCTTTATGGATCAAGGCATCTCATCAATTGCTTTTATTACAGCATGGGAGCCTGAGTGGAATTGTTTGTTCACTGTGGTGGTGAGGTTTTTTTCTTTCCCCAGTCCTTTAACTGTATAAGGCATAGGTTGTTCTGACAGGAGGACATGGCACTCTACTTTATTGTACCACCTATTGGTCCTGAAAAACTTACCATGTTTTATAACAGTGATTATTTAATATTTATTTCTGAATAACTGATACATGTATTTGTAAGAAGAGATTGTCTGAGGGTACTCAGACCACAAATACATGCACTCTAAATGTAGTTTTTTCTGGAGAGTGGGAAAGTCTGTGACTCAAAAGGTGTGCATGCTTGGGATGTTATTTAGTGTGGGGCTGCTATGAAACATTGCAAATTGGTTACAAATTTGTGGTGTGAACAACTGCTGTATTTATTGTTATACTTTATTGCTGCTTCTCTCAAGAACAGGAGAAAATTTATATAGCTTGATGATTAATTTTTATACTTCATATCTAATATTTAGGAGAAACTGAGTCAAATTAATGTAGTGTGACTTGAAAGTATTCTTAAGGTGACACAGTGCTAAAGCCATGAGAACTACAAGCCCTTTGATTCCTAATCTCGGGATCCATTGCCTTATCTCTCTTGTCTCTATTTTCTACTTGAGGCATAATTCAGCTAGAAATTTATGCCTGTCCTTTCATCATCTGCCATCAAAGAGAGGATTTTCTGTGATCTGCTGCCTGTGAATTTTGTCATGATTTGGCTCAGTCTCCCTAGTGGATGGTGGCCAGATTGTGTTATTTGGACCTAATGTTAAAATTCTGTAGCAGAGCCCTCTTCGAGCTGAATTCACTTCTCTCTTGATGTGGAGATTGTCAAGTGCTCTTTCAGGGACACATCTTTTCTTCTGGTCCCTTTCCTGCATCTCAAAGGCAGTGTTGGTACATCCTAGAGCACATGCATCCTGGCTTACAATTTAACCCCTTTGGGAGATTCGTGGCAGTTGAAATAAAGAACACAGGATTTGCAAAGGAACTTCCCAAGCACAGAGACGTGACTTTAAGCAGTGCAAGCAAACTGCAGGTCCATGGAAATCAATACCTATCTGGATGCAGTGCTCTCTTCATCCTTCTGAAACAATTTCTTCTGACACTGGATGGATGAAGTCAGTGTCCTTCAGTTCTTTGCTGGAGAGTTTACTTTCTTTAATGTTTACTTAACAGTTAGTGTTACCTTTCCTCTTTCTTAGCATTTCCTGGATATTTTTCTGCCTTGAATCACTGTGGGATTATTATTGCAAAAAGTCTCTAAAAGTCAAAGATTTTTTTCAAACAGCTGTCTGTCTGTTAGGATAAACTGTTTCAAATAGACAACCCCAAGAGGACCCTATTCAGCTTTTTTTTTAAGCTGAGAGTCTCAGTGATACTCAAGGTGAAAATGAGAAAATTACTCTATTTACTTGAATAAGAATTGAAAAACATACATATCCATGGACTATTAGCAATTTGTGCACTTATCACTGTTATAAATTGCTAATTTTGAAGCAATTCCTGAAAGACAACATCCTGGTTGTTATTTAGGTACTTTATTCAATGCTTTAAAGTAATAAAATATCTGATGTATATTCTGCGATCAGTCACAAGTTTTTTTCCTAGATATATGCTGTAGCTTGATCAGATATTATGTACTCAACTGAGAAATGTCATCTTCCTCCTTTTCCACAGCCTGGTAGTCACAGTGGCTTGGTGGTGTCTTCTGACTCTTGTGCTCTCACAGCGTTACTTAGAAAATGTCTCTCTGTGGTGTCTTAGCTCAGACTTGTCAGAGTTATGTTTTTAACTGTAAAATCAGCCTATTCTTAGTAGAAGACAATTGTGTGAAATAAACAAGCATTCCCAACAAACTGAACAAAATTGCAGTGTTAAACCACCAATGTTGTGTCAAGGTTTCAAGGTGATAGAAAAGACCATCAAAGAAGTTTCATAGATGCAGAAGATTAGAAACAAAGAAGAAGGTCATGCTGAAGGTAAAAATGAGATAATGTTTTAATAGCTTTTGTTAGGAGAGAAGAGAAATGCTCTGTAATATTTGGCTCACCATGTGTATAGCCCTGAAAAATACTGGTGGTGTTTTGGAATGAGAAATGAGGGTGCCTGTGGGTAAAAACTCCACACTTCTCTTTTGATAGTAAGCAAAAGCTGAAAGAATTTTTGGATGAAGTGAACAAACTCCTAAAATGCATGGAGGCAGGACCTGACTGAAACATGAATGAGCCTCTGCAGTGCACTTACAGGTGCTTTCACTGCATCTGGACATAGGTTTGCACTGCCTATTCTCAGGATTCCCTCTATAACTGGGCATTCATGGTGTAGGTTCATTGCTCCAAAATGGGAAGGACTGGTAGTACAAGGATGAGGAAGAAAAGAGAGCCCATCAATGCCAACCATCCATCGAGAGGATCTGCTCAGAAGCTAACCCAGCTAATTCAGGGGTTTTCAGAAAGGTAAATATTCTCATTGAGATGTTTGCTGGGACCTGATAACAAGAGAATGCAGGAGATGGTGTTGCATGTGCTGGTGTGGAAGTACAAGTATAATAGACCACTGAGGGATGGGGTAGGGGAATCAGAAAAATATATTTTTCCTGCTGGGAAAATGTGAAGGAAACTATGACCAACTTCACTTCCACTGTGGCCTGTTTCCATACACTTTATGGGGGAGATGTTGCAGGAAAAAAAAAGCTAAGTAATTCAGCATTGTTTTATTCTATGTTCTAATATTCTGTGAGGTATTGTATACACTGTATAAAGCACTGTTGGCAGTAAATAGTTGTTGAATATGACTGTAGGTATTGTGGCATGGCAGATATGAGGAATGTCTTTTGTGTAAACACTGATAGAGGGAGATGTAAAATGGGAGAATTTATTGTAGCAAAGTTAGATATTGGTCCCCAGGAAGGAATGAAAGTGCAATCACTAAGTGCAGTTCATCCCATAAAAATAGATTTTTCAGTCTTTCTATTTGGATGTTCTTATGTAGTATTATACTTTTTAAAATATTATCGAGGAGTAAAAGAAGAATTGGGATGTGAGCATTTAATCTTAAATCCAAATTCTTGATATAGATGTGATGTCTCACCTTTGATTTTCTGAGATTTATACTTTCTTTGGACTGCCATATTTTTCTTGCAATGACATTACCTCAAAAACACGTATTAGAAGTATGTGGTGTTGAGATAAGGACAGCACAGTGACAGTAGCGTAAAGACTATTGACAAACTGGATTACTGAAAAACTTGCTGATGCTGAAAAATGCTAAATGAAATACAGGATGGGAAACAATAGATGGATCTATTGCATATTATATTCAGGAAATAATTTTTCTTATAATCATTTTCACATTAATATCTGGAATTGTGGGTCAGAATTGATAGTGACTCTCTAGTCATATGAGAAGATGAATAACAGCTTTCTGGCATTCATGCCTCTGTGGGAGGAAGCTGGCTGAGCTCTAGAGAAATCAGTGGAGCATCACTGGCCCAAATTAATTTTCTAAAGGAAGTGGTACAAGGTGGACCGCTATAAAAAGAGACTGGGTCTGCTGGCACGGCCTGTCTACCCAGTGCCTGTGCTGCTACTAATAATTTCATTTTCATTTTAATCATTCAGTGATGTCAAGTTGTTAGAGCTTGTTCCCTTCCCAATTCTCCTTCAAGGTGATTAATGAAATTAAAATGTTTCTTCTAGAATAATAAGATCCAGCAAAGATGAGTCTGATAAACCAGCAATAGCTTCTTCCGTCCTTCTCTGGATGGCATTTGTGGATAGCTAGAAGGGGGTCCTTCCAGTTTCTCTCATCTTTTCACAGAGATTTTACCTCCTAGGTAGCTGTGAAGAGGCAGTTTTGTATATTTAGCTATCTGTTCCTGGGCTCTCAAAGGGGATTTGCTATATTCCATCAAGGGAGGGAGTGGATACATTCAGCCCTCAGTTATTTTTTGTAAGAGCAAAGCAACTGGATTGTACTGTTGCAGAACTGATGAGCAGAGCACAGCACAGCCACCACAGGAATATAAAACCACTTTGAAACAGGTGATAATATTTTTTATAACTTTCTTGTCTTCTGATAGACTTTTAAGTACTGCTAAACATGTTCAATATTTTGGTTGTTTGGTCCAGTCGTTCTTTAATCTCAAAGAGCCCTGGCTGTGGCTTCCTTGCAGTAGGAAAAGAAAAATAAAACAATTGAATTGCTTCATTGTTACCTATTTTTATTTTGCTAACACCCTATATTCTGCATTGAGGTCACTGGAGACTCATTTTATCAACTCATTTTCTGTGAGCACAAGAACATCTCTGGAATAAAAGCATTCATAATGTCTGACTAATGAGAGGGTAGCTAAATGGCATGAAATGATTTTAAAAAGATAGTATTAAAGAGGCAAAGCCAAGTACCCAGAAACAAAGAAATATTGGAATTCATGCTCAGCAGAAGCCTTAATTTGCTTCCTCTCTATGCAATATGTCTTTTGTTTGCTATTTGGTCATGTTTTTCCACAGGCCTCCTGTCTCACCCATCACACAGGACACTTGGTGCTCATGCACCAGGTATCTTTCAAAGTATTTTTCCACTCCTCCATATACTCTCCCATAAACGTGGATGACTTCCTTTCACCTTGGACTTTTCTAGGGTGCTTGTGCTGAAATAACCTCCTAGCTTTTAAAGAGTAAAGATTTCAAAAGACCTTTAAAGGAGAGGAGGTGGTAATGCCCACTTTTTACAGAATGCAGGCTGAGACCTGGAAATTAAAGCCAATAAACATCAGAAGGAGATCCAGCAGCAGAGATAGAGAATGGATACTGTTCTTCAGGTAGATTTTTCACTTTCTTTACCTATGATTTTTTTCTTCTCCTCCTCTAGTTTCCTGCCTACTTAATGTTTAGTGTTCCTATGTTAGCAGATGACCCTGAGTCTTATAGACAAATGCTCGTTCCACCACGAAATCCCAGTTCACCTCCAGAACAGACTTATTCTCTAAAATCATAAGAAAGAAAGAAAAAATTGGGAAGGTTTCATCCAAGCAACTACTACTTGTGGAAACCTTGCAGGATGTGGGAGACTGCAGACATTTCAGGAACCATGGCAGTTAGCACTTTTGAGAGAAGTGATGTGTACTGCCCTTGCATGAGCTGGTATCACTGGACTGAAGCAACACAATGAAGACAAGATAAAAGCTGCAGAAATTGGATGATTGAATGGAATACTGAGAACTTTGTATCCACAGAAAGTGCAGGAGAAAGAACTGAAAACTAGTTGGCTAGTACAAGGCTTCAGTGGAATAATCAAGAAGAACTGCTGAGGGGGCTTGGCCATGTGTCAGGAATGGAAGATGCCTACAGTGTATATTCTCCTTAGAGAAGCAGTGGAAAGCAAAGGAAAGCTGGACGATGAATTACTGAAAACTGACGTGGAAAAGAGAAACTGTGAAATGAGTACAGAAAGCAAGCAGATGCTCTGCTTTCTGGAACTAGGAATAGAATTAGGGAATTACAGAGGAAGATGAGGAATGCTTCTACAAGACTTCTATAGCCCCTTTGTGCATGCCTGCATGTCTCAAGACCTGTCTGATGTGCTGGAACACCTATGAGAGCCTGAGGTAGAACAGCATACTGAAATGTAGTCTAAGTTCCCTCAACTTTGCAAGCTACCTGTGTGACAGGAGAATTATAATAGATTTAACGAACTTGCAAGTCTTTTCAATCATTTGAGGGATGCAGACTTCTTGACAAATGCGGTAGGACTAGAGATGCTGAAGGTGGAAACAAGAGTTTTCCTTATTAAGGTATGGAGGATTCTTGGATAAAATGGATATAATTTTATATATAAAATAACATATATGATATATAAAATGGATATCATTTTATAATGATATCTCCATGTTACAGTGATGCTGATACAGGTCAGCAAGGTGCAGCTTTGAGGTTCTCAGGTGATTTGCACCCTTGAAAGAAAATTACAGCACTTTCACAGGCTTATGCATGATCTTCCCTCCTTGTCTTTGCTTACCTTGCAACAGGATGAGCTCTTACAGCTTTTCTGAAGTCAAATTTAGCTCACCAGTGCTCCTTTCCCAGACCTTGTTGAAGAAAACTTTTAAGAATATGACCTTTAATATTAAACTTATTTTTTACTGACATACACGCATATTTATCCTACAAGCACATATTGGATGTGACTTTGGCTTGCTAATCTTGAAGAATATTCAGAATACCATAGTAGCTTTTGCAGCTGATTGCTTTGTTTTTGTGCCTTGCCTTGTAATGAAATGCAATAGAACAATTTTGTTTATTTCCCTGTTATTGGACTGCAGAGTCACATTATGGGCACAACATGTAAGACTAGCCAAACCACACACAGATACATGTAATGCTCTGAAACACTGCCATCTTTTGGTGTCTGGGAAATGTATTGTGCAATTTGTTTTGGGTTTCTCATAGGTGTTTGGAAGAGAGAGATGCATTATG
This sequence comes from Passer montanus, assembly GCF_014805655.1. NCBI lineage: Eukaryota > Metazoa > Chordata > Aves > Passeriformes > Passeridae > Passer > Passer montanus. The sequence goes on along the minus strand of NW_024357281.1, from coordinate 992,771 downwards.
TGCTCCAATGACTTTTTTTTAATCCTATGCAGCAATGCATTGCATTGAGGAGCCTGGGGAACTACTTCTCCATATTTTGGTGTTTGCTTCAGTGCTTGGAAAGTGCTGCACTGTTTTCATTCCTGCATCTGTCCAGGAAGTGCAAATACAGCTCTCTCCTTAGGCAAGAGGAATAATGACCTACACATAGGAAAATTGTTTGGTCTGCAGAAAAATACAGCCTTAGAGAAGGCTTTATGAGACCCTGTATGGAGCTGCTTTTAGACATGAAGGATAGGAGGTAAATAAGCCTGATGTGAATATCATATTTTACTTTGTACCTTTTTAGGAAATGTGCCAACCTTTTTGAAGTTACTCATATACTCCAATTAACGAGACTTCTGTTTCTATTTATTGTACATTTGGGAAGAGTTTTGAGACTTGTCTAGATTTCTGATCCAAATGTTTGTCAGTTCTGCTAGGGACCTTTGGCTTTTGTGGTGGACTCGCCCCCAAAGCCACTCTATCACTCACCTCCTCAGCTGGACAGGGAAGAGAAAATAAAATGTGTTGAGATAAGGGCAGGAAGATATCACTCACCAATTAATGTCACAGGAAAAACAGACTTGACATGGGAAAAAATAAATTTAATTTATTTCCAATCAAATTAGAGTAACATAATGAGAAATAACACAAAATCTTAAAACACCTCCCTGCCACCCCTCACTTCTTCCTAGCATCAATTTCACCCACAGTTTTTTTCCCCCACTGCACCAGGAGTGTCTCTGCTGCTCCTTTCTCCTCAGGGGGAGGATCCTCATATTCTCCCCCTGCCCCAGTGTGGGCTGCTCTCTCCACAGGTCCTGCCAGCAGCCTGCTCTGGTGTGGGCTCCCCATGTGGTCACAGCCTCCTTTGCTCTGCTGTGGGGTCATCCAGGGGCTGCAGGGGAATCTCTGCTCCAGTGCCTCCTCCCTGTCCTTCCTCACTCACCTTGGTGTCTGCAGGGCTGTTTCTCTCACATTTTCTCACTCCTCTCTTCTCTAGTTGTAATTGCTTTGGCACAATGCCATTCCTCCCCTCCTAAATCTGTTATCCCAGAGGCCCATCACTGATGGGCTTGGCCTTGGCCACCAGTGGGTGTCTTTTGGAATCAATGGGCATTTTCTCTATTGGACATGGGGGAAGCCTCTGGCACCTTCTGACAGAAGGTGCCCTCGTAGCCCCACATCTGCCAAAACCTTGATGTATAAACAGCTTTAGACTGAGCAATTTAGAAATGAAGCTTGGACATAGGGAAAATGGAGGAAGGAACTCTAGGAGCAAGTCGCTGCCGTGCTGAGACCAAACAGGAATTACAGGGTTTTCTCTCTATGCTGAACATAATCAGGGAAACTGTGAAAGTGATCTGAATCCCTCTCAAGGCTCCGTTGTGTCCTTACCTGATTGCCTTCCCTGGTAACTGTAGCATTTTGGTAAATGATTAAGATGATTATAAAGTAGAGCTGTAATCAGGAAAAAGAAAAAGGATATAGCATTGCATTTGTATTGACTAGGCACAACTTTCTTTTCCCCTGTGCAGATTTTTTTTGGGCTATAACTGTGTTACTGAAGATTTACGTCAATGCGAGAAAAAGCAAAATTAGCCTCTCTGATGCAAATGTCATGTGCCATGGTAACACCTCTCTAAGAGCAGACTGAAGCAGGTGAGAGAAGAATTAGATGCCCAGACTGACTATACTAATAGATGCTTTCTGATATGTGATTGCACAAGAATGCAAGTTGGTATGATTTTTTCTTGGCAGAGAGCCAGAAGAAATTGTCACATTAAATTAGGAGGATCTACTTTAATTTTCTCCTTTTGACATCCTCCTATTGATTTTGTCCAAGTGCCTTTATTCAATAATTCTACTGAAGGAATACCAAGCAGTCTAGTTGCTTAAATAGCATTTATATATCAATACAGTTTTTAATACACAGGATTTCAGTCTGTCAGGACCCAACTTATTTACCAAAGTGCATAAAACCCCAACAAACAAACAAGCAAACAATCAAAACTGCAACAAAACAAACCAAAAACCAAACACCAACAAAAATATGTTTTAGCATGTAGCCTGTCTGGAAATGAGCTGTAGCACAGAAATGCTGTTTTCTCAGGAGCATCCAGCTTGCACTTTTTCAGCAATAGTGCTATTATATACACTATATTTCAGAGAGGATCTACCTCCTTGATTATTTTTTGTAATCAAAATAAAGTAAACAGATATTATATGGCAGGAGGGGACTTTTACCCTATGGCAACCTTCTAATATGATGAGATTATCACTTATCCACACAAGTAATTGCAAATGAAGAGGTCATTTGTGAAGCTGTTTGGGGACACTGCATGAAAAAAAGGAATGATCTGAATATTTTCTGAACGGGATGACATAATAAATAAATTTTTCTGATGAAGAAAAGCTTTATGTATTATCTCTTCATGAGAACTGATTACAATATTAGCAAAGCCTTAATGTATCTATTTTATCGCTCTATGTGCATTTTGAAAATGTAGTTCATGATTGTAATATCTTAGGAGAAGTAAAAGTGAAGTCTTGGTAATTTGTGGGGTAAGTCAGAACGGGAAGTCTGTTTTCCCTCTGACCCACTCAATTTTATTTCATGAAATAATGTTGAGTTTACTCCAACACCTCCATCAGGCAGTGGTATTTTTGTTCACTTCCTTGTCTTTACAGCTATGTTCTGATCCTACCATCCCTAATGCAGTGACAGCATTTCAGGGATTGCTGGTTTTGCGTGTGTAGGTGAATGTAATTATTAATAATATTATAGTGGTTGGAAGACTTAATAAGGAATTAATTCAGGAGGTCACTTTTGCTGGCAGAATTTCTTTACTCTTGTAAAAAATAACTGGTATGAAAATGCACAACTCCCATGCTAATGTGTAATGATTACTGTCACACCCTAAATTTGTGATGTCTCATCCAGTTAATGCATGATTATAATGGTTCAGTATTGATAATCACCAGAAAGTTGGCCATTAAACATTCATTTGTAGGCTGCCTAATGTACAGAACTGTGTACAGGAGAGGGAATATTTGGATGAAGACATGGAACACTAAAGAGAAACTTAAGCAGAGCTGAGAGAAATGTGGTTTCTCGTGTGCTCCACAGACTTCCTCACATGGATTATTGTGCCCAGTGAACTTGAGAAGGAAACATCCAGCCCAGCCTGCTAGACACCAAAAGACCCTATATGAAAAACTTAAGAACAAAGTTTAAGACTAATTAGCTCTCCTGTTACCTTAGTAGTGCTAATTCATTTAAATGGATTTGATGGAGCACAGTTTGATCAAACAAGGATCAGAGAGAGACGGTCATTGACAGTTGCTGATGGGAGGAACAGACGTCAGGAGATTTATTCCTTTCTTCCCCTGTCCTGTTGGGTCTCTGAGAATTAGTGTTTGTACTGATAGCAGGCTTTAGAAGAGGCTTGCTGCAGTAGCTAACTTATGATCCTGATTAATTTTCTATAACTCTGTAAACTGTAAATAAATGGATTAAAGAGCCATTTGATCTTCAAGAAGAGGTTTAAAGTGGCTTTGATGACTATGTACCTAGGGGAATACAATGGATTATCATGGATAATTGATTAAAGAAGAGAGAACATTAAATTGATGTTATATGTGAACACATTAAATACACAATTTGTGCACGTGAGTTCTGTGAGTGCGTAAATGCAGACGCACGTATGAGAGTGCGAAAGTGGGTGTGTAAATGTATCCATTACTATTTATTTAATTTCTCTTCTTTGTAGTTAGGAAATGAGAGATGAGACATTGCTCAGTTAAGCTGTAATTGCACTTGGAGATGGAGCAGTCTGCTACTAAGCTCTAGGTGAGGTTCAGGCAACAGACAGATTTCTGTCAATCAGACAAGCTGTATTGATTAGTAAAACTGCCCGAATGTAAAAGGCAGCACAATAACTGTAATCCTGCGTGAGCTGAAGAACTCACTGATGATTCAGAAGGTCAATGGATGATGTAAATGCTAATATACATTGGAAATACATGCCATAAATAAGGAGACATGAAAACAAGGTTGTTCTTGCTGTATTCCCCGTGTGTCTTAGCTTGGATACTGACATCTCTGTCTGCTATGGGTATGTGCTCAAAAAGAGGACTCTGAGAAAAGCTTAAAAACATGTAAGGCAAATAATAAGGGGACAAAAAGATGAAGGAGCTGCCCCCTCCAGATTTCTTGATGGAAGAACATAAAGACTTGCCTCAGCTTTTCAAAGATCAAATTTTAAAGTCCCACATGACCAGAAATGAAAACAACGTAACATAACCTTGAGACTAGTTTTGTGACCTCATCAGATTAAACAATTGGCTGTCCTGCTTTGTAAACTGGATTTCATTTTTCAGTGTATTAAGTCAGCAGTGCTGCATAAACCTGCTAAAATAAGGATTGAAATGGAAACAAGTCAGTGTTGACCTTAGTCCTGTGAAGGCTAGTTTACAGGAACTGAAGTGAACCTATGTATTTTTTGTTCTCAATTTCTTTCTTTCTCTTGGATGAAATATGTTTGATTTTACAGATTCATTTTTCTTTCCCCTCATTGTGGTGAAGACTGTGTGGAAAAGGGAAGGTTGAATATAGCTTGAGGATGGGAAGAGGGAAGTGATGTTTGTGCCTTATGGCTGTTACTTTCCTGCATCTGTGATAGTAGTTTCAGTTTTGACAGTTTCATAGTTTAAATGATAATTTAACAGATAATGCAAATGTTAAATGATATAAACCAATTAATTCCTTGCTTTTGCTCCTCTCCTGTATATATTCCCTGCCCAGGCGTCATTGCTCTTTAAAATTAAGTGGAGGGAGAAGGATTTATTTTGCACCAGGGCTTTGGGAAATCTAGAAAGCAGCTGTTCACTTCCACTAGAGCAACAGAGACGGCACAGAGTGTCCTCTGGGAACTGACATTGAGTATAGCACTGCATTATAAATACCATTTCCTAAATACAGACTTGGCTCCCTGCGGCTGATGAATAGACCCATGCTGTCTTAGTGCAGGGAGTTAAAGAACAACATTTTCCTCACTTTCAGAGCAGGGGAAGGTGTCTTGCAGCATTTCTTTTACTTCGCTGACTGTGTATATGGCTGGATAGATCTTTAACAATCCTTTATGGAACTGACCTTGATGCTTGCTGTGGCATCATCATTTCCCACTGAGATGAGCTGTAATTAGGGGTGCAATGGTGAGTTGGGCAAGACCCCACATGTGGGTCAGGGCAATCACCAGCACAAATACAGGCTGGGGGAGAATGGATTAAGAGCAGCCCTGAGGAGAAGGGCTTGGGCTGTTAGTTGACAAGGAGCTCGACACAACCTGGCAACATGCACTTGAAGCCCAGAAAAGCTGTGTCCTGGCTTCATCAAAAGAATCTTGGCTGACAGATCCTGGGGGGTCAGTCATTCTGCCCTGAATACTGTGCTCAGCTGTTGAGCCCCTGGTGTAAGAAGTCCATCAGCCTGCTAGAGTGAGTCCAGAGGAAGGCTGTGAAGATGGTCAGAGGGTTGGAACACTTCTATGAAAACAAACTGAGAGAGTTGGGCTTGTTCAGTCTGGAGAAGAGAAGGCTCTGTGGAGATCTTGTAGAACCTTCCAGTACTTAAAGGTAACCCACAAAAAAGCCAGAGAGGGACTTATAAGGGCATGCAGTGATACTACAAGCAGAAATGGCTTCACACTGAAATAGAGTAGGTTTATTTTAGATACTAAGAAGAAATTCTTTACAGTGAGGGTAGTGAGATACTAGGACAGGCTGCCCAGAGAAACTGTAGATGTCCCATTACTGGAAGGGTTTAAGGCCAGGTTTGGTACGTCTTTGATCAACTTGGTCTAGTGGAAGGTGTTCCCGCTGATGGCAGGGGGGTTGGAACTAGGTTGTTTCCAACTCAAACAATCCTATGGGACTCTAATCTTTTCCAGCAGAGTGAGAAGACAAATGTGAGTTTGCACCCTTCAGTACTTCTTGACTTAGGCATTGGTTTGATGCACAGCCTCTGATAAATGGCTTCTCAGCATCTCTGCATCACACTGCTGGTTTGACTGGAGCCTAAACATCCTCATGGTACTGTGGGGATATCTCTCATAGGGCTGTGGGGATACAGTAAACCACATTAAATGTCTGTTGGCTTCACAGAGTGCCTCTCTATTCTTACCTGTCTGAAATAACTTTCCAGTCTCATTTGGAGAGTTAAATGCCTCTTGGATAATAGGAAGGAATTAACTTTGTTCAACCAGAACAAACTAAAATGGGCAGTAAGTAACTGGGTAAGTTCCCACTGACTGCTGAAAATGCTCCTCATTAGAGAACACCCATCTCTTTGGTTACTTTTTTCCCTTTTGTGTTCCCTTTTCTGCAGTAAGATATAACTCTCTCTGTATTTCATATTCTTGTGCGCCTGTTCACCACCAGATATTGTCTGAGGAGGTAAGGAAGTGAAACAGATGGCACTTTGCAGCTCCCTGTGTCAGCTGTGAAAAGCCTCCTGTGAATCACAGTTGAACAGACTTGTCCTCTCTTCTTTAGAGAAAGCATCCTAAGACAAGACTGTGCAGAAGGGAGTGTGATTTTTTTTTCCTTAATAATTCTTAAGTGAGTCTTTTTCACTCTGAGCACTTCTTAATTAATCACCAGAGTGCAAGCAATTGTCAGGATTCAAAATGCACAGCTGCATGATTATTTTGTTCCTGAAGATTTGAAACTGCAGCAGGTGGCAGTATCTTAGCCCCCATATGAGCTACACTGCAGTTGAAAATTTGGAACCTCCCATCCCTGTCAAGGTCACTTCCATGCTGTGACATGAGCCCAGGATCCAGAGTTCAGCACACAGAGCAGTGATACAGGTAGTAACGCAAGAAGGAAGAGAGAATCCTGATTGTACCCTCTGCATGAAGAAAGAAAGAAGTTGCAATAGGTAAATACAAATTTTCACAGGATGGTGGGGTTTAAGCTAGAATTTCAAAGAAGATATAGTTTTGGGAATTGAAGAAGATTTTTATAATCTCTTGATATACCTCCTTAATTAAAGCTTTATAAGTGAATTATTGAAATTCGTTCTTTCCCTCTTATTTATCAGTGGTATTCCTGGTTATCAGGAAGACAGCCCCTACCAACAGCTGTTCAAGTCAATAAAAACAACCATAATGTTTGCCTTTGATTAACAACTTCTGTGCAGGGGATTCTCTCGCGCGAATCTGTCCCTTGATTTTTATTAGAAAAATGGATATTTAGAGCAGTGTTATTTGCACACACTGTAAGAACCAGTCAACCAAATTAAACTTGTGTTTAAAAACTGATTCCTACCATTGAGGAAACTGTAGTGTAGATGGAACCTTAGGAAGAACCAGCTGGAAACTGGGTGGTTTTTCTCAGGAAGAATTTAAATAATATTTCATAATTTCTCAAAATGTTCAGCAGAAGATCTCAGTTTTTCTCTGAAAAAGTGAATAACTAATTTTTTTACCTATCAAGACAGAGTAATTCTCAAGAAAAGAATGCACTTTCTGGCATGATAACAATTTAAGAACAATTGCAATAATAACAATGACACAACAGGTTTAAGCTGATGGAAAGGTTGTTGGAACAGGATGAGTGGGATGGAAAGAAATCTAGAACAGGAGACAAAGCAAAACAGATGGGTAGTTCTGTACATTGAAGTTCCTAGGACCTGTCACAAAATATCTTTGCAACAGCAATTCAAATTACATCTCCCTCTAAAACAAACAAAAACCCAGAACCCTTCTGACTCTTCTTTAATTTGCAAGTGTTGCCACTTCCTGCTGTGTGCAACCAGATATCTTCTGCTTTCTGATTAGTAAAGAAGTTACTTTACAGCATTGGTCCCCTCTTTTCCCTTTGGCTGTGGTCAGGTGATCTGATGGGACACAGAATAGAACACATTCATAAATGCAATAATGTAACTCCTACTGGAACTAAATAGGGACTTTTCAGGTTACTGTGCTATCCATGCTCCCTGAGTGTGTTGTTTAATGCTTCATAGCCATTTGCCTTGAAGATAAAACCAGAAATGACGATCCAAATTATGCTAAAAAATGCTGATCATGTGTTTTCAGCTTTGCTATTTGCCTTGAGTGTAGGTAGGACAGAGCTCTTAGTGGGAGCTGTGCCTTGCCCCAAGGCAAAATTAGGACAAGGAAGCTCATGTGCTGCTTTTGCTTTCCTTCTTTAAGCGTGTCCTGTCTCTTTGGAGCAAAAGTATTTCTGGTGTAATGCTGACACTAAATGAAAGTAAACAGGGCTGATGGCTAACTTGCAAAGAGTTTAGCTCAGCTAAGCATTCCAGGGTTATTTCTTATTAATTATTGAGAGTATCTGTGTGCTGGAAATGGTGGAATACACAGAGGATAATGTGAACTAGAGAACACACAGTGTAACTGAGTCACTGTATTGCTCTTCCACCAAATGAAATTTAGTAATGAAGGGTGAGAGGGGTTTTAGTGTCATCACGCCTGTGAGTCAGGCATGTGCAGACACAGTGACTTCATGCAGCTTCCACACTTGGGATTACTTCTTACATGAGAAAGCCTGTGCTTTCTTGATCCTGATACAGTCTGGCTGTCAGGTGGCGTGAAAAATCACAGGCTCACAATTTTCTCTTCTGTGCTGGGTCCTCCCAGTGTCAGAACTGGTAATGTCAATTTCCTTAAGGAAAAACTTGTTCTGGATTCTATTTTTTCCAGTCTATTCTAGCATATAGGACTGTGGGAAATTAATTCAGGACTGAGCCGTGCTGTCCTCTCAAACTGAGTGGAATTCAGGCTGATGACTTAAAAGGGAAAACCATATAGGTTATTGGCAGTGTCATATGGTATCAAGAGCTTTGAACCTGTGAGAATGAGTCTTCTAAATTATTCTCCCTGGAAAATCAGTGAATGAAGTTTTTAATTCTTTCATAGCACAGTCAAAAGATCTGTTCACAGGACTGTTTCATCTGGAATAGAAATTGCTGTAGGACAAAATCAGGGCAGATATAAATTTTAGAGTGAAAGGGATGTAGTAAGAGAGTGCATGATGTGAGTCACACATACAAGCACCAAGAGAATGTGCTCTGAATAAGTTGCATTTGCAAGGAGGTTTAAAAATGAATAATGAGACCCAGTTTTCGAAACAGAGGTAGGCTAGAGCTCTTTCAGGTGCCCTCCATCTCCTGTGCTCTGGCTGCTCTTCCAGAAGGTTGTGCCATATGTGTCAGTCCCATGACAAGGATGTCTCATGTACTTAAGGGTATCTCAAATGGCACTTCACAATTATGTTCAGGTAGCCAAAGCCCTGTGAATGACAATTCCAGAAAGTGCTTGGGTGGAACTGTGGGGACTGATCCAGCTTTTTGTTCTGTATTAGTAATTCCTCCCAACATTTCTTTGTTCTGCATCACTGAAGTAAAAGCAGCCTTTGCTACAGGTTATTGCACAGTTTTCAAACTTTTTTCAAACAGTTATGTCTGTCCCAATGTGGGGCAGAGGTAGAAACAGTAACTTCTAACTGAGGTTTGAAAAGTGAATAAATCTTACTGCCTCATTAGGGGCAGGTGTTTTTAATCTCTGCTTGAACTACACCTTAGAATCTTTGAGTAACAAGATAACAACTGATGTTTTGCTAAATTAAGTTTCAAAAAGTTCCTAAAAGTGAGAGTTCCAGATTACAGTAGTATTTTCTTGTCCAGACAGTTAAAAGAAGAGCTGCATTAATTGTGTACTAATCAGTGACTACTTAAGACAGTGTTTAACATTACCATAAATAATTAACAATTCTTGGACTTGAATTTGAATACTTACTTGTGTCATATTTATATGTTCTCATTATCTCTTTTTATTTTTATCTCTTTTTTTCTTCTTATCACGATAATTGATCCAGTTCTTCACAACTGTTCTGATTATTTTCTTCTCAGGATACTTAGGTTCCTCTCCGTGAATAATAGTTCCTTTTAAAAGCAGTTCTGTGTGCAGCAAAGGGCAATGCACTGGTGTTTGGAGAACTCAAAGTTTTCAAATAATTAGATTGAGATGGGGGATCTTGTCTTGTTTGTATGTCCACAAAGTGCTTTTTTTTCTATTCTGTACAAGACCATACATCATTCTAGCATCTGAGTGCCTTCTGGCACTGCAATAAGCAGTGTCCTTAGTGTTTTGAGGTCCCTGAGTTCCTCTAGATCAAAAGCAGAGTCAGAGATTGCATTTCCTTTGTTTTTCCAGCTACACTAAGGACCAATGAAGACACTGGATTTGATCCTCCCAGCTGACCTTGGAAAATTTGGAGTTACAAAACCTCCTTTACAATATATTGCTGTTTTAAAAATATTTAGGCTGCTTTTAATTCATCAGTGCAGAACAACCAAATGTTAATGGGATTTACCAATACAGAACAAATGTCTCCTTGGAGCATATACAGTCCCAGGTTTGTAAATGATTTGGAAATCCCCATAGATTTTAATGCAATTTAGCTTTCCTTATAACAACAGAATTATATGTTTGGGCGTTTTAAGGACTGCTACTTTCAGCTAGATGAGTTAATCTGATAATAACTACGTGCCTAGAATTTGTTGATCCAAAATTTGCAGGTTTACGTACAGAACTATTTTTTGCTGAGGAAGCAAATATATAAAGAGCTCTGAGAGCTGCCAGCAAGTGTCTGCAGCTTTAAATCATGCAGTTAAAGAATGAATTCAGCCCTGTGAATTGTGAGCAGCTCCTTGGGAATCTTTTCAATATGTGTAAAGCAGGATGTGCATAGTAATAGCAAATGCTCTGATACCACAGAGCAAACATTTTGGAGCAGGAAAACAATGTTTTCCCCACTGTTTTATTTGTTTTAACTAACTCACGTGCTGCATAAAAAATTATATCCGAGACCAACTCTGGGTTCTTGAAAAGTCCCTGTGCTGTGTTAAACTGCAGTGGTGGGGTGATAAATCAGTGTGAGCCTGAAGGAAATATGGCCCCATGCATTTTACTTTGCTGTGCTTAGTGTGAGGTCGGTTGTTGAGGCTTGGCATGGGTTATTGACTATTTGGGGAGAATAAGGAGCTTCTGCAATGACTGCTTACGCCAATAACTCCTCAAACTGATGTCCAAACCAGACATATTGCCAGGGCAGGAAGGCAGTTCAGAGACTGCTGGCTAACCAGTCCTCATGCCTGGGTGGTAAGTGGCAGAGCTTTACTGGGGTTCGATGTACCTGCTGGGGGGAAATGGCTGGATCAGTGCTCACAGAACACTGCACATCCCAGGGAAAGCTGCCAGCTGCAACTGCTGAGACTGGAACACGATGCTTCCCAAGAATGCTCCTCTGCAAATGTAGCTTTGATATCAATCACTGAGATACATTTTGCAATCTTTCTTTTACAATTAAGCTTTGGAGAATGGTGACTTTTCAAGGCTTTTAGATGCTGAGGTTGAACAAAAGCCTGACTTTTCAATTACTCCCATGTTGTCTTTTGGCACTTATGGACTCAGTGCCTTCTTTATTTTGCTTACACTATTGCTTCTGCTGTTTTCTCACAGAATTTGGTAGGCATACCTCCTACTGGCTGAATAATATTTATATGTGTAATGTATGTTTTGTGATATCCTGGGTCTTCCAAAACATCCTGGCAAACTTCCAGTAGATTCACTTCAAGTGTTGCAGTGTGAGTAGACTTAGATGCTTTTCAATATACTTATTTTCTTATTCCGCTTACCTGCAGGACATAATTGCCTTCTGGAATACTGATCTATCTACTATCTCTCTTTTTCTATGAGAGAAAAAGAGAAGACAGAGTAACATCCAAGCTTTTGATTATTTTTTTTCCCCTATTTATTATTTCTGTTACTAAATGAAGCAGAACTCTCTTAGTTTGAAGGCATAACATTGCCTCTATACAAAAGCTTTTTTTGCCATCTGGATCACCTTAATATCTCACAATCCTCTGAACATAAACCATCAAAAATTTCCCTTTTCTTCTGTTCTACCTTGTGAATCTCAATTATAAATTGTGAGAGTCACAAGCAAAATGTACAGAACACGATATGCTGCAGTTTAAAGGTTTTATGGACACTCATTTGGGGTGACCTGCAAAAGCCACTGGTAAATGCTTTAGTAAATTGCAAGCAATTAATTTTTATAAATTAAATTAGTGGCGAAAATTACCATGAATTTTAATAGAAGTGTGCTATTCACAGGGATAGAACTTATTAAATTTCAAAATATGAGGCAGCTTTTCATCCCCTAGACTCCACAGTTATGAGTATAACAGATGGGGATTCAGAGGTACTAAATTGGCTGCATGAAGGCTTTCTAACTGGATATGAATAGCGTAAGGGTAAAGGAGGGAGATAGTGGCAAAGAAAATCAAGACTGAGGACACAGAATCCCAAGTTTATACCACGTGTGCTCTCCAGTTTGTGGTGAGTTATAATGTTCATCATCTGCACTACCCAGGGGTTTGTTTTCCTCAGTAAGAAAGGTGTAGGAGTTTATTTTGCCCCTTGTATCCTTACTTGGGTGTGTTCCCCCACTAGAAGTACTTTTCTCTCTGAGCATGCTTTTCCTGTCTCACAAGGTGCAGCCTCTGTGCAGCCTGGCGCTTCTGTCTGACTGCAAAACCTCCACACCACTGAGCAGATAGAGAGCAGCAGCTTTTTCAGTATGGCTTGCTGCAGAATGAACTGCAGCTCTGTACCTCTCTCTCCTGGTTATTTTCCTGCCAGGCAATGCTAAGGTGTATGAGTACTTGATTATAAATTTTCAATACATGTTCCTAAGGAAAAAGCAGTTCTCTGTAGGCTGATGCTACTTGGGAAACCCAAGTATGTGCATATGTTTGCTGTCTGCCTATCTGATGCTGATAATTCTCCTGGCCTTTGGAAAAGTAAAACTTGCCTGTATTATCCAATTTCTTCAAACTGAAATCTGTAGTTTGGTTCTTTTGTACTCATGCTTTTCTTGTATGTCTGGTTGGTGCTTTGTTCTGGTTCAGTTAATATGCGTTTATATGCCTTACTTTTCAGCTGAACTTTTACCCGTCACGGGCTGGGAGGCAAGTTATATTGTCAGGCCTCGGTTAATTACCAGTGCCATTATTTTTTGTATTTGTGGTGCCTAAGCAATCAGGAGAACAGCAGGTTAAGTCACATTTGCAAGGAGATCATGACTCAATTAGTGCTTAAGCATATAAAATTGAAAAAGGAATAATTAAGGGTATGGCAGTAACAATATTAAATGCCTGGTTTAGTGCTAAAGAACCTGCTCTACATAGAAGCTCACTAAAAGAATGAAGGATTAGAAGGGATATATACAATGCCTGAAAAAGCAACAGGGAATTTGTGTGAGAGACTCTTCTCACAGAAAAATGAGAAGAGCTTGTTAGAACAGGGCACAGCGTCTGGTTCTGCAAAATCAAATGTCTTTGGTTTGGAAGATTTGCTGCATGGCTAGTTTAATTTTGGTTGTGAAAATAGAATTAGAAAGCATCCGACATTCAAGATCATCCCTGTCCACTCTAATCAAGAAGGTCCTAAAGTGTCAAAGTTTTACTTATTACCTCTTCTCTCCTTCACTAGGGAAAACTGATTTAACTTCCAGGTTCAGCCATGCTTCTTTCTCTAGCATGTTGTAGTTACACTAATTCCCATTATTTTTAACTACTTGCCCCAAAAAGTACTGAACTGCAAACTCAGTAACTGAATGGATCACTGCATGGGATTGGAAAGGCTGTCTCTAATTTTATTCTACTTACAACCCGGTGGTACTGACAGTGTGGAGAAGAAGTGCTGTTTCCCTTGAAGTAAAACTGCTAAGCAGTTGGAACCAGCTGAGGAACCAGCTTTTTGGGTTATACATCCTTCCCTGGAAACTAATTAATTTGAGAGACATTGCATGTGTGCTATTTGTTAGCTGGGTGAAATATTTCTGAATGGGGTGGCGGCTCAGGGATTTTTAAAGGAATTCTGGAGAAGGAATTGTTGTACAGAGGAGCAGAGATATGCCAAAAAACTGTTCGCCTCCTTTTCTATTGAAAAGGCGGTTCCAGCTTGTCCTCCACCTTTAGGCTGAGAGGAAACAGCCCCTTGGCTGTGGCTTGCTCCTTCTCACACTGTTCACACTTGGAAGATTTATCTTCCAAGTTTGTCATCTTGCTCACTCATAGGGGTAGTCTGTGTCTGAGCAATATACAACTGCTTGCCTTCTCTACAGGAAGCTGACTAGGAAAATAAGATTTATTCTTCATGAAGAAAATCCAGCTGCTCTTAATTCTGGGTGCCTTCAGTTCACTTCTTTGTGGCACTGTTTTACTTTTCCTTAGTTTTTAAAAAACTTGCACACAGCCCCTGTGATGTGAGCCTGAGTAATGGAACTGGCAGCAACACACAGGAGAATAGGGAAGCTGAATTGCAGAATTAGCACAGTAAAAAACAATACTGGCACTGTACCAGTCTGCAGCCGTGACTGGGTGTACAGATCATCACAGAAGGTGGATGGGGTGAATGTGTTTTTTTACTGGGTTACAGATCCATTCAATGATGAGACCCTGGAGGAATTTGAATCTTCAGTGGAGAACAGCCGCTTTCCTGTTGCCACTTGAATATACAAGCACCAAGATGTTTACACCCCACAGTGCCATGTAGAATACATAGGGAGTCCACTTCTCCTCCTGGGAAAAGTAGAGTTTGGTACTGTGGTGATCTGCTCTACCACTGTTATGAAGCAGGGGTTACTATTTTGAGAAAAATTATATTTTTGTGCAGCAAAAGTTCAGCTAATTGATATGTAAACTTCTTCTGTGGGACAGCCTCTCTATGGGTCACCATGGGGCCTCTGACAGCTTGAGTAAGGGATAGACTGTAAAATATTTCTTTTTTACTTTGCAGGTGCATGTGTGTTTAAAATTGCATGTGTTTTTAGATATCTGCAAATATTTTCTGAGTCCGAAAAACTGGTCAGGAAGCACATTTCTTCACAGAGCCTGCAATCCTTTGTCAGGTGAGCTCAGTGCAACCTTAACACGCTGGGGTTGCACATAGTGTAGTGTAGTCTACACTTAGTGTAGACATTTCGCGTGGATTTAAACAGGCCTGGGGTTTGATTACATTTTTTTTTTTTCCTTATAGAGGCACCAACCTCTTTTCTTGACAGATGCAGTGGGTTGATCCTGGCTGGACACCAGGTGCCCACTGAAGCCTCTCTATCCTTCCTGTCCTCAGCTGGACAGGGGGGAGAAAATGTAATGAGAGGCTCCTGGGATGAGATAAGGACAGAGAGAGATCATTGCTAATTTCAGTTAAGACTGATTCCTTCGATTTAGGAATGCTAATTTAATTTGTGCCAGTCAAATTGGAGTAGAATAATGAAAAGTAAACCTAAATCTTAAAATATCTTCCCCACACTGCTCCCTTCTTCCAGCTCAATTTCTCTCCTGATTTTCTCTATCTCCTCTTCGCCCAGCTGTGCAGGGAGACAGGGAATGGGGCTTGCAGTCAGTCCTTCACATATTGTCTCTGTCACTTCTTCCTCCTCAGGGGAGAACTCCTGCCCCTACTCCAGCATAGAGATCCCCCCACAGGAGACAGTCCTCCATGGACTTCTCCAGCATGAGTCCACCCCGTGGGCTGCAGCTCTTCACGAACTGCCCCAGCAGCCCAGCAGAGGGGGAATATTGCTGTGCCAAAGAACACATGACACAGAACCCTGTCAGAAACAACTGACAGGTTTCTGTTAGCAGAAAGCCAGGTACGGGTTTCTGGGAGATGCTGCATTCCCACTGCTCCAGAAAATCAGGAGCTTGTTACCTTCCAGGGCAGGCTGCCAAGTTAGTCACTCTCCTTCATCCTTGAGCTGCAGGTTAAGAGCTGGAGATTAATGGCTTTGAAGGAGGTCAGATGGCTTTTGTTTCTTGTACTGGGGCTTGTGCTAAGGGTATGTTCATGACCAGAGCATTAGGGGTTAATAGAGCACTAAGGGGTGTTTTAGTATATGGTTAATTAGTTATCATGCAGGCTGATTGATTGCCTATCTATTAAATCTTCTGCTGGTAGACTTGTAAAATGTATTACTCATCTGTAAAATGGTTATAACAGCTACAAATAATTTAAGAAACCTTATAATTCCTTTATGAACCTATTCTTTAGAGTGAGGATCTTCATACCCTGTGTTTTTAAATTACAGATATTATGACAGCATCTCATGTGAGCATATCTACCATACTGTACAATTCGATAGAAAGGATAAATTGTGCTTCATAGTGGCTGTTTATTTTCCTCTCCAAGTTCTGATCTTTGCCTTTATGAAAGTTAACACACTGCCTTTAAAGATGTCCTACAAGGTCTGTGGCAAATTCCTGCATAACTTCTGGAGCCAAGGGCAGCACAACCATTTGTGTCAGTGGGAAGTACTTGTTTTGGGCAGTTACACCACTGTGAAAATGAAAATATGCCAGCCAAATGCCAGGTGGTCCTTTCCAGTGGAACCTGGTGGGGTTCTCAGTGGCTTGTGCAGCATAATGCAAGTTCTTGGCCAACACTGTTTTAATTTGATTAGGTCACGGGTAGCCTGGTTTAACCTGCTGGTACCTGAGGGCATTTCTGATTGTGCTTGCTTATGCTTGTTTGTGGCACTGAGGAATGATTCTAGGGACAGCGGAAACCTGGGAGTGAAGCCTGTTTCCAAACCCTCTTACTCCCAGTAAAACCCTCTCTCTCTGAAGAGCAAGGGCTGTACCAGCTCTGTCACATGCCATAATTTCCCTGCTTTTGGAGAGACCCTGTGGAGGACTTGCTGACACTTTTACTTAGCTGGGGAGCTGCATGGGTGAGTTTAAGGCATAATTCTGGATATTTGTAAGGCTACAGTTTTCTTTTTATTTTTGTTCACTTGATTCACCTACAAGTGTAGGTGAATTCAGCCCCAGTGCTGTGCTGGGAAGAGACTGCCAGGGCATTTTTTAAAATTAAATTTTCAAATGCTTCCTTCCTACTCCTATGCTTTTTATATTAACCTTGTGGAAATCAGAAATTGAAATCTGTTTCCTCCCTCAGGTTTTCTCTCTCTCTTTTTTTTCTCTTTTCTCTTATATTGCTTCAGTGTTTGATGACTGGTTTTAGAAGTCAGCCTGTAAGTTCATGAAATGAAACAAGCCGAGAAACAAATGGTACTACATTGAGATAGGGAGGGTGTTAATACATTTGCAGGCTTTGCAGACTTCAGACTCAGGCAGGAATGCAGGGACACAAAAGGTAATATTAGAATGGAGTGAATCCCATAAATATCTCTTGCACAGATGTGAGATGCCAGGAGGCAGCTTGTACCAGACAATGAAGTCAAATAAAATGTGTCTCATTATAAGACATCCTGTGTTACACTTCAGGACATGCTGACATGAAGGCTGGACATTGGAACATTGGTCCAACAAACTGTGCCAGTTTCCCTCCATGTCCTCTTAGTGCAGTGGGTGTGATGTCCTGCTGCTGTTGGGAAGTGATGTTGGCTCAGACTGTCTCCCCTGGCACCTGTCTCCTCACAGAATGCATCAGCACCCCAAAGTGGGCCAGCAGCCTGTGCCTGTCTTATTTCCCTTTCCATGTGCCCTTCCCTCCTGGGGAGGGATTGACTTTGGGTGTGAGATAAGAAGAAAATCAGTTCCTTCTTTCATAATAAAAACCTGACTCCACTGAGTCCTGGTCAGTGTTCCTTGCTTTGGGGATTTCATCACAAAATTCTTGCAATACATGTGTTTTCATTAAAAAACATCCACCTAAGAAAGCAGTTCAGCTTTTCAATTATTTAGAGAGATTTTATCATGACTGGAAGCTCTGGGACATGACCTCCAAAGTTGCTAGTGTTAGTGGCACATAGTTAAAAACAAAATGCAATTACATCTTAGAAGAAAAAACTTACTATTATGGAGTGAAGAAAGTTTAATAATTTGGAGATAGCTGCCTTTTGGGTTATTTTTTTTTGAGTACTTGTAACTGATGTAACTGTTGCCCCTACAAAAAAGAAAATGTGGGGTTACAAGAGTATTACCTGTCCTTCATGTCTCCTAATTGCAGTATGATTTATACTTCATCTGTATGCTTGGTATTAATGATGCAAGAAATATAATTAAAAAAATAAATTATTGTTGTTGTACAAATTTTAGCTTTGTTGTTGAAGACTTACCAGAGAAGGGCTTATGGAAATATTCAAATTAACAAGACCATATATTGGGAGAGGAAATACTTTTTCTCTCAGCCTCTGGCTTTACATGATTGTATAACCTCCTCACCTGTATCAGAAATTCCTGCTGAAGCCTTTTTTTTTTTTGTTCATCCTCAGATCTTTGCTCAGGCATTTCTAACGTGGTCCTTCACTGTATACTCCTTTTCCTCTTCAGCTAGAAGAATATGAGGTAGGGTCAGTATTTCCCCCTTACTGTTGTTCTGTCATTGTGTTCCAAATGTCTTCTTTGTAGGGATAAACTGAATACCCTCACAGCCTTGAACATCCTCACAACAAAATGCCTCCATCTTCTCTCCAATGTCTGATTCCCAGCTCTTTGAAATAGTACTTTTTGTTCAGTGCACCCCAAATCTCATGATCAGACAGCAGCTTCCCTCTGGCTTCCCCTTCCTTTTGGATGTGCACACTGCCCAGTGATGAGATGTCACCTCCTCCCTTCTCCCATGAGCTGTGCTGCTCTTAAATGTGAGTCCACTTGCACATCTCAGTCATGCTTGGCTGACACAGGGTGTGGATCTCACGGGGCTGATGAAGCACCTGGTAGAGTCTGGTTGCACAGTTTGGGATACGTGCAGCCTACGTGGGGACTCGGTCTGCAATTAGATGCATCATGACACCTTCTAATGTTGGTGTTCCTGGATGGAACCTATTCATTCCAGAGAAAGCCTCTGGAGTTAAGAAGTCTTTGTCAGAGCTATTACGAATGCAAAGCAGTTATTAGTTACTGTGAAGTCTGTCTCGCCCATTCCCTGTACAGCGGATCCCCTTGTCAGTCATCTTAAAGGCAGCTCAGAGAAATCCTGAGCACAGTTAAAATAAACAAATGGGTCCTGAAGGCAGGACCTCACAGCCACAAAAGACTTCAGCTATAAACTCAGCTCATCCAAACACCTTAAAAATGTTGCCAGGCTCCACAAACACTGCTGCAGTGTGCCAACCCCAATTACCTGTTGCAGGGAAGGCAAAGCTTTGCCTGTTTTTGAAGCAGTGCCATTGGTACTGTTTCAGAGTTGGACTGGACTTTGTCAGCTCCATGGAGAATCAGGGAACTCTGAAGGTCTGAGGGGAAGCAGGAGGCTGGCATGTGCAATGGTACAGTTGGCTTGCAAGAAGTTGCATTAGAGCCTGACCCCAGTGTGGCTCCTCATCCCTTGCCACATTTTCAGCAAAGGGAGACGCTCCAGCCTTTACAATGTATTGATTAGAGGGAGAAAATAGCGTGCCTGGAGATGCTGTCTGTAGGCTCTTTTAGGGAAACTTTTCAGCCAAAACTAGGTCAGGTTTGGAAACCTAACGTGTGCACTGAAGCACAAAGGCAGTGATAGAGAGGACTTGTTCCCAGTAATGATATTCTAAACAAAAAGAAAGAGTAGGCATTCTGTTTGTTTAATGGCTGCAAGCTGATTGGATGTTTCACTACAGCTGTGTTTTGCTTTTAGCTGCTATCACAGTATTTACTTGCAGAGACAGGACAATGAGTTGCAGGCAGAGGCTGGCAGGGAGAATGCAACAGCAAAAGTAGCTAAATAGCATAATTTTTCTTCTTGTAATTCTGATACATTGCAGTACCCATTATCCCTACACAAAATGAGAGGTGCTCCCTTGGCCTTACAGGCAGAGTAGCTAAGGTCTCCTCACCATTATCTCTGTCTTGTGGACAGGGATCTGATACTAATAGAACAAACAATTTGCTACAGGACTAAAGAAAGTTTTTTTCACACTATGTATGAAACCAGTGCCATGTTCTGGCACCTGGTCTTCAGTACAAATGTCTTTCAATTAAAAAAGGGGCTGGCCAGCTTGTTTTTGCCACATGTCAGATTGAGCAGTGAGGCAGGCGGGTAGTAGCTGGTGCTGACACCAGGTGAGTCCACCAGCAGTGGATGTGCCTGCTGGGCTGTACATCTTTGTGAAACTTGTGAAGCAGTGTGTGCAGCACTGCAGGCACTCAACCCAGTAAATTGGGTTCCTCTGAGATGTTACTCTTCATCAGGGTCTCTTGCACTGATGTCTTAATGAGACTTCATCCCTTTTGGAGCTGTGCAGAATCATAAATGTCAGGATCATAAAATCATAGAATGGTTGAGTAGGAAGGGACTATTGAGGTCACCTGGTTTCAACCCCCCTTGGTGTGCACAGGGACACCCTCCACTAGACCATGGGGCTCAAATTCCTGTGCAACCTGGGCTGGAACACTTCCAGCAATGGGGCATCCACAGCTTCTCTGGGCAACCTGTTCCAGTGCCTCAGCACCCCCACAGTAATTTCTTCTGAATATCTAATCTAAACCTACTCTTTCTGTTTGAAGCCTCAGCAGTCCCTTGGGCACCTCTGGTCCAAGGGGACACCTCCTGTGTGGCCAGCAGATGATGGCCTGGAGATAGGGAAACACTCTTTTAGGAGTGAAATCTTCCTGTCCTGAGAAGGGTGTCTAAGGTAATGTGCATGTTTTGCTGAGGATTCATCCTCTCTCTATTGTCTATAGAAAGAATTTGGACATTTAATTAATTTTACATCTGGTAATTTTCACATCTGGTCTGCATTTTTCTGGAAAAATGGGACCCGCTGTATTATTGGTCTCAAATCCTGCTGGGCTGCGCAAGACAGGTGATTTTCTTTAGCAATAATATTACAATAATAGAGTAACACTCTCCCAGGGCTACTGATAACAGAGCCACTGTACACATCAAGAATGCTGTGCTGCTTTAGTTATTCATATTTATTGTGTGCTTTGATGGTTTTGGAGAGAAGGTCTGACAAGCAAAATATTGTGACTACAGCTGATAAAGTGAGACAAAGGGAATGATCTAAGATCTGGCTTGCCACGGCATTTTGTTCAAATCTGTTCTAGGTAGGCTTTAAGAGAGTCTGCATCCCTGCAACCTCTGAGTGCTTTCCAGTAATGTGTTAAGAGATGTTACCAACATCTGCTGCTTGTGAGTCATCCTTCTTTTCCTCTTTTCCCAGGGCTATAAGGGTATGTGCTTTTTGAAAAAAATATGCAGCTTTATATCCTATCTAACATGTGCCTGGGGCTCTAAAATGCTTAGAAGTCTGCTAAGATAAATAACAAAATTCTTCATGTTGTTATGTGCCTTTAGCGTGGGTAGTAGAGACAGTTACCCCTGTGGTATGCTGGGTGGAAAGCCACAGCACAGAAAGATCGTGAAAATTTGCCTGACCTGCATGTAGCATCAACATCAGAGTCAAAGCCACACCTCAGGTTCTGTGGTCCCTCGGTGCTGGTTGTTGGTGATGAGCTGGGAAAGCCCACTGGGCCCTCTGTGGCTCACGCAGGGTTATGGCTGTTCACCAATGTGCGGGTGGCAGATGCCTTGCTTTCTGTGAGCCCAGATATTAAAACATGGTACTGGGATCATAGGGAATGTTTTCAGTCTTCTTTTCTTCTTCACCAAACATGTTTTTGAGGTGGCTGCTGCAGTGGTTTATAGAGTAACTCCGCCCAGGGGATGGAGCTGTTGTCTTTACTGACGCTGGCTTTTGTCTCACCAGCCTGCAAATGAAGTCAGGGCTGGCGAGGCACCGAGACTATTCCTTATCAGAAACTGCTGACAGAAAATGCTTGTTTAATTCGGTCTTGTTCAAAGCAAAGCCAGCAGTTTACCACATCTTTGAATGTGCTGTTCATTTATCAAGCAGAACCATGAGGTGGATGAAATTTATCAGAGAAGATGAAGGAGGCACAGTATCTTATAAATTGGTCAGTTTGGAACTCTTACTGTGAGTGATGTTTCAAAAATGCTAACATCATCTGTAATTACTCAAAATTACACATAATTTATGTTGTGCTTGTTCACTACTCTAACAGTCTAGGAAAACACTTTACAATTAACTCTGGATGATAAGATTTAATTAGAGCTTTCAGACATTTTTATCCTACTCATCTGTTTTGAGCTGTAAATGCAACATTGACTTTTGATTTCTTTAGTGGTTGGACAGTTGGCTGAATAGTAAATGACAGGTTCAAATATAAATCATGAAATGAAATTCCCTTAGATTAGTAGCAGAGATAATTTTCTGTTGTGCTACTATATTTATAATTTAACTCACAGATATGTTTATCTTATTCATAAAAAATAATTTTGCACCTGAGCTATAACTCAAAATTCTATTGCCCACCTGCCACCCATGCCATAGACATAATGTACTAAGTTGCAAGAGGAATTCTGTTTAGAATGATTGTTGGGACAGGTTACCATTTCTACAATGATGTCTTTTGAAATCTTCATAATTTTTTAAACTTCCCTGTGTTGCCATGTATTTGTCTGCAAAAAACACCAGACTATTCTGTAGCAGAATTTGCAAAACATTTTGCAATCTCAGGACAAAAGCATAGAGTATAGGTAGAATATGCACTTTTTTCCTTCCTTCTAGTGTACATGTTAAATGCAAGATCATGGTCCATGGGCACAAGATTGAGGCTGTTGAAATTATGCACCTCAACTAATTAGTTTTCTTTTTGGGAATATGTCTCTAAGCTGAAAGTAAACAAGAGTTTTTGTAACCAGAAGGCTGCTCTGAGGTTAGAATAAGTGATATGCGGGCTGGGGCTCTGTTTATGTTTCCATTAAGAAGATATTTGATTGCTTTGTACCTAATTTTTTATATTTTTTCTATCTGTGATACCTATGATCTTACAGAATATTTGGTTGAGCTTCACAAAGAAATGTCTTTGTTGGACAGCTTGTCTCCCTTTGAGAAGCCCCAAGAATAATCTATGCAAAAAATAAAAGAAATAATGCCAAATTAACCCATGTGTTAGCACCACTGCTTGAAAGGAAAGTTTTCCATATTTTTCTTTTTCTAGGTATGGTAGAAAAGACCAAATCTTCTGTTCTGCACTCATCATGGTACTGTGATACTGAGGAGGATCATGTTGCACTCTGATTTACCCATGTGTGTTTGGCAGAAAGAATCATAGAATCATCATAGAATCACAGAACAGTCTGGGCTGGAAGGTAACTTACAGATCGTCTAATTCCAGTACCTCTCCCAGCACTACAAAGGCAGGGACACCTTTGACTGGTTCCTCAGAGCTCCATCTAGCCTTTTAACATTTCCTAGTACATCTCGAACTACTAATCCTTTAACTAGAGACTCAGCTTCCTAAATTCCATTATGAGTCTGGTAGCCTTCACCCTTGCCACAAAGCAGAAGCAAGCTTTGACCCCTATTATGATAGATGTGGTCATTGTTATTGTTATTGGTTTTATGTGGCATGGCAAGAACTTCTGCCTCTAGTATAAGTGCTGTAGCTCATGCACCTTTGGGAAAAAAATTATAGGGTTAGCCATCATGGAACCAGCCTATAGATACTGAGATGTGGGTTTAAAAATTCATATTTCCAAGAGGTCTATTTCCTAATGGTGAGCTTAATAACAAATGAGGTCTGAAAATGATATTTAGACTATGTACTCTCTCCTACATCGTGTCTTAAAAAAATCACATAATTTTTTTAAAGTCATTGTGAAGTGACTCACTTCTACCTCCTCTACCATAATACTTTAATGTCTCTTGGGAAATACAGTATCAACATTCCACTGCTGCTTCTGCTCAGTCAGTGATGCAGGAGGCCTGATGTGCCACCTCAGATGTCAACAGCAAAATATCTGCGTGTCAGTGTGGGCAAGGTCTTCAGAGTGTTGATATAAGAAAGCAAAACAGAAAATCTGTTCTTAAAGTCTTGGTTTGACAGTGAGACTCCCCAGTTCCTACTGCTTTTCTAGGATCACAGTTTCACCTCAGTTTCACTGCTGTCTGCTGATTTTCCTGTGTGTTTCAACAGGATGCACTGATACAGATTATTACTGCATTACAGTCCAAATGAGAGGCAAATCACTGACCTTTATGCAGGAGAATGAATCCCTTAGGTGATACAGCTGTTTTGCAGCAGTGGCTATCTTGGAGCTCTCTGATGCACTGCTGTGAGAGAGACAGGGGCACAACTGAGTGGAACGCAGCTCCTGCTCTTCTGAATGCTGCACATCTCAGCAGGCACAAATCAGGATGTCTTGGAGAGACCCACTGCCTGTTTACACCAGCTTTGTATGGACACAATACATTAAAGGCCATTCCTTGAGCTGGATGAAATGGGCTATCTCACACCCTGACACACAGGATGAGGGGGAGCAGCAACATAAGTAACTCACAACAGTACAGATTTCCTCACGTGTCATCCTCACTTGTTATTGAGCCCTCCTTCTCTCCTGAGTTTGATCTAACTGATAGCTAAGCTGGCATAAACCAAAGTGATCTAATTAGTAAGACCCTGGCAGCACAAATGCAAAAACAACTGAATATCCTCAACTTTGAATTTGTCCAGGTCAGAACTTTTCTGGAACCTGTAAGGTATCACTTGTGCATCTTTTATATGCCTTCTTTCTCTTACTCATATCCAGGACAAGTAAGATGTGGTGCATATGCAGAACAGACTTCTGGAGCATATCCATCTTTCCAGTTTGATCATTCCTGGGAGCTGTGCTCAGACAGCAAGCAGGTTCTAGCTTGTGCTTGTGCTATGTGAAAGTTACATTAAGGAAAATATGGGCATGGGCTAATAAATTATATTTCAGGGTGACCAAAATATAACTTCTGGGTCCCTCAAGGATTTGTATCACTACTGGCTTTAATGAATGGTCTAGGAGGGAATTTTAGGCAACAAATGTGATGGTAGCATAAAGTGATTTAGAGCAATAAAAGTTGGAGAAGAAATGACAAAATCAAGCGGGGCCTAATAAAGCTGGATAAATGGGCAGTGTAGCAGCAAATGAAAGGCAGCATTGCAAGAAAATTTACACTGGAAAAAATGATATTAACTCTCTTCATGCATTCTTGAGTTCTGTATTTTGCTCTGGAGTCCTTGACAGATGGTTTAAAGAACACTGCTACTCAGAGCCTTGGTGTGATGGCCAGTGCAGAATAAGAGTGGCAGGTCATGCAACCTACCTAGACAAGGCAGAGATGGGTGGTAGGAAAAGGAAAACACCAGAGACTGTAGTTTGCCTATGGCCACTTGTAAAACCAGATGTAGAGCAGAGGGCTTGGGAATGTCATGCCTAGGGCCAGGCTGAGCAGCAGGGATGAATCCCTAGAGGCCCAGCCATTAACTGAGAGGCATACAGCTCCAGGGGGCCATAGCATCATACAGATGGCCAGGATGGGGGGAATGAATCACTCTTTGTCTAACTCTGTTTGTTAGAGAGAGAGAGTTGAGATGGATTGCTTAGCCCATATGCTCAATTTTTAAGTGGCTGAAATTAGTAAAATGACTTGTATGCTCTGTTATTCTTTCCTCTGAAACACTGATTTGCAGTCATGGCTGAGACTAGGGGATTGTTGCTGGATGGTAAGTCCTTTTTTTTTTTTTTTTTTCCCTGAGAACTGGCAGCTATGGAAATAATGTCATCAGAGGAACAAACCAAAATGAATAGTGGTAAAAGCTCTGTGCACTCAGACCAGTCTTGGAGCACAAAGGGACTGGGGACACTGGTGAGTACACACAGGACCTTGTCCCGGCCCTCTGACATTTCTGCCCTTACACCAGGGCAGTGGATAGAGTGTGTGCCATGCATTGGGACTCTCCCTTGGAGGTGTCTGGTGGCATGGCAAAGCCCAGTCCCTCCACCATGGCAGGCTGCAAACAATGAGCAGGTTTGAGGTAGTGCTGCAAATGTTCATGCACACAGCCAGGCCGGCTGTGCAGGAGGCTGAGGACCTGTGCTTGTTTCGCTGACAGTCCGTGGCACCACACATTTCCTTTGGGCTTGGAGTCTCCTCTTCTACTCTGGGCCTGCTGAGCCCTGATGTGTCTGAAAATGGATCCTTTTCATATCTCATCAGCAAAACAAGAGGGTTCTTCTGTTTTGTTTGTGGCAGTGTGATAGATGCAAGTGTTGGTTGTTGGCATAGAGACTTCACAGACTACAGAAACACTGTCACCTGTTCCATAAAATGGAAAAAAAAGGTGCCAGGCTGCCAAGTGCCTACTAAACACCAGCTGGTAAGTGTCACAGCATCAAGCTGTGCAGCTATTGACTGTGATCACAAGTTGAGGCAAACCTGAGGACAATCAGAGAGCCTAATGCTGACATGCAGCTTGGGAAGGTGGGTTATAAATTCCCCTGTGGCATGAGTGCAAGCCCATAGCAAAAGGGCTGCTGGCCTTTCCACAATGGGGGATACACACCCTGGGAAGCTGCTTCTGGCTGCTGCACAGCCTGTCTTGCAGAGACCATGTCTGGAGGCTTCTGTGGAGTCAAAACAGACCATGAGGCAGCTCGTCCTGGGAAACTCTCAGTAAATGCAGGAGGTTGAAGGCTTTGTGATGCTGGACTGTACTTTTATGCCCCATCCTCCCACTCTGCCTATGACAGGAGATTTAAACCATCATGGAATCAAGATATGAAGAACAATCTCGAGGTTTTTTTGTTACTGTAGACTGTGGCTACTGGGAGAGACAGTAATGGTCTGAAAATACTAAATCATAGCTCTGTGGAGGGACAAGGTCATCTATGTGTATTGCAGGCTTATATGGCAAAGGGTGCATGCCTTATACTTCCCCTGGAAGCCTTTCAGCAATGAATGTACTGATGCCTAGAAAGACTGCCTAGAAAGGTTACAGAGCTTTAACAGCTGCGGCTTTAAGAAGCAAGAGGTATCTGCTTAAAATATGTAAAACTAATGTTTAGATCAGACAGGGCAATGGTGGAATAGATATCCTCCTGCCTATGTTCTGTGGTATCTGTGGTGGCAGGAGGCAAGGAAACTCTCAAACTTTCAACAGCAGTTTTGTGTCCTTTAGACTACTTCCTTGATCATGATTGCTACAGTTCTAGTTTAATGTTTTAAAATCAATATGACATGTGAGGGTGAGTGCTACTGTATGAGTAAAAGAATCGCTATCAAATAATTATCAGTGCTCTTTCTGCAATGGTATAAATCATGTTCAGCTGATAAGCAGAACCCTTGGCATATTATGTTTGTGAAGGCCCAGATTTTCATCACATCAGATTAACAAGCAAGAAGTCACTAAAACCTTTCTTCCTTGGTGGGTGCATGGCTCTCTAGGGATGCATGACATTGCATGAGTCTATGGAAACAAGGCTCCTCCCTTACATTGGTACAACCAATTTAGATTAGCAAAGGAGAGACCGCAATGTTTTGTGCACATATGCAACAGGAACTGAGCACGGCATGCCCGTAGTAAAAGTGTGGTGACTGGGTGGTTATGTGTGCACATCTATTTTCTGGGCAACTGGAGGTGTAGAGAGTCCTTAGCTAGAAATAAACCTGCAAATTCCATTGCAGACTGTTTTGCTTTCAGAGGCCTTTCGCCACTTTCCATGAAACTTGTGTTAGTGTAATTTCCTAGCTCTTCACATTAACACACCCAGCAAGAGACAGCCTAGGAGCAAAACTGACTGCAGAGTAAGAATAAATAGATATTTTATCTATGTCTGTCATGGCTCTGAAGGCATGATCCTCTGGTGGGGCTGTGTAACTGTTTTCCAAGCCAATCAATGCCCCAGCCTTAATGTTTCAAAAGAATCAGGCAAGACTTTCTTTTGACTTCAGCATGCTTAGATTAGAAAAGTAACTAGTCTGGTGGGCTGTACTTGGGCTGATTCAATGCTAAGGGCAATGTCCAAGTGAACAATGATAAAACAAGTAGACAATCTGCTGGATTCTGCAAACTGAAGCCTTGTCTCCTTGACACAATGCTGATGAACCATTTTTTCTTGATGCTCAAGGCATGTCAAGCTGTAGATAAGCTCTAACTGCTGTGTGCAAAGTAGTCAATAAATTGCCATCAGACTTTCCCTTCTGTTTAACTTTTATTAAAAGAGGTGCTAAGGTACTGTACTGTATGCAGTACATCATATTTATTACCAAAATTAACAAATATACAAAACTTATACATGTAATTTTCTTACATCCATTTATTTGTCTATAATACTGCATTTGTTCAAGTAGGTTATCTACAGTATGTAAACATCCCTTGGATTGACCTCACACAGATTAGGAAAGCCCATCTAACCCATGTAGTTACCAAATATAGCTTTTTCTTATTTTAAAATTTATTTGGCTTTCATTGGTAGAATCTAATCTTCACATTTGGCACATGGAAGAGACATCTACAGTGCAAAAGAGGCAGATTTTCTGGTTTTGTTCTGAGCAGTTTAGCAGAGTCATGGTTTTAAAGAGTCAAGAATAAATTTACACAAACTTGATAGGAGATGGATTAGTGTTAACGCCAGTGACTCACAGATCAGCCACTAAACTAGAGCAGAAATTCAAAGCCTCTTCCCCAGCCCTCTCAGTCACGTGGAAAAAAACACCCAACCTCAGCCTTGTTTCTAAAGGATTAAAAAAGAGCTCTGTTAGCAACAGAGGGAGTTTAGTTTACAAGGAGCCCTCTGAGATTCCAGTTTCAATTTTCTGCTTTGTGGATTTTTTTCTCTTGTTAGCAAGCAATTCTTTTCTGTTTTAATGGGGAAAGAAATGACCAATGGGAAGCAACTCTTCTGTGGTGACACTTTCTCAGTGAGTTGGAGATTATAGTTGGAGTTTATAGATCTTTGAACCCTGATGTATAGAGCTCAGTAAGCTGCCATGTACAAAGGGGAGAGAAAGGAAGAGAGAGAGAGAGAGCGCAACGCTGTGGAGCTCTCAAATTTTGCTGTAAGAACCAGGAAAAAACTTTCTTCATTCCGTTTCCCATAGTTTCAAAAATGTGACTTAATTTAACTGAGTAAAGCTGATCCAGAGAGACTTTCATTCACACCCTTCTTCCCATTCTCATCCAAGCACTGTATTGCTATTTTTTTATGAGGCCTCACCCATGTCCATGGAAGCATCTGATGAGAAGGGACCGAACTGGGCACCATTTCACATGGAAAGCCCTTTGCCATTCCTCTTCTGTTACCACAGAGCCCCACTGCTGTCTGTGGCCCCGTACATTTCAGCCAGCTTCTTGAAGCGCGGCCCCCAGTCCGTCAGGTAGTCGTAGCTCTGGTCTGAGTCTGTCGTCACGGACTGTAAGGAGCTGAGCGACTCCGCCACCGAGCCGTTCCCTTCAAACATGTAGGTCTGGAGGGAGTCGAAGGGAGGCGCCCACAGGTCCATGTCAGCTTCGTAGAGCTTGGCGAGCACGTAGTTGTGGACGTTGTTGTCCATGACGCACGCCTGAGGCACGTATCGGGAGAGGCTCTCTATTTCAGGGAGCATGTCCTGCCGGTTCTTCACCACCAGCTGGGCCTCCCGCGGGTTCCACATGGCGGCTATGTCGAAGGCCTCTGTGTCCTCCTCCCCGCCGCCCTCATCATCGTACCTGACGATGTTCTCGTGGATGTTCTCCTCCTCGTCAATGATGTACGGCTGCTTCCGCTGGCGCCGCATGGAGAGGATGAGGAGCACCAACACTGAGGGAGCCAAGCAAGACACGGGGCTGTCAGCAAGGACACAGATCTTGCCAGGGCTTCAGACTTTCCTCTGTCCTATTATCCCCTGGGTGAGCCCAACTAGCCTCTTGGATTTAAAGAGCTGTGGTGTTGGCAAGCTGAGGGATGTAGAAATATCTTTCTCTCTCACTCCCCAGTCAAAACTGGTAGCTTGAGGTCCTGATAATCTGTCCCCTTTCTCACCTGAATTCTTAACTCCTGGTGACACTTAGGACATGGATATCTAGTGGTGCTTGCCACTTTTAAGCTAGCCAGCTCAGAGGTCAGTAACAGTTTATCTGCAGCAGCATAGGGCCATAGAGATATTTTGCTTTCTGCTCTGTGGGTGGGTTTTGCAGCCTGCTTTAGGGATGCCTCTTGGGCTGGCCACTGCATGTGACAGAGATGGATGATCCTAAGGCACCATGGTGATATGTCTGCCTACACAGCAAAATGCAGAGCTATCCCCTTAGTCTGCTGTAAGGAATTTTTTGTTTATCTGCAAGCCTCCTGCAGTGCTGCAGTGCTGGTGCTTCTCACCCTCTGCTGTACGGAATTTTTTGTTTATCTGCAAGCCTCCTGCAGTGCTGGTGCTTCTCACCCTTGCTGTGCTTATTAGCATGGGGAGAAGTGGTCATACAGTCACCAGAGCCCTTTGCTGTTGAAAATGTGCCATTACTTGGTGACTATTTCCAGAGTTAGAACTCAGCAAAGATTTTGGATACTGAAATTTTGAGCTGATGTATCTAAGCTCCTTTGAAGAGCCAGAATTGAGACACTTTAAAAGAATTTTTTCTGTATCTTAGTACACTGTTCCTCAAACTGGGTCCCCTGAAATTTCAGGGAATGTGTGTTTTGAACTAGTGCCACATGATTTGAGAGTGTGAACAAGGGAACTGAAGCTCTTTTGATACCAACAGCTAACAGGGAACATAGGATGTCTGGGCAAGGAAAGCATGAAATTTAATTGTGGAGACAGAACTCATGCAAGACCCTCAGCCCCTTTACTGCAGCATAGGAACCATTTAAATGTAGAGTCTCAAGGAAAAAGTATGGAGGTGGGGATATCTCTCTCCAAGAGAAAGACAAGAAATGGAACTAGGCTTACCACTACTGTTTCCTGTGAATCAGGATGAGAAAATAACCTGCCCCAAGCCACAGCTCTCAATACTTCCCACTGCCATACCCTTGCAGGAAAGCAACACTTTGGGCATCCGGCAGAAATATTTGTAGGCCATGTTTTCCCCCCATTCTTACAGTCCAGATCCTGAAGCCATATGCAGCTGACTACACCATGGGGTCCTTGAATTGGCCTTTTAGGCATGCATGCATCTATATATACACGTACCTGACTACACCATGGGGTCCTTGAATTGGCCTTTTAGGCATGCATGCATCTACATATACATGTACACACAGATATGTGTGTGTGTGTGTGTGTGTGTGTGCGTGTATGTGTTTGAGTCCTACACCTTCGGTGGATCAGCACCCTGGCCAGAACCGAAAAGTCTGTCCCTCCCAGGAAGAAGTGAAGGCTTTACCCAGCAGGACAAAGATGCAGGCGAGGATGGCAATGAGTGCCCCTCGGCTCAGGCTCACAGGGAGGACGTAGGCCTCGGCGTTGCAGGACATCACCATGCCCTCCTCATCGCAGCTGCACACGTGCACAGTCAGCGTGCCTGTGCTGCTCAGCACCGGGCGCCCGTTGTCGCTGATCAGGATGGGCAGGTAAAAGGTGTTCTGCTCGTTTTGTCTGAAGCCAGAGCGCCTTGTCAAAATCCACGCTGTGTTGTCTAGGAGAGGAAATAAACAGGGAGAACAGCTTACATGCATAGCAAATACATTCAGCAGAGAAAGAATGTTAAAAATAATCAGCCTTAGACCCACATCCATTTTTTCTCCTCTTTTCTTTTAAAAAATCAGTTAATCACTAATAATTCTGCTTCTCCTCCCCCTCTTCCAGTATCTTCTCAGGCCATAGATCCAAACCTGAGAGGCATACACACCTTAGGAGTTGCCTTTACCCATTCTGATACAAGATGCCCAGAGCAAACTCATGGTGTTCAGATTTAGCTAGGAGAGCTTTCAAAGTGCAAGACAGAAATGAGCAATTGAAGGCAACTTGGTGTTCCTGTTTGCTTATGCTCAGCAGCTTTTCTAGGTCTCAGGTGCTGCCACCATTTTGGAGATGCTGGCATATAACCATTGTGGACATGTTATGGTACTCTGTGGTTTTTGATAGGTGGCATGATCATGCCCTTGAGGCAACAAGGGGACAAAGGAAAAAACCCAGCTTGCTATCCCAAAGCAGCAGTGAGTTGAAAATTCGCAACAAAACATTTTTTTCTGTGAAGTACATGCAATTTCTTTAGTACTTCTGCCATAGAAAAAAAGCCAGAATGCTTTGTACCATTGTCAGAATTATTCTGCTTTGATTTGACCATTCTGCTTCATTTAGTGTGACTGCTGGTTTTTTATAAGAACTGAAATCAAAAGGAATCAAAATAATGCTGCTGACAAAAATAGTAAAAGAGTGACCTAACAGTCAGTTGCTGTTGGCCATATCAAGGGAAATTCCTACCTCTGGGGCTTATTCCTTCATATTAAACATGCTTTTTTAAATGTCAACATTTACCAGTGGCATTTGAATTCCTGTCTGTCTCCTCCCTCAAATTCCTCAGAATGTGCACCAAATTTTTAATTTAAAATAGTGTAAAAAAAGTGAAAAAAGGATTCAGGAACTTGTTCTCAATTCTCATCTCAGGATGCCAAAGCAAAAGTCTTTGGAGATGAATGTTGATATTTTTCAATGCTGAATTTGAGCCTTGTAGCCTCAAAGATTTTTGGAAAGTGCAGGACAATGTCTCCAGCATGATCTGTTCACCAAAGAGACTAAAGGAACTTGCATGAAAATTGTCCTTTCTTACAAACAGGTCTGCTAGGGCCAGGAAAGATTACTGGGGAACACAGGTACTTTTTCTCTTTGGCAGACCTACAAGCTCTGATTCTGTGCACTGATGCTGTGGCATTTTTTTGGGAAATGATCTTCATGCAGCTTCTTTTACTACTTAGTTTTATTTCCTGTTCCCTTGGTCCAAAAGAGGTCACACAGTCTGGCCATCTGCATCTTCAGGTTGTTACCAATGTACATTTGCTGTGCTTGAAAATGCAGGATGCTGATCAGCTGTCCCAGGTGGATTGGCACAATGGGACTGCTGCCTGGAAAAGGCAAGCAACCTTCTGATCACAAGTAGAGTCTTAAAAAACCTAAAATATTAACATAGAAGTGTTCAATTTCCTTATTATTGCTCTGTCCATTCACTGCTAAGGTTTAAATCTTGGGTGATTTTTTTTCAGTGTAGAAACTCAGGTTACATGCAGATAAATTCAGCTATATGATGTGCTGTAGTCTGGACACCAAAAATGATTTGATGGCTTTTTGAAGGGAAATCAGAAGCTTCATATACAGCCAACTATGGAATATAGGCAAACTCAAGCTAGACTAACCAGACTTGTCTCCTGGACTTAAACTGTGGTCCAAGTTACAAACTCTGTGCTTCTAATCTTATGCCATCAGAGAGTACAGGCACACCTAAGTATTGAGATGTCAGGTTCCACAGTTTGTGAGATCAATTTAAATTTTTGACATGTTTTTAAAATGAATCTTAGGGTATTTTTTCTTGCACGTCAACGACATTTCAAGCTTTTCCTCCAAAACCATGAAATTCTGAAGTGTGCTACATGCCTGCATGCAAATATGTAGTGAAATTATAATGTCTTGTTAAATCACATGGTCTCAAGAGCTGGAGCTTTTAGGAAAAACCACCAGGTGCAAGATGAAATCCCAAAGTTGCTTAAAAGTGATTATGTGTCAGTGTTTACTGATTTCACCTTTGATATACAATGCAGCTCTGAGTGTGTGCAGTGGGTATGGACAGACATAGTAGGTCTCTTCCTAGGAACAAACAATAGGACAAGAGGAAACAGCCTCAAGTTGTGCCAGGGGAGGCTTGGATATTAGGAAAAATTTCTTACTGAATGGATAGTCAGGCATTGAAAAAGGCTGTCCAGGGAAGTGTTTGAGTCACCATCTCTGGACATATTCAAAAGATGGGGCACTTATGGCACTTAGTCAGGGACTCGGCAGCATTAGATTAACAGCTGGACTCAATGATTTTGGAGGCCTTTTCCAAGTTAAATGACTCCATGATTCAGGAATGTGTCCCAAAACTCATCAGAGAGCAGTACCTCTGTGTTTCCCATGGCTCCTGGGCAAAGGGAATGCTGCGGACAGGAGTCCTTGCCTGCTCAAACCCTTCTCTTCTCTCTCCTGGGGCACATACAAGTGCTTTCCCTGCCTTGGGCTGTTTATGTGCCCTCTATATGTGCTCCACAGCTATTAATATCTCATCTTTTCACCACTGGGCCAGTTTTGGCATGAGGAAAAGCAGCCCAAAGGCAGAGAGTGGCAAAGTGCCTGCCTGTATGCTGTGTCAGTGAAAATATTTGAGTCACCCTACCTGGAGTAACTTGGATGTATTTCTCTTTCCTGAGAGAGAAAGATTCACTTTCTTTAAACTGACTTACAATAGAAGTCACAAACTTCTATTCAGGTGACAGCCTTCATTTAATGTAAAATTGCTCTTTGTGAGGGAAAAAAGATTAATTATTCTGAGATGGTCATACTTTGCCTGAAAAAGAAGTCACAGGCAGTGACAGAAGCTGTGCAAAATCAGCTAGTGAGAGATCTCAAGGGTTTTTAACCATTCTTTTTTCAGGCCAAAACCAAGTTTCTATAATCTAATATTGAAAGATACATATGTATATACACCTTCTGCTGTGATGACCTGACCATATCATCCAGGTCTTAAACGTTCTTGGTGATTAAATTCTCTTTGTAACTCCCAGCATTACATTCTGGGCCTTTTGTTTCATTTTGCTTTGTACTAGGCAAGCATCCAAATCATCCTTAAAGAATTGTTCTACCTGTTACTCTGCAACTGAAATACATTGGTGCCAAAGTTTGTTGTGTGACTCATCAAAAGCCAATGTGATTTGACGTGCTAGCGCAGTGTGAAGGATGTGCTGGAATATGATGCACCATGGCAGAAACTGGAATAGACAATTTTATTCCAAATTTGATATCTGCTAAGCCCCA
Organism: Passer montanus; assembly: GCF_014805655.1. Taxonomy (NCBI): domain Eukaryota; kingdom Metazoa; phylum Chordata; class Aves; order Passeriformes; family Passeridae; genus Passer; species Passer montanus. The sequence continues at coordinate 957,893 of NW_024357281.1, read as the reverse complement.
GCCATCAAGAGAAGAGGGCTTGTGAGGACATGAAAGCCCTATTATATTAAAAAAAGAGAGCAGGCCTGATAAGAATGCACAATATTTTTCCTCTCAGCTTCCAGCATGGCACGGCACGGCTCATGGAGGCTGGATGGCAGTCCTTAGCTCCAGCACTGAGCAGAGATGCTGAAGATTGCAGCATGGCTAGTTCCATTTGTGTGAAAACTGATCTTCCCACATGTGTGCAGGCTGGTGTCTTCATGTAGTCATGAAAACAAGCCATGGAGCATCATCTTCCTGCAGTTTTCTGCCTCACTGGAAATGATGTACCTCTCTGGAGAGATCAGGGGAATTAACCACTGTGTAAGTCCCAACCTTGACATCAGAGCTAATAACCTCTGCTCTTCTCACAAGAAAGGCTTGGTTTCTTTCTGCAGGCACCTGCAGAAGAACTGGGGATGATTAGCCTGACAATTCTGTTAGACTTTAAAAACTGATTGCAGTAATTATGAAGAGCTAGGAATAATATAAAGAAATATTCCACCAGGAGTGGGAGAAAGAACACAAGGAAGCAGGCAATCTAGACATGACTGGGTTGGGGAAAGAGTCACACCTTTCCTTGAAGATTTTCAGGTCACTGCTTACATGTGTGACCACAGATTTAGGGAAGGCAGAAATAGCTAAATTTTTTTCCTAGGACAAATTTAATTGTATTGCAAAGGACTGCCAGGACACCACGCCTGGGGTGTGACAGATCCTGATTCTTCACCCATTATAAAAAGCTTCTCTATTCAACAATTCCTGGTTCCCAAAGATGGAGGGTGGTGATTAAGGTTCAACAGAAGATAAGCTCACAATTTAATCTGGAAATGCAGTAAGCTTATTTTGTTGCTCATTCCTACAGCAAGCCACTCTTTCTAAGTTATTCCTAGCATAGTCTCACCTAGAAGAAGGTGGAAGGAGGATGGCTTGCCAATGCCCTACAGCAGACACCGAAGAGATGGGAGACTCCAGCTCAATTCTCTGCTTCATCACATTTATCCTATAAGGCCTTGAAAAGCCATTTGTGCCCAGATTGTTGCAGCTACTTAACATGTCTATTTCTCACTGATTTTACTGAACTCAAAGAGAACCCAGCATGTAAGTAGCTTAATTTCTCCTTGCCCTAGATCCCCATCTATAAAGGAGAACAATAGGCTTTCTCTGTCTGCTGAACATATACAAAGAATGAATAGACTGAAGAAGTTCTCAGAGACTAAAATTACAAGGGCCAAAAAAAAAAAAGTAAAACAGCTCATCAGAATGCAAACTGTGATCTATCTGTTGCTCAGTATAAATCACGGTTTTAATTGTTGCCAAGAAAGCTACACGTCTTGCAGTTTCTCTTACTGCTATATTGGACAACCAAGTAATCAGCACAATTGCTAATCTTCACAGTGCCTTCCTGCAGCCTGGGAAGCATTCCTGGCTCATGTTTATGGGCACAGGCTGTGACTAGCAAAGTGTGTTCTGTTTCTTGTCTAGCCACCCTGTGACAAACAGTACAGCTACCCCCTCTGTGCCCAAGTTACATGATTTATATAGCTCTTAGTGGCCCCTAGATGAAAATATAAGCATAAATTACTTTTACTGAAATGACTACTGCTCTCCAAATTGCTGAGGCAGTAAATAAACCCTCAATCATAGAATCATAGAATATGCTGTGTTGTAGGGGACCCTTCAGGATAATTGAGTCTAGCTCCTGGCCCTGCACAGGATACACCAAGAGTCACACTGTGTGCCTGAGAGCTTTGCCCAAGTGCTTCTTGAACTGAGACAGGTTTGGTGCCATGACCACGTCCCTGGGGAGCCTTTCCAGTGCTCGTACAGCCTCTGGGAGAAAAACCTCTTCCTCCTATCCAACCTAAACCTTCCCTGACTTAGTCTCGTGCTGTTTTGTCAAGTCCTGTCACTGGTCACCAGAGAGAAGAGATCAGTACCTGTCCCTCTGCTTCCCCTCACAAGGAAATTATAGACTGCAATGAGGTCTTCTTCCCTCAGTCAACTCCAGGATAAAAGACCAGGTGACCCCAGCTGCACCCTGCACAGCTTCCCCTAAAACCCTTCACGATCCTCATGGCTCTCCTTTTGGATGTTCTCTAATAGCTTAATATTCTTCTTATGCTATGGTTTACTATGTGGATCAAATAGTCAGTGGTTTGATACTTAACATTTTTATTTCAAATTAGTAACTAATAGTACCCTAAGTTTCTTGTATATAAATATGGCAAACTGATATTTTATAGAGAGTGGGAGGCACAGCCATTCAGTCACTGCTGTCACTATGAATTATTGCAAGTATGGCCTGAGACAGAAAAAGTGCATCTGATGCTGGGAGTTCTGCGAGTTTCTTTTTTTAGAACAATGCCTTGAGGATTAAATGAGCTTGCTTTGCCAAATGCTTTAGCAAGAGTTGTGTTATATTTGTTCATTTATTTTTGCAATATCTACTCACAAATAAAAAAGACAAGGAGAGAAAGAAGGGGATAAAAATGCAAGAAATTGTGTGGGGAGTCTTCAGGGACACTATAGAAAAAAATGCTTTTGGTAGCATGCTGTAGAGGAGAGCTCCAGACAGTGCAAGTACCATGTTTTAAAACATGTTTGGTTAGTGAATGCATGGGATTCTTTATAAACATTTCTGTTGCTCTTTCATATGCCTGGAGAGGCCCAGACAGGGGCTTATGGAAGTCAGTGTGTCAAGCAGGCATGTGTGGGAGCAAGGCTGGGCTTGGAGGCTGGCCACAGATGATGTAGGTGGCCAGTCTTTCTCCCCATTTATTCTGAAATTGCTTGCTGATTCGTGGATCTTTACACACTAAACTTGTACTGAAACCCAGCCCCTCAATACTGATTTTCCAAGCTCTACATCAGGTCACTCAAGGTCGTCCCTCTTTCCTGATGAAGGCTGGTGTGGACCTGATTTTAGACCTTGTCTGCCTGTGGAGATCATCTATCAACAGCAGTCATGCAGAGATCTGCTATTGTAGGACTTTTCTGCAGGCTCCAAAACCACCAAAGATTTCTGAAAAGAATCAAATTCCACTGGTTAGAATGCTCAAATGCCAATGATTTGCCATGAGTCTTCCCACTGGTGTTTCAGTTTCTACTTAGGTCATCTTACACAGACCTTTAGCTGTACACCAAGTTACCTCCCCAAGGCTCTGGGAGTCCTCCCTACTTCCCTCTTTCTCTAGAGAAATGAGGATGTGCAAGGAGAAGGAAAAAGTGCTTGGGGGAAAAGACTGGAACAGTACAAAAGCCTTCCTTTTTTCTGTGCCTGGAAGAAAACATGAAGAGTACAAAAAAAAAAAAAAAAAAGAAAAAAAAAAGAAAAAAAAAGAGCAATGTAATTCCCTTCAGATTCATCTTCTAGTTCCAGTTACTATCCTACCTTTAAGCATCTCCTTTTGAGCAAATGCAATTTCCACTCTGATAATCCGAGATGCCTGCAGCCTGACCAAAAGACCTGAATTTGCACAAAATACTGGCACACTTCCTCGAAAAAGAAAAAGGGGCCTATTGCTAGAGAATATTTATAGAGAAGAAAATATCATATAACCTTCAAATGTATTAAGTAAGATGTCATTTTATTATTGCCTTTAAGGAGCAGGTGTCACTTGGTATTATTTGAAATGGCAGTCTTATCACCCACTGTAAGTCAGAGCTTCTCAAGTCCAACTCAGGCATTAGAAATTAGAGTAGCTAACTGTCTGTGTCCACTCTGATTACCTTGATTATCCCTTAGAGTAAAGTTGGGGTTGTTGGCTGCCTCTGGAGCCAGGCTGTAGTAGAAGTGCTGACCCTCCTGTGGGTCATCCTTGTCGATGGCACTCACTGTCTGAATCAGCTACAAAACACAAGAGAAAAGTAGAAACGGGTGAGAAGCAAAATATTTATAATATAAACAAACAATCAAACCGATTACATGTATTTTATATCTATAAATATAAGCAATTGGAGCATTAAAATAAAATTGCCTTCCAGAGATACAATCTTCTCTCAAGAAGAGACTCAAAAGCTTGCAGGGGTCATCTATTTTGCTGTGGTCATGCACATCACTTTTAAACAAAGGAGGAGATATTCAGTTTACCTCAATTAACAGATGCTTTCCTGTCATGCATCCCTATCTTCTCTTGCACATTTCTTTTTTGTCTTTTGGGGCCCAGGTTTTTCAGAAGATTCATTGTGCATTAGAGAGCTTGTAAGAAAGCTCATACTTACTTTCAGCTTCATTATACAGGTAGAAAAGGATTTCAAGTTGATTATTTTGCCACTCTTTTAGTTTTAAATCAATAAAATTCTTCCCAAGATGTCAGTGTAAATGAGAGAAAAGCCAACCATGCAGAATGCATATGCAATAAATAACACCAAACTAAGAAACTAAGACAATGCTAAATCCAGAAAGAGATTTGTTACTTCACTTATAGAGGCTTTGTAAAGTAGGTTTAACAGCTTGAAGCACAATGAGCACTGTCTGAATAAACATTCAGGCATCTTTTTGGACAACGAATAAATCTTCACCTGGATTCTTTTTAACTTGAAAGCTATTTTGGGATTCAAAGGCAAATGCCAGACCCATAAAGGCTCTTTCACCACCTTAAAACTGATTTCAGAACTTTTTAAAATGTGGCAATAGAATTTAGTGTTGTCTGCTGAAAGAAGTAGTCCAGATTAGTATTCATAATAATATTGAACTTAAACAGCTTATTACTTAGGACACTCACCCTTTAAAACCAGGAAAAAAAGGTCTAGGCAATGATTGCTATTGCCTATATTACTAAGAAGCTCTGTAAACTGGTGAGATGAAAATATCCTATGTATGATAGTTGTAAGGACAGTTACCCCAGCAGTGAGTAGCTATTTCATTCTGTTTCACACAGCTGGGATAAGATTCAGCAAACACACAGTGATACTACTTGCATCATTTTTCCTTCGCAGATCATGAGAGGTGTGTCTATGTGTTTAAATGCTATTTATTCTAGTCAGCTTTGCATGAGGAGGCACCAGTCTCCACCGTGGACCCTGATGGTGGAGCAAGAAGAGGCTCCCCACAATCAATCAGCAGCAGAGCTTGCAGCAGGTCCAGCCAGGAAAACTCACACCTGTCTCTGGCACTGGTGACCTTGTTCAAGGGCTTTGATGGGGTTTTGGAAGGGAGAGGAGCAGAGTCTTCACCGCTTGCTTGAAGCTGCTGCTTTAGAGTGTGTGTAATGGGAAGTCTTGTGCTGCTTTTGACTCTCGGTCATCTCCAGTTCACAACAGAACATATTCTGCTTGGCACCCCTTTGAACCTGATGTAGTAAGTTCTGTCCAGCTCCTGTGTGTCCAGGTGTGCTTAAGGCTCTTAAAACATTTAGTAGTAAGCCTTGTCTGTCACACGTGGCCTGAGCTGGTTCTGTGGCACTTCTCATAACACTTCTCCTCTATTTGATGCTGCTACAGGACATACTGGCTGTTTGCCTGCTGGCACATGCCTAAGGGAAGGCTTTATTTCAGCTATGAAATATATTGTCCAGTGAGCCTAGAATCTACTTTGGGAGAATAAAAGAAACGTGGGAGAAACAAAAGAGGTACTATATGTGATGCTCCTTCCAGTGGGATATGCTTGCCTTTGGAATGAAGCACAGACAGCTGCTGATAAGAGTTCAGATGAAACATGTGAGTAGCTGAGCCCTCTTTCCAACACTCACCCTTCCTGGCATGCTGCCTCCATGTAGGACAGCATACCCTTCCCAACCCTTGGTGGTACAAGCCTTTCTCACCTGGCCTGCTTTGGCATTTTCACAAACAAAAGCTTCATAAAATCTTGCAAACTCCGGCGCATTATCGTTCACATCCAGGACTTTCACTGTCACAGACACGCTGCCCACCTGTGAGGGGTTATCTGGAAGAAGAAGGTTTAATGTAAGGAAAGGCAATATGTGGGAAGGGGAAGAAGCTGCTCCTCAGTAGGCTCAAGAGGTAAATCAGGTTTTCCACTACTAGCTGGTGTTAAATCACATTTTCCCATCAGGAACTATGGTGACCTGGGTATTGTGTGACTCAGAGTGAAGCTGCAAATGCTGCTCTCTCTCTAGCCTGGCTTCCCATCTAATCACATCTTTTACAAACAAAACAATTCTGTAAAAGACTTCAACCTGCTTCACTCCAATGAACTATTTCTACAGCAAAAGTTTTAGAAAATGCCCCCTATTTTTTTATTGCCTTTCATCTGGGCAATACTGTTTGAGCCTCCCTACTGGTGGCAGGAATTAGGAAGGTTCTGTTTTAAGGATAGACTTGGTATTCAGAACTTGTTAAAAATGGCAGTTTTTATCTCTAGTTCAGAAATGCATTTGCTCAAAATTTATGTTCCCTGAACTAAAAAATAGTGTCAAGTCTTTGACACTTATTACAGAGGGGTTTAAAATGTAATAATACATGAAATTGTACAGAAAAGCTTTCAGTGAAGCTTAAAATTACAATGAAAATTTTACATTCTGCATGACATCATTTGTGATGTTTCTGTCCCACTGGTGCATTAGCTTTCTTTGTCAGTAAATCTGTACATCTTTTCACATATCTTCACAAATTCCAAATTAAGTGGCTACAGAATAATTTGTTTTTCTTACTGTGCTTGTCTGCCCCAAATAATCCTTTGCCCCTCCCTTATTTAATGATAAAATGAAACTGTAATCAGAAAGAAAAAAATGTTAAAGGGATCAGAAGAGGTGAAAAAAATCAAGAAAATTCTTTAATACTAGTATTCTCATCTTTGTTTTAGCTGTAGCATTTTGTACATTTATCTCCAAATATATCTCCCTTTATAGCATGAAATCATATATTCATATAAACAATAGAGAGTTTACATAAACTCTGGAATTTTCTAAATGTTCAGTGTACTGTAGTCCACAGCATGTGTTGCATTGTGTCATTGAGATAATACTCAGACTATATTCTTTCTTCCTAATTTGTAATGTAATCCTTCAGCTTCCCACATATGCATACATACATCTTGCTGACACACCTGTTGTTGAGGCAGATGAATACCTGCATTCACACTCTTAGAAATAATTGATCTAACCTTTAGCACTAGGGGCCTTATTCAGGAGTGCAGAGCTATGAAATTTTTGAAATTATTCACTAAATTAAAATATTGTGCTGCACATGTACAGAGAAAAACTGACAGAGGATTGATGGAAAGAGAACCAAAGGAAGACATGCTTTCCTATTGATCTCACCCTCAAGTGCTGCCACAGCAGCAGCTTTTACAGACTCATGGAATTGCAATGACCACTGGTGGCTGAAAATAAAACTAGTGTCAAAATAGATGGGGGTGAAATCCCATTGTCTCAACCACTTTCACTAATTAAAAGGGCACAGAAAGGCATTGTGCTGGAACAGCCGGCAAATACGTGTCAGAGTCACTCCAACTCTTGTAAAATATTCCCCCTGCTTTCAAGCTGGCCGATTGCAATTTGGGTGAGTTTGTTGAAGCTTTGTTCCTCTCAAAGTGCTCTATATCTCTGGCACAGCCTAGATGTGCAGGAAGCTTTCTGAGGCACAAGGAATGACTCAGCTATCAGCACCAAGCTACAGAAAAGCTGCTGCCTCTCATGGATGAACTGAGATCCTGAGCAAAAGCTATGTGAACCAAAGGAATTTCAGGTGAAGACTACGCGAACCTTTTATTTGCTTATATATCTGAAACTCCTTTGCGAAGCTCACATCTGTGAGCATTTCAAACTCGGCTAAATTTTTCATACTGACAAAACAAAATGAGCGAGCATCTCCTTCTTCTCACAACCTTGAAAAATACCCGGCACAGATGAGTCCTGAGCTGAGTTTTAGCTCATTGTAAAACCCAAAAGCATAATGAGTTCAGCATACTCGAAGATCCCAAAGCACTCTAGCCCAAATTATTTATGTAGCAAGCAGATGGCGATGTCATTTACTTGCTGCTGAACCAGAGCAGATTTCAACTAGTGACCTAGCAGTGCAGGATCACTGCTGCCTACCCATCCCTGCACCACTCAATCCTCCCAGGCAGGACTGGGAGCTCTAGCAGCTGTGCAGCCTTTGCAGTATTTTCTTTAGCTACCTTGGCTTTCTGAAGTGAGAGGACCTTGCCAGAAACACATCAGGAAGAGTTTGAAATAAATCCCTGGAATGCTAATGAATTGAAAAAGAAGGACTCTGCATTTAATTGCCATCCTCTATTCCTCCCACCACCCTGTGAAAATGAGCACCAAAAAATAAATAAAATGCAGTATTTGCTAGTTGATGTCAGAGAAGCAATTCACTTAATGTGGCTTCCCACTCGGTGCATAACAATATGTGAACTTTGAATTCAGGTCTCTCAGCCTGCTTTGTCTATTGTGTCTCTTTATTCTATGTACAGTCTGCATTCTCCTTACTCAGCTCCATGGCCAACACAGTGATGTTGTGCCAAGAAATGTCCTCCCGGTCAAGAGGTCTTGCAGTCATCAGTGCTCCTGATGTTATGTCGACATAAAAGAACCGTCCCGGATCACTGCTCCTGTCAATCGAGTATCTGCAAGAGCACACACGAAAAATATTACGCAACCCTTGTGAAAACTGTGTGTTATGGGCACCAAAGTATCCCAGCAATGGCAACAGTGTCATACAAAGCGGATCCACATTCTTCCACAACCTAATTATGTGCTCCTTTGACTTGCACAGGTCCAGAGTGAGATGCTGGAAAAAGTTCATGAGGCTGATGGCATTTAACAGCACTTGAATGGAGCTAGAAGACAGAAAGATTTAGAAGAAGAAGCCTCAAAGTGAGGCACAGATCAGTGCAGGAACATCTGCTTTACAGAGAAAATCTGCCAGTGAGGAGTATAATTTCTTTTTCTAAGAGAAATAATTATGCCCTGTCCCTAGGCAAATTCAGACAGGATGAAAATGGCTTCAGATTAGTTCATTCTCTGAGCACCTAGGTTGATGAAGAGGAACCATTCCCTTCCTTGTAATTCTCTCCTCCTTAAGGGGAATAAACTCCACCTGCATCCTGAAGCATGCTACTGATGGGGCTGTGTCAGCACAAGGGGGATGATGCATGGCTTTCTCCAGTCAGCAAAACAGCTCCCTCTGTGAGACTGATTCATCCTAAATACCGAACCTTCCTGACCGATGTCGTGTCAGTTCAATGCTGGGAACCAGCTTCCTGCCCCTGTGGATGGGGGATTGTTGTGGTGCCTGCAGGCCAGGAAACCTGGCCAGGGAGGCAGCTGATGGGCAGAGTCACTGCAGTACTCAGTCAGAGAGATGATTTCTCATGGTGGGCTCAGTATCCTTCACGGGCATCGCCTTGCTCTTAAAGGCACTTTGTGCAAGCTGCCTTCCCAGCTGACTGTTAGCATGGTAAGGGATACTTTGACCAAAGCCACACACAGGCCTAGGTAAATGTCACAGCGTAGAACAGAGACCAGACTTTCTGTCCTTTTTGTTGGTGTTTTCGTCAGAGTGGATGGGAATTGAAAGCGTTAGTCACAACAGACACTGAACAGGGCTCATTCTTCTGAATTTTCTCCTTTCAGCATGAATGCATTCACTGGAACAAGCATGACAGCCTTTTCTTTATATAGGGACTTATTAAACCAGGATATAAAACACTATTGAGATATGTTGTTGGGAATTTCTTTTACACGCTTTTTCAGAACAATCAAAGAGGAAGGTATGGCAGGTTTGTGTCCCTTTCCTTCCCAGTCCTTCTTACCTCTTCATCAATAAAAAGGTTTCTCAGGCATTTGATTTATATAGACAATAAGTATGAGTGTTCCTATATTTTGGTGTAATAATTATTCTTGTATGGGGGCTATAAAATAATTTCTCTCTGACATTTTAAGGCCAATGAGTATCTGGAATTGACAATAGTCGTGTGATTAGTGGTTCAGAATTAAGCGCCGGTGTCAAGAGGCACAAGTGGATTTTTTTCTAGATTCTCCAGCTAAGTTCTCTTTTTAAGTGTATCTGCTCCTACACACTTGTTCCATTGTACTATTTAGATAATCTTCCTGAATCATTTAACAACAATCATGGCATATTTCCAGCCATCAGAATTTCACAGTGTGGGAGCCAGCTACTGGATGCTGGGAAAGTGAGGATTTGAGCCAGATCACTGTTTAAGTTTCAGAAGTGTTTCACAGTTCAGTTGTGCAACATGGTAAGTATTTGGGATTATTGTCTTTCTTAGCTTGCCTTACCCTGTGTGAATTGAATTCAGCTTAAAACATTGCCAGTCTGATACTGCACGGAGCTGGAATGAATGGAGGAGACCACAAGAGGCAACAACAAATTCTTACTATCTGCATTTTAGATAGCAAATGGTATTTATTCTTAATTTTTAAATCTGTTTCTTTACCTCAGCATGGGGAAAAAGAAGGGAAGGAATGAGGGAAGAAAGGGCGGTGGAAAAGGAGGAAGGTGGGGAGAAAAGAGGAAGGAAGTTGTCAAAGAACAGAGTTACAAAAGAGTCTGTGAATATTTACAACTTTTTTTTTTTAAATGTATCTTTGTTGAAGGATTCTGTGGTTTATAGAGTGTTGTTCATCAAGGGCAGTCACTGCAAAGCTCTGAAAAAAACTAAGAAAAAACTCATTAAAAATAACAATGATCAATTCTACCCTTTGATAGTCCTCAGAATTATTCTTATATTATTTTAAGCAGATTAGCAGAGAATTGTTTGCATTGCAGGGTTTGGATAATACCAGACAGTAATCAGCAAAATAGGATGCAAGTGGAAAAAAGTTTAGGGTAATGAAATTGTGATGCAGACAGTATAATAGTTTTACTGAGGAATTTGAGGCAATGTCATGAGAAGTATGATAACCTTATAATGTAGGCAGAAAAGATAGGTATATTAAAGTAGCAGAGATGAAAAAAAATAATTAGACCAGCATCACAGAGTGCAATACCATTAAGAAGAACAGGCTTTGTGTCTGCTCAAATCTTCTAGCTGAAGCCCACAGAATGCTCATTTAGATTTTACTTTCTTCAAAAAATCCTAATACTCAATGTTTCAACTCCCTCCTGTATTTCCCAGGACTGTTCCTGAACACAGGCATCTCAGAAGCAGGGCCAATGCATGGGTAGTCCGACAGCAGCTCAACACCTAAAACTCTCAGATGAGAGGAGCAGCCAACCTGCTGGGATAATCAAAGTGCCTGCACTAGTTGCTACTGCAGGTAGTGAACATTTCTGTGTGGGCTGGCCTTGGAGAAGTGCAGCCTCCTCTGATAAATGGGGCTGGCACTGGCTGTCAGCCACTATGGAAAAGAGTGCTATGATCACTCTTTTCAAATCTGCTCCTTTGGCTTCTTGCTGAGTTGCAGCTATGAAGCTCCCATGGCTGTAAATGCACCTTTACCTTTCTTACCTCCTTATGGGAATACGCTTTGTATCTTTGACCAGACACTAGATAATTTAACAGTTCTTGGATATTTATTAGCATGCATTTGATCTACTACAAAAGAAGCTGTGTGTTTGAGCTTGTTGACAAGGGCGAGCTTTGTAAGAGAAAGGGGAAAAAGGACAAGCAAGTGATACCCTTGCCATCAGGATGGCAGTGGGTTCTCAGCAATGCTGTCAGGTTTTGTGCCAGCACAGGCAAGATTCTGGGGCTGTTTTTAATGCCTGACTGGCTCATTGCAAGGCTTGATGCTGATGTCCTCCACACCACAGAACAGAGGGAGCTCCTGCATTGCTTTGGCAGAGCCCTCAGCGAGTGAGGTCTGGTTTGCCAAACCCACTGATGACCACTACTGGCTGGAAAGAGAGAGTCCCTCTCACTCACCACTGCCCCACCAACCAGATGTATTAAGGAGTGCTTGTGGGGCAGCACACAAATAGAGGACAGACCTGATGGAGTTGTTGGTCACGTCTGGGTCCTTGGCAGAAATGATCTGTATGGTGGTTCCAATCTCCACATCCTCGGGCACTTCCACAAAGTAGATGCTGGGCTCAAACACAGGAGGCTCATCCACGTCCTCCACACTGATGTGGACAGTGGTGGTGTCACGGAAGGGACCCAGGTTCAGGAACCGCATTTCCAGGTGAGGGTTAGCACCCTCTACCTTCAAGGTGTAGCTTTTCTTGCTCTCAAAACTTAAAGGCTGAGTAGAAAAAAATAAATCTACCATCAGGCACACTGAGTCATATATATCATTATTACTTTTAATTTCAAATGCAACAAAGATAAATATTTGCAGATGCAGAAAAAGCTTTGAAAGTATTAGAAATGGCACTGTATATTTTTTCTTTCTTTAATTTGATAGTTGAGCTGAAAAGGCCAGGAGAACTACTTGCAGATCACTTCAAAATACATATTCTTTCATTCTTCTTGCTAAAATGAAAATATAAACAAGCCAACCTGCCACTGCATCATGATTCACACAACCTGTTTCATGCCACTGAGGAAAATACATGAAGAAACAGAGAATAATGAGAGTACCTGAAAATAAGGTAAGACGGTTCCTCAAAAATGGGCCCAGTGGCAGGAACAAGGATGCTCACACAGGAGGTAGAGGTCCCAGTTAGCATCCTCTTTTTTCCCCTGAGGACACCAGAGTCTTGTCTCCAAGACCCTGTCTGTCAAGCTGATAAAGGGCTTCAGTGGGAGCAGGGAACATGGTCAGCCTCTCTAGCAAGTTCTTGTTGCAGTTTTTATCCATAATCCATTCTTCCTAGAAGTGAGGTTTTTTCACCTTCTCCTTTCAGTAAGTGTCCTAAATGTGGGTTCACCATCCAGGTGTCATGAGTGCTAAGATTTGAATCTGCTCCCTGCCTAGAGAACAGTTTAATTTTAAAGCAGTTTAATTATAAAGTATCCCTGATATCTTCCTCTAGGAACTCTTTCACTTAATATGAAATGTGAAATATTAAATACTCAAGTATTATTTGAAGCAGGGAGTGAGAATGGTCTCCTTTTCCATTTTCTCTTTTCCCTCTTCCCTCTTCCCATTTCTTTCCTTCCTGAGTCAATGGATAAAGGGGGCCAGCGTACTCTGTTAGTAGTTACCTGAATTTGATTTCCTATCTAGATAAAATTACTTATTTGGTAGAAATGGATATAGAACTAACTAATGCTGACACTGAATCTCTAATAAATACATTTTTCATCTTCCTTCCATCTTCGTTTCGCAGATTCCTGAAGAAAATAAGGTGTCTCCAAAACCTTCTTAGATCTGAATGAAAATGTCCATATTTTATGTGCTACTTACTAGTCTTGGTAAGAGATAACAGTAAGGATTTGACAAACCAGAATAACAGGATGGAAGTCCAAAATATAAAAACATGCCACCAGATGAAGTTCAGCTTACAGAGGATACAGTCACACTTCTCAAGTTGCAGTCAGAAGTTGCAAGCAATTGTACTGTGGTTAAATGGTCACAACCCTTTACTTGAATAATCTGGGCAGGTCTGATACTGAAAACCAGCACAGTGAATTCCCTTAGCTTGCACAGATTCTGAGCAAGAGAAACCTTGTACCAGGAAAGAAATGGCCAATGTCAGGGTCACCCAGTGGGGCATACCCCTCTTTGCTATATGAATAGTTTTCAAAAAGAGTGGCTTTATTTGCATAAGGATTTGAGCCTCATGTGTGTAGAATTACCACACACAGAAGCAGTTCATTTAGACTGCAGTAAATGTCTGCTGTTCCCATCCAACCCCTTTGCTTCTTCTATTCAGCTCTTTCTATTTGAAGACCATTTGATTGAAGACCAATCACCAGACCGACACATGGAGATGGGCAGGAAAATAAAAGAGAAGGAGGATACCAAAGCAACTGGAAGTCAAAGGTGCAAAAATCATTACTATGGCAGTAAAATTGTCCTTTGCCAGTCACAACCCATTTCTTTCCTGCCCTGCTCAACGGGGCAGCTGGCCAGTTCTGGAGCCATGAGGTGTGCATTAGTTTAAGCAGCATCAGCAAAAGATTTCCATGTTCAGGCATGGGCCTCAAAACACCTCCTGGATTCAACCAAGTCTTCAGTACTTGTCTTTTGCCTCAACAGCTTCCTTTTTCAGAAGTGGAAATGTTGTAGTGACATACCAAAGCTCATGCTTTCACAGTAAATTGCCAGTACAGATGTCCTGCATAGGAATGCCTGACTAAAGACTGGCATTCTTGAAATTATAAAACTGAAAATCACTGAGCATTTAGTACATGAGAGTGAGGAATGAAGACTGGAATGGGAACAGGTTTCTGTACTGGGGACATGATGGTCCAGTATTACTGGAGATGTTGTGAAACTTGCTCCTGCTGCCTTTAGCTCCTGGTACACCAGCGACTACTGCAGGCACAGCACTTGTCAGCTCGGGTTTAGTGAGGTCTATAAATGCAATGTCCCTGGCTGCAGAGTCATTATTGCCTACCAGTTGCATATTTATGAGCTGTAAAAATACTAGTAAGATATTCACAGGACCAAGCTACATTTATTGTCCATCTGGCAAGGAATATGCAACGTAAAGGTGCCTAAACATATACTAAGAAAGAGGCCAGTATATTGAATTGTTTCCCACGTGAAGAAAACTGCACGAGAAACACTGTGTGTACACCAAAAAGCTAAGTTATAAAAAAAGCAGTTAAATCACAGGCAGACTTAACAGCTATAAAACCCAATTACATTATTAAAACACATAATCACCTAGATCAAGTTAGAAAAATGAGAAAAATCAGATAAGTGTGCTAGACATTTTTGATGCTCCTGTTTGCCTTCATTGTCAAAGATGACTTTCCTATAATCACCTAGATCAAGTTAGAAAAATGAGAAAAATCAGATAAGTGTGCTAGGCCGTCACATTTTTGATGCTCCTTTTTGCCTTCATTGTCAAAGATGACTTTCATCCTGTTTCTCTCCTGTGCTAATGCCTCAGCACCACTGTCCCCCTCATCAAATTTTTCTCCCATGGGTGCATTCAAACCTCTTCTCAATGCTGGTCCAATGGGGAGGGCAGGCAAGTTACCTTCTCCTGTGAACCTAACATGCTGCAAAACACAGCCAAGGGGAAAGGCAGCCTGTGGAATGCTCTCCTTGTCCTCCTTCTGCCAGTGCAGACACAGGCACTGAGAGGTGGCACCATACAGGGGGGAATTCAGTAAAGCCCACTGTGAGAAAGTGATTGATCAGGCAATGTCAGGGGAGGAAGGCAGGGCAGGACAGGACAGGGCTCTCCTGTCTGCTGTGCAGGCTGGGTAACCCAGTGCAAAATGGCACCATACAGGGGGGAATTCAGTAAAGCCCACTGTGAGAAAGTGATGGATCAGGCAACGTCAGGGGAGGAGGACAGGAGAGGACAGGGCTCTCCTGTCTGCTGTGCAGGCTGGGTAACCCAGCACCCTGCCTTCCGTGGGCAGTGCAAAAGGGAAGCAGGGAGAAGAGGAGGGTAGGGTGAGCATCACTCTCACAGGCAGGCAGCCTGGAAGAAACTGTACATTTTCAGGAGGTGCTCAACATTTTGTGGGATTAGTAGGCTGTGATAAGTAGCCACAACACCACAAGCAAGTCTTGTCAGTAACTGTAAGTTGAGGCTTTCTGATGCCCCTGTTAGAAGTGCTAATTATTTTGCTTGGGAAATCTGTCAAGAATTACAGGGAAAGTTTTGCTTACTTTTAAAAAAGATTTCATTCTTGGTTTAGAAATTCTCTCTCCCCTCTCCTCCCATTTTGATATCCTTTTATATTGACACCAGTTGAATTTATTTTTGTTTGTTTCATGAGGGGATTCAAAGGACAGCTTTCCTGGTGTTTGGCTATTGATAATCACAGCATTACATAAAGCTAGAGACATACATAAAATATTACAAATGTTTGTGTACAGTAGGTGGATTGAGCAATATGTACCTGATGCCAGTACATATCTGGTATGATTGATACCATACATTTTATAACTTCTTCAGACATACGTGAACATGTAGCAAAACTGTATTCATAATAACAAAGGTCAAGCTTATTGACACATTTACTCCAAAGAAACTGTTTTATTTCATTGATAAATGAGTGGAAAATCACATTAGAGTTTGCATTCAACATCTATTTCATTCCAGAAGGTATGCTTAACTTTGTGGACTAATATGCACAAAAAAAGAGCCAGGGAAAGGTGACCATAAATACATGCTTAAATGCTTTGCTGTAGGGCATAGAGGCTTGCAAGGTCAAAGCTCTCCCCTGTATTGTTCCATTTTAGTGCACAATTTAATCCCAGGCCATTTAAATGGAAACTATACTTCCTTATTAGTACACTAGATATGCTTAGGCAGAAATATGGTTACAATTTCATAACCTAGAAACAGAGTTGAACTTCTAACATTTATGTAATATTGTAGAATAAATATCCCATAGCAGGGAGCCTAAGCAAAATACTTGATGCCTTCCTGCATAGCCTGTGGTACAGAGTACCAGCAGTTTCACAGCTGCCATTTTAGAGACAACTTCCTCTAGACTAATTAGCATTTATGGATCTTCAAGCAGCAATTAAAAAAAAAATAAACACTGCCTGGGTTTTATTGGTTTATAAATAATTCCAAGGCATGCTTTATTATTGTTTGTGGAACACCAGAGTGAAAAATATGTACAGTTCAAATGCAAATATTGATCTAATTTCTTGCATTGTAGGATAATTAAGCTACAGAGAATATTTAAATAGATAAATAAGGACTAAGAGCATTCCTTTGGTGGGAAAAGACATGTTTATGCTAATGCTCTTCCCACTTTATAAAAGTTGTGCCTAGGAATGCAGTCTGCTTTCATATTTTAGCAATAAATGTTAAAGAAATTGTGTTTTACAGCCAGAAAGGGGCTACTGTCATGTAATGGGAACCAAGTTATTGCAGGCGTAAGGGAATATTCCACACATAAAATATAACCAGGACAGTTAGTTATATAAATTACTATAAAAAGGAAACTTTTTTACCTTTCTTACAGTGATGATGCCAACTTGGTAATTAGGATCAGTGTTAATATCAAAGACATCCAGTCCATCTCCATCCACAAGGCTGTACTTCATCTCTGCATTAATGCCTTCGTCCAGGTCTTTAGCAACCACACGGCCCACGGTGGAGCTGATGGGAGCAGACTCCAGCACACTCATCTGATAATGCTCTGGCACAAGCAGCACAGAGGGAGAGAGGGGAAAGACAGGCTGTGAAGAAGAACCAAAAAAACTGCCAAGCAATGCAGTGGATCAGGGAAGCCACGACACTGCATGGCCTGCAGAGAGACTTTAGCACCTGTGCCAAAGCTGTGACAGCCGTGTGACTTCCTTTAAAAAGTCACAGCCCAGCTAAATTTCCTGGGGAAGTTTTATTTAGGTGTTTGTTGTAGCAACAGGTTTGTTGAATGGGTTTTTTAAAAAACAGCAATACATCTGAAGATAGGAACTTCAACTAGAAAAATAGGGCAATTAGCACCAGTGCTGTTGCAGCCATGATGTAAAGCAAGATATGGAACAGAATAGGACAGGCATATTTTTATTAGATCAGTTTGTACAGCAGGAATAAACAAATTTTGAGCACCACAAATCCTTTCCCAAGTCCCTACAAACTTCTTTTCAGCCCTGAAGAAAGCTCAGGAACTTGCCTTTTTCTTTCAAATTTACAAGTTATTCTATTAAAATGTATTGCCTGTCCCTAAAAACACTGTCTTGAGCTCATTTGTTGCATTGCTAATTTGCTTAGCAGCAAGAGTGGGGAAAGAACAACCTACTATTTTAAAAGCGTGTTTTGAAAACATAAATGTTGTACCTAAAATACTTCTCTGGCATCATGCTTTACTTTCAAACCTTCCTTGCTGCACCCCCTCTGTTGACTGCACCTACTATTAAGCTTTAGAAGGCAGAATAACATCAAGGATGGGGTTTGATGAATTGTAATTTTTCTTAATCAAGAGTTTGATATCAGTTAAAATTTATGCCACTTTCAAAACACAGCTGGCAATGGCATGCTCAAGAAGTTGCTCTAACAGAAGAAGAAAAGTGGAAGTTGAGAGTTCTTGCTGATCTTAGTGGAATACTTTGATTTACCAGTGCAACATGCAGTAACAGATGGAGAAGAAGAATACCATCAAAAAGAACTGCGGGAGTTTGCATTACTCAGCTAAATGAGAAAAACGTCAAAAACAAAATGGCCTGAGATTGATTTACAACACTAAAATAATCAGTTTTCTTTAAAAATCCCAAATTACATCCCTTGAAACATTTAGTCCAATCAAAAGTGAAAAGCTTGTGTCAAATTTTTAACGGCAATACAGAATTATGTAAATAAATGTGATAAAAAATCTTATTAGCAGAAAGCAAAATATTGCAAATCTTGTCACTTTTGTAAATACAAAGTTGTGTTTCTGATAAGAGTGGAGCTGCCTATTTTTGCATCCATGAAGTATGGCTGTTACATATCTTAGGGTTTAACTGTATATTGCCAAGGTTTAGATGAACCTTTCCTGGAGAACAGCCTGTATGACAACCCACTCCACACTGGCAGCACTGCTTCCAGACGCTCCCCTGCTGTGGCCTGGCTGGAGTGTTGAATGAATTATCTTTCAACTTCCAGCACCACCACATGTCCCTGATTTGAGAGACATCCTCTGGAGATAGGATGAAAAGACAATCAGAGCAGCAATTAGTAGCCAAAGGCAATGGCCATGAGCAGTCTAAACACAAAGGTTCTCCTTCCTGCCTTTTTCTGTAAATTAATTTCCCATCCTTTAAAAAAAAAAAGGTGTTGTTTTTGATTATTTTGGAGGTCAGAAACTTTTTCTGAAAGGCAAGGTGTCGAATAATTCCTTTTGACATTTTTCTGAAGGAGAGTTCCATATCAAATCTGAAATTCTGCCTATCTCTAGTTGTCACTATCCTGAGCTTGAAAATGTCTGTCATGAGAGCAAACAGCAGACATAAATAAACCTCAGCCACCCCTTTTTGCCTGTGGCACCATGGGTACTCACTCTGTGGAAATCTGGGTGGATTGTCATTGACATCAGAGAGAGTGATGTTGACTGTGGTTGTTCCAGCTAATCCTCCCAGCTGTCCACCCATATCCTTGGCCTGGATAATCACTTCGTAATATTCTTTTGCTTCTCGGTCCATGTTCATTAGAGCTGTTCTAATTAAGCCTGAGATTGAGGGTGGAAAGGTGTTTGGGAAACAAAAGAAAATGGCTGTTAGAGAATACACAAAGGGAGTAGAGGGCTCTTGCTCCTGCATCCTATTCCATGTGTTAACAATGAGACCAGGCTCTGAACTGACTCCCACCTTTCCTGGCAGAGTAAAACTCACCCAAGTGGAATCTAGGTTAACAGAAGGTGTGAATTTTAAAGAAGCCAGTTAAAATGCATCAGCTCTGGGACAGGCTGCACGTTCAAAATTAAAATGTTGCCTTCCAAGGAAAAGCTTTTTGGGGGAACAGTGTGCTACGTCGAATTAAAGGCCCTGCTCAGGATGACAATCTCTGCACAAAAGCTGGAAGTGATGCGCTTTGCTAAAAGATGCATCAAGACAAGTTTTCCAGAGCACGCAATCCTAGAGACCGCCTGGCACAAGCCCGGGAGCTTTGCTCGTGTCCTTCGGGACCCAGGCGGGGCTGGGAGCGCAGAGTGCGGGGAGACACCGCTGTGCCCCTCCGGAGGGGCCACCCTGCTCCCCCTGACCAGGGCGTCCCTTCCCTTCGGGGTGCCACTACTGCGGCAGGACGTGAGGTGGCAGCAGCACTTCTCTTACGGAGGCTGCGAGCGCCGGCCCGGGCGGCGGGGCTGCCGCTGCGCCCCGCTCAGCCCCGCGTACCCCGGCTGTCCGTCCTGCCGCCCTCCCAGCCCACCCAGCCTCCAGCACCTCCAGGTGCTCCCTCCAGCAGCCGGCAGTGCAGCCCGGGCATGCGCTGCCGTGGGATAATCCCTTGCTAGCGGCACGTTTGGGATGCCCTTGGCGGTGGGGCGAGTGTGTCAGCCCCAGGCACCACCCCAGCAGCGCGGCTCAACACGCAGCACTTGCACATCAGGACACTATCAACTTGACTGATCTGCATTTAGCCTTTATTTTTAGCAGAAAGACAACGTATGGGTTTAATAAAAAAGCAGTAAAATGATATTGTGTTGGCAATTATCGCTGTGTGTGAAGGGAAGAAATAGTGACCAGTATGGAACAGCTTGCAATGTGCTACTTTAATCTTTCCGTGTGGAGCCCTTCAGAGTCCCATCCTGCAAAGCTGAGTGCCTCCTGTGAAGTGCTGTAGTTCCTCAGCTCCCATGGATATATAAATAAGATATGAAAATACTTAGCATTTTGGGAAGTATTTTCTCCATATATGAACACTTTGTAGGGAATTTCCACTCTTGGCTTGACTTAAAAAAAGACATCAGTGCCTAAACTCCAGGCTCTGCCATGCCTATCTTTGGGGCCTCTAGTCCCTAGAGGAGGGCTGGTCCAGGACACCAAGACTCAGAACCAGATGCAGAGCAGAGATGCAGCAATGCAGAGCAGGGAGCATCTGATGCTGCTGCACACAGTCAGTCAGCAAAGAATGCTAAGGCTGGTGGTGAACATAAAACCCATCCTTAGGGCTATAAGAAAGGCTATGGTAAAGGTTGAGATCCTCAGGTCTTCCAAAGAAATATACTGGAACCATTTCTTTCACTGAAGGGAGTGAGGTTTGTGCTCTTAAGAAAACAGTAAAGAGCAGAGGTGATGTCCTTTCTTTTCTGTAACAGCCAGATGGTTTCTTAGGAAGTAGGAGAGTTCTTTTATCTTCTAGGGGAATATGATTGTGGCTGTAAAAAGTATTCTGGAAAAAAGGAGGAGGAGGCTCTCAACTTTCCTTTGAAGTTGTGCTTTCACATAGACACTTGTTCAGCACCTGTGAGGACAGTGACAGAATAGAAATAGGAGCACACCTCTGGAACCAAGAGGCTATGTTGGAGGTAAATGGTAAGGACTCCAAATACTACTAGAGGAGGACTGTACTGAAATGAGTTGTCCACTATTGGATGTTTTAATCACTATCTATCGATAGAAAGGAGCTGTTGGTCACTTATGCTCTAGCTCTTATTTTAGAAAAACAGACATGCAATTGCATTTTGTGAGCTACCAAATCCTACAGGTGATTTTGCACAGGGGAAGCTGACTACAGCCCTGTGCTTGTAGGGCAAGCACATTTCCATAGGGAAATGCTTTCTGGCTCACAACAGTGCTTACCCTAAATGGGAGTCCAGTTGCTCACTGAGGCAGCTAAAGGCTGAGGCATCTCTGAGTCTGTCTAGGGATGCTTGTCTAAGTGACTGGGAAGTTAATCAGGAGAAAAAGACCTTTTCTGGGTTAAATACTGATAAAGTACATGCTTTTGGACTTAAGGGCCTATCTTCTGTATAAGCTGCAGAATAATTCTAGTGGTTAAATCTGCTCTGAATCTGACCCTGAATATTGATCCTTTGCTTTCTTGGAAATAATTTGGTACTCAGCAAATCTATGATTATGCCCTTATTTGTCTGTGGTTGACACCTGATTATAAAGGAGCATTAGTAGTTTATTTATATTGTAAATATAAACAAAACTGAGAAAATAGCATGACACATACAAGTTTGTCTTTGGCTAGAGCACCTACCCTGTAAACTGCTAACTTCAGAAGTTTATTCAGTGTTTTTCCTATGTTGTCCCCTACGGCTCTGCCGTAGTTGACAACATGAGTTTCTGACCTTAGCACTACAGATGCCCTTTAGAAACTGTCAAAATCTGTCAGATTCCACTTTTGAATATAAACCTTGGATGTATAGAGAAAAGAGAGAGAGAAAGCAAGTGAAACAGAGAGGGTGTCCTATAGATAAATGTAAGGTTATTAACAAGAGTACCCTTAGGTAAAAGTACTCCAGATAACTGCATCCTTTAGCTTGCACTTTCCAGTCCTGGCTGGTTCATAGATTTTTCCACCCCCTAAGCCTTGTTATCAACTAGATCTGTTTAAGACATTTTTCAATGATAGAAGCCAACAAGAGTATTTACAGCACCAAAAACTATCCAGATCCTGAGTTGCAGAATATGGTCATTCAGAGGAATATATCACTGGAAAAAGCACATTCTTCTTCTGGAGCTCACTGCCACAGCATTACTTTACCCCTCACACAGTGCTGCTCTGTCTTGGCTCCAATCCACAAACCTACATTTCTCTGACCACAGCTATGATGCACTGCTGCTTTTTCCTGCTTGCAACTTTTTCTTTTGGTTTTCACACTGACTCATTCCCTGATGAAATAACATACCTGTCCGAGAGTCCACAGAGAAATATGGCTGTCCTTGGAGAATACTGTATACGACTCTCGCGCTGTTCCCATAGGTTGGGTCATCAGCATCTGTCGCTGTCACCTGGATAACAGAGGTGCCTGACAAAAAAACCATCAAGGTAAGACTTTGTGGGATAAAGAGCTGGCAGGAAAAGTACACAGTTCAAAGTAAATTGAAATGCCTAACAAGAGCTTTCCCATACCAAACTTTTTCACTTGATGCTCATAGTGCTTGTACTTATTGTTCATACTTGTAGCTCATTAGCACTAAAGGAATTAATTAAAGGTATTAATTCATCATGCTTCTATACGAAGATATAAAAGAGCGAGTACTCTATGGACCACAGTTACAGAATTGCTGAACTAACAGTACTTTGTTATGGTTGACAGAGAGATGCTAATTATATGCTGCTTGCTTCTTTCCCCCTTTTCTTGATTTTAAATGTTATTAGGAGGCACCTCAAAGAAATTCCATAGCTCTGCTGACATAAGTTATGAATTGGTTTAGCAGGCCCATAGATGCTGTAAGTTGACTGAGGGATGGAAATTGTACACAAACAGTGAGCATGAAGGGATGTATCTCTGAGATAATCTTTCTGTGGGACTGTTTACATTGCATGGCCTAGAGATTATACACTGCTGAAGTGCCTTTGCAACTCACACAGAGGCATATATATTTCTTTTTTCAATTGGTTTTCAAGGTCTGCTTCCTCTGAAGCTAGTAACGGCTTGCAGGTGATGTAATTTATCAAGAACAAGGAGAAGGTGAGGCACAACTGAAATATGTGTGGGTTTTGACTCCTTAAAATGTCAGACAATGCCTTTATGAATGTATCTAGCCTTCTACATAATGTTTTGTGTTACAAACAAATCTGATGTTACTAGAAAAGCACTTGAAGATAAATCTGAATTCAAGCTAGCCATTACCATTAAAAATACTATTACTGACTGGAAGTTCTGTATTTGATGCCTCTCTCTAGCTTTACGTCAACATAATATTGAAGAATGAGAAGTTGAAGCATATCTGTAAGTTCAGAACATGAAATTTGTGTGGTATTATTGTCTCTGCAATGATGTCACACAGCCAAAAAAGCAATAAGCAAACAAAGACAACTCAAAAAGAAAAAAAAAGTCCAGATAAACAATATTTTATGTGATTGTTTGCATTCTTATATGGAAATGATTTCTTCTGACTTGTGTCAGGATAGGAAAATAGGAAGGCTGCTGTTTGTCTTCTGCATTGCAATAACAGGAATCTGCTCAACACGATCCCACTCTGTAAAAGTGGAGGACAAATAATAACAGAACCTCAGCATTCACTAAACTTAGTTTAGTGCAGGCTCACACAAATTAGAAGGAGCTAATGATTGTTTTCATGTCTCCATGTTTTCAAGGGCTCCTGGACAGTAGCTGAGTTCTCAAGTATGAACTAGATTAGGGTGCTAAGACTGTGTTATTTTTGGGATAGTAATGGCTGTCTAATGGACTTTATTATTTCTGCCATCTGATGTGAGAGGAGAAGGGGCACTATGTTATACAACTTGTCTAAACATGGCGTGACTGAATCACAACTTTTTCAGCTCTCAGGCTTCCTTTGGCACATTTTCTTTCAGTGGAGCTGATGCTGATGTAAAGCCTGTTGTCTCTTTTCTATAGCAAGCAGGCACCTCAGGATAAGCTCCTCTGTCCTGCAGCTCCTGTGTAAGGGGCAGAAGCTGAGATCAAGGAGTCAGGGAATTTGTGTTTTGGTGACCATCTCCAATTTGCTTATAAGGGAAAGAGACTCCACAAAATCTGTCTTACCCACAGGTGACATTTCTGGAACAGAGGCTACATAAGGTCCATCCAGGAACTTGGGTTCATTGTCATTGATGTCTTGGATTTTGATGATAAACTCTGACTCTGGTTCCATCGGCCGGCCTGTTCTCCTGTCCAGAGCTTGTGCTCTGAGGGTGTACTGTGACCTTTCTTCCCGGTCCAGCCGCTGAATGGCATGAATGTCCCCTGTCGTATCATCAATTGTGAACACGATGCCAGCTCCCTCTCCCGAGAGGATGTATTTGATCGAGCCATCTCCCCTGTCCATGTCAGAGTGGAGCTGTGGAAAGGAACAGCGTTCAATTAGACCATGAGCTGGGTAAGCAGCTGCTGAGAAACACTAAGCATGTGATCATCCCCAGCATTCTGGTCTCGCTGTCGGGACTCACAAGCTGGTTCTAATGAACTCGCTTTGCTGAAAGAGGCAAATGGTAAAGTCTGTATCGCATAGTTGTAATTAAAAAAACCTCTCCTGTCTTCCTGCTTCTGCACCCACAGCTGTGCCAAAAGAAAAGGCAGAGGCACCCAAACAGGAACAGGCTCTGTGCCTTTTGGAGTCTCACTCAACAAAATAATTATCTTTTGCCTTGTTACAATGGCCACTGAGAAGATTTGGGATAAAGTGAGGTCAGCAAAGCTGCAGACTGTGATTCCTCACATGGCTTAAGAGAAGTCAAATACTACAGGCGAAGCATAATGTTGGAGCAAAAAAGGGAAATCTGTTTGGGATCAAGGGGAAAGCAGAATGGGAGAGCTACCCAGTAAGTGTTATGATTCATAAATATTTTAATCTTTTTCCATTGAATTTTAATAATAAAATTAGTCTGGATCCTTACATCTTCAGGAAGGAATATTGCCAAACAGTAGGTAAGCTAAGCAGCAAGAAACAGTTGCTCATGCCCATGGCAGGCTATAGAAATGAGAGCCATCCCAGATTTTCTAGGAAATTAGCAAATGGATTTATTGCATGACTGCTAATTAGTTTTGAGCAGCCACAGATAACTGTGAATGCAACAGAAAAGAGCAAGAGTAAACACAGTACTAATTATAATCTAAAACAGGGAAGCAAATCATTCTGGGGACTACATTCTGTTAAACACCTGGTTCCCATGAAATACTGGAATGACTATCAAAAGCAATCAAATTGGTTAATTTCACTCACACTATGAAAATCCACAGTGTTATGGTCATACTTCCATGCTTTTGAAGAACAGAGCATAAAGATCAATGCCCAGTGGCAGTAATCATTCAGTACCAAAAGACAGGAAGGCAATTGACTTGAGGTGCAAAAATCAAAATGGTTCAGAAGTGAATACTGTTTTCCAGTGTGATTATCATTGTGGGTGATGAATAAAGGATAAATAATAATTTTAAAAAAGCAGTGAAGGTGGGTTGGATTCAATTAAGTACATTTTAAAATGCATATATAGGAAAATAATCTCAGAAATATGGTCAGAATTAGGTGTGTGTTTAATGCTTTGATGAGCTTAAAAGACAGATGGGAGTAATATTGGACGATGGGGCCAGACATAGTTAAATAATTGTACTGGAGAGAAAAATCTTAGAATAATAAACTGAATATATGAACACAGTGTTGGAAGAAAGTATCCAAACTGGAATATTTGGATAGAAATATAAGAAATGGATAATTTGGGTCGAAAAGCAGAAGTCAAACTTTCTACAATTGATTACAGACTGTTCTCTCAAGAAAGAAAGAAGAAATCTCATGTCTGAGCTGTTTAAAAACATAAAGAACATATAAAATAACTTATCACATAGGAGAAAGTTTAATAGGAATGAGGGCAAAATTGCTTATCTGACCTGAGCATTTCTAGTGCCAGTGAAGCAGCTCCTCAGCTGTTTTAGGGCACATGATCCTGTTGACTGGGGAATGGAAAGATCTTCTCCCCCAGTGAAGGGTCTGGTCAGGAGATACTCATTCTCTGCAGGGTGTGTCCCTTACTTGCCTCTCAGCTAGGTCAGGTGATCTATGCAAAACTTGGACCCACTCCTGATTTTAGAGCAAGCTTTCAGCTTTCAGCTGAGGTGGGATCCCCTGGTTTTCCATGGCATATCCCAGCCTGCAGGCAGGTCTCTGTGGAGGTGGCCCATGAACTGGGACAGCCAATGTTAAGGGCAGCAGTGCTGCAATGTGGCTGCAGGAGCTGAAGGTGCAGGTTGTGACAATGGCTGTGTCAGGCCACTGGTATTTCATTTCCTCTGCTTCCATCCCTGCAGTGGCTACTGCATCTGAGAAACACCAATATTTTGGAGAAAAGCTGGCAGCTCTCAGGCAATGTATTAACTGAATGGTGGAAGAACAAGCCCAGAAAAATTTGGCAGTGGTAAACAGTTAAATTTAGATGGCTGCCATGTGTATTAATTCACATGCAGGCACCAGGACTGCAAACTGGTGTATCTTTAGGAAACACCATCTTGTGATTAATTTAAAAAAAGACAGTGGTTGTCATTACTTACCCTAAACACCCATAACTCAGAGATTATCACTGTAGGAGCTAGTAAACAGGGTACTTCCAGAAGGAGGACACTATTATAGCTTTTCAAATTGATTCAGAACCACTAAGCTACATCTTAGGCATTTGTTTTAGTGCATTAATGCTCCAGTAAAAGAATGCAGCTGCTAAGACAGATACAGATGTTAGACCTGATTGGGGAATTAGAGCTGGGCCTGATGGAGGAAAATGTGTTTTGGAACACCAAGTCCTCAATAAATAAGGAAAAAAAAAAGAAAGAGGAAGGCAAAGTCAAATTCAAAGTCAAAAGTGAAACAGAAAAGAAAGAGAAAAATGGAAAAGAAATTGAAAGCAAGGAAAAAAGAAAATAGGAAAAGAAAAAGGGATCAGGAACAGAAAAAGAAAATGAAGAAGAAGGAGAAAAAGAAGAAGGAAAAGAGAAAGAAAAAACAAGCATTTTTTCAAATAGCAGTAGGTGCTCAGGAATTTTCAGAATACTTAGAACCAAATAATGAATCAAACTCATGGGTTAAATTACACCTTCTGTCCAAAGCCCTACTTGGAAGAAATGCAGTTGTGAAGGGAGCAAACAAGGAATGAACATGGCATGCTATTAAGAATTTGGGAGTACAAGAGGATCTCTGTCTAGCTGTGATTTGTTAGAAACATTGGGTCTCCACCAAGGCTAGGCAGTAACAAATGCTAGCAGCACTTTTGCAGCTTCTTGTATAACCCGCTCGTTCAAGACAAAGCAAAAAAGAGTGTAAAAGACAAAATGACACAACACTGCCAGACTGCAATAAATCCGAAGGAATTTGGTGTCTGAAGGGACTGAAGTTCACACCAAACCTAATATCAGGATGCTGTAGTTTGCAGTGTAAAAGTCACTGTTTTGGAAAGGTGATCTAGTTTTAAGTTGGCTCTGTTTTATGGGTGGTGCAATAAATTGTGCTGCCATGTGGTTGATACAGAGTAGCAGGAATGAAATTTTACTTTCTCCTCCATATTAAGGAATGGGTTATTAGAGGAATAAAGCTGATAACTCCTGAGAAATTTTTAACTGTGTCAACCAGTGTTGCTTCTTTTGATGAGAATAGTACAAAAAAAAAAAAAAAAAAGGATGTTACATCTGCATTGGAATGACATCTTTCCTGGCAAAGGACATGTGGAAGAGAGCACTGCTGCAGTGAGCAGCTCAGGGGAGAACCCACACAGCTCTGCTAAGCAGTCTGCGACTCCATCCTTGATGTGCTTCTCCCTTCTCTGCTTCCAGGGAGGTAGTACCTGCAGGGGATTTTTGTAAAGATTTCTGAGTGAGTGTGGTTGATGTACATTGATAGTCTGCGGAGAGGTTGCATTTTATTCATTTATTCAGCTGCTGTGATTCAAGTGCTTCTTTGAAACAGGGTTAGGGAGTCTCCAACATGGCAAAATGGTGAAGTGTGTCCCCAGTTCAATTACTGACACAGTGCAGGCTGCTCATTGAATGTGGAAAATACCTGCTGTAGCAAATGAAGGGGCTTTGGTTTCCCTGGTTCATCCTATTAGCCAATAATGGCCACCTCTAGGAAAACTGAAGCCTTGTATTTATCTGTGACAGGACCAGGAACCCTCTGAAGCTGAAGTACTTTAAATCACTATCATGAGCACTGGAGAAAAGCAAAAATTGTACTGACTTCACATCAGGAAGTTTCTTTCATTTCTCTGTCCAGAACATATTTTGCACCTTGCCTTAACAGTTGTCTAGGGAAGTTCACAGAATCATAGCAGCTTTGGAAATCATATTAGGCAAGCCTGGACCTGTTGTTCAAGTCAAGGTGATTTTTTGGTTGCTCCAGTCATATGGAACCAGCCAGAACCAGCTGTACAAATGCATCTGTGCTGTGCATTCTTTCTCTTTCTGACAGGGGCTTGGAGAGACCAGATGGATAAAATCAAGGCTTTTCAGGATGTTGTGGGTGGCGTCATTTAGAAGATGCCCTGCCTGGCCTGGTATGGGACCAGGGCTGTTTTGGAGGGCTGGTGTGAGCAGCCAGCAGCAGACTGAAAGCCCTGTCCCACCTCCGCCCCACTCCATGCAAGCCTTTACAGAGCTATTTTTGAGTCAGCCGGGGGTGACTCGGGCTGAAAAATTTCTGGCCTGCCAGAACAATTAATTCACCCCACAGTCTATTCCCTGCTGACCCCTTTCCTAAGGATCCCTAAGACTCAGGCAGCGCTAATGCAGGCGGGCGATGAATTGTGGGAGGCTGAATTGTTCGGAGCGCCTGTGCCTCTGGCTGGGCGAGGCAAGGGGAAGCCTCTGCCTCACAGAGCCTCACAGGGCCCCACAGCCCCCATCCCACCCCTTGGCTGCTGCTCTGCACCCCATGGGGGGCGGGAGACCACAGAATGTGGGAGCCCCAGAGGCCCCTTCTGCCAGCAGAGCTCCCTGGTGCCAGGATGACACGGGGCACTGCTGAGTTAGGAGGCCTTCCGAGGGATCCAGCCCTGTCAGCTCAGCAGTGCGTGGGACTAATTGGCCCTGTTAACTGTGGGTGCTGATTAGCCCTTGGGTGTTAATTAGCCCTTGTGCACCCTGGTGCAAGCACAGCCAGCGCTCAGGCAGTCTTGGAGAGGCTCCCTGATGGCAGCTTGGGCTTCGGAGTGGTGGGCACAGGCCATGAGGTCTTGGTGTCCTTCCCTTGGGCAAAGCTGAGTGGTGGTGAGCTCAGGAGCATTGCTGACTGTGCCAAATGTGCGTGCTCCTAATGACAACACCAGGTCTAAAAGATGAGCTGGTTTCTCCCCATATGTGTTTTACCTAAGTTCGACTCACAAGTGGAAGCCTGAAGTAATTTCAGATGTAACTGAGAATGTGGAATAATAAGTCTGGCCCTTGTTCTGAAGCTGGGAATAGCCTGAAAACAAATATTAATTTCTTTAATCAATAGATATCTCAAGACCTGAAAAGCTAGGTGCACAGATGAATGAAGACTAATGAGGTCTCATCTGGAGGCAATTACTAGTAATGCCATTGCTTTGGGAGGAGGAAGAGGACATCTTGCTGTCAGTCATGCAGGGATAAATCAGGAGGAGGTCTTCTGAAGCCTGCAGATCCATTTTGATTTATATTGGTGTGACTGAGAGCACAATTTAGCTCTATGGGGGTGTAGAATGATAAATATGAGTCCAAACTGGGCCTCTGGATATGTAATATTTTTTTCTTCCTGCAGATGGATAGCTTGGAAGGAAAAATGGAGCCTATATCTCATGAAAGAATAAGCAATGAAATGTGAAGGAATTATTTCCTGACATCCTTTCTAAGTTATTTTTTATATATACCTATGTGTAGTCTCCACTTGTCATAGCTGTATCTGATATTCTAGGCATGTAAATCTTGATTAAGCACATTAACTCTCTCCACATTTTTGTCCAGATTTGTCACCTTGGTGTAGAAGAGAAGCAAACTTGATGCTGACCATAAAACTTTGAATAACAGGGTCAACAAAGGGTCAGTGATTCAGGGTCTTTAAAAATGAAAAAGGAGGATGGTTATAGTGAGACAGATTGTGACAGACGTCACTGGTCTGATTTCCATCAGCTTCTTCCTCAAGGAGACACAGAAAAATAAATGCAAAATATTACCAAGAATATGTATAGGATAAACTCAGGAATATATTTTACACATATCTGTACTGATGGATAGGTTCTTGGGGCATAAGGGGTTCAAAAATAGGACCCTTTATAGTTGGATTTAATGAGGTGTCCATTTACCCTTCTGCATCTGGAGAGACTTCTCTGTAGTCCACCAAATTATCTGCAGTCACAATGTGGTAAGCCAGAAGATACTCTGACCCTGAATATTTACAGAAAAAAAACTCTAAAATGTCAATTTTCAAGGGAAACTGGCTATTTAATTTGATTTTGAATTGCAGCTTCTAGCTGACTTGATCATGGACAGAAGCATGATCACAATCTCTTCCTTTCTTTCCTAATCCTTATATGTCAATATAACCTTGCTTTGCCTTGACATTGTAGGAGTCCCTGAAAAAATTGCTGCAGATTTTCTAACACTACCTCAAATTGCAGATGATGATTGATGCAGCAGATCTCTTTGAAATAGGCAAATATATTGACAGCCCCTTGAAACAGCAATTATTCCTAAACAAAGGTGACATGGGGCAAAAGCTCTTGGGAGCAGAAGTGAAATTAATGCGAGTGAAGTCACTGCCAGAAAGAAGGCAAAGACACTTGAGGAAACATGCCGTGTTTCACCACAATCTGCAGATACACAGATGGATACACACGCTCTTCCAGACATCCTCCCACTGTGGATCTTACCTTCCCAACATAGAGAGGGTCAGTTCCTGTGTATTCCTCCAGAACAAAAAACTGGTTCCACACCCAGCTCCTCTTCATACGCTGATGCAGCTTGTCTGACAGGTTGTCTTCTTGCCCTTCAGTGAGGGGTCTGGCACTTCCTGACAGCACAGTTGTAGTAAGGTCCATCAGTCCCCAAAAATACAAGGAGACACCAAGTCCAAACAAGTTCTTTGCATTGCTCATTCTACCTGAAGTCCACATCCGTATACTAGGACTGGCTTAAAAGCCCAAACACAGTAACTTGGGTCCCTTGAAAATAAAGTAGGTCCTCTGTGTCCAGGAGGTCCAGTAGGTCCTTTGAAATGTCCAGGAGAGATCCTGGTTCTCAGAAATACAGTATCCTGTAAAGTTAAAGGAAATTCATAAGAAGATGCCTTTTTCCTCAAGGCAAATAAGTATTCTCAATAGACAAATATACTATAAAGTATTTAATCTCTATATAAAAATGTAAGATCAGGATGTACAACTTTTGAAAACAGAAATACTATTACCATATAAGCTGAAGACCTGGAGCCTTAGGTACAAGTCATATCAGGGTTTAGTCAATAAGCATGAGTTCTTGACTTTGCTAATTTAGCTGTAGGGTTGCTTTATGATATTGATTGGCATGAATTAAGTGCATACTTTTTAGAAATATTTATAATCAGAAGAAGAATATTTAAAAACAGTTCACTCTGGAAAATTATGATACCTGGAGAACAATATTTGGCAACCATCTTTCTATTTGGAAACTATGCCATTGTCATTACACACACGTCCATACACACATGTCTACATAAATACAGATATTATTGCTATATTGCAAAACTTGAGAATAATTTCTGGAAGCTCCAAGTTATTTCTGGCTTTAATTATTCTCTCAGCCTCTCTGTTGCTTGAATTCAGGTTTCACACTCTGTTGCCTCCTCTCTGAGGAACTGATTGCTGCTACAAATGCAACATTTCTAGAATTTGAAGGGTCAGTTAATAATTTTATAACCCACAAAATGTTTCACAGTGCTGATGGCCACATAGTGCATGTCCAAGCAAGTAATGGTAGCACATTTTTTTTTTCTTTCAGAGTCCTTAAAGACCTGTTTAGGCAAAGGAATAATGACCTCTATCAGAGGACACTTTCTTATCAGTCTAGGGCCTTGTCTTGTCGTGGTCAGTTTAGTTGATGACCTCACTCCAGGCTAGGTATTATAGCAAACTTTTCCTTCACCATTTTGCTGAACTTAATGTTCTAGTGCTGGACACAAGTTACTCTGTCAAAACACTCCATACATCCTCTGTTGGCCCAGTATTTTTGCTGCTGCTTTTAAGAACACTTCTTTTTTCATGATAAACAGACTAATTAGGAAAGGCATATGCAGCTCTGAGTCTTAAAAGTTCACACTTCCTTTTACTGCTGTTCTACACGTAGGTGTTTAGGCTTAGTTAATTGTTTTAGCCTGTGGAAATAAATGTACCAGGAGATGTCTGTCAAATATTTCCAACTGAAATCCTCGAAGGAGTTCAAAATAATAAAAAGTATTTTAGACAGTTGCATGACTTTAAAGTAAAGACCAAGACAACGCAATGTTTTTAACAAAGAAGAGTGTGGTTGTGAATTCCCCAGCATAAAGGTTGTTACAACTGGAGAACTGGGTACACTTAGAAATCTACTGAAACAGAAATTCAAAAAATAATCCAAAAATTGGCTGAAATTTGAAAACGGCAGTGTAAATTTGTAAGTGATGTCCACGGGGGAGCAGAGATAAAATGACCATCTAAGACTAATTTCTACACAAAATAATGTTTCCAAATATAAAGCCCAGAAGTATGACCACATAGTGCCACTAGCCTATACAGCTGAGAAGTGTAGCAAAGTAATGGGGCCTTTACCTTGATAAAGTTTACAACCTAGGCCTGAACAGATATGACAAAGAAAGTCAAAACTATAAGCACAGAGCATGGTAAAATCCTTCTAAGCAGAGCAATGTCCAGAGCTGCTGGTTGTTTAGACACTGGCTACATAATATGCTAGAGTTTATTGCCTGCAAAGCTAAAGAATGGGGATTTACCCTAAGCAGTACAAGCCCAGAAGGACCACAGTAATCTCTGCATGTCTGTCACTTCATGAAGAAGTTTCCAGCTGTTTGTGAGAGGCAGGGACGTGGCTCACAGTCCCTGCTGGATGCCCACAGCCACAGCTGTCCAAGAACTATGTGTGCAGGGCTTGCCTCTCTTTGTCCTGTGATGCCTTGCTCCAAACCTCCAACACACCTCTACACTGGGGAAAGGAAGGCTGAAGCCCTTCTTTCATAAGTATGCGCACCATGTTCTTGGTGTGTTCTAAACAACGAGTTATTCTCAGCAAAGTCAGCGGGACATTATTTACAATCCATGTTTTGCTGGTGAGTAAATGTGGGCAAGAGCTTCTCACCACCCCCCAATATAATTTGAGGGAATACACCCTGCAATGGGAAAAGTAACTGGGGGCAGGCTATGATCCAGCAGTAAGGTCCTACCTGAAGTTTTTGCTTTAAGAAACTCCCCCTACTAAACAGATCAGTTGCATTTATTTTTATGTGGCAAAGAGATGATACAACACGATGGACCAATTCCTGTGGCAGTCAGATTGTGTTTGTAAGTGAATTCTCAAACCACAAATTCAAAACTAACGGTGCCAGGTGTCTCCTGCAATTAAGTTCAGCCATCAACGATCAACAGTACTTAGGAAAGGTATCAAGACATTGTTAAATGAACTTGCAGAGTTACTAGTATACCTGTAAGGAGGCAATAGCAAAAGAAATCTGATAATCAGGATGTTTTTTATCCACAAGTGCATTAAATCAGGAAGAAGCATGATAAGTAAAAGCAGTAAAAAAAAGGTCAAGAGGAGTGATATAAATGCTTCAGGCTCTTTGTGAGAACAGCTTTTGCCATCTGAATGTACAGTTCCATGATGAAACTTTCTTGAAAACAGTGTACGACTCCGTGGTCCCTGGCAGTAATATCCCTAAGAACATTTCTTATTCCCAATGCAAACTTATTCTGGGGTATGGCAACTGTCAGGAAACTTGCCATTAAGAAATGTAAAGTCGTATAAAAGGATGTTCCTTCCTTGAGCACCAGTAATTTCCACATTTACTGCCAGCCCATGGTGACATGGTCATATATTTTTGTAGAAATGGAAGAAAGCAGTAGTATTGAAGTGGAACAGCGGGTTTTTTTTCTTTGTTAATAGCAGAGTTTCTGATTTCTCATGCCTTTCCAAAACTATGAGCAAGAGCAGGCTCAAACTCATTGCATTTTGCTCCTCGCCTAAGGGCAAATTGATACCATTAATAGCAATGTTTAGTCCACAATGGTTCCTCTCTGAGACTGAAGGAGAATGACATTTTTTTCTGTCTCAGGTCCTCAGCTGGTGTTAAAGGGATGAAAAAGGCCTCTGTTAACTCCTGGGCTGAGGCGCTGCTGATCTCTCTGTGTCCCTTTTCCTTCAGTGTCACCAACCCCAGGTGTGTGCTCTTGGCTTCTGCATCTGCAAGGCCTGCAGGCCAAGGAATGCATTTCCCAGCGGCGCAAAGGGGCACTCACGTACATTTAGGGCTGGAACTGTGTGGTCGTACAGATGGTGGCTGAGCTACAGATAAGGCCATGGGTGACTGAGTCTCTCAGAGGACTTGTGCAGATGAGTGTGATGGATGAGTACAGGGTCACTTCAGCTGTAGACACAACACTGGGTTAAGATAAGAGCCAGGTGCTTGGGGTGCATTAGCTTGGTGGGGTCTCTGGACTTAGATGGCCCACAGTGGTTTTTGCTCAGATGGTTCGCTCAGGCTTGGAGGCAGATTCTGTTCCTTGCAGGGAATCAGCGGAACCCATCATACAGGAAGGGTTACTTGGCATTGCTAAGCGAGGCAGAACAGAACTCTTAATGTTCCCTTAATGCAAATAGTTTCTTGGAGCCCTTCAAAATACGTTCTTAAGGAAATCTGCAAAGATGGAATTGATGAGCCTCTGCTTGCCATATGAAGTATATTACAGGAACACATTTCATGACTCAGCATGGAGATGTGCAAAGAATTTGAAGGCAGTAAAGAGGGGGAAATCTTGTTTTCCTTGCTGAGACACAAAAATAATTGAGCCTGGGAGAACTACGTGACCAAAATCTGTGAGATTTCTGCAGAGGGTGCTTTATTTTTCAAGAGTAACTTAAATGGTTCATTTTGTTTCTCACAGTTCTCTACTCCATGGAAAAACATTTAGGTGTATCTGTGCAGTTTATATCCTTGACCCAAAGTGAATGCCTTTCTTGCCCCAGCTTTTGTGATGAATATTTGATAATCAGCTTGGTTGTGTAGGTTACTTTGTCTGATCTTGCCTTGCAAACATTGCTGAAAATCCTTTTTCTTGTCAGTCAGTGGTTACAAATACAACTTTTGGCCTTATAAAGACCCATGAAGATCTGATTGATCTTTGTGCTACTTGTGGTCTATACATGGTACAAAGGAATTACCTAATAGTTCTACACAAAAAAGAGTTCACCAATGAAAATATAGATTTCTCTTTTGGCCTGTATTGCAAATTAAAGTAGGCATATTCCAAGTGTGAACTACTCTTCATGCTCCAATTCTGCAGACATCCCTCCATCCCCATCACATATTTGTTCTGTAATTAAGTTATTCTTAATTGAATAGCTAATACTGGGCAAAGTTGAAAAGGAAAACAAAATAATTGCCAGAACCAACTTCTGACATTTCTTGCAAGTGACCCAGTTATCTTGTTAATCCTGAAGAGAACAACGCTTCCAACAAAAGGATAAAAACATTAATAGTTTGGATGACCATATTGGTACCCAGAGAGTTCCACTGGGATTGAAATGTATTGTGCTCAATACATATTTACATAAATGCCAAGGATTATATAGTCAAAAAGCTCAGACTTGAAAAGCTTTACTGACATGCTTACTGTACTCACCACAATGAGCAAGTGGTCTCCCAGAAAGTCAGTGGACTATTTGCATTCTTAAAATTAATTACATCTTTTATGCCTGGTCCTTGCAGTGGATTTTGCTGTATGGACTCAGCACTCTTGTAAAATGCTACAGACCTTAGTGGAGCCCAAGCAGGCACATGGCTTGAGTGGAGGCAATTCATTTGGACCATTAAACTGAGAAAGTGGGGAAGAGAGGCAACCAGTATTAAACTCCTCCTTCCATTTTGTCTGTACATGAGTACACAAATTCATGTGATACTTCTCAAGTAAACATTTCAAATATGTCACATTGCTTAGCAGCACACACACTGCACTAGGAATATGCTAAGGAAAATGATCTCTGTGTTTAATGACACATTTAAAGATTTTCCCCCAGTATTTTGCAAAAGAAACTAAACAGATTGGTAATGACCAGAGTAAGAAGAAATTAAATTTGACTAAAAAGAATTCTCCAGATGAGGTATTTACTTTGTTTCTTGAATTTCTCAATTTTGATATTTTAAACCAAGGTGGAGGTGGGAGTACTGTGCAGTTTTTTACCCACTATGAAATGGATTATTCTTTTATGCTTTCACAGATTAGTTCTTAGGGTTCCTGTACCCTCATTTGCTTGCTGCTTTGACACAAGACACCTTTGCAATAAGCCCAGAGGAGCACCAGTCAGTAAGCAGCTGTAGGCTGTATTCTGCACCAAACACACCACCACAACGGTGTTAAAATCACAAGCCAGAGATGGAGGTTCTGCTGATCCAGAAACTAAAATGTCTTAAGAAATTAATGCCCTACTTTTCTCCTTTTCAGTCCTAATGAGGTTATATCTTGGACTGCTGTTTCCAGTTCTGGGCTTCTGAGTATGAGGGAGACATGGAGCTCCGGGAGCAGGTCCAGCAGAGGGCAATCAAGATGATCAAGGGGCTGGAGCATCTCTCCTACAAGGAGAGGCTGAGGGAGCTGGGCCTGCTCAGTCTCAGGAAGGACTGAGAGGGGACCTCATCAATGTCTATAAGTACCTGAAGGGAGAATGTCAAGAGAATGGATCCAGGTTCTGCTCAGTGGTGCTGTGCAACAGGACAGGGGGCACTGGGCAGAAACTGGGGCACAGAAAGTTCCACCTGAACATGAGAGGGAACTTTACTGTGCAGATGACTGAGCACTGGAACAGTTTTCCCAGAGAAGTTGTGGAGTCTCCCTCACAGGAGATATACAAAAACTATCTGGTCACAATTTTGTACCATGTGCTCTGGGATGACCCTGCTGGAGCAGGGAGATTGGTCCAGATGACCCACTGTGGTCCCTTCTGGCCTGACCCATTCTGTGATCCTGTGACTCTATATTTTAGAAATCCTAATGCTTGCAGTACCTTATTTAGTTATCTCTAAACAGGCTGCATAATTATAGTCCTAAATATCTCTGTACTACTTCCAGAACTTCCTATGTTTTATCTCTGGCCCAGGACGGTCCTACTGTTACTATTACCTGTTATAGTTTCTGGGCAAATTTAAGTTAAAAGGAAAAATCTAGAGGCACTAGTTACTTTTCTTGAAAACAGACTGGGCCTAAACATGTATTTTTATTTTTACTTCACTTTATTAAGATCATCATAAATACAATGAAACTTGACAATGTACCATATGGTGCATAAACATTAACTCCAAATACAATCTATTGTCATAAAATTATATCTACAGGCTAGTCAACAATCTCTCCTGGGACACATCAGTGAACTCATTTTGCTCAAGATCTGAAGTCCTTCAAAGCTTTGGAGTGTCTGCAGAGTGAAAAAACCCACAGAATGACAGAGGGAGTCCCATCGTATAAATCCCAGCCCTATGGTTATAGATGCATAAAAAGATCAAAAAGAATAAAAGACACACACAATCACAAAATAAACATTTCCAAATAGAATTATGCTGATAACTTGCGTCAGGGGAAGATCTGATCCTCTGCTTTTACTCAGTGTGAGGCACTGTAAATACTACTGTAAAGAGCAGTACAGAAGTACAGGACAGTTTCTAAAGCTCCAAGCATGCCTAACTAACTCTGCTGAAGTCAACTTCAATAGGAACTAAGTGTAACATTGCAAATACACTGCAAAATTCAAATAAATTTTAGATAAAACAACCCCTTTTTCATCAAGGATGTGCAAAGATACACAAAACCTATGAAATCATACTAATTATGCTTTCATTATTAAGCAAAACCTCCTTTTAATTCTCACATCCTGACTACTTTTGCTATGCTGTCAAAAAGCCTGTACGAATAACTCTAAATTGTGAATTGATGCTTATATTAAGTAGCACATATGGTGATTTAAAAAACCCCAAACAACTAAAACAAAGCAAACCATAAAGCCCTTCCTGTCCTCAAAGTGTGACCTCTCTTTGCAGCTGTACTAGGAGCCTTTGCTCACACTTGTCTTAAGGCCCCTGAGCAATCCAGGTATCTGCCATTCCCCTGCTATGGGATAAAATCTGTTCCTGTTGCACACCTGGAATGTATTTTGAACCCGAGGTGTCACCATGCTGCCTGTGCGTGGTAGCACATCATGTTCTTTAGCTACAAAACATTGCATTTTGTGTCTGCTAGTCCCCACAATATGACATATTTCCATGTAGCAGTGAAAAATGATCTCTTTCTTATCCCACAGCTACTGGATAGTTGATAAGCCTCTCTGATAACCCCAAATGCCAAAGACAGAAAAAGTGTTATCTCCTATCTGGTGACAGATATGAGAAGCAGCTTCCTGCCTGCACCAAGTAGAGGTAATATTTCTTCCCATGCATAAAGATCAAAACCAATGATTGACAATGGCCTTTGTGCTGTTGCTGGTGAAGACAACTTCCTAGTTTCTTTATGACTGTATTCCTTGTTAATTTGGCATTTTACACAGCATTTTGTCATATTACAAATGAACCCCAACCCATTTCTAAAAGCAGCTGTTGAAGATGAAGAAGTGAACAGGTAATTTATTTTTCTAACCAGAAATCAGTATTTTGCCATCTCTCATAATTACTGCATGCACCCACTGGCATTTAGTGGATAGTAGGCTTTTCTGTTGTTGTTGTTTTGTCTGATTGTGGTTTTTGTTGTTGTTGGTTTTAAAAAATTGTGTCTTTTCATAGAGAAAGGACATTCTTTAAATTAAGTTAGAAAATAGCTGTGGGTGCTCTAAAGGTGAAAATCTTTTCTCTAATTCCCATTTCATGACTCTGACATTGCTC
The DNA here is from genome assembly GCF_014805655.1 of Passer montanus. Classification (NCBI taxonomy): domain Eukaryota; kingdom Metazoa; phylum Chordata; class Aves; order Passeriformes; family Passeridae; genus Passer; species Passer montanus. The sequence goes on along the minus strand of NW_024357281.1, from coordinate 918,762 downwards.
ATCAGTACAACACTGGCACCTGCACCTCCCCTGATCTCATTGATTGCCTTGTCTGGGCATGAGGACATACACTACTAACCAACAGGATGAACATTTTCAAGTCATCTCCAAGCTACAGTATATGAAACCAAACCAGCAAAAGAAACAGAAGTCTTACAGCCTCCTTCTCTGTCTGAGATACTAGAGTATACCTTGTTTTTATCACCTAGCTTCAAAGTGTTTGTAGAAATACAGAATAGAGTGCTTAGCCTTCACAGGACACTTTCAAGCTGAAAGAATAAAGTAAATATGAATAAATGAATTAAAGCCTAATTTGTCCCAGTTTTAAGACAGCAAGCAAAAGGTTCATAAAGCCTGAAAAACAACTTCACATGCTTTGCATGCCAGCCTTTAGGTTTTGGTCTTCAAACTCAACTCTTGCAGTTTCCACGGAGAGTGTGTGTAATGTCCTGTCTAATTGTCCTCTGTAGATGTGACATGCTCTAATAACACCTACCCCTCACAAAGAAGTATGTATTATCTATTTCCCATCTTCTTTATAATCCACTGTTGGGACATGTTTCCAGCTTTCACTGTGCCTTCCATTTCATAAGATGAGTATCCTGGATGAAGCATTTCCTCTGTCTGGATTGCTTAATGGCTAAGCAAAACAAGCATTTACTAGAATATAACAGATCTTTTGTTTTGCTGGCAAACTCTTTGCTTGTCAGTTTGTTACAGGTGAATCGTTCAGAGAAGAATCCAAAACCCTGTGCTCCATCTGTTTTAGTATTCAATTTGTAATGGTGATGTAATAGCAGCTTTTGTAAGAGCTGAGGTATTCTTGGCCAAAATTCCCATCCTTCCATTATCTGCTGTGAGCCATCTGGTTGCTGTCCTTCAGAGGGGAGAATCTTCTGCAGCTGTTTTGAGTCTGATTTCCCAAAGAAATGAGCTTATGCAGTAACATAATTGCACTGATATTCTCTTAGCATTGTGAAAGGAGAGATCCCAAGGATTGTGCTCTTTCATAAAATCATAGAATCATAGAATCATTAATGTTGGAAAAGACATCTAACTTCATTGTGTCCAACTGTTTGCCCAGCATTTCTAACTGCTCCCTGGGGATCAGCAGGTTTATTTGAGAAGTGAGAACCAGGCTAATGTCCCCGCTGAGGGAAGTATGGGCGGTTATACAATCTCTTTGACTAAGGGATCATCTTGCATGCAGCTCTGCCATAGTAACTGAGGTATGTTAGCTGTTATGACAAGGCAGCTGTAAGGAGCTGAAATGATTGTGTATGAAGGAAGAGATATGAGGGAAAGACATTACCATAATAAACCAGGCTTTGTAGTTCTATTCCTCTTCACTTGTTTGTTAAAAGTCTTAGAGAAAAAATTTATTCACATATAAATTCTAGGGGCCTCCCAGCTGCCTTAAAGCCTTTTCAGTGATCAGCAGAGCACATCATTGCAACCTTTTGAGTATGGACCTGAAAGTAAGGTATGGCTTTCATTCACTGCTACTGGTGGTCACTAAAAGGTCATTTGGTGCCTCTTCAATATTTAGGTGCACCTCCTCTTTAGGCAGGGAGACATTGGTAGTGTACAAAGTGCTAATGACCCTGAACACAGCGCATGTACATGGAGAAACCCTAAAAGCAGCAACTGCAGGGTCATCATGGCCCATTTCTCCCACTGTAGGTAGCCACTTCATGCAACCCCTCAAATAATTTGAAGATCCTTTCTTAGATCTGTATGTGTACTTCAGCAACAAGATTCTTCTTACATACCTTCTAAATGTATTCTTTCTTACTTATGTGTCTGCATTTTTATCAGCAAGTTCTGCACCACAATCTTTGGAGATACCAGGATGGGCTTGTCAAACTAGACCTCTGCTCTAGCATTGAGATTTTTGCCTTTGGAAATTGCCAGTAGCTGGTACTTCCAAATAGTTGAACTCCCTCTTCACATGCTTTGAAAGAGATAGTTCAGAAATGAAAGAAATTCTGACAAAAGAAACTTGACATCAGAATAGCTATGACTAATAGCAGCAAAGAAGATTACACCAGGAAGCTGGAAAAATGGTACAGCCCAAGTGGAAATGGAGTGGTCTTCTAGTCTGACACAAGCGAAATCCTAATGAGAGAATGTGTAAAAAAAGGAAAAGCAGTATTTTGCTTAGATATTGAACTACAGATTGCTGGGAAAATGTATGAGATGTAAAAGACATGTATGCATACTTAAATAATTTGCCTGAAAGATGGTTACACATGGAAATTTTTATTCACATTAAAGCTGAAAACTCCAGACTGGATGTAATTTGTTTCTTCCTCCTTGTTGGAGAAGTCAGATTAATTAGATATTTTGTATTTGAAGCTTCAGAGAGGGGAAGAAGTGGAAAATAAAGAACAATGGGAATAAGCACTAGCACTCAATGCTGAGGTCAATAATGTGATACTGCTTGATATATAATCTTTAGTTAACCATAAAAAAGAAGACTGTACTGTTGTGAGATGATGGAAATGGTGAGAACAATTCCTTGCTGACCCTTGTAATCAGTTGATGCACTGAAGCGTGAGTTTTGATTTCTTCCTTTTGACTGAAGAATCATTTTTTTCTCTTTAAAAAATGTAGCAGTATAAATACTAACTTCAGTTTCTCCCTTTTTTCCCCCAGCCTTTTTCTGAAGCTTTTCAGCTTCTCTTTTAAATTTAGGAGGAGCATGAAGACATAGATTGATCCATTTTTATTTCATCAATTTCATCATAGCCAAAAGCCAGGTACAGTGTCCACTGAAAATTGATGGGATATTATATATTATGTTCTGTCTTCTCTCAAGTCATATAACCTACATTTTTGAAATCTCTTGCAAAATTAATCAGTCCACACTGGATTTTCCCTCAGGTATTTCAGAAACCAGCTAAAGCAATAGACAAAATTAGTGAATACCTTCATGTGATTACAGAAGATAAGTGAGTTCCTAGAGGACTGGCAGAGAAAAACTATTGTACCTATACAGGTACAATAGTTTTAATAAAGGAGAAGGGAACAGTGAGAAAGAGGAACCAGTGAATTAGTGAGTTACAGAATCTTCATTATAACCTTAGTATGTGGAAAGTTACTGGAACCAACAATCACATTTTCAGCATCTAGAGGATAATAAAGTACTAGGGAATAGCTAACATGTATTTGTGAAGAATAAATTGACAACAAAACCAGCCTGATTTTCCTCTCTGGTTAAGATAACTGGCTTAGCCTATGTGAAATAGCCTATGTGAAATCAGAGAAATGCAGTACAACTTGACCTTTGTAAAATGTTTCACACAACTCCACAGCTCATTGTCAAAGGCAGCATAGGGCAATAAGACCCAGGTGAAATGACAGTGACAGACTGGCAAACAACCTGAAGGACCACTGTCAGCAGCTCAGTGTTAAACTGGGAGTCAGCATCGAGTGGTCCTGCAGGATTTTGGTTCATGACCAGAACACTGAATGCTTATGCTAACAGTTACAAAATGTGAGAAGGACATCAGGCTGGGAGATTTTGTAAGCATTTGGGAAGACAGGGGTAGAATTCAAAATGATCTTGGTAAACTGGAGAAATGTTTGGAAATCAATACCAGAAAATTCAATACAGACAAGTGAAAAACACAAGCCTTGGAAGAGCAAAATCAAATTCCCAGGCATAGAGAGGTGAGTAACAGCCTATGAGTCAGCATTGTAGGAAAGGAGATGACCACAAAATGAATAGGAGCCAACAATATTCCATGGGTTGTTGCAAAGGAGGAAAATGCCACTCTGTGCTGTGTCCACAGCATGCTGGGCAAGCTGCTTGTGTTGCATCTCTGGAGCATTTTTTGCTGGTGACCTCAGCATAAAAAAGGCAGTACCTCACAGCTGAAAAGGAGACATGGATAGACTCCCAAACTGCTGCTGGGAAAACAGCAAGAAACTTTGCCAGAGGTCTGGAAAAACAGGACTGGTAAAAAGGTTAAAATTTGTATTTTTTGAGTCTAGAAAAACAAGATTTGCGTGAGGGCACAAAACCAGATTAAAAAAAAGTCTAATGAATATTAACAGGTATAACAAGAAGAGTGCTGATCTACATAGTTTCCATGACAAGTGAAGGTGAAATTAGCCTGCTTTGAAGCAAGAGAAATTTAGGTTACAAGCACACTAAACCTCTAAGAATAAGATGGATGGAAATTGGAACAGGTGACTGATGGAAACTGTGAAATCTCTTTTTTTTTGTTTAGCTTTTAAGGAGAGTCTTGAGAGTAATCTTGGAAGTTGTTCAGGTGATCTTTGATCTTGCATCAGAAACAAAAGACAGAAGTAATTTAGAAAAGTCCTACATTTCTACAACCCTGAAATGCAAATAAAAATCACATCTTATAATGTAAAATAAAAGGTCTGAAGACTCATTATGTCTAGTCTACTCTATAATTTCTTTGGGTCTTTCTACCTCTTTGTCTCCTTCTCTGTTAGGCTGAATCCACATGTTCCAATTGTGTTTACCATGTGAGTATTCAAAGAAACCAGCTAGTTGTACTGTGTGGTAGAGAGAAACCTTATCAGGCATGGATAACATTGTTAGGCTTATGTGAACATACCAAATGAATCCTGGAATGATCACTGTTTCTCATGATAATTAGGAAAAAAAATATGAAGAAAAAAGCCCTCATGCTTTTCTTGATCATCGTAAGAAATGGGTCTTTCCAGGAAAGGGAGGATTAGAAGGTGTTTGTTCAGGATTGCCATACTGTGGGGCTAATGGGGAATAAAGCATTTACTCCAGCTGTACTTTGTTTGCTCTGGAGGGTCCCCACTTCTGTAACAGCAGTAATTTCATGACAGGTAAATCAGATCCAGAGCTTTGTATGCTTAAACGGTGTTTCTTTTAAAAGAAACTATCCTGTCAAGCAGGAGGTTGTACCCTCGATCCCACTATAAAAGGATTTTTGTGATGCAAGCTACTCTGTAATCTCCCTAACCACACTGAAGGGCTTCCTTACTTCATAAAATGACCATCAAACGATAGTCTATTGATTCAGGAGAGGCCTCTGATTCTACATGTGCTAATTGATACTTTATTAAAGTCTAAGTTAGCATACAAAAGTGCTAACTAGGCCAAACTCCCTGCAGCTTTGTAAAAGACCATTATTCCCCATTGCCTTTTAAATCCCTATATGAGAAGATAAGGCCTATCTACTCATTTTTTCTCATTGATTCCCATTTCTGAGAATAGGTTCACAGTCCATATATCCAAGCAGAAATAATTAACTGACCCCTCCTATTAAGTACAAGGTATTTTCAATAAAACAAAGTTTGAATGCCAGTGACACCGTCCTAGCTTGCTGTACAGCATCACGGGGCACAGCAAGAAATGCTTCTTTGCATTAGGCAGTTAACATAGAAAAGAGACCCTAGGTATCTCTGCCTTTTAAAAATTGATTGACACTTTCTGTAAGAGTACAAGTATTCTTTTTCATCTCTTTTAAACTCACTTTTTTGTTTATATAAATCCACCTAAAGCTGGAATTGATTGTCTTACTTTTGGCCTATGTCTCACAGTGATGCTCTTTACATTACTGCACTTGATCTTTGACTTGCCATGTTTCAATGTGAAGGGTTTCAATACGCCTAAGAATCAAATTTCCCTCCCCAACCAATTTTTTTTCCCAAAAAAGGACTTTTCTGTCCAAGTCTTCCACAGATTCTGTCCAAGATTTCCACAGACTATGCTCAGGGTAAATCTTGCTTGCTTGGCTCATTTGCACCTCCCAGGGTACTTCGGTAAGAATATTCAGGCGAGCAGAGCCATGAAGATATGACCTACAGTTCTGCAGATGCATTTAAAAGACATAAAAGAATTACAACACCTACCTATATACTTTGTAGATACACCTGTAGCTTTGGCATTGAAATGGCAGAATTAAATGCCTATATTGTATCATTAGCCTATTAATTGTCTCATTATCAACAATGAATAATGGCAGGCACAAAATATGTCTCAAGAAAGTAAAATTTTATTCAGATACTATTTATACTACTGTGACATTCCTGGGGATGGATGTGCAATATAAATTCATAGTATTACCTGTCAAAAATCTATCACTTCTTCTCCAACCCCTAGAATATCTTTCCTTCAAGAAATACTTTTCTTGCCAATCACATGATAATAAGCAAAATGCAGCCTAAATGAAATTTTAGTGCCAGAATGATCTCCAATTGCAAAATATAAAGGGACTGCATTACTAAATATTTCACTCAAGTAAAATTAAATAGTATAATATAATGTTATATAATATACTGTGAAGTGATATAACATAATTCAATATAATATGACGTATATGGAAAGCACAGTGTGTCCATTTTACCTAGAGATGTAGTGTACTTATGAAAATGCATCGCTTGATATTACCAGGAAGGGCAAACCACAGATGCATGCAGCTCACGTCCCAGCTCTAAGGCAGGGGGTTATGAGACACCTTTAAATCCACAGTTTGTGATGCACTGAAGAAATGATCAGATTTGATTAAGTCAGTTGCTGATAATTTCTAGTTAAATATTGAAGGTAGAGTAATAAACCAGTGAATGTGATTGACTTGGGAAGACTCAGTAAACAGCTGAATTTTTGGAGGATTTAAATAGAGAAGTGGTATCTTGCAAAACTGATGTAGGGAGAGCACCGCAGTCTGCTGGAGTGACACAGACACACAGAGGACTGCGTTGCCCAGTTCTGCACACAGGCAGTCTCAAGCACCACCAGCAAAGGCTGAAGCAAAGTCCTTCCTGAGTTACTTGTTGAGCTGTGGTTTGTCCACTCCACCCACTCTGCCTGCCTGCACTTCCCACCTGCTCCAGCTGGAAGAGACCATACCTGGGATGCCAGGCTTGAGAAGCAACTACAAATGGCTGCGGGCACTGGTGGGTGCCTGGCTCGCACCCTCTCCAGACATTCTGAAACAGAGATGAAAGACCCCATAGTGCCTGTCCTGAACGGAAGATCTGCAGACTTTGTACAGCAAAAATCAGGCAGTGGAAAGTCTCTGTCCCATGGACTGCAGAATTTCTTCTTGCTCTGGTCTCAGAGACCCCCTGACAGACAGCTACTCCACTGTGTGAGGAGTGTAGCTGGCTGGGGACCTAGGGAGGATGGCCCCAGTGGAGCAGCAAGATAATCACTGTTTCTCGTGCAGTATCAGAGGCAGGAGGAGGAAAGTGAGGATTTCCCCATGCATGGGGACCAGACTGCTTTGCTTGCAGAGGATTTTAACAGGCAGCCTGTCTTTGTAGCCTTTAAAAAAAAAAAAAAGCAGGAGTTTATTCTTTAATGATAATCCCCACACAACATCAGTTTTAGAGAGTGGACTCTGTAGCAGTAGTTCCTGGTCATTTTGCTATGAAGAAGACTACAAAAATGTGAACAATGTTACTTGGAAAAAAATATGTCAAGGACAATAAAACTTTGATTTCTAGTTTAATATTCATTCAGTATTTCAAGAAGAAACATAGCGTCTGTCCAATGTTTTTAATTAGCCTGAGCTTCATTCACTGTAACTCTTCTCTCTCTTCAAAGAAACACATACATTGTTATATATTCTCCATTTTGTTTTCCCACAAGGCCCATTTCAAAACATCTTGTGTTGTTTCTGATGCAATACTATATCAATCTGATTATATTGTACATAATATGTCCTCAGATAGAGAACTGCATGGATTTTTATTTAGAAGGACACCTTTGATATTGTGTGAACTAGGAAATTTTAAAATTCTACTGAAATAAAAATGAAATTCTGTGCCACTGTAATCAATCTTGATCCACTACAGAAGTCTGGGCTCTGCATAAGTGCCAGTCTAATCTACTTCCAAATATAAGCTTCCATCTAGACAGTCAAGACATGCAGATTAGCTGTTTGAACAGGAATTTTCTGACAGCACAAATAGAAATGTGTGTGCCTAATGCCTATTTTACAAAATATTTTTTCTATTAGAAGAGTTTTGCAACCAGTTTAAAAATAATTTTTCCATGTCACTGCCACTTTCCACTAATGTCTCGGTCTAAACTTTCAGTCTCCTTGAACAGACTATAAGGAGCAAATAATGGAATTATACTGAGCCGCTTATGTGGATACCAGTGAATGCCACAGACAGATACTGAATATTTCTGAAGCACTGTCTCTGACAGCTTGTCCACATATTAGAGAACATAGCATATGAATTGTTTCTTACTAACACAAAAAATACAATGCTTTTTAAATCTTTTCTGGTTTTACACAATCCACTGCATACAACAGGAAGCAACAGAGAAATTGTATTCTCTGCAACTGAGAAAATAAATAGTAATATTACAACATACCTTTCACTATGTTTGCATTTCTCTGTTCTGTCATTTGCTGCTGCAGCTCAGTTTAAACACTGCATTTCTCTTGTGCTCTTCTGTGCAATGTGTGCAACAGGTTGCCTCAGCAGCTCTGCCCTCTTTTTAACATAACCCACTCCAAAGAACAAGTCTGGTTTGTACTACAGCATGCAGCAACTTTCAGGAAAAAGAAAAGACATCATCACAAACCAATCAGACACTCTTTGTCTGATGATCTAGCCTCTTTCTCAACTGATGCACCAGTGTGTGAATGGGACCAGTAATCCAGGAGGTGAGGTATACAGGCACCATTCACTGGAAAGGATGCCGGGAGAACATAAGCTACATGAGTGGACAGTGGAAACAATAGCAAACGTTTCATGTTGAGGTGGCTGGGAATGAATAATGCATGTGTTGGGGAAACAGTTGCCCCGTTCTGGTGTAGAGGGCGTGGAAAGAGCAGGCATGAGAGGTACTTCCCTGGTGATGTTAGCATTTCTAATTAAAATCATAATCTACTCAGACTGAGAAGATACCCTATGATGAGAAAACAATGTACAAACTTCCAAGGGGGGACAAATTCCTATTACATGGACCCACAGAAGAAGTAGCTCAGATGCACATACAGTATTTTATAAAGGCGAGCAAGCACTCATAAGTGAAACCAAAGAACCAAGAGAAATCTTAGCAGGTGACATGTTTTGATCTGGTATTGTTTAGATACACCATATAAATGAATGCTTCATCTCAGAAGAACTACCCTTTCAAATGATTGTTAATTAAGTAATAATCCCTGAGAAATATGTTGTTACCAACAGTTAGGAGCAACTTTATTATTCTTTCCCCAGGCTATTAATGCTCAAACACAATGGCCACTAATTGCAGTAAGAACTAATTTCCCAGCAATTACACATGGACTTTCTAAGTATCTGGGGGCACAGTTTTTGCTTTTAAACTTTGTTTTTCCAACTTATCTAACTAGAGCATTGGTCAGTCATAAAAATTCTCTAATTGTCCTGCACAGAAATTACCATTAACAAAAAGAAAGCTGATGTTTGCTACCTTCGTACATTATTAATTTTTTGTTGCAGACAACAACAGCAAAGGTTACAATCCCTATAAACAATGCATCAGCTCTATGTTCAGCAAAGCTAGCAAAAGCATTTTCAATCAGTGCAGTAAGCTTTGGATAGGTCTCGACAGTTTCTTTTAAAACAAGCAGGGGGTCTGCTGTTTTCTAAATTTACATTACAGCTTTTCTTCTGCAATATGTTATTAATGCAATAAGAAATCATTTTTGGGATGCCAATGACCAAATTTGACATTTTTTTCCTGCCAGCTGTTTTCAGTGTAGACAAATTAGGTGGCCATAAGAATTATTATTATTATTGAGCATTGTTAAAGGAATAAATTGAGAAAATTAATCCAGAAGCATGGGAAAAAAGATCTACCTGGAATTTAAAGTGATTTTCTCCACAAACACTTTTCCCCTTGGCTCAGGAGCAGAGTATAAGGAAAAAGCCTTAAAGAATAGCTGCCATTGTCATTACATTTTAAAAGCATTCACATGACAATTTTAAAAGAACTGCCATTTCAGCTATTTCTTAAATAACCTCTTTCTTCCTCTATAATCATGCAATATATTTCTTTCACCTTTTGACTAGCACTTTGGTTTTTTTAATAAACTTACACACTCGTTTTGCAGGAAATTATATTTTAAAATGCTTCTCAGAGGTGTTTTATCATAACACTTTCATTTGGGTTGAATTAATGTTGAATCCTGATTTTCAGAAATTGAGGGAGAGGAAGAGGGAGAGAAAGAGAAAAGAAAAAAGCTTAGCTTCTACCCCAGCTCCAAAACACACTTATCTTCAATTCACATTTCTAGATCAATCTTAGCATAACCTTTATCTGTAATAACAGAATTATTCTGGTACTTCTGAAACACAGACAGCAGCAATGTAGTTATCTGCTGGACTAGCCAGTCAAGAGTTTTTTCCCCACTCTCTTCACCAGTGCACAGTTTGTTTTCAAGCCTTCAATACCACAGTGTCAGTCCTTGCTTCACAGTTTTTATGCCTTTTTCTTTTTTTTTAGGTCCTTGTCTCTCTTTTCCCCATTAAGATGCGGATGGGCTGGTACCTCAGCCAATATGTCTATACATGCCTGAATAGACTTGCAGAAAAGCAGGGTCTCCTTTTGTCTGGGCCCGTGAGGCTGTATGTCATTCCGCACCGACAGGCAAGGGCTCCTCTCTCTGTGGGAGATTTCCAATAATTGCCAGAACAAATTAAACTGGGGCTTATCTGTTCCTCTCCTTTTTCAGCTTGAAAATGGAGGAACAAGACCAATTTTAGCTGGTGACAATGTGGCATAGAAATAGATTGGATACAGCTTATGTGAAGTCATGCTGTAGATAGCTGGGGCAGGACACTGCTTGGAGGAGTGAGGTGAGGTTGTGCTACACGGACTCCATGAATGCTTCTGATCTGACAAACAGGAAATGAGTTGGGAGGTTAAGAGCAGTCTAGTTACCATTGTCACAGGTGAACGACTATTTCTGATAATACATTTAGATGTAGCACTCAGGGACATCGTTTAGCAGTGGACTTGGCATGTAGGTTAATGGTTGGACTTGATCTTAGAGGTCTTTTTCAACGTAACCATTCTATGTTTCTATACTGGTGTGGACCGGGCAGCCCAGAAACACAGTGTGGACTGCAAATATGGGCATGTTCTTAAAAATAAAAATGAAGTGTACAATAAATTCTGGATATTCCCCCACAGAAACACAGCTCCTTCCCTGCCTTTGTCCCCTAACACTTACATCTTGTGTCTTAATCTACATGAAAGCGTCACAAAGTACAGCCTTAACCTGTGACAGATCAATGGGGAGAGTTCTGCCTTGTCTCTGCAGTGGGTATTTGGAAGTCTTGGGCTGAAAAGGCTGTATTAAGAGATAGTATAGTTATCAGACACAAATTTTCTATAGCAAAGAGCTGTCATCTTCCTTTGCAGATGAGATAAAATGAGCTCAAAGTGCTTTCTCCAGGCAAAGCCAGACTGGAAACTACACAAAGGAATGAATTCTTTGACACTGTCTGACAGCTAGAAATCTGAACTATCCGATTTGAAAGGGACCCTTAATTCTTGGGGCTGCTGAATGCCAATGAGAAGTATTTGGATCTTCTCTTGACCAATATGATTACTGCTATCAAATGAGAATATGTCAAACACCTTTCAACACACTGTTGTCAGTCAAGCTCTAAAAGGCAATCATTCACTGTAAACTATCTTCTCAACTACTACTCTGTCTCAGTCAGATTCCTTCAGCCACAAAGTCAGTGAGAAATTAATAGAGAAAAAAACTCCAGTAGTTCTTAGTACTGTCAGCTTTTCAGCTCTTTTTTCTCAAGCTCTCATGTTCCTGACCCATGCCAGAAAATCAAGCACGAAGCTGTGACACAGTAATTAACAAAGGCCAGAAGAGGTAACTTCAGGTTACTAGAACTGGATGGAACATCTCTTAGTAAGGTCCACCCCTGTGTCCTATGACAGGACACCAGAAAGAAGAGATCACCACCTCCCTCTCTGCTTCCCTGTCAGGGGAAAGGTGTAGACAGCAGCGAGGTCACACCCCTGTCTCCCATTCCCTAAGCTGAACAAACCCAGCATCCTCAGCCACTCCTCCTAAGTTATGCCCTTTACTCCTTTCACCATCTTAGTTGCCCTCCTTTGAACACATGCTAATACTTTAATATTCTTATATTGTGGTGCTCAAAACTGCACACTGTACCAGAGGTGAAGTCATGCCAACGTTGAGTTGTAGAATATTTTCTATAAAACTTGGGAAAAATGTTTGCTTAATGTAATGAAGTACTAGGGTCTTTCTTTTGTCTTTTATACATTAGAGTTCATTTTAGCATGACACACAAAAAGCAAAAATCTAGTAAAAGAAGTGAAAACACTGGAGAAAAATCAGACAGATTGAAAAAATAGTAAAATGCAAAGTCATATTTTCAGTTTATAATGTCAATCCCAAAAGTACCCCTTAAACCTCAATAACTTCAGTAACTTGTGAAACTTAAATAAGCAATTTTGTTTCTTAAACAGCCCGTAACTAGAATAATTAACTAAAGACATAGCATAATTTTATATATTTTTAAGTGTCTCTGGAGGAAATTGTGCAAAATTCAAAATAGGTTCATTCTTTGTTAGGTATGTAAGAAAAATATTAGCAAAATGTAAGTTTTACAGTGTGATCTTTAGTTCTAAAATCTGTGAAAAGTCAGCAAAACTGGAACAGCAAGTCCATTCTGAATTGCTTTTCAACTTTTTCAGAAGAATGGACTTCAGATAGTCTTCAGTATTTTAGTTCCATGTATTCTTGTTACCAGTTATTCTTTTTGGTCAGGTCACATATGGGCAAGTCACCATCCAATGGACATATTCTCACATTAAAAAAGGGTTTCTTAGGACAAAGACAGAACTCAGGTTTTTCTGTTTTGGACCTGAAACCACAGCTGTGTCAATAAAACTTATACTGCTGCCAAGAAAATATGATCAATTTCAACCATTATTTATTGTCTAGAAACATTTATTACTTTGGAGGAGTCAGTAAAGTGTATTCCATGCCTATGATGTGGGGTAGATTGTCATCAGCCTTCATTGGAGCCATGCTGGAGAAAACTGAATATGGAATAAAACTGTCCTTTCTTTTTACAAACAGACAAATGAAAAAATGAAAATAAACTTTGAAGATAAACATAGAAGAGTAATTGCATGTCAGGATGAAGTTATGGATAACCTCTAAAGTGGTTGCCAATGCAAAGTTAAGAAGAGACAGACTCATGGCAGGAATTTGTACCCATCTGCCTGCCCACTGGTGACCCGTCTTCAGAGCCTCGGGAAGTGAGGGCTGACTTTGCTGGTTGTGGCACTGAATCTGCCTGGTCTGAAACTTTAAACAGGAACAAAAGGTATCCTGCCAATCAGCCATTTGCTGGTTGTGGCACTGAATCTGCCTGGTCTGAAACTTTAAACAGCAACAAAATCAACCACTTCAAAAGGTACCCTGCCAATCAGCCACGAGACTGGGCAGGGAACAAAACTTTCCCAAACCAATCACAGCGGCATTGATATCTGTTGGACCTTTTTTTGGCTCATTGTGGCTGTCGCTAAAGCCTTAAAAAGCCTTGCTGCAGCCACAGTGAGTGAAGAGCAGCCACAAGCAGTTTTGTGTGGGTGGGCTCATGGCTGCCTTGCTGCCCCCATCCTTGGAGGTAGACAGTCCTACCTGAGGGCTGCCTGGCTGGGGGGGTTTCCTCTATTTTAGTAGTCCTGGGACAAGAGGCAGAGTGCCCCTGCAACAAGGCAGCACCTCCAGCCATGCCAGAGGAGACAAGTGGGAGAGGAACCTGAGGTGCCTGACTCACCCCTTTTCCACTTCCCCTGTTACTGATGGCTCAGATAATTTCTTACAGTCTTTCTGTCCAAAAGTTGGAGACAATGGCTCAAGTAAAGCAGCTTCCATTTGGATTAAAGCAGGGGATCCTGACTATGGCAAGCAGCAGCCTTTAGTGCAATAATGGGTGGTCCTGAAGGGTTGGAGCTCTCCTGCCCTCATGACTGAGCTGCATGTCTCAGTCAGCTGCTCCATGTAATTACTCAGTTTATCAGCAGTTTGGGCTGGCAATTACTGTTGAATATCAGGGGCTTGGCCTTCCCTTGATAGGACAAGCTAATCCCCTGTCCTGTCTATTGAGGATTTCCTGTTCTGCTGTTTGATGTACCGGGGCTGAAATGATACCAGGCTGATCTCCACAGCCTTGGTGCTGCCAGCCTCTTGCTCAGATCCAGAGCACCGTGAAGGCCATTGCAGCTGCTCAAGTTTTTTCTTCATACACTTTTATCAATTTTTTTCCTGATTCAGCAAGCATTCAGTGCCCAAACAGAAAGAGACCCCTTCCTAGTTTCAACCTGCAGCTTTTGAGCACTCATGTCACTCTGCATTATGATTCCCCATGGTTTTAAAAGCTGTGAAAGGGCTGGAAAAAGCAGTGAATGGGAGATTCCAGAGGAACGTCCACTTGCCACAGATACTTCTTGCTAATTCTGCAGATGGTGTTCTTTCTTCTGAACAGGACATTAAAATGAGTTCTTGCTTATGTGAGGCTATTAAAAGATGCAGTAGTCCGTTCAACAAGGGCAGTAATGAAGTCTTCTGTCTCCTTTCCAAATTCCAAATCAGATTAATGACATGTGCAAGGCACTATGCAAAGCCCCATCAGTGGATGCTGGATTTCTGCTAATACCTTCTGTCTAAGTAAATTCCCTTTGTTGTTTCATCTGTGTGTGGCAGTCATCTTCAGAGCCTGCCCTGGACTATTTGAGGGTGTACATCCTCTTTCACTGCTGCTCTGCTTTATTTCAAATGTGGTCTGGGGAAAAATGAAATTATTCTTGCCCACTTAAAATCATGATGAAAGATTTTATAATTGTACGTTAATTATTCATCACTGGTAGTATTACACATACTAATGTTTTCCTCAAATTATAGTGTACCCCTCTGAGCCATAAACATGTTAAAGAGCTGTAGCTCCTTAAACAAATTTGGCACAGAACTCAAATGAATTTCACCAAAGAGGTAGGATCAAAATCAGGCTTTGTGAATAGACAATCACTTCATCACCTAGGGAAAAGTTAAGAGAAGGAAACAACAAAGAGCTGAGAAATGTGCATTGTTGATAGCTTATGGTGTGCCATGAAGCCTTTGCATCAGACGGAACACAATTCAGAGCCAGCCACTAAAGCTCATCACCATATGCACAGCAAAGACATTGAGATCTCTGCTGAGCACAGGACTGCTTAACACCAGCCTCACTATTACCCTATAGGCTGTCCAGCCTGATTAACTATGGACATCAACAGAAATAATGGCTGGAAATTCCTGCAGCTAAATATATCTTTGCCCTGTAAAGCTGGTTTGGGTCTAAATACAAAGTTGTCTGCACAACTGTGTGTAACAATCAACTACCAGCAGCAACCCTTAATGGCTCTGTTCAATGTAAACTGTGCACTTAGGAGTGATTGTGGTGTAATTATAGAAAAATACATTAACAAGTAAAGCTTTAAAGTAAAAAAGCACCCAAAATCAAATAGTAAGTTGAAATGATGTTATGAATCTCAGGTAAAGTCAATACAAACTGCAGTCATTTTACATAGGGATAGCAATAAAAAACCATGGTATTAGGTTGTTATGAACATGTTGGTGAATGTTCTGCTGTTTTGTTGCTTTTTCTAAGTCCTACCAACTGATGCAATTAAAAGAAAACAGGACTAAGTTCTAAAAAGGAATCTTCTGCAGTGGTAATCACAACTTAATCAGACTTAATGACTGCCAGCTCTCTATTTCCAATAGGAGGCAGCTAGGAACTTTCCACTCAATGCAGGGATATTAATGCTGAAATTTTTCTTTCCTCTCAAGCCTGACAAGTCCAGGGTCTCAGTGAAACAATGGACTACAGGCAGTGAGCAGTGAGGTGAGAAAGAATGTTGGATGTTGTGCTGTTGCTAGATGGAAATGTCAGTACGAGTGAAAGCACGTGTATCTACATATACACGGATATACTTTTTAGTTACCCTACTATCTTTCTATTCAAGAGGAATCAGCAACTTCCCAAATTTGTGGCAGAAAAGGCAGAACAGGAAGCTGATGCTGGGTAGTGGGGAAGCCTGACCTATGGTGCCTTGCATGAACCCAGGACCTTGCTGGCCTTTCCACTAATGGCGACTGGAAAACACAATGATCACTGCAGCAAGAGGAGAGTGCAGGCAGTTCAAAAGCATTCTCTGTTTTTTGGCTGTGGCACTGCACTAACATGAAGAAAGTCTGAGGAGCTCATACTCAATTATTTAGATTTGTCTCATCTGTCCAAACTGAAGAACCATGCAAGGTCACAGACTTGTTATCTCGTGTCTCTTATGTCAACAGATGACAGGATTTTTGTTACGCAGGAAAATCGTAGATACGTACATCTTATGTGATCTGATACTACACAGCCTGCCTGCACTCTCCAGCAGTACATGAAATATGCAGCCCATGTCAGCTTCTCAAAAGGCACGTCCCTGGCACTTCTTGTGAGCTGCAGTCTCATCAGGAAATAAGATGCTATAAATCATTAAATCAGCACCAATCAGCCACCTATTGCTGTGCAGAAGAAAGGCTCACTCAACAAACATTCCTAGTAAGAAATAACCACTAACAATGAGCACTGCACTAATTTCTACATTATCTAACACAGGTTACAGTACAAAAAAAAACCCCATCTCCATTGCTACTGAAACAGTAGAATAATGAATAAGCATTAGAATAACATTCAAAAACTGTTTGTAATGCTATGTTTGGATCAATAATTGTACACTCATTTAAGGGCCCTCAGAATTGGCAGCTCCCAGTGACATGAAGCATCCAGAGAGACATTCACTGACCATGTTTCATGTGAAATGCTAGGGATGGTACAGTGGCGACAACTTTGTTGTGAAAAACCAGCACCTTACAGCACTTTACTCTCTAGTTTATGTGATTGGAAAACAAAATTTCCTCATAATATAACATGTATTTGCAGAAGTTATTTTCAGTTGAAACAGTTCCTCCAGGTTTCTCATCATAAGTGAGGTCTGTAATTTTTTTTCTTTTTTTTACTGTTGGCTTTTGGAGAGACCATAGACAAGCAAAGGTAAAAGAATTTCAGGTTTCTCAGGCTGTTTTGCAAACACTAGACACAACCTACTCTGGTCTGTACAAGCACAAAGTTGCTGCTCTGAAAAACTAGCCATATGGAAAATTTCTCTTTGGCCAAGGAAAGAAGGAAGGTCTGCTCATCTTCCACTTCTAGGTCCTCTTCTGCTCTCTCTACCATCTCATTGAGGCAGACTTTCATCTCCCTTGAATTCTCAGTCTGAGCAAGATGAGGGGTTTATGCAGCTTTTTTGCACCTTTCTCTGAACTCCCAAAACTTTTTTGCCTCTTCAGTGTAGACACAAATGTTCCTTTCCTTTGACTTCTTTGAGTTTCAGAGTTCACTTGACTTACAATGCAATGGGGGCAGTGACCTATTTCTATAAGGCTGGCATGAAAAGTTTGCTAGCGCTCATTTTGCTCATAAGCAGCCTCCCTAGGCTCTGCAGATGTTTAAACGGCTCAGGGATGCCCAGGACTCACTCAGGCAGCAGAAGAGCTGCCTCTGATACACAGCATCTGTATAGCCTGCCATGATTTGAAACCTCAAAATTCAGCTGCATATCACATTGTTGGGAGTAATACCACTGGTATTGTCTACCAAGAGAACAAAGGATTTTTAGCTGGATTTCCCAAAGAAATGGATGTATAGTAGTTTCTTTCTGCCTGTCAGTCCTCATCTAATAAAACTGGAATCCATTTAGCCAATTTCAACCCTATTTGACAGAAAAGATGTTATAGTGTATAGGGAAAAGGATTATCTGCAATATACCCAAAGGACTTATTTTTTTCACAGAAAATTTTGTATATGCATGCATTTGGGTTGAAAGCAAGCTCTTCAAGTATATCTGTTTCTTTAATATGCCACATACACATTGCTTGCATGGTTGTCTAATGGATGTCATCTTTTTAATGCGTATTTACAGACAGTTTAAAATATGCACTGGGATCTTAATTTAGAATGAGAATGATAGTATGCAATTAAAATCTAAAATGAAATACCGCAAGAACATTGTAGGATGTAATTGCAATTATTACCAGTAAAAAGATGACACGCCTGAGATATGGTCTGTCTATCATTCTGTGAGTGAAAGTTCCTCAAGGAAAGAGCTGCTATTTGTTATAAGGTTGTACACTGTCAGTAAGAGCGGTCACCTTGATCCTCTCTACTAACATAATAAAGCTAAGTTGAATTGAGTTGAGTAAAGGGAAGATAAAACCAGGCAGTATCACAGATGACCATGAGTGACACTAGAGTACTTTCCTAAGTTTTAGAAGATGGTGCCAGCACTGCATCTTTTGCAAACCCTTTGTGGTAAAAGTTAGTGACCTTTTAATGGTGACAGTTATATGAAGTAGTTTGAATAATTACCCCTGAAAAGATCCTTTTATGTATCTTTACAGACATCCTGCAATGAGATGCTCTTTTGTGGCATTTTCATTTCCATTCTAAACCATATTAACGATTCACGGAGTTGGAGAATCAGATGGGGAGGAAAAAAACCCCAAACGATTTGCTGCTTTCAGTGCTATTGCTTAGAGACTCTGCCTCAGAAGCAGCCAAGCACTCTGCAGCCATGATGGCTGAGAGCTCCTCACCATAAGCAGGAAATTTGGGGCACTCTTCTCTCACAGTGCCTTCTCCATTACAACTGCTACCAGGCAGATAATGGGGAAAGAGCATTGCTAACAGCTGCAAAGAGCAGTAAACAAAGCTGCAAACAAAACTGCTTAGGGAAATTATCATTTGGTGTTGCTGGCTTTAAAACCTGCATCTGTAAGTCTGCAAATAATTGCTTTTACTTAATTCAGTATATAGCATACTGCAACAGAAAAAATACAGGAGAAAGGATGTGATGAAAATTGGAGAGAAGTAGACTGTGTAACAAGCAAAAGGAGAGACCTTAAAGTTATAAGGCAGTTTAAAACATCAGAGGATATTTTTTGCTTTTGTTTTTGTTGTTACAGCTTTTTCTTTTCTTCTAACAGATGTTCAAGGAAATATCTACACACTAAGAAATATCCTGGCCATATAGGAGAGGAATAGAAGCTTAATTTTATCTCTGCTCTTTTGCAAGAAATCACTGAGGTGATGGACTCACTCATATTAATTTCATCAAACCCTTCTGCATTATTATTAGCCTGCAGGAAAGTTAAGCCTACATAGATCTAAACCTCTTTCACTCAAAAGACAGATCCCAAATCACTACTCCTTTTCTGTTTTACATTTTCCACAAGGTAGACAGAATAAAAAAAATGTTTAGCAAGTGGAAACAGCCTCCACAATACCCACACAGACATGTACAGGATATGAAATGGACTTTAGAAGCATTTTGTGCTGTGTTCTTTTAGCTTGTTGGTGAAGTTTCAAACAAAGGTGATGACAACTGATAACAAGTATTAATCTTCTCAAGCAAAAGTGCCCTCACATAATTATGAAGCTCATGGTGAAACTTATTTTTGTGAGATTCAGAGGTGGCATCCTCAGAAGACTTAGCGAGTCTCAATCAACCTTTATTTTTCTCTGAGGTCTGTTCATGGCTGCAAACCATCAGTCAATACTCTAAGATCTGTTGCAGATGGAGACAGTTCCACTGTTTTGCAAATCCTGATGTAAAGGGGTGTAGGGCATAACAAATACAAACCTAAGGAGCAATCAGGCAATCAGAGATTTCCCAAGAGTTTAAATATTCTTTTAAAAAACACCCTGAGTGACAACAGCACTTCAACATCAACTTTCCCTATATTTAAATGCCCTAATTCTTGTGAGAAACAAAGAAGTAGGATAGAAGGAGGGAAGTCAGATTTTTGTTCCAAAGTCTAAGCAGCTGTTGCAGAGAACATGAGAAGCACAGAGCCTGAGATCTCATAAGAAAACAAGCATCCTTAGGTCCTTTCTTGACATTTTTTTCCCCAGTGAATATTTTCACAAATTCACTTGATCTGATACCTTCTGTCTTTAATTAAGATGCTGGCAGGTATGGTTTGCTTGAATTCATGCCAGAGGATTTATTCTAATCTCCTCTTTTTATGATATGCTCATCTGGAGGAGCAGAAAAAGAATGATTCACTAGTTCCTGTGGAAGGGACATACATACTCCTTTAATTGTGTTGGAAATCCCTGTGAACCTCAGCAGAAGAGAAACATTCAGAAGACATGACCCCTTTAAAATAATCAGTATTTGTTGTCTGCTGTGGGCTCTGACCCCCTGACTTGCAGTGAGCAGGAGTGAAGTCACTGAGTGGTCCCATGGAAGTTTGTGTTGCTGCAATAGCTGGAGCTGAGGGAGATCCCTTTGGAA
Organism: Passer montanus; assembly: GCF_014805655.1. Classification (NCBI taxonomy): domain Eukaryota; kingdom Metazoa; phylum Chordata; class Aves; order Passeriformes; family Passeridae; genus Passer; species Passer montanus. The sequence continues at coordinate 898,373 of NW_024357281.1, read as the reverse complement.
AGTCTGAGGCAAGAGAGCAGAACCTGTCTTTAAGTCATATATTCATATGTCCATATTAATCAGAAAGTCAGAAGTGGAAAAAAAGCATCAGTCTAGACTGTTTCTAACACAGCTACTCAACCAGGGCCAAATTTGCCATTGATGCATATTAAGAAAGTATTTATGAATAGTTCAAAGAATAAGGAATCAGCATGAATACATGTATTGCAAACTGGCCACAAGCAGGGAAAAAATGCTGCTTGAACAATATCCAGCAAATATGCTATTCAGCTGATCTGTATGGTTTTTGTTTAAAAGAAATCAACAAAAACTCCCCCTCTCTTCCCACTATTCAGATTGCTCTCCAGAAAGGGTACAATATGTTCCTGCCATTGTAAGCAACCAGCAGCCCAACCCACGCTGACAGTACAGCTCTGGCACAGCACATCCTACAATGAAGGGCTCCCAGTGTCCATGAACTCGCTCTCAATGCTCTCTGTACCTGCTATTGACAGAAAGGACTCAGAGGAGATGCCCTCTCTCCCTCACCCACCTTTTTTCCTTCATACCCTGCTCCACAGTGGCCCTTTGATGAGATCACATAGTAGTACTGATTTTTATTTTCACATTTTGACTGCTGCAGCATTTTTCTGTCCCCCTCTCCTTGGCTCCAGCTCTATGGGGCATTTGTTAGCAGCCTGGTTTAGCTTTACTAGCTAAATGGAAGGCACTGATGGTGCACCCAGCTGGGAATGGGCAGAAAGAGCCAGACACAGCCCAGCAGCACCAACCTTGTGCTTGAAGCCCCCAGACTGTCTCAGGACTGAAATACCTGCCTTTATCAGAAGCTGTGAAAATTTGTCTTTAATTAAGTCCAACAAAGATGCACTGGGGCTCAGTAGGCTTGTACTTTTGATGCTAAGGTAAGAAGGTAAGGCATCGCTCCATTCTTTTTACTAAAATGAGGAATCAGCAGGAACTGTGTAATTAAGGGCTGAAAGGAGAAAAAAATGAAATTGAATTAAACCTGACAGCATAATGCAAAGAATCAATAGCCTTATTTGCTGCTTAATGATGATGACACTGTTCTCATTTCATTATGTGTGAGTCACAACCAGCTTTTTGTTGGCTTAATTGTATTCTTTAGCAAGTAAACTGAGGCATACAATTTACAGCAGCAACACATGTTTAAAAAAGGTTAAGAATGTCATCAATTGGTCCTGAGCAGTGAAATGAATTTGCTTGCCAGCACGCTAGAATATTAAGACATGACATTCTTTTTTTTTTTTCCCTTTTGCTTTTTCTTTCTTTTTTTAGCAATAACATAATAAAGGCTTCTTTTGTCTGACAGGACAGAAAACCCAAACATCCTCTGGCAGTGCATCTTGTGATCTGAGCCCTACAATGACCTGTTTCAGTTTTCACATGTTTGGGATTACAGAGTAAATCCTAGATCACTCTGTCTCTGTGAAGTGACTCCAGCTTTTGGCAATGGTTAAACAACACTGCATTTTTTGCCTTTCCTTTTCATGGCCTCTCTACCAAAAATATCATGTAAAAGAAGCAGAAAGAGGAACAGAAGTGGGTGAGAAAAGAACTCAAAGGAGACAGCTGAGGAAGGAATGACTGTCACAAGACTGAAGGCATTGTAGGTGTTTCTTTAAGCAAAATGGCAATGGGAAACACTCATTCATTTTATTCCGAGGTCTTACAGAGTGCTTCAGCCTGAGAGAGGTTTAGTTATGGTGCATCTGGGAAGGGACATAGCTGTAAATGAGTTCCAGTAGACTGCAGATGAAAGAAGGCACTGGCAAAATGAGAAACAGATATAGGGTAGGCAGTGACCAGTTTCTTTGTCTTTATTTCTCCTCTTCCCATCTGTTTTGCTTATGGTTCCTCTTCCTCCTCTGTCTGTCACTCTGTAGGTCTGGGTCTTTTTAGCAGCCTCCCTTTTCCCCCAGCATCTTGGTGAGGTCCCTAGGAGCTGTTTCTCTTACAACCTGGGTGTGCAAATTCAGTGCCATAGAGGCCTCTGGGTACTTGGGCTGCCTTGTGACTCCTCTGGCACTCAGCTGAATGCCCAGAGGAGGGTGAAGGTGCAGGCCCAGCCACATCCATCCTGGGATGAGCTGCTACAATGGGCAGGTGCCAGGGACCGTTCTGGCACACATCCCACAGCAAGGACAGGGATGCCAAGTGCGACTGCTGCTCCTCAGATTTGGCTGAAAGTGGCAGGTCTTTCTGATTGAAATCCATTAGTTTACTTCTGCCAGCTCTCTTTTCCCTCCCTTTTGTGCATTCTGCAGTGCTTGTGCCACCACTGGACATTCCTGTTCCAGGGCAGCAGGGGAACTCGCAATGATTACTGCCATTTTCCAGTTGCCTTTGCTTTACAGGTCTGCCCTTAGCTCTGGTTTCAATTACCAGGGATTGCATATTTTGATATTCCTCTGAACTGCAGAAGTGAGGAGCTTTAAACAGCTCAACAGTCACATCACAGCTGAGGCCTAATATTGTTTTCCTCTAATCAGGAGATCTTTGCTGTGGAGAGGTGTAAAGGTGGTCCTGACAATGGGGTGCCTGCACAAAACAGACAGATTTTCATAGCTTTTGTGGAACCTGCAGATTTCCTTGGGGACCTAATGAATTAAACATTAAGCAAATGTATGTTGCAGTAGATACAATCCCATGATTAAATTCTAAAAAAAAGGAAAAAGGCATCTACACGTGAAGACCTGCAAGACCTCTATGTCCCACAGCATAACTGGCACTGTTAAAATGCAGTCTTCTCTTAGGAAGCTCTGCTATAGCAAAAATCACATCGTGTGTGTCTGTGATTATTATTTCATGTGTGATTTTCTGCATAACGTACATTCAGCTTGAGACTAAAGGGGATATTTTTTTCCTGACTGCAGACATTGCAAACCATATGTACACCTGGACTGGCGAAGTCTTTTGCACAGCTACCAAACATGAATGGCTAATTGGCAAAACTGCACTGCCGCTGGACCTCTTACAGTTCTGTTGGCCTCACTGCAGTTAGTCAGGTTGCGACTAATTAGCTCTCTGTAAACACTTCTGAGGATGATGCTTATGACAAAACAGAAACCTCAGCTCCTGTCTGCCTATCTGCATTGAGTCTGCAGGACAAAATAAAGGGAAAAGCAACAGGAGAAACTCAGAGTTTTGTTAGACCCCCTGAGCAAGAAGATGCTCTTTTTATATGGTAATTTTTCACAGTAAAGTTACATACAAACGGATCAAAATCCCCCTCCTCCCCTGTCTTTAGGCTGTTGAATGCCTTATTAGATGCTTTTCTCCTAGAGAAAAGGAATCCCTGACAGAGGACTATCAACCCATTGGAATGATAATTCAGGATCTTCCCTCCAAGTTCATGAGCCCTTTTCTTATACACAAGGCCAGGAAGGATTTTAAGGGAACTGCAAACTAAAATATGCTGCCCAGTTCTTTCCATGATAGCTTTTGGGAATAGAACAGGAAAGTGCTTTGTGAGCAATTGGCATCCACTCCCCTCCATTGCCATGCATTCATTGCCTTCACATTGCTCATGGCTAGTATTTTCTACTTTCCTTCTATGGAAGCAGAAAATGGGAGTAAGGGCATCATCCACTTCTAAGGAGGCTGTGATGGCTAAAGCTTGTCAACAGCTTGGGTAACTGGGGACCAGAGAGCTGAAGACCACAGACCTCTGCGCTGTGTACCCAGGAGTGGATATATCAGTGCTGGCACACACCAATCTGTTTCCACCTAGAGGGGAATCTGACTCTTAAACAGCTAGGATAGATAACTTCTGAAGGTCTCTCTAGCACTTCAAATCAAGATATTTTAAATGAAAGCTCAATGTCTAATTAAATACTGTACCAGTACTGGTTTTGCAGGGATTTCTGTTTTGTGAACTGTTTAAATTGCTTTAAATACAACAAAAAGTAAAGGTTACTTTTGTTTTGTTTTTCTTCTCTGAAACCTTAAATAAAGGTTAAATAAAGAAAGATTTGCAGAATTAGAAGGAACCTTTATATTCAAAACAAGAGGCTTGACTAATTTTGAATAAATAATAACATTTTCCTATGCTTAAAGATCCATTAAGTAAAATCAAATTGCAAGGTCCTGATTGTGATGAGATAGCTGCAGTATGTTAACAGCCTTTGTCTGTAGGTGAGTGGGAGTATGGAGAGGGAAAATGCTTTCATAGAAAATAAAGCAAACAGAGCTGTTGTGTTTGCAAGGATGTTAGGAGTCTGCAGACGAGGGAGGTAAACAATTGCTTTTATTAATAGCAACAGATCAATGCCACTAGATTAGCAGAAACTGGGAATAAAGCAAAAAACAAATATTTTTTTCTAGTCACACCCCTTCACCTCCACTGTTGAGCACAGTCCCTAGCCATGAATTGGAAGCAGTGCCCTACCAAGTATGGGCTCAAATTTTGAGACCAAACAAAAATTTCCCCACATTTATAAACTAAACAGAAAATAGCTAAGTGCGTACACTGGGAATGCTACATGTAAGGATGGAAGAGCAGATGAATGAGTCAATGGCTGAGAAAGTGCTCCTCTTTGTCTCTCCAGTTTTCCTCTGGGAAGAATAAACTAATCCAAACCAAGAGATGTTTGCTTACTGTCTTTTCTTAGCTAGGAAACAGCTCCAGCTGCAGCTGCTTCACCCATACCCATGGTGGGAGGCAGGAGGGGGAAAGTAGGAGCTCCTGAAATTTCCTTCAGGCTGGAGCCAGTAAATTATCAGATCTGATGAAAAAGCAAAGGTCTGGAGGCAAAGACGTGATTCTGGGACTTTTGAAGGGATTCTGGGAGCTAATTACTGGGCTAGCTAGGCTAATTAGTACTGAGTGTCATTGTATGTGCCTGTTATCTTTGGGCTTGTCTCTTCAGCTTGTCAACAGCTGCCTGAACGTGAGCCAACGTGTGCCAGGTGCCCAAGAAGGCCAATGGCTTCCGGGCTTGAATCAAAAATAGTGGGGCCAACAGGACCAGGGCAGTGATTGTACCCCTGTATGCTGGGGTTTTATGAGGAGCAGCTGAGGGATCTGGGATTGTTTAGCCTGGAGAAAAGGAGGCTCAGGGGAGGCCTTATCACCCTCAACAACTGCCTGAAAGGAGGTTGTAGCCAGCTAGGGGTCAGCCTGTTGGAGGTTACAAGCGACAGGACAAGATAAAAGCGGCCTCAAGCTGCACCGGGGGAGTTTTGGATTGTATATTAGGAAAAATATCTTCATGGAAAGTGTTGTCAAACATTGGAGCAGGCTGCTCAGGGATGTGGTGGAGTGACCATCCCTGGAGGTATTTAAAAAATATGCAGATGTGGCACTTGGTTTAGACATGGTTCGGTGGTGGACTTGGCAGTGCTGGGTTAATACTCAGACTTGATGATCTCAGAGGTCTTTTCCAACTGAATTGATTCTATGATTCATTGGTGTTGGAGAGCTGGAACCCTCACAGGCTACAAAAGGCTGTATGAACCCCTGTCCTGCCAGCATGTCAATATAAAAGCTTCCAGATAAAAAGGAAAACCAGAGTTATTTATATAGGCAGTTTAATGGGAAGACAGCCATGGCTATACCAGAATTTTTGCCCATGTATTTACTGGACAAAGTCTCATACTTCTCAAGGCTTACACAATTTTGTCATTTTGGAAGCAAAGGTGCAATTTAGCATCTTTTTTTTACAAATATTTGAAAAGTTCTCTCTATAAAATTAGCAATAAGAATAAAATTCGGAATTTATAAAAAATAAATTAATGGTCTAACTTCTGAAAATTTAAGTTCAAGATATTAAACTAATAATTACAAAATTATTCTCTCAAGAGTTCCTTCATTATGTTTTGAGTACTTGTTTTTTAATGTCAGCATTTAAATGACATTAACATATCTGAGAATTTCCATTTGTTGCTGTATATATATCACTGCAATATCAGTGACAAAACCTTAGCTCCTATCTGGGTCAAAACACTCACTTAATGATTTGATACATTTCTGTATTTTATCTTTCCTAGAAGATCAATAGCCATCAGCTCCTGAGGGAAGTTAACTGGTCAGATCACACATTTCCACAAGACTATTGCCGAATTCTGTGAAAACTGCAAAAGGGTTTCTGTTTTGCAAATCCACACACAACCAAATTTTTCAATACTGATAAATGTTGTCATGCAGTTCTCAGTCACAGAGAATTCAGACTTCAGCACATGATGTTACGACTAGATGATTTGCTATTGTAAGAAATAATGAAAGCTAAATTACACTTAACAAATGAATAACAAGAGCTCTTTCTCATTATCCTCTTTATATTCTCCTGATCATGTGGTAGTCATTCAAAAATGGGTATCCCATTTCTTATTTTACATTGAACGTAATTTGAGAGAGGAAAAGTAAGATACACACTTTATTTGGGTTAATCAGCTGTGCATATCTTGGGGGAAATAATTTGCAACTTGAAGTTCTAGGGAAAACCTCAGAGGCTGTAATGGATCACACACACCAAACAAAATTCAAAAGTGTCCTGCAGATCCAAGAAAACGAAACACCATAGTGGAATGTAAGAACAGGAAAAAAACAAGACATCTGAAACAGCCCTTCTCATTGCACTTGGCACTCAAGAGGCTTCACAGGGGCTGCATTCAGATTTGGGCACCGTGCCTCAACCTGTGTGTGGCTCAGCTGGAGGGAGGGCAGAGGGAAGCACCAAGGCAGATCAGAGGTCTGGAAAATGTGACTTCAGAAGAAAGTCTGCACTTAATTAGCCTGAAGAAGAAAGTACTAAGGAGGCAACATTACAACAGTCATCAAACACACAGAAGTATGGTGTGAAGCAGAGAGGCAAAGCTCACTGTCTGTGCCCACAGTGGATGCCTGACTCAGGAGTCCTCCCTGCCTGCAAGGGAGGATTGGACCACATGTGAGCTTGCAACGAGAGGGCTTATCAGGCACTGCAGAAGGTTGCATGTGGAGGCTCTTGCACTCCCCTTCCCAGCAATGGTTAAATCTAGGCCAGACAAAGCATAACTGACCCTGTGCTCAGGCAGGAGTGGCCTCTTGACCCTGCAGCCCTGCTTTATTTCCATTTTAGAGCTGTACAAATGCTGCTAGGCCAGAGCAGGGCACTGACACCTGTCCCATGCTCTCACCTGTGCCAATGGTTGGCAATGGAAGTTTCAATGGATGTGCAAAAACTATGTAACACAGCAGTGGAACAAACTAGACATCAAAAATGTGTTAGTATTTAGATTCCTTTTGGAAGATTATGGCTTTATGACACATTGCCTTTTTAAGCTGACCCAGGGTAACAATAGACATTCTCAATGTACATATACTTTTCTACCCTTTTATCATTTTTTACTAGATGATTTGCCTCAGTCATAGCTAGTGGCAGTGAATTCCATATTTAACTGTGCTTTTGGGTAAAAATATATCCCATCTTAGCAGTTAGTTATGAGTTATAAAGAAAAGGTAATTAGGAGTTCCCAAGTTGCCTCCTCTACATTATTCATTACTCGGTGTACTTCTATCATGCTCCATGTTATTTATTTAATCTCTGGGCTAAGGACGTTCAAGATTTTCACTAGCTTTTCATATGGAAGTCTTTTTGTGTCTGTAGTAATTTTCATCACTGGTCCCTGAATCATCTCTGCTGAGCAGCATATGCAAATCTTTTTTTCCCCCTAACTGAAGCAAGGGAAGAAAATGCATGGGTATTTTTTTGGGGGGGGGGGGGGGGGGAGGGAGGGAAGATTTTATGTTCATATTTGTTTTCAGAACATTCTTTGCATGGCTGATTTTCCACAGATTTCAAAATATATGGCTACAGTGAAGGAATTACAGACAGTTCTGCAAGTTTGTTCTGAACTTGGGAAACAGTGCGTGCAAAACATATTGATTTCTTTGTCTGTATTGATCCTTCTTCATTACTTAAGTCTCAAACCATAAAATCTGATGGCTAGAAAAAATTCTGATAGTCTATATTTAGCCTATTAGGATTTCTGTTATAGGTGGCATGCATTCTTCCATTTAAAAGCATAGCAAAAAATGGAATTCAATTCAATAATCAACTGATTATAATTTTCTCCACTAAAATTTAATCTAATTAAATGTAAGGAAATACAGAACAACATGCAAATTACTGTATGCTCTGTTCTGCTTGTCTACGATGTATGAATGGGACCTTTGTATTTCTTGTCCTTGTCCTCTATCTTTTGAGAACTGTGTGGATTTTTCAACCACTATGTGGTGCATGATGATAATCTGTACTTTTGCTTCAATGTTGCACCTCTGCTCCAAAGCAAATTGCTAGCATGAGTAATCTTGACTCCTAACAGGCAGAGGCTGAGAAGACATGACTGCACCCTAAACTCAATGCCAACCCCACACCTTTGCTAGAGGAGCTGACTGGCAATGTAAGAAGTAGAAAACTGACCCCATCAGCACAAGTAAGAGTGACGGGGGGGTTTGATAACATCAAGGAGGTGAGGAAGGTTCCCCCAGGCAGAATGTCATAAGGGCATCTTAAGAAAGAAAGGGAATCTCAAGCTTCCTTAGAGCATAGTTATGGCTTTGCGGGGTATTGAACCTTGCCTTATCAGGTAGCAAATCAGAGCATTTAAAAAATGACAATGTTACCATTGTGAAAAGTGATCAGCTGGGCATATTCATTTTATCTGCCTAGAGGTCTTCCTGTCACAGAATTCTAGCATAAAAGATGACATTTTGTTCGAACTTTTTACTGATTTGCATTACTGTTAGAGGTAGGCACAGAATTCTAATATCATCTATGGGTTGCCTGGCATTTGAGGGCTTATGTCAGATCATTTGGGTTATATGAATATTTTCTTTGATGTAATGATATTTTCTATTCTTACAAGATCTATTTAAAAGACAAAGAAAAATCTCTCTTCAAAATGTGTAGTTAATGAAATAGCAGTCTGTGTCACCTAATGCATTGTGCATTTCATAAATATATATTACAAGTTAGGACAGCCAGCTTTCCCATGCTCATCTCAATCTATTCTTTGAGATCTTCTGGGTCACAGTAGTTTTATTTAAGAAATACAGACATAGTGCTGCAGCTGATCAGCCTTTTGGATATTACATTAATGCAGATAACTCATAAAAAGAGCAGATGTACTCAGAGCTCCCAGCCTTTGAGTACTACAAGTATATGAGTATTAATTTTATTTATTTGATCATTCATGCATCAAACTACAGTTTAGAACAGATTCCTGCATCACTGGTTGCTCTTTCTAAGCTCTACAGACCTATTATCACTGTATGCATGTTGGACTTCAACTTCTGAATATTCAGATGTGGTAGGGCTGTTTTTCTTCACTTGATGGTGTTTTAGGCAGTAATAGAGCAAGAAACAACTTTTTTCCCCCTTCCCTAAGGTAACATGAATCCAGTTCAGTCTGTTGCACAAAATTTGTTGTAAGAGTTACCAAAAGTCATGGAGAACACAAGGTGTCTGACTGGTAAGCCCAGCAAGTGTGCTGAAGTCTGAGCAGCAGGCATAAGAACCTAAGACCTTGAGAAATCAAGAGTATAGAATCAATGTGCTGAGAAATAAGCTAAAAAATAGAGTGGACTCTATGCTACTCCACCTACCATTTCCACTAGGAGAGCTCTATTTGGAAGGCTGATGGGAAGAAATTGTAATAAGTATAATACAGGTATGCAGATAATAGTGTGTGTTGGGGACACCTCCCCTGATCACACAATGCACCCTAACACTGTGGGACTTTACTTTCCCTGTTCCTGGAAAATTATAAGATTGAGCCAAGAAGCATCAGAAGGTTCTAGAGGACATGAGAATGTTTTTGCCTCAGAACTACCTCTGGCCAGGATCTATTGTGCAATGAACGAATTCCTAGCTCTCTCCTTTCTTTCTATGCTTTTATCTCTTTGTTGTCTATCTCTATCCCTATTTGCTCCTTTCCTATGCTATTTGTTCTTTTTCCATAATATCTTTCTTCTTTGTGTGTGATTTGGATGTTCATATATACATTTGTGTGCTTTCTGAGGTGTCTGTGTCTTTTTTTGCATGAATCTGATCTGCTTGACTAAGGTGGCAGCTATTGTTGCTACATTGAGCATGTCATCCAAAGGGAGCTACCATCAAGTCAGCCCAACACCACTACAAAGACTGAATGGGCTAAGAAGACTAGATGGTGCCTGCTATTCTCTAGGACCACTGATGCAAGAGCCAGTCTCAGAGTCCAAAGCCAAATTTTTCTGTCTTTGATGCTCTTTGCTCCTTATTTGGCACACATTTTGTCCTTCAGGGAACCAAGATGTGACAAACCAGCTGCAACCCAGCCCAGATGACATTTTATCTTTTCTTTAACAAGAGCAATTACTATAATTTCTAATATCAGTCAAATGGTTGCCAAATGGTCTCTCTACAGCTAAAGTCTAAGGAAATATGGCATATTGCTAAAAAGAAGTTACCTCCCTGTTTATATGTCAGAGGCATTAGTCTTCCTCTTTTCTTATTCTGAATCTTTAATAAAGGATGATAGATTTTTAAGCTAGTTGTTTACCATGGTATTAAATAGATTGAGATTTCTCTGTCAAAACCATAAATGTATTTAACTGTGTAATGTTCTGAAGTGACAAGGTTGTGCTAACACCCCTAAGCCCATTGAAACCAACACAGAATTCATCTGTTCTTCCCTTCACGCCACTGTGTCACAGGAAGCACAGAAGCTATTTCCAAGCCAAATTTCTCCCTGTAATCACACCCAGGTAATTGTCCCCATCTCCTGTCAGACTGCACTTAGGTTATGATTTCCCACTGGCAGACTGAGTATTGCTATCCTTCTCTCCCACAAAGCAGCCTTTGGACATGGCATAAGGGTACTTCTCCTCACAGGTCCAGGCAGAGGTGCCTGTTCTTCCAGAGGGATGGAAGGCCTGTCTTTAGAAGTCTGTTGACTCAATTCTGGACCACATTCTTCTTGCCTTTCTGGCTTCTCATGGGAGGTCTGCCTTTGATGCCATAAAGCCGACTCCCCATCAGCCCCCAACACAGGGAAGTGAAACTCAAAAATAAGGCCATGCCTGCACCCTGGATGATCTGAGCTGCTCCTGTGTGATGATGCACCAAGCTGGGTGCATGATGGTGCACTGCAGGAACTCTGGGCACAGCACAGATGCATACAGGAGCTGCACTGTATCCATTGGGAAAGGAGCTGCATGGGAACAGGAGCTACTATTCCAAGAGCCTTTGTATTGACTCTGAAAACATGCAGCCTCTGCCACCATTGGAGTTTTAAGTATGCTCTGAGAATGTCAGCTCTGGAATTGAACTGTTAGGCTGTCTTAACCTTTAGTAAATTAAATAATGGTGCCTGGGCAGTGGATGGTGGCAATCTGTCTTTCAAGACTGTCAGAATAGTCCCCAGACTCATGGAATGCTTCATGCCTACTGGTCTCAGTGCCAGACAGCAGTCCTGGGCATGTTTAATTAACTAGGATAGATGCAACCTCAGGCTGCTTTTATCATCCGCTGAGATGCTGACTGGCTGCATTTCTCACTCTCAGACTTGATTCTGCTACTGCTGAGCACCTGAGTATTTTCATTGGCATACAACTGCTGTCCCTCGTAGGACAAAAACCAGCAGTACCTAAACTGACCATAATTTGTGAACTGATAGAAATAAACATGCAATTGTGACATAGCAACTTATTCTGTAGGAGTGTGTGGGTCTGTGTCTGCATGTGTCTGTGTGTAATGTCTTCTGAAACACCCTAAACTCTCAATAAACCCATGCAATTATCTTTTGTTACCTATGCTTTTGTTAAAGTATTACTTTAAATAAAATGAGTCAGATATTGTAAACCTGAGCTTATGCAGGTATTAAACCTACTTGTTTTTTACAGATAATGTTGGCAGGTACATATAGCCTCTCAGTTTTTGATGTGAAGTGATAATACTTCTGTGTGCATTTAATGGTTCTAAAATGAAAGCAGCTAATATGTGTGCTCTCACCAACACTCAGATGTTTCCAACTTAAAAAATTTTAATTTGAAGAGAATAACAAAAAGAGCTCATCTACATCATTAACTACTGTTATGCAACATTTCATTCTGAAGAACAAAACAATTTTTAAATTATAGGAATCTTGAAAATAGCCCAAATGAACTAATTCCTATTCTCACATTATAAGCAACCTGAGAAGAAATTTACCTGAGGTTTTCTTTTTCTTCTTTGGATGACAATGTATTAAAAACATTAACAGTGCAAAATTAGCACTCTGAAGGACAGAAAATAACTGCTGCAGGGAGAGGTTCTACTACAAAGCATCAGCAATATTGCAAGCAGTTTTCTGACAATAACTTAACCTTTCTTCTTGTAATAATCATTAAAAATACCAGATCAATAATAACAGAAGCCAGCACTTCTGGCTCTATCCAGACAGCAAAACCAAAGACTTTTGTCACCTACGACAAAAACACATCACCTGTGTATCCAATTGCCAAGGTGTTTGCAACCATTCAGTACTTTTTCTCTAAGATTACAGAGAAGGTCATGCCAACTGAAAAACTGGAGGTTTTGTTCTACTGTGATATAAAAAAGCAGCTATAAAACATTATGTCTTCCTGAGAGGAAGACAGCCAAGCAGCCAAAACCAAACAAAAGAGAAGTCCTTCAAGCCATATTTGGTTTTTGGCTCCTCACCACTGAAATGGATAAAAATTAATCAAAACATTCCCATTTCACTCCTCCTGGTCCCATTCTTTTCACTTTCACTGAAAAGAGATTTCAGTGCTTTGTGACATTTTTGGAAGGAAAACGAAAGGTAATCAATAAAAATTAAAGCTTTAAAAGTAAACTTTTTAGCATTATCCATGTACTTGAAGGAGTAGGAAAACAGTTTTCAAATCTCTGCCTTGAAAGAGGGAATGAAGAGGCATCTCAGATTTGACTTCCAAAGCTAGAGGGTCATAAGAAATTTGGTTATGCATTGTTTTTAATCTCTCATGCTTATTTTATGCCACTTAAATAATTAAGCGTCCACGAGAAGAAAAGAGAAAGGAGGAGGACTTTATAGCTCTGCAGTAAGGATACTCACCTGAGAACATGGGAAGCTGCTTTTAATTTCCCCTCAAAATAATATTTGTCTGTTTCACACAGTGGAGCAACAGTGCTGGAATGCAGAGCAAAGATGCTGCTGCCTGAAATATCCAGTACCCTTTCACAGGGTCCAGAGAATGCAGGTGGAGGAAAGAATTGACTGAGATTGCTGGGATCCTCTTAGTGGGCATCAGTTGCAGACCTTCTTCTCTTTTAGCTAACACACTGCACTGTCCAGCAAGCAGTTCTACAGATACAGCCTAGATTCACAGTTATGTCTGGAAATGGCATATTTTGGAAAAGCATTATTTTATATATTTAAATATACTGACAGACAGATAGATTTTCACCAATCATTTTTGAAGACAGAAAAAATATCTTTCTGAGGTTGGCTGGTTCTATATACTGTATTCAGATCAGGCTAATAATTTACCATTTTCTAAGTCGTACAGTAGACTTGGTTCGACTTTAAGGAGCAGTTGTATGTGCAGAGATTTACTTTTAAAGTGCTGACACAATGCAAACTGTGAAAGCACCATTAAAAAAAATTAGCATTTCTCCATATAGGTCTCTAAAACACACACATAGTTTAAAATAAATTGACTGAACATTTAAACCTGCTTAATTTTGGAATCAATTCCACATTTGAAATAATCTACAAGTTGAAACAGCTGAAGCATAAAATGTATTTGAAACTGAACAAGTTTAAATATTGAATCAATTTTGACATAAATGTGTTTGCATATTAACGCATTAAAAATGAATCCAGTTTAAATGCTAAGCTGATGAGAGAAAAAGCTGTGCTAGGAAAAAAAGATTAAGGATGACCACTAAAATTACAACACGTTCAAATATTAGAAAATCCTGCAGTTTGTTATTTAATCGTAGTGAAACAGCTACAGTTAAAGGAAAAAGAAAAATCCACTAAGCATTGGTATGTAAAAGAATGAGTAAGGCATTTGGTAGTACTGAGTGGTGATGGGTGAGGATTTTCTTAGATTTTACTCAGTGTTTACCTGATTCCAAGGGCCAAAAAATCGACCTAAAAAATCATCTTCCATTTGCAGCTTTACTTTCTTTTTTTAACTTTTAGTTTCCCAAAGGGGTGAAGAAAGGGCCGACAAACCTTGCCCTTCTACTCAGTAAGAGTACTCACAAGCCACAATCCCTTGCACTCACAACCCATAATCTTTTGATGGGTTAACTGTAACTGATGGGGACTCAAAACGTTGGCTTTCTCCATGTGATCAAACATACCACATCAACCTCTCTGCTGCCCGCTGCAGACTGAGGGGAAATTGCCTGTGCCTTGCGCCCTGCTTCCAAGTAAAGAATAAACTAAATGTCATGGCGTGGTCTTGGTCCTCCTTTAGCTACACCCGTGTGTGCAAGATGCACTCTGGGACGTATGGGGAGGAGGCGAAGAGGGAAGCAACAGTAGGATAGAAAGTTCTGCAGGTAAAAAGGAAAATAAAGGCAGTGGGGCAAATGTACTCAGGCAAAAAACCAAAAAAAACCCAAAAAACCATAAAAACCCACAAAAATACCCAACAAAACCCCCCCAAAACTTACACATTACCATAAACAATTTCCTTAGTTAAGAAGTCAGGCTAAATTAGGGCCCCCTGTGTTGGCCCCATCCAGCTGAAGGAGGCTGGTAGGACTGGCAGGAGGGAACATGTCTCATGGCTTGCCAGCTTAGTGCTGCTGCTAGAAGCAGCAGGAGGTTCAGTAGCTCAACCCACATTTTTCACCTGAATTCAGATGACTGAATATTGCCAGATTTCATGCTATTTAGTCAATTATTCACTTGGGCTGCTCATCCTCCCTTTGGGAAGTTGCACCCACCTTGCTCTGCGTGCTGCTCTTTACATTCTGCCTCCAATGTTAATTCCAAAGACAGAGGGAGATGATTATTGCTTAACCATTTCACCTCTGAAACTGCCCCTTTCTCCACATCATTGCCCAGTGCTGTTCGTGCTGCAGAGAAGAGCACAGCTGAAATAGATGTTCTGGATAAGGAATATGCTCAACAGGCACCAACAGAGTCCAACAGGGAAAGCACCCTGTAACCATGAGCTAACAGCACAAAACTCTTGATGTGGCAAGTTTTGGTGATCACCAGGTCTCTTGAGACCTGCTCGTCATTTTTGCGAGACTTCACAGTGCTGACATCTACTAACCTCAGCAGCAAAGCCCATACACCACCACAACATCTCTCCTTGCCCTAGGTACAATAAGGTAGCATTTTTGTAAGGAGGAGTGAACCAAGGGTCTGAGGACTTGCATATCTGGAATTCTCAGGTCCATATTCACTAAAATAATTATTACTGTAAATACTAACAGTCTATGGGTAAATCATTCCTTGAGGAGAAGGAATGGAGTCTGCTTGCTACTGACGTTTCAAAGAGAATAGCAGTTTTAGTTCTTTGCACTCTCTCTGTGAAAAATCTCAAATAGGTTATTTTTTACCAGAATTTTATTTTAATAATACAAAAGTTTATGCATGACAAGAACTATTGTCTGACAATATGAATTCAAAGACCATTAAGCTGTGATTATCCAAAGATAATGCTAAAGAAGTGCTCCCTGTATTTGTGCAATGCACATAAAAAATGCAGTCTTCAGAGAAAAGAAAACAGTGATGTTTGACAGTAGGAGGTATAGAATCAGCCTCCTGCCCCACAACTGTGGAACTCCTCACTGTAAGAGCAGGGCACACCCATCCTATCATTCCTATCTGTATTTTAGGTATCTGTCTGAATAATTTAAATAACAAATATTAGAACCTGAATATACAGTATTTTTCATTGCTCTTCATCTTCACTTCTATAGATTTTTCTCTTGGTCATAAGAATGGCACAGTTTTGCTCTGTGACATGTTACATGTCCCTTGAATAGGCAGACTGGAGTTTACTCATTTTTGTTTGCTTTAGGGTCACAGAGAGATTTACTAATATTAAAGAGTGGGAGCAGCACCTCAACAATTTTATCCACTGCTTAACAGTCTTCTTTTGTTTAAATGACCTGTGATCCATGAAAATGGATGATCCGTGAAACTGCTCCCCAAAGTCTTATGAATGCATTTGCATCACTTGACACAGGAGCAACTCTTGGAAGGGCTGCGTGGCTCTGGGTGCACAGAGTCTGGAGGGCAGCGAGACAACTGCACCTGCTTTGCACCACAGAGAGCAGATGCAGATGCTTTGCACACACTAAAGAAAACTGCTCCAGAGCAGACACTGGGGAGCTGTATCTCTCTATATGCTTCTGTGAGAGAAGTCCCAAACAGAGCTCATCTTGGTGATGTAAAGAACTATCCTTTATTCTTTCAGGTGTGGTGGGGTTGTCATTAACTTTATTGGGGGTAGAATTGAATGCAGCATTTCTGTCAGCCCTAGCTGTGAGGACTGGCTTGGTTTGACAACTCCCCAGCAGCTCTGGAGCAGAAGACCTCCTCCTTTTGCATGAATTTTCTTTAATTTCCTTCATTCATTCTCTGACAACCTTTCCTTCATCCTTTATCGCATGTGAAGCACTTTCTGCATAAAAGGAGCGAAGGAACTTGATCCTGCTTCTTCCTATCTCAGACTGAATAGGTTAAATTGCCATGGTTACCTCTCCTGTGCTGCTAGGCCTTGAAATACATCTCTATTTCACTTTAGCTTTCCAAGCTCAAAGCTGAGCTCTAGACAAATTTAGGAAGACTTTTCATCAGGATATTAGATCCCCTCCCAGAAGTCCCCTTTTGGGTTTTGTTCATGCCTCCAGCTTCCTTCTGTGCCTGTTTAAACCAACAGTTGCAGCAAACCTCCAAATCAACAGCCTTGTCAGGATGAATAATCTAAAATTAATGTGCACTTGTCGACATGCATTACTGTTCCTGACAGAGACGCGTTGCCTGCGCTGGCTACAAACCGACAATCCTTCAGAAGAAGTTTGCTCACTGCAGACCGAGGGCTGATGGAGAGCCAGGATAGGGCTGGGAGTCGGATTTCAGATGATAAGTACAATGGTTCCTGACATATAAGACTCAGAGTGAATTCACCAAAGACCAGGCTGCTGACTTTTTTTCCTGCTGTTTGCTTTATTCTCACTGGTGATGGTTATCGCATTTATACAGCACCCCCTGAGAAATCATCTAGATGGGTTTTGAACATCTTGTTTTTACCACCCTCAATTTCAAGTTGTGGAGCAGAAGCGTGAATAATCCAGCACACCACCACTGTTACATTACAAACGCATACTTTAACTTTGTGCTTGGTGCTCCCACTCCTACCTCTTTTTTTTTTCCACCTATCCTTAGCTCTTGCAAGCCTTTCTTGACAGCCAAGTGTGCTCTTTTGCAGTGCTGTGGGCAAGCTGCAGTGAGAGATGGGGGCTTTGGACCCAGAGAAATGCCATTTGTGGGACCAGTTTAGGGTCACAGTGCATCTGTGAAGTAGCACTGCATCTGCTGAAGTAATACAATCAACATGAAATGAATAAAATAGTGCTCTGGTTTTTGGTTGTGTTTTTTTTTTTTTTTTCTTTTACCCTTTTTTACATGGCTCAGTAATCAGTATTCAGCATATTGCTGCATGTTTAAAGTTAACTGTTATGGAATTAATGAATTCTTCTTCATGAATACCAAAGAACTTGGTCTTTTGCAATTTAATAGGTAACAGAGTCGCTTTAAATAAACTGTCGTTTAGCTTTCATATGTCAACACAGTTGGATGAAAATTGAGAAAGGCTTTAATTTCTGGCTTTGCTTAAACTTTCTCACTCACTCACCCTCTCTGCTAAGCCACAGCTTTGGTTGGATTCCTTTGTCTTCCAAATCTTTTCATTCCAAGATGATCTGGCAATAGTGGGGTGGTAGTTCACATGAGGTGACCTTGTGGGGGGGACCCAGAGCACTTTTGAAAGCCAGAGGCAAACGGTGTGCCTTGGTGGTGGGATGTACTTGGGGAAAGGCCAGGTGCACTGCCCATGCTGAAGGCAGCTGCAGCCTGGCTGCTTTGCTCCCTTTGACCAAAGACATATTTATTTTGCTCCCTTTGACCAAAGATAGCCCTGGGTGCCCAGGCTCACCCCACCATCACCCTGCTCCTCCCAAACTGAGGCTAAGCCGCTTTGAGACAGAGGCAAGTTGTGAAGGCCTGAGCACTGCAGCCCTCGTGTCCATGCCTTACACCAGCTCCCACCTGGCTCTCGTCCCCTGGCAAGGACACTATGGGGAGGAAAACAGCCTTTCTGTCCTCCATGCACCAGGGAGGAGGCACAGACGCTGACATTTTAGTGTCTGACTTCCTGGCTGCTCAAGGCACTGAAGCTTTCACCTTGGGAAATGCTGGCCAGCCGCCTCGATCTGGCTGGATGAATCCTCAGCTGGGAAAAACCTACCCCCAGGAAAGGCTGTTCTTTCCGGATGCTCCCCTGAGATGATCTGGCAGTCTGCCCACACACTCCTGTGCCCATCCAGCCACTAGCAGGCTGGAAGAGCATCTCTGGCTGGCTGCTTTGGGTGGCAGCAGGGGCAAGATGTTAGGGAGGCAGCTCCTGGCAGTCAGAGAGGAGCAGCCTGTGCCTTGGAAAGTGCAGCCTGCCTGCAGGGAGACATGTGACTGAGGGACGAAGAGAAAGAGTGAGCACAGAGAGAGGCTGCAGAGGTTGGGGCAAAGGGTGGAAACATTGTGGGGATGTGATGGTATGTGAACAGCTTTGCAGGCAGGAGGAGCATCCCCTGATGCCTCCACTGATGCTCTTCCTAAGGGATGATTCTAGGTAATTTCTGGGGAATTGTAAATTATTTTTCGTTATTGTTTTCCCCTACTCTCTTTCCACTTTTCTAAGAAGAAAATTACCTAGCACTTACTAAGCTGCAGAAATAGCTAGTTGGCAGCTTTCAGCATATTTGGAAAAACATTTCCTTGGCAGAATAGCATACAGGTTTGTAACTTTGAGATGACACAATTATATCACAATAATACACCAAGGGGCTCAGACTAGCATCCCAGCAGATTAAACATAAAAGAGCTACCAGCAGTGTCTTCTCACAAGGGACTTATTGCCTTAGAAATACGTGTTCCTGGCTGGTACTGAAGAACAAACATCTCAGCAGCCCTTGGCTAATGATGCATGGTCCATCTATTCATCCTTTTCTGACTGCAAACAAAACTGAGGTTTGGATGTGACGCAAGCTGAGCTCTGGATGTGCAGCATGCCAGTCCTTGGCCTTGCTTTGGGACTCCTGTCTACTCCTGGAGAAGCATGCTGAAGGAGATCTGAATTTGAGCTAGGAGAGTTTTAGGGACTGGAGTAGTAAGAGATCATGTGTGGGGGAACCAAGAACAAGCTGTTCAACTGCAGGAATTAGCTCCCATCATGTAGTGAAGTTTAATGGCTAGGCTCATTTCTATTGTGAATGTTTCTACAAAAGCCCTGGAAAATTGAAAGCTATCAACATTTTAATAGTAAAAAAAATCCAACTTGTGCACTCAGATGAACTTTTGTCTTTAAGGTTTCAGTGGAGGGATGACACACAGGCAAAAAGGTTCAGGGAGCTGTGTTTATGTGAAAAGGGAATAGGGTCAGTTTAAATCCAGGTGGAGTCTGAGTGCTGACTTGTTGGGCCCTCTGAGCCCCCAGATCATTGTCTCCAGCACCGTGTTAAGACTAGGCTGGAAACAGGCTCTGGGCTGCTGTAGGCTCAGAAGTTGCTCTGCACTCTCTGTCTGTTCACTGCCCTGCAGGTCCTGGGAACATGCAGAAGTGGGGAACAAAATAAAAGAAGTCCCTGACAATTATTTTCTACAGAGAGTATAGGGCTCTTAATAAGCCCTATCTCACCATATAGAGATGGTTTTGTGCACCTCTCCATAGGAGCTAGGTGAGACAACCTGTCTTTTTTTTCCTTTTTAATTTCCCTCTTACAAAACTCTCTTAAGACAGGCTGCTGGGAGGCATCATCAGCATACTGACTACTTGCTGCCTGTTAGAGTACAGGTTACATCTCATCAGGTTATGCCATGGCATGTGCCTGTGAAGACAACATGAGGCGAGATCATGTCACAGAAATTAACAATGCAGAAAGACATTTTCTTGATTCACAGCAAGGCATTAACTTATACATCTGAGTAGTGGATTAAAGGCTTCCAGCAGTGAGGTGAGGAGGAAGTAAGAGAACAAGCTGCCAACTGGTAAATATCCACACTAATTTTGCAAATGCAGGTACTTCATGTCTTTCCTAATCTAATCGTGAATGCAAACTGGATTACTGCATCCGACATGACAAGAATAAAACAGCACCAACAGACTCTTGAAATCAGCAGAGTGAGTTTGCTGGAGGAATTACATTGCTGATACAAGTCACTCTCATAATAAAGGGCACGCCTAAAAAGGGAAAAAAAAGAAAGTTGGAGACAAAAAAAAAGCCAGAGTAGGCAGCCTTTTCCCCTAAATGAGAGAGACAATTAAGAGGCTAATTCTTTTTGCAATAAGAACAGACAATTTTCCCTTCAGATGCTCACTGCATCACAGAGCTTGGTGAAACTATATATGACCACTTGACAGGAAAGTATAGGGAAGGATGTTGAAAATACACCCCTATAATTACGCCCTACATATAGGGCAGTAGAAGCACATTCACAGGGATTAGAAAAGATGGGCCCAGCAGAGATTCCTGGAGGTTCAAGGGGGCAATCTATGAAAGTGCAGAGGTTAAGAGGAAGAAGAGCTGTAAGCAGGTACACCTCCTCCTCAGAGCAATGCTAAAAGGGATCTTGCCTGACTTTCCAGTGCCCTCAGCTTTGGGCAGCCATATAACTTACCACAAAGTTACTGTATAGAGAAAGCACTCAAGACTGGTTTTATTCCTGAGATCATGTGCTACACAGAAGTGCAGAGAAACAGAGAGTCTTGTTCTGAAATCCAGCTTTTATTTCTGTGTCATTTACAGGTTATTAAGAGAATCTTTACCAAAGCTGCTCTGTTTCTCTAAGCTCTTATCTTCTGTATGTAGCATGGCTGAGGTGGTCCTCAAACTAAATAAAACACATGCCTGGAAGGAGAGGAGTTGCAGCTCAGTCTAAGCTGCAGGTTGTTTTCTGCCTGTTACAAGAATAAGAGATAGCCAAAGAGTGAAAACTTGTAAAGAAAATGATTGCATAAAGAAAAGTTCTAAATCAGAGAGGGAACAGAGAAAAAAACTAAACAAGAAGGTTAAAGAAAGTTAAAGCAATTAAAACAAAAAAATCTTTTACAGGTGCCTTTTGTGGAGAAACTGGGCAGAAAGCCAAAATGAAAAAGCTGTGACAGCAAGGAGGAACAGATCCCACAGAGACAAAATAGGAGAGGGAACTGTCTCTGCAGGAGTGGTGAGAAAAAACCCAAACCATTAACATTGTTATGGAAAAAAAACCAATATAAACTGAAAAATTAAAGGAGCAGAAGTTATTTTTTCATAGGCATTGGG
This sequence comes from Passer montanus, assembly GCF_014805655.1. Taxonomy (NCBI): domain Eukaryota; kingdom Metazoa; phylum Chordata; class Aves; order Passeriformes; family Passeridae; genus Passer; species Passer montanus. Next base: position 876,837 of record NW_024357281.1, on the reverse strand, counting down.
GTTAATGGGTCTCATAATCTCTCTCCATCTTCCCTGCCCCATACATGTATGTACTGCCTTTTGTAACAAATGTGCAAGGCTGGGGTTGAGAGGCTGCTTTCAGGGAGCTTTGTGCAGTACCAAGGCTTCCTAGAGGAAATCCAACCCCCTCCAGTGCAGCAGGTGGCAGGAGGGCTGCTTAGGAGCCCTTCCACTGGGGAAGCTGGGACCAACTGCCACAGGATGGCAAAAAAAAAAAAAAATTAAAAAAAAAATATATATATATATACACACACACACACTGAGCACAGCCTGCAGGCATGCAGAACAGGGAGCAGCAGTGATGGAGGACTTGGGGATAGGAAGCAGATAATGGAGAACACTGTGGAACCATCATCCCCAACCTGCACTGCATCCCAGTGCATGGAAAACCTGCCTTCAGGAGTGAAGTGTTAAAGAATATGTTAAGCAATCAAACTAGTCAGGCCTGAAGCAAAGAGAAGAGAAAAGAAAAACCAGGAGTCAAAGAGAAGACAGAAAAGATCAAGTCTTGAGCTGGAAATGAATAAGCTCAAAGCTATTTGAGACAAAAATTAAAGCAGGAAACAGTAAAGCACTGGATATAATTACAGAGAACCAAGTGACCACTGCAGCAGGCTGATCTTTGTTTAGCTTAGCTGGTCTTCAATAAAGTTTACCATAAGGCACAGCAGAATACTCTAGTGTTAAGGACTCTTTCTGGAGTTAAAAACCAGAGGTGGTTTGAAAGGAAAGACAAAGCGTTATGAGAGAAAAGCCTAAGCATTAGTGCTGGTTGTTTCATCACTCTCAGATGTTTTGGTCATCTCTCATATCATCCATAATCGAGGATTTACCTCTGTTGCATATGTCTTTACCTCTGCCCTAGACCACAACAGCACTGAGGCAGAGCAGGGATTCTCATGTTGAGGTACCATGAGGGCTAATTTGCCTTGGATGAAAATGTTGCTGCTTACTTCTAGTTTTGTCTCTGCTGGCAATTTCTTAAGCAACTACATTTTTAGCTTGGCTGCATCATGTCTCCAGTTATAAGTTTCTCATCCTAATATGTCATTGTCATTAAAAATGTCCTGTCTACCACTGTAATGGAGAAATATTACACTTATGAATGTTTTTTTTTTTCAGAAGTAAAGCCTGAACTCATTTCATTTTAGCCACACAATTGATTCTTACATCCCCCTCCTTGAAAGCCTTCTATGAAGCTGCTATGTTGTTTTGGGGACATGTTTGGGAAGACATGGCTGACTTTTTAGCCCCCCATTTTCCTAGCAAGACAGGTCTGTCTTAAATAACAAGAGGGTGAAGGAACTAAAGTACAAAGAAATAAACCAATAATAACATAAATGTGAAGCAGCCTTGCTTTAGCTCAGTTTTTTGAGAAAAAACCTTGCCCCTAAGCTTCCAAGGCTCAGCATGGGTTCAAAATACAACCCTTCTACAGTTTTTTTCCAGATATTGCCTAGGATTTTTCCCTACTTAGAAATTTTAGAGGTAAGAGAGAGGAGGCTCCTTGAGGAGACCCTGCTTGAGGAGGGAGGTTGGGCTAGATGGCCTCAGGAGTTTGCTTCCAATGTTACCTATTTTGTGTTTCTGCAATTCTGTAACAGAGCTTCAGTTCCTGGTAATCATGTTAGTTTTGTTGGTATTCAAATAATAACCAATTTTAAAACCTAGGAGCCCAGAAAAGCAGTTTGCCTACATATGAAGACAATACTCCCTACTCTATGCTTGCCACCATTAGTCTGAAAATTACTGAATGCTCTCCAGAGCAAATCTTCCTACATGGTGGCATGGCATTCTTCCCATATGACATGGCATTCAACAAGTCTCATTCCTGCTTTTGTCCTCTCGCACATCGCACTCCCAAATCACAGAGAATGAGTCATGCCTTTCCTTTAGACTTTTTTCTTTTGGACTGATAAGAAGCCAGACTTGGCCAGTATCACTGAGAAGAGAGCAAGTGGATTTTGTCCTAGAGAATGAAGTTTTCCATGACTGTACAGAAGATGGTTGTGCTGATCTAAGTGGTTCTGCCAGCACCCTTCATCCTCAAAGTGACTGAGAAGCTAATTTTGCCCAATAGATTTCACCAGTTAAATGTTCACTAATGAAAAAACTAATGGCAAAATACAACACACAAAGGCTATGACAATTTTATGACTTCTGTGTAGTCTGCACTTGACCCCATGGCCATAAGTAAAAGGCTCTGTTTTCTTTAAGTCTCTAATAATTTAGTTACCCATGTAGATGTACTGAACACCTGGTTTGACTTATAGGGGAATGAAAAGAAAATATAAGAGAAAGAGAGAAGAGGAATGGGGAAAGGGAAAAGGCAAAAGGAGAAAGGGAGAGGTGAGGAAAGCAATTAGATCAAAACTGACCAAGTTAAAGTTACCTGGAGCCTGCACTCTGCAAATAGATGCTGCAATACAGTGAGTTCATGCTACCATCTTCATTTGAATTTACAATACTGTTCTAGAAAAGCCCTATCAGGGGTTTGTGCCCAATGCAGTAACAGAACTGCCCCCCATTGAAATCCATCTCTGTGCCCTGGCAGTCCATACATAAGGAAGATGAAGGAAAGGGACAAGCCTTTGTCTTTCCAACTGGCTGCTCCTGCCCATCGTGCACTGGCTTTGTAACGCCGCGGCATTTTGCAAAGCGGCATTGCCTGATGATGCCAGATGGAAGCATTACAAGGGGAGGATGTACTCCGTTTGGGGTTGTCTAATAGAGTTGGCTGCAATCCAGAGGCAAGCACTGTCCAGCTCACTCACTCATCCCAATTAAGGGTCAAGGCCTTACATGGCACTGCCCCCATGGATGCCGGCACCGCGCAGTCGCCAGGGGAGGACAGTCAGCTCACATAACAGTCCTTGCAGAGGCACCGGTGCAGAAGCAGCTCCTCCGACAGAACTTAAAGGAGACCGAGGGACACGCGACTGATTAGACAAAGCAAGTTAATGGAACTGATTTGAAACATTCTTAATTGTATTATTCCTGGCTAATTATTTTTCCCAGTGGGAAAGAGAAAAACCGAAAAGTCAATCAGTCAGAACTAATGAAGAAATATTTCATGGTAACCGTTTGCATTAATAATAACATAAAATGTTATGATGAATCAGAATGGTACAAACACAGCCAGTTAATTGCAGGTTGTTCATTACAGATTCTGAGAGCAGGACTAATGCACTAAGTGGACACGGAGTCAATTTTAAATAAGTAGCAGCATCACTGATTACCCTGAAGTTTTCAGCAGCATAACGCAGATCCAAATCTGACCCATGGTCTTTATTTTCTACTTGGTCTGCCCTATTTGGACAGTTAATTAGGTCAGCTGAATACCCTGTTCCTTGACTTCAGCACATAAATGGAAAAGCTTTGTTCACCAGCTCATTGTGAGCCTCACCCCCCTGAAGCAAGGGCCCATTCAGTCATTGACTCCAGAAGTTAATGACTTTGCCCTATATTTTATGGAAGAGGGAATTTGGCTGTTCATTTGAAGGGCAAGGCAGGTTCCTAAAAAGAAAAAAAGCAACAGTCACTAAAAGGGACAGACTAAGGTGAGAAGCTTGAAAAAATGTTCTGTTGGTTTGGGATGATGGGCATTATGTGGGTTGCACAGTTCCTAGGACATAAAAGCAATTACTATTTAAACAAGCATTAAATCTGAGTCAGGGACTTGGAGTTTCATCTCCAGGCCAAATAACTACAAGGGTTAGGAAGAATTTCTTTTTCTCTTCCTCCTGCACCTCCTCCACAGTATTTCATAACTGAATAAGCCCACTGGAGGGGTTTTGCTTTGCTTTTCTGGTGTCTATAAGAGGGATAACAGACTACAGGATTGCTCAAGTTTTGGTAATGCACATATTTCATTACAGAAGTTTCTCCAGCAGCACCTAATCAACACAGATCTTAATTGCAGGTAAGCACTAGTTATATTGTTATTCAATAGCTATTAATAAATTTTTAAATAACAGTGTATTAGCCTGTTAACTACATAAGAATTCTATCTCCTCAATACTTGTAATGAATTGAACAGTTCAAGGCACATTCATTTCTAGGGAGATATCTTGGTACTTGAGATGATTATCTGCTTCAGAAGTGGATTACAGCTGGTACATAGGGACTTTCTGAAAGTTAAGCAGGTACTTAACTGCTGTCCTGCAGTGGGATGGACTTCAGCACCATTAAATTCACCAAGGCAGAAACGTGCATCTTTTCTTAAGCATGTCCTTAACTGAATAGAGGCAGTGCCAGAGGACAGGGTGCTACTGAAAAACAGGGTCAGGCTTATGTCTCAGTTTTAACTGCATGTGGAAGACCTGCATCACATTCATTTTTAAATTAGCTGGTTCCAAATTCACTCAATTTTACAACAAATAAAGAGGAATATTCATTTGCAGTTTAGGCTGGGTTTTTGTGGCTTTGCTGACATCTCTCTGCTCCCTCTTTCATCTGAGAATATGATTCTTCCCAGTGACTGCACAATTTAAAGCACGGGCTCATAAAGAAATGGCATAATTTTGCCATCCCTCTGCCTATGGCAGAGCCACCAAATGAACGTTGAAGGACATGTGGGCCTTGGGGATCCTGGATAAATACCTACTGCATAAGGGAATGGCTCTCCCTTGCCTGTGAAGCAGGGCTGGGCAGGCACACTGCCCATGGGAGGTACAACCTCCCTGCAGATGCAGTCCAGTAGATCAGATTTACAGCCCACAGCCAACTTATCTGCAAGCAAACAGCAGTTGGTTTCTGGCCATGCAGCGGCCTGGGGTGCTGAGGATGTTGTTGCCACAGGAATACAGAAAATACCCTTTCCCTCAAAAGGTTTCTCCATCTGAGATCTGGGATTGGACTGTCTATACAGGAGTGCATAATACAGGATCATCTCTATTATCAAGCACAATCCTAGCACATCCCGATGGGTCTCCAGAGTCGTTCAAGGCTGGGGCCCTGTGCGCTCACACAATCGCAGCCCACTCCTTAAGACAGGGCTCTTTCTGCCTGTCTGTCCTGGCCACTCATTATTAGTTTCAAATCTGTTGGCTTATTCCAATGTCAGTTCTTTCAGCCAGTTTCAGCCGGCCTAATTCAGAGCTGACAGCAACAGGGCCCTACACATATTGTACAAAACTGCAACAAAGAGAAGAAAGAACAAAATGAATATCCCATGGAGAGAAAACCTGCAGCAAATTGTCTCTTAATTGTGTTTCTGGCCTTGGCCTCTGCTGGGCAGCCTGGAGATTTGGCTGGCCAGCTATCACATGGGTGGCTTGGACCTTGTCATCAAACCGATCCCCATGGCCTTGAAAGAATCTTTAGTTTTGTGTGGGCACTGGTGGGGCATGGGGATGGAAAATTGAGGTGTTGTTGGGGTGGCTGAAATTATGGGAACCACAACAGAGGCAAAAAGGCTACTCCAGGGAGGCATGGGCATCTATGGGTATAGGAAACAAATCTATATGACTCTAGGCTTTTTAAATTGTGCTGCTCCTGGAACAACTTGTTAAATTTTATGATACTGACTGTATTCTTCTGACTTCTCATTTGGAAGTTATATGAAACAAATCCCCAGTGAGCTTTCGCTTCTCACTATGGGATAGAACTCAGCATTTAAGAGTCAGGAAATTTATTTTACCTTTGTGGTCCCTAGTGACTTCAATTCTTGTAAGCCTGATTTCTGCTGCCTAAAATATTCCAAAGTCATTTGTCACCATTATCTACTGCTTTACTAATGTAACTTAGGCAAATTATAATAATCTCAGCAAAAAAATATTTTAGTATTTCCTTTACAACTTTGTTTAAAGTAGTCTTAGCAGAATTAGATTAATAAAATATGGGCCTTTCAATATACTTCAAAGTAACTTTAGCAAGATATGTGCATGCCCATTAATTCTGCAGTAACAAGCAGATTGTATAAAGGCTGATTTTAACCCAATAGCCACAACTTGTATTTCTCTTGAAAATCTCCCTGTAACATAAGAGGTTTGGTTCACCCTCAAAATCAAGCGTTTTGGTCTCTGTTAACAACATACTTCATTAGGCAAAAGTACCTACACGAGATATGTTGGGTGCAAGGGTCATATTTTTCTCTGGAGATCCGAATCTGTTCTGCTTCCTTATATAACTTCCTTTTTCTGCATCAGCATTGCTCCTATTTATCTACTGGCCTGGGCCTACACATCCTTTGGTTGCCCAAATGCTGGCTTCACTGCTTTTACAAGAAATGCCTCTCTAAGATATGCTCTAGATTACAGTCAGAAAACTCCTGAAGGCTCACTTCCAGTTGCTCTTTGGCATGTAATAATGCTGAATTAATGTACAAATAACTGTTATCTGTTTATTTTCAGGTAACTGCCTTTAAGAGCAAAGCCATCATGTTATCAAGAACTACATTACTGATATTACAATACCATTACCATGACCTACTGCTGCCTTAACTCTTCTCTTTCCAGCAGACCTCGTCTGAACACAGCTTCTACACAGGCTCTCAAGTGGCAGGAATGTCAACCTTGCTTTTTTTGTTTGTTCCTCCAGCACACACACACACTGAATGCTATCTGAATTTAGTAACAATTGTAATATAGCAATGGAACGGAAATCTAAAAGAAGATACAAGACTAAGATTGTGTCTTCTGCAGCAATTCTAAAGCAGTGCTATTTTAAATTGATCCATAGTGCTTATTAAGCACAGTTCTGATATCTTTATTAAAAACAAAATAATATAATGCATAAATACTTGAATGGCATTAAAAAAAATTAGTAAACAGTGTAAAAAAAAAGGAAGAAAAACAATACTACATTTTATCTACTGTCTGTTTGGGATATGGAGCTTTTGGGAAAAAGAATGCACCACATCTTTCCTGTGACATAAAGAACCTGAAAAGAAGATCTGTGACTATTTTTTGTCTGTGTCAAATATAAGGGAAAAAAAAAAGCTTATAATTTTTGAAAAAGCTTTCCATAGAGACCAAGACCGGGTGCTTTAGAGTCTGAAGCTCTCTGCTGCATGGGTTGAGTCTTTCTACACATTTCTGTACCCTAGTACCCAGCAGTCTTTTAGAAATGGCTTTTAATAATAAATAATAGCAGCGTAAGATGTATCTTTGCTCCTTTTTTCTCCAAGGTGTACTGATATTGTCTACCCTTTGCTACGTGCATTGGTGAGCCTAATATTTCAAAGGAATTCAATGCCAAAATTCACATTAATCTCAAGGTAGCTGGATTCAGTCCTGATGCTTAAGATACATTTGATAATTTTCAATTGTACTTTTATAAGTAAATATTTCATGCTTGAACCTCGCATTATAATGACTGAGGTCTGCTGTCAGGGACATCTCTGCACTTCCACCATCACAGCCTTTTTCCATAACCTTTCTAAGACACGCCCACTCCAGAGCAGAGGAAAGGTGAAGGAAGAAGGAAGAAGGAAGAAGGAAGAAGGAACACATTTGCTAGAGACTGTCACTGATACCCTTCTGCGACAAACACTGCCCACTGGTCTGAAATGGGCAAGTCAGGGACTGTAACTATTTAATTTAGGCAGATGAGAAAGGGCTTTCTTTTCCTTGCAGTCTACCAGTCACTTTCATGAAATAATTGGTTTTACTAGCATCCACTGCAGTGCACTCCATAAACTGGGAAGAAATACTCCTGAAGGCTTGAGGCAAGACTGAACACAATTTCAGAGGCCTTTTTCATAAGTGAAATCAACAATCCATGCTAAGCTATTATTAGAAGTTCAAGGTGAAATTTCTATCCGGGATAAAAAAAATGATTTGAACACCCTTGATTCAAAGTCTGCTCTGGCTCTTGGAAGGGAAAAAGGACCCCATCACTTTAAAAAGCCTTATCTCTTTATAGTTTTTCTGCTCTGCCTTCCTCACCGTGACATATGTGAGCAAGCTCCCCAGAGAGGGATTTCAGTGTTGTTGCAGGAGCTCGTCAGAAGAGTGCAGTGCATGGTAACAGAGAGCACTGCTGATGTCACACAACAAGTCTTGTGAGCAGAATCAATACCCTTCATTGGACAGGCTGACACGTCTGAAGCAAAGTCATGGGTCCAAAATCTTGCCCAGTTTCACCATGTGGACCAACAAAGGTTCCTACCCCTTCTCACTCAGCTCCCTTTGCTGGTCAGAGGTGCAGTGAGCACCTCCCCACACGAGGCTGGACTGGGCCTCCTCTGTGATGTGTGGTGTGCAGGCTGCCTACCCTGCCTGATGAGGTGACAACACAAAAAGCCACCTCCATCTCTGGAACTCTGTGGAATTTTTACAGCAGAGTACATCTAATGGATGGTAGTAAAAACAAACTCCACTTGTTTTGTCACAAGAAGTAAATAGGGTGAACGCATCAACTGAATTTGTGTACTTACATTCTGCTCTAATTTTAAAGTAATGTACTTAGTATAAAATTTTTGTAGCCAAGAAGTGTAGTAGAATGTAGTCTACTAATGCATAACACTTTTCATCCTCTATACTTTAGCCAGACAGCTTTTTACAATTAGTAAGTAATGCACATATATTCCTTAAGAACTGCAGTGTAATACACAGGGCGCCCACAGTTCTCCTCCTCTATCTTCTGCATGAAGAAAAAAGAAAAGAAAAAAGGGTCACCTAATGTGACTAGAAGATGCATGCATAGCCAAGGATGAATACTAACTGTGTGCTCAAAGAAAACTATTAAAGTATTAGGGGGAGGCATTAGTAATCCAACACTACGTGCTTTAGAACAACTCACTGCCAGAAAGAAAGATAGGGAGAACAAAAATAAAATAAAACAAACAAGGAAGCAAAAAAAAAATAAAAATTATGATTTCTTCATACAAGCTAACTGAAATATTTGTAGCAACAATATGGGACCGTTTCAGTCACAAAACAGCCTGATTGAATGATAATCAAATTAATTATCTACATTAACTGAACAGTTGAGAGCCCAGGTTGAAATTTAATAAACCACACTGCATGAGGATGCTTAAAGATAAATCACAGCATGTGACTCTGTGAGCATAATTTATTTTAAAACACTGCACTGTTTCTGCAAATTGCACTTATTAAAGCTATGCAAAAGCTTCAAATCCTTTCAAAGGTGAGGACATTTTCACTGTACTGGTTCTTGTTATTTAAGATGTACTTCACAGAATTACAGAATTACAGAATGGGTCAGGCTGGAAGGGATGCACGATGGGTCATCTGGTCCAACCTCCCTGCTTAAGTAAGGTCATCCCAGAGCACATGGCACAGGATTGTGTCCAAGTGACTCTGGAAAATCTCCAGTGAGAGAGACTCCGCAGCCTCCCTGGGCAATCTGTTCAGTATGCAGTCACCTGCACAATAAAAAAGCTTTTTCTCTTATTGAGGTGGAGCTTCCTGTGCTGGTTTCTGCCCATTGACTCTTGTCCTATTGCTTGGAAAAACCAACAGCCTGTCTCCATCCTCTTGACACCCTCCCTTCAGATACTTATAGACATGATAAGTCTTATAGACATTGAAGAGGTCCCTTTTCAGTCCTCTCTTCTCAAGGCTGAAGAAGCACAATTTCCTCAGCCTTTCCTCATGAAAGAGATGCTCTCATCTCTCAATCACCTTTGTCACCTTCCACTGGACCTGTTCCAGGAGCTCCCTGTCTCTCATATACTGAGGAGCTTAGAACTGGACACAGCACTCCAGATGTGGGCTCATCAGGGCTGAGCAGAAGGGCTGGATCACCTCCTTCAACCTGCTGGCAACAATGCTCCTCTTAATGTACCCCAGGATACCTTTGGCCTTCTTGGCCACAAGGACACACTGCTGGCTCATGGACAGCTCATTGTCAGCCAGGACACCCATGCTCTTTGCTTTCCAGCAGTTTGGCCCCCTTGTCCTGGTCGATGGGGTTATTTTTCCCCAGGTCCAGGACCCTGCATTTGCCCTCGCTGTATTTCAGAAAGTTGCACTTTGCCCATTTACTTCTCTCCAACCTGTTGAGGTCCCTCTGGGGGGCTTCACAGCCCTCTGGGGTATCGGGCACTCCTCCCAGCTTTGTGCCATCAGTGAACTCGCTGAGGAGGCACCTGCCCCTTCATCCAAGTCATTGATGAGTACATTAAACAATACTTGAATCTTGGTGGGGGACACCACCAGAGACAAGTGTCCAACTAGGTCCTTTGACAGTGATTACAACCCCCTGGGATCTGCTCTTCAGCCAGTTCTCAATCCTCTTCAATTTGTGTCCTCTCCAGCAATTCTTGATGAAATTTATTTGGCAGTCATGCTGGAAAGAAAAACATGGATCCAACCCTTTGCCCAAGCTTGATGCCATTCCATCTTTTCCTATTTTGCCTCTTGAGCTCACAGTTCCAAACACATTTGCTCCACCCATTCACCTAAGATACATGCCAATGTCCCAGGCACATGACCCTCTGTGTATACAGGTACTCCTCATTTTTATTTGTTTTCCCAATGCTAAGGTGCCCAGGGCATAGTCAGCATGGTCTCAGCTGCTGATGGGGCTGGAGGAGATGTGGCCACAAGCTTGTGTCTTATGCAGAGACACACCCAGCTCTGCGCAAAATATGGGAAGGAGTCTGCCAAATGGCTAATATGTCACATCCTACCAACACTTTGATAACCGCCAGGGCAACTAAGAGGAGCAAGGCCAACCAAATTGCGACACAGCTTCCCCCTCCTCTGCCAGCTGGGAAGACTCTGGGCACCATGATTGTGCCAGGATGGGGGGTGTGGGAAATCACGGGTTGAGAGAAAGCAGCCTTCAGGCCACTACTTCCACAGGGTTTGCGGGAGAGCACAGCGCTACCCGCCAGCTCTGAGGGGACACCCTCCCTGTTGGCCACTGGGTGCCTGTGGGATGTGGGGCAGCAGGACTGTCAGCAGACCCATGGCGGGGAAGGCTGGCCTGAGGGCCAGGTGGCTCCTGGTGGTGCTGGCACGGGAACCGTGCTCCTGTCCCATGCAGGGACATGGCACCTGTGCGCACTTGAGTGACGTGTGTGCTCTGGACCCACAAGGTTAATTACAATGCCACCTGTGGGAGGTACTTTCCCACAAATACGAACCTTCTGTTTTTTCCATATGCTCCCATATGGTCCAATTTTTCTTCATAAGTGGAGTTGTACTAGAGCTAAGAAATGACAGCAAAGCTGTACTTGTGTGCCTGTAATGTCAAAACCAGAAGTCACCTGACTTTGATAAAACCAGGGTTTAAAAAAAACCCATTTAAATAAATTTCATCTTTTCCTTTGACACTCTAACTTAATGTACATGCACAAGATGTATGTAGATAAATTTGGTAGATTTTGTCGTAAAATATTTTCATTTATTCCTGGCAAGAGGTCAGTGAGAAGATTCAGATTTTCTTATCTTGGTGTCTTCTCTGCAGTCTTCTCACTTTGCATCCTTGCTGCAGTCCAAATATGTCCTGCTCTACACATGTAGAAAACATTACAGAAATCAGATACAATCTCTGTTAATTGTGGGAGGAGCAGAAGAAACAGTTTGATTGCGATGCCCTACAAAACAGTATTAATGTGTGATGTACTACAAAACACAGTACTAATCCCTCAAATAATAGCAGAATAAGCACAAACATTCTTAATAAATTTCTTCTAATTCTTATCAACAATTAGGTAAAAATCAGATGATAAAAATGCTTGAAGCATTTCAGGTTTCTCCACATGCCATCTGAAAACAGACTTTGTTAGCAGATTGACTGAAATCTCTCTGGTTTTAGAGATGTGTGAATGGTTGTGAGAGGAATGCCTGAAACAAGTCACTTCTAGAGAAGCTTTGAACAATAAAGAGCCTCTGTTTTCCAGTGAATTGTGCATATGCACACAAACGCTCATCCATAATGTGAATTTAAAATAATCCTGATGGGAGTGAGAGGGGGGAGGGACACATGGAAATAACTAGGCAGACTTTGACCCTTTGTGTCAGAAAACAAAGCCTTGTAGTTCAAATCTGAGATAGCAGCTCCCATTTGACATGGTTTCAACAGACGTACACGCCTTCTGGCTTAAGCCTGTCCCTAAAGGATACCAAGACCAAGCAAAGCTTGCTGACAAGCCACCCAACCACAACACGATGGTTTTAAGTGGAAACAAATGAATGGAATAGATGTAATTAAAAGTCCAAACTGAATTAGTCAAAACTGCTACAGCTTCACTTTACTAAGTCAGTGAAGGGCAGGAATGGAGCATCTGGAATAGCTGTTTGGCATAGGGTCACTACGAAGATGAATTAGGGTTAATTTTCTACTGGAGTGTAGGTCAGGCACTGTGCTGTGGCAGAGCACTCAATTTACTGATATGTTTTGGCCTACTTAGAACTTTGGAAAATAAATATTACAATGTTAAATTAAATATGCTCTGTGACAAGGACTTGCAACATTGGGAGAATGTGATTTATATGCAATTGGCTCATATATACCATCTAATATGATATGCACAGTGTAATGAAAGCTCAAGGGTCTGATCTGCAGTGCAGAGATGCTTTACAATCCTCTTTCAGGTTGCACATTGTTTTTTCTTCCTCCTTTTCTTTTTTTTTTGTTTTTAATGACTACATGAGTTAATTAGTGGTTATGTACTCTGTCTCTTTGCCTGGCCTAGCTTATCCCTACTGCAATAAATCTCTTTTCTTTCACTCTCCCAAGGATCATTACAACTTTAGCCAGCATTGAACAAAACTAATTGAAAGCCACCTGCTTTTAGGATCACCTTAATGAAAAATGAACAAGTTAGGAAACAAAATTCAATCAACTTTCTAACAGTCTTTAATTTCCTATTAATTCACACAAATGCAGAGGCACAAAACCCCTCACATTATCCCTTTTGTTTTCACTGCTGGCCTTATCATCCAGTTCTCCTTACATCTGTAGAATTGGAAATTATTATTTTTGTAACCTAAATCTCCCATCATTCTTTAATGTGGAACTAATAGTTTTACATTTTGTCTTTTTAACTGCTGCTTTAAAAAAAAGAAAAAGAAAAAAAAGAAAAAATAAAGAAATGTACTTGCAAATAGCCTTCCTATTCTTTTTGCTAAATGTTTGAGCTCTTTTAATCAGGCAGGTCCAGATTCAGCAGAACTTTTATAGATTTCAAAGTCCACTTAAGCACTTACACAAATGATCTAAATCTTACTGCCTTTGATGATGTTCAAGCACCTGCAGAAATCCGGGAAAAAGGCTGAACATGCAAGACTGAATAGTTACGGATTTTGTGAGGCAGGGCCTTGGTACCCAGACATGCAAAGCCTCTGAGCACATACTGAACCTCAGACAGGTGACCAAGTACTATTGAAGCTGATAGAAAGTAAGCACACCTGTCAAGGTACGCACTTTTCTGCCACTGCACAGGAGCTCACAATTTAGTTGAGTGAGCAGGAGTAAAAGGAAACATTCTTGAGATAGCTTGATGGCTACACTGTTTCTCCTAACTAGTTTCACAGCTCTTCTATAGCTGTGAAGAAATAAGCCTGGAAAAGGTTAAGAGAGGCTGGTTTATTTCCTGCAGGCCAACCGGAGCAAAAGACTGAGAAACGAGAAAAAAAAAACAACAAAAGGGGGACAGGAGACAGATGGGACTAACGACTATTTGTGTTGCAGCAGGGCTTAGATGTCCCAGTAAAGCCTGGGATCCCACAGCGCGAGTGGCTGTGCAAACATGTCAGTGAGGGTGTTCAGTAAAGGGGAGCTGCCTGTAAACACTGCATGGGAAGTGCCTTTGAAGTCAGCAGAGCCCAAGCACGCAAGAGGTTTGTACTGCCGGGCCATGAGTTTCAAGCTGTATGATTAATTGCAGTCGAGTGTGCCAACGCAGAAGACAGGCTCTCTCATAGGATGGCCCCCAAAGAGGTAATGAGCTGAGGAAGAAAAAAAATAAGGTCACAGATAATATATTGGTTTTATTTAAGAGCCCACTGTTTACTTCCTGTGAGTGTAAACATATCATTATTTCTCTTGCTTCAAAAGAATAAGAATTGTATTTAGATGAAATAAGGTTAAAACAGTGCATGTGACACGCAGTATGGGATAAATATTGCCTTCACGTAGATGTACACTTCTCTCATCGATTATAGTAATAAGATATGCAAAGAAAGATCAGAGGAATATAATTTGATCCTTTTTGGAATCTACTCTGAAATCCATGCTGCATGTAGTGTGCGTGCACAGAAGAGGAAGAAGAGTGAGGAATCACAGCACTGCAGAACCTTCCCAGAGATGGCAAATTCCTGCTGCTTTAGAAGTGAACTGATGGCTACAGAAGGTCAATGGACCTAGAAACAAGGCGAGCCCCCCAGTTTGTGAACCTGTAGTTTCAGTGATGCAATCATTTCTACAACACGCAGAAAAGGCTTAAACACAAAGGCATACAGAAGAAGGAATGGAAAGAAAAAGTACCAGTCAGGAATAATTATCACAGTGTATAAAACTTTCCACTCCTTTATTATCATAAATTGCAAAGTTTTATTGATGCATATTTTATCACAGCACTCTTGCCATATGTGATCTGAAGATTCAGAGCCTGTCCCTGGGGACAACGGTACTGATATAGATAATCAAGAATTCCTTTTATGCTCCTCTCAACACAGCCACAGCTCAGATTGAAATTAACATCTTTTACAATGAAACACCAGTTTTCTGCCACAACTAGACATGACAGCTGGAGAGAGAGACCTGCTTATCCAGTTATTCCTTCAAGTCTCGGTTTCATTACAGCCATGAAGATGTAAACTAAGTACAAAGCAATGCGGACGGTCACTGAATACCAGAAAAACGAATCTGCATGCAACCTGCTGCATGAAAAAATGGGAAGAGAAATGCTTCCAAATAAATCCAGGGATGAAAAGCAAAGATCAGACGCAGTGCTTTAAAAAAAAACGATGAAGAGGAATCCAAAAGCTTTGAACTTTTGCTGTGTTCACTGCCTGGACCAGACTGGGTGATGCTTGCACACACGCATGTGCACACAGCAGTGGAACCCATGGCCAGAAAGAAACCCAGCATGGGGCTCTGTCCTACTTAAATCCTCCAAAGCAAGATTTGACCTAATGGAAGCACTAAGGCTGCTTAGTGTTGGTAGTTGTTCCTGGTCATTTTTTTAGCTTGACTGCTTCCACCTGCACATTGTCCCTGTTTCTCACGCTACTGAGGAGGGGGGCATGGAAGTTGTTTTACCCTGCTCCCCATGGGGTCAAACATCACTGTAGCATCTGACTGTCTTTCTGTAGAGCATTAAACAACCAACATCTGCCATGTAGGGTTCTCCCTCTCATCTTACTCCCAAGGGATAACAGGGTATGCATTGTAGTGTTTTGGTTTGTTTGTTTGTTTTTTTTTGACGTGACTTTGTTTTTGTTGTTTTAAATCTACATGCTGGGTATGTTGGGAAGAAAAACAAGGACAGCACCTTGCTTGTGAAGGAGAAGGTGGTGGGGTTTGAAATGTCCATCAGTTTCTGAGGAAGTTAGTGCCAAAGTCTCAGCCTGGTTTCCCAGAAGGCGCAGCTTCCTGCTGGCTGCTAGACCTGATAGAAAGGTGCAAACTTCACAGACTGTCACAGGGAGCTGGAAATGATAATGCACTGGAAAATTGCATCTGTTCCATGTGTAAAAGTAGTTCAAGTCCAGCTTTGAGCACTTGCCTACCTATCACAACATTTCGAAGGAGCCTGTTGCTTTGTTATATTACATGCTGGGACAATACGGAGCAAAACCTATTCCACTGATCTTTTTTTTTTTTTTTTTTTTTGTGGTTTTTTTTTTGTTTTTTTGTTTTTTGTTTTCCCTTTTCTTTCTGATTAACATCCTACAGTCTAGGAGCTGTCTCCAAACAGGGAAGCACAGAAGAGAGGTTATCAATATGTTTTGAAATATATAAGTAGGCAAATTTACTGTTAGAGATGCAAGGATGCTCAAGAAACATTGAAAGGCTATTTAGGTTAGATCAGGAAAGAAGTACAAAAAGGAAGGCACAAGCCACTTTTCTAGCCTCATGTCTTTGTCTTTCTACAGGCTGCACAAAACAGTACTTCCACATTTCAATTCAGTGGATCAGCTCAGGCTAAAAGCACATGGAAATGCAAGCCCACTTTAGGGTCATTATTGAGTAAGACAGGGAAAAAGAAGGCTATGAAAGAAGACAGATATGTGGCAGAACTGCACTGTAAGGATCTAATTGAAATCATCAGAAAAAAAAAAAATAGCACTAACACATTAGTTGAATGAGTCTTCAGGGGATAAAAATGAGAGGGCAGGACCTCTCACCCTGCATTAGGAGACTGTCATTTTCACTTTCCTTAACCAAGGAATGTTTGGAATTTCCTGCTCCTCATCCCACTGGAAAAGTTCATCTCACTGGGAAAGGCTGATTCCCAAATACTCAAAGCCTTTTGCAATCATGAAGGAGATTGTTTTTTGGGTTACTCATTCTGCCTTTCATTATGTTTTTAATTGACACATTTCCCAGAGTTCAGTATTATAGAATGCTGGCATTGGAAGGATTTAATAATGAAGATATTCTTCTGCATGAAGGACACTTTGGAACACAGGTTCAGATGACTGTGATTTCTCCAGTTTTACACACACACACACACACACACACACACACACACACACACACACACAGAGATGGCTGCAACCCCACTGCAACTACAAGGTCTAGATTAGCTAAAACTAATCTAGTCCTTGTTTGAGAGAACTAGAGAGAAATGTAACAGTGCCTATTATTTTTCCTTCCTTAAAAGAGTTTTAAGGTAGAATATTTACTATGATCATACAACTTTTATATCAGATTGAAAAACAGAATGCCCATCTTGCAAGAAGTTATAGCATTTGGCATTTCTTCCAATTCAGGCTAAAAAGTCCAAATAATGCAATTTATCTTTCCATGGAGTTCTTAAAAATCATTTTATAAAGGGAAAAACTTTAACATCTATGGTATGATACAGGTCATCTCGAGGTTTCAGAAATGAAAAGGTTTAGTGCTAAGGAGCAAGAGGGTTGTGGTGATCTTGCTCCTTCACTCCAACTTCAGACGGTCACAGCTGAGAGCTGATATTCTTGATCCACTAGTCTGTCTCTGCCTATGGACCCCTCTCCCCAGACAGAATTAGAACCCCACCAGACATGAGAATCTCCTGGTGTGGCTGCTCCCAAGAGGCTTCACACCAATGCAACATCTCATCCCAATTACAAAATATAAATGCCAGCCAGATTTTCCTGTGGCAAATTTTACTAAAGGGTCTACTTTCACTATGAACATTTTCAAATTTAATAAACAACAGAAAAATATTTAATTGGATACTTTAGTGATCAAACCTAGTTGTTATTTTACAACTTGCTTTTTTGAATCCTTTGAGTGTGACTATCAAGGCAGAATATCAGGTAACAAGACTAGTATTCAACTTAGAATCTCAGTGTGATTTGTAAATAAGAAAGGACTTTGAAAAGCACTTGAGATGAATCTTTCTTCACAGCCTCAAGTTTTAAAAGCATGTTTTATAAGCAACTCTTTTCATGGAAATACCAATTTTAAAAATTATTTTGCAACTGGAAATCAAGAAGCACACTGGAATACTTTTCTGTGAAACTAAATAAGTAGAGACCTCATTGGGAATCTGTGCAAGGTCCATCATGATGTATAGAATGACCAAGCCAGAGGTTGATGGGGTCATTTTTGTAACAGAACAGTAACAATAAAGTCATTAAAAAAAACAAAACAGAGACAATCAAACAATCAAAAATCAATTCCTTACTACCAAGAGAACTCAGACCCTCTTTGAGTGGAATGTATTGTCATTGCACCAACATAACCCCATTGAAACCAGTGAGCTTCCATTATGGTGTTAAGGAGCAGAGTAACAGAGACATGCCACATTGTAAAAGTTCTTTACATCTTTTTTGAAATAATGACATGGGTCATTGTTCCAGACACCACTCTGTCCTTACACAGTAAATCCTGAGTCTTTAAGATAAATGGGTTGTAATTACAACTAAAACATGCTCTATTGGGAAAGATCTTTCCCCACTTAAATCACATTGTTTTCATTGCTGTACTGGTGTAAATGGTATTTTTATGTATGTGTCCAAAAGAGAACTCAACTGCAATATTTTTTTTCTGCTGCTGAAATATTAACATTAAAAAAGCAGTATTTTACAAAAGTCATATAAACACAGTGCTTCCAACACAATCAATTTTGTTGAAATTATTTTACACCGTCCTTCATCCTTGAAATTATATCCCTTCCTTTGTGGACTGTTTGAAAACTTAAAAAATTTTGGACTTATTTGAAGTAAGACTCAGCAGTACATTAACTGGTAAAAATCAAAGTAATTCTTTTTCTCCCCAAGCCCAGAAGAATTAATTTTGTTGCCACTAAAGAAGAACAGGCACCCAACTTTTGAACAGAAACTGACCTAATATTTCTGAAAACCCTGCATGCAATTAGCTTCTTGTAAGAGCCATCTTTCAAGCAGTCTTTTTCTGCCTCTGAACTCCAAAATCTGCTCATGAGATCCAGCAAAATTAGGATATTAATAGAGAACCATTCATCAAGCTCGATGGGTTTGTTAGAAGCACACTTGTCTAGTTAACCAACACTGTCAGGGTATCTTTTAAAGCAGAAAATACTGTTAAGGGCTACCTTTTTATTTCTACTCCAGGTTTTCCACAACAGTGTCTGTCTAGCAATGGAAGCAACGCTGCCTTAGGAAGAGGTGCTCAGACAGCAGAGGGTCTCCCCAGAAAGGGAGCCCTCCTTGGCTATGGGGCGGTGAGATGTCCAAAGGGACTCCTGGTACAGTGGGGTGTCCACCTGCACCCCTCAGTGCTGTGGGCATGTGCAATCACTGGTGGGTGTCCAAAGCACAGAGAGCTGCTGCCCTCCTGATCCCAGGGACTGCAGCCCATTTCTCAGAAACTTTGGACTAGGCTGAAAAGAGGAAAACGGCTGGTAAATTGGGATGGCAAATTCATGGTACTGGATTGGGAACCAGGGGCTGACTCCAATGTTTAGTTTTTCTCTTGCCTTTTTCCTTGATTGCCCACACTATTCTCTGGGCTTGTTTTACCTTCTCTCTGCCTTGTGTTCAACAGTATTTTGGTTTTGAGATATATTATCTTCAAGCAAAAAAAGCAATTTTTTTTTTCTGCCAGAAACATATGAACTTCAACCTTTTCCAGGAAAAGATTTCTCAGATCAGAGCTCCTTCTTGGCACTTTGAGACAAAAATCACAATCTTGACCTCTTCATTACTAAGTGTGATTGCTCTGACAGGTCTTTAGTCTGAGCACTTCCTAAATGCTTTGGTTTCCTTCTAAAACATGATGATTCTGAAATCTAAGCTTTGACAAAAGAGAACTGTGATCTCCCAGTTCCAGTATTTGGTCTGCAAGCACTATGCCCTACGTGTTTGTACTGCAGGGGGATCTGCATATTGCCTAACACCTGCAGGCACCTCCAAACCACAAATTATAGCTAGTGATAGAAGTTTTACCTTTGTCTGGTGATTCTGTCTCAGAAACCTAAACCCGATGTGTTTCCTCAAGCACTCAGATCCACTCTGTGGACAAAAACTAAAAAAATCCCTGTTGTATCAGCAACTCCAAAGCTAAATTCAAATATTGCTCTTACCTAGGCGTATAATCCCATCAGATTGTGAACCACTGGCTTTGGCAGTAGAATGCCCAACGGTGGCAGAAGTTGTGCTAAGGCTAGACACTTATCCTACCCCATCTCTGCCTCCTTTTTCACCCAGACTCGCTTGGCTGTGCTGGCAGCACTCATTTACTGGCACCAGTGCTGCACAAGTTTCAGATAAAGGAGCACCATTTTCTGCAGTCCTTTTCCTTAAACATTTATTGTCACATCTGTGACTTTTTCTAGTTGCAGGGCTTTATATAAGACAGGAACATTGAGGTTATCTGATCAACTTATGTTGACAATACCCCACACATGGCAGAGGACAAGAGGATAAAACACTGTAAACATTGTGAATGCTGTGTCTTCCCCCTTTCCCTTTTTATTTCCTCTAAACATTATTGGAGAAGAATGTACTGCAAAGTCATAAATAAAGTATACTTGTCAGAAGCTATGATCTTAAAATATTCTAAGGGTTTGTTTGTGTTCTCTCCATAAATTGTTTATTGGTCAATATGGACAGAATTTGAAAATGCATCCTCCTTTGCAGTTCACTGATATTATCTCCATTCTAAATACTTTCATCTAGTATTAAGGTTCAAAAAAACCCCCTTTTTTCATTGATGAGAATTTTTCTAATGCTGAACATTCAATTACACACCATTAAGTTACCCTGTGTTTCTTAGCCTTAGGAGATGGTGAGCATAAAAGACTGTATGATTTTTAAAGTTACTATCAGAAGTAGGGTTATGTAGTTGGCTTGATGATTTTTGAGTCATCTCCATCTACACAGTAAAGCAAATGAAAAAAGAAAAATCTCTGTAGAAAATAAGTTTCTAATTTATATTTTTACTTCCCTGTGTCATGTTAATGACACAGTAACAGGCCAACACTGTGAAATGGTACCCTGGTGAGTAAATTATTATGAAAAGAAGTTTATCAAGGCAGTGATTTCAGTGTCTGAATAACCCATGAGGATATAGAACAGGAAAGATCTCTTTATCCAGAGAAGACACAAACCTTTAACAATGAAAACAGACATTCTTCTAACTCTCCTGGAGCCCTGAAAGCAAGGTGGTCTTCCAATGAAACAATAATCCTGCACAGGATGATATTTTAAATCAGAAGTTAAGTGGCTCAGTCCCCTCTAGATAGTTCCTAAAGAGGCAAAAACCCCCCCAACCAGTAGACTTAAAAATGCTTTTAAATGCAGGTAGTGGTTGATAGATTGGCTATTTACAGCTAGTAAGTCAAATCTGTTATGACATTTGGTAATTACCTCTTCAATAAATAACTTTATGAGTTCCCAGAGAAAAGAAGGCAATTTATCTCAGAATAAAAACAGTTTTGGTCAACCAACCCTTTGAGGACAATTTGGTAGGTAACTGTAACTACATGGGGAATTTGGATGCTCAGTGATCATTAAAAATAATGGGAACTTAAGTGTCCAGATCCTACAGCAGTTTCAAAACTCTTAGCCATGCTCTCCTGGGACAACTTTTTGCCCGCTGCTAAGGTATTGACACTTAAACATTCAGGAAAGAAAGAACAAACTGCAAAAAACCCCAGTGTCAGATGGTTATCTATGAGCATTTTACTGATGTTCTACTAAATTGACACGATGAAGAAGAAAACAGAACACCTTATAATTTATTTTTGATACTGCAATAACTGATGTTTCAACAAAACAAGGACTTCATAGCCAAAGGGTTCATTGGCAACAGGATTAAAATGGAAACTGACTTTAATGGGAATGGAATTTTTGAGGCTAGGATTTGTAGTAAAAATTAACACCTACCTGCCACACAACCATATATGTTTGTTCTGCATAAACACCTGTACAGCCCAGTAGGGGATTACAGAGGTAATGCAATGGAGCTCTTTCTCCCAGGGGTGAGAAACAAATGAGGTGGAGATAGCAAACAGTAGTAGGGAAAGGTTATTAGCTATACTGGGTATCACTGCTGTTAGCCGTGGCTGATTCATTGCCTCACTAACAGTTGCCTATTTAGCAGGCTGCAATACAAATGAGTCTTTAATGGGAGCCCCTTCTCTTGCACAGAGCAGCAGGACAGCAAACGAGGGCACTTGAAGAGCTACATGGGCCAAACAGGCAAGGAAAACAGACAGACAGAGACTGACAGCTCAGTGTTGAGCTCCTCTCTTTTCCTTCTCTCCTTTGCTTCCATTATCGCTTCAACATATTTGAATCTAGCAGCCAGTTCCCTTGTCCTCCACTTCATGCTGAGATGTACCCTGGGCACGAGACAGCAGGAGCCCACCTGGAAGAGTGCATCCCCAACCACAGTGCATTTAACACAGTGGCTTTAGTGGCACCACTGAGTTCACCCTCATGAGGATTCGCCTTTCCCAAGTCTATACTACACAAAAAAAAAGGTTTAACCATGGTTCAGACCAACATTTATATACAATGGTTCCATTTTGTATATAGTCCTAATATCTACAACACATTGCTGACAGACACATTTCTCTTGGCATATTCATGAGCTACAACCTGAAACCATATGCAAATCTAGGAATATATTTTTTAACAACCTCCCCAATATTCTTTACTCACCCTGGAAACTTCTTGTGGGATCCAGATACTGTTACTTCAATCTTTATCTGTTACCACAAACCCCTCTGCTTTCTGCCATGCTCATTTACAACCTTGTGGAACAGTTATGTGTTTTCTTTTTGTATGAGCCTCATTCCAAGCCAGAGCCAAATTCTATACTTGCAACCTATCAGATCTGTCCTTTTTTGTCTCTGTTATTCTATGAAGACATTTGTAATTTCTTTCTGTCTGCCTCACTATGAAATCCTGTTTTCTTGCCCTCCTGCAGCTTCTTTCTCTGTTCAGTCTCCTCAAGGTTTTGTTGCTATTATCATCATTTGTCTCAGCATGCTCTCTGTCCTCTTGAAGGCTGGTTTGACAGATCCTCTCTTGTCATCTGCTTGAAGGCTGATTTCAGCTCTTCCTTGCAGCACTGTGCCTATGTTCCTCCTCCACTACAAGTGTTTAATGTGGAGCTTGTTCTACCAAAGCTGCTCCTCGTGGCCCTTCCTCCTGAGGAACGTCTCCAAGACAGAAGGTGCACAGGGCTGTGGGCCACAGAGCCGGTCTGATAATGTCAATGGCTGACTGCTGCCTTCCCAACAGCCCTGGCAGCCCTTCCCCTTGTCATTGTCAAAGATGTGCACTAGTCATTTGACAGGATCTCCTCTGGGTGTCCATTGGGTACCCAGAAAAGATGGCGTTTAACCTTGCTATTAGAATAAATTTACCAACTTGTGCTCACTCCTCGTGAATTCTTTGCATGGAGACTGATCATTTCCATATCACTTTCTGAAGGAGACAGAGCAGCAGCTCCTCTGAGGAGGTACGATAGCTGTTTGCTGCATGCAGCCCTCCTTTGACATTGAACAAAACTGAGTGTCTAATTAAAACACACAGGAACCGCTGATATACAGTCTTCCCATACTTGTCTTTCTGGGAAAGAATTTTTCTGTCCTTCATAGGTCCTTCACAAGGCCTGTAGATTTCCTTTTTATTCCTCCACTCTCTTCCTTAAAAACACATTTTTGCTGTGAAGCTTTAATATATTACACCTGCAGGTCAAGTAATACATAATATTTACTTTAATGGTTAATGTCCTCCAGATTATGCATGGATTGGAGGATGCTTGGGGCAAAACTTCAAATTTTATTTGAAGGGAAATGCTTCTTTTCATTAAGGAAGCTCCCCTTTCCAGAAGTCAGTCTTCTAAATCACACAGAGAGCCACCATAACTTCACCTCTTAAAGCCTGTCTCTCGTCTTCAAAAGTATCTTAAAATTTAAAAAATAGACTAATTTCAGCAATGGGCTAAGCACATAGAAGGTACTCCATAATCTAGTGAAGTACCTACATTATTCTTAAGAGATTTGCCAACTAGTGATCTACTACTGCTATTTTAATTTATGTTACATCGTGATTGCAATTCTAAATTAAACTCATACAGGCAAGAAAATTTATAGTTAAGCCTTTCCGTCAATCCTTAACTTTCTTCACAGTAACAAAGTGACATATTGCAAGGGCTCTCGACTGTGTCTCACAATACCTAGGCATGTACAAAGGTTAATTACTGTATTGGGTTTGAGTGACAAGGTTTTGCTGGTTGGGGGGGGGGAGCTACAGGGGTGTCGATGTGAGAGCTGCCACAAGCTTCCCCCATGTCCACTACAGTTAATGTCCACTGGCTCCAGGATGGACCCACTGCTGGCCAAGGCTGAGCCCATCAGCAACGATGGCACCACCTCTGGGATAACTTATCTAAGAAGGGGAGAAAAAACCCTTCTGCCACAGCAGCCAGAGAGGAGAGAAACATGTGAGAGAAACAGCTCTGCAGACACCAAGGTCTGAGAAGAAGGAGGGGAAGGAGGTGCTCCAGGCACTGGAGCAGAGATTCCCCTGCAGCCCCTGGTGAAGACCATGGTAAGGCAGCTGTGACCCTGGAGGACCTGAAATTGAAGCAAGTGGATGCCCAAAGGTGGCTGTGACCCCCACGGGAAGCCCATGCTCTAGTAGGCTCCTGGCAGGACCTGTGAATGTGTGTAGAGAGCCCACGGTGAAGGTAACCTATGGTGCCAGGATTTGTGATTGATCCTGCAGGAGACTCACGCTGGAGCACTTAATGAAGAACTGCAGCCCATAGGAAGACCCCACATTGGAGGAGTTTGTGAAGAACTGAGTTCTGTGGGAGGGAAACCATGGTGGACCAGGAGAAGAGTGCTAGGAGTCCTTCCCATGCGGGAGGAGAAGCAGTGACAATGCATGATTAACTGACTGTAGCGTCAATTCCCTGTCCCTTTGTTCCACAGGGAGGCAGAGAAATTTGGAACGAAGTAGAGTCTGGGGAGAAGAGATGTGTAATAAATTAAATTGATTTCCCCAGGTTGAGTCTGTTTTGCTGGTAACAGTAATTGGTGAGGCATATCCCCTGTCCTCAATCTGACTTGTATTCTCTTTGTATTTTGTCTCTCCTGTTTAGCTGAGGGAAGGCATAGAGTGGCTTTGGTGTGCACTGGGATCCAGCCACGGTCAACACACTCCAGTTACACAGATTCATTTTTTACCTTTGATTTGCTGAAAGGAATCATGCAGAAGAACTCAGTGCTGGTGTGCTCCTATTCTGAAAACTCTTAGCACCTCTTGGGCTATGCTGTTGGGCGCTGCATAGCTCAACAGGGCAAACCCTACACCTTTCAGTGAGTGCTTGTTCTATTGGGCATCTGCACAGAAGCAGGAAGGCCATCAGTCCTTCTGACAAAAGTAAAATAATTCACAAAAGGCCTTACTGAGAAACAAATCCACATGTTTTCCCCAGGGGCCTCATGGCAGCCCTAACCAGCACTATTCTTTCTCTCTTTGTTGAGGGCATGAACTAATGGCATGGGCATAAAAGAGCATCCCAATGGTGTCAGTGCTAGAAAAAACAGAAGATGACACAGATGGTAAAAAGGAGAAAACCAAGACGGAAATTCAGAAGGCAGCCCTATTACTCGAATACCTCTGTGTTTCACTGGTTCCAGCTTAAGCTTGGACTGGTTATGGTTTGGGATATCAACCCCTGAATGCTCAAATAAAAAGAGCCATTTCAAAAATCATCACAGACAAACACTTTTAACATACAGAATGCATTTAGTGGTGTACCTTGAATTTATTTCTTAGCACATGAATTATACTTATGCTTTTCAAAGCAAAACAAGTAGTTTAAAAATTTGAACTGCCTGAGACTGCATGAAATGCTCCTTTCATCCATTCATTCTGTAAATGAGGACCCAAGTCAACTCCTTCACAACAGTTATGGTTTCTCAAGTCTGCAAACACTTTTCAAATGTGGGCTCTATCTTTTGGAATGCCATCAAGACATGCTTGCTAGTGTTGTAGCTGGTGAATTTTAAGTGCTTAGCTTTCAGATTAAATGTATGTAACTATGTTAAAAATTCCTCTGAAAAAAGTAGGTCTTATACATGCGTTGCTGTCAGTTTTCACAGTTCTATCCTTTTTTTAATTACCCAAGGCATTCTGATTACAGAGCTACAAAGTAATCTATTTAAAACTGGGTTTTACAGTGATCTAATGGGCAAAAAAACCATACGGAATTAGAAAACATTTACTTCTCTTCCCCTTCTTCTTATATTGCCAAATATGTTTAAATCAAACTTGTTTTAAAAACAAATATTCCCAGGGTAAGGACTTTCATATCAACTTCTGGTTGTTTCTGTTGAATTAGAAACCTCTGGCAATTTTTTTCCTACTGAAATGTAAATGATGACATATCGTTAACTAGCAGCATTACACCACTAAAATACTAGGATGTGTCTTGCTTGCCTCAAACTTCCCCTTCTTTAAGTGCAATGCCTTAGAGGCAGCAGTGTTTAAATGGTACAAAGTACTCCACTAGCACCAGCCTGAATCTTTATTTAGGAGAACAAGCTTCACATTCTTCCCTGCTAACACAGTATATGGAAATGTTCAGCTCCTCCATAAAACACACTCATACACTATTACTGTCTACCCCAAGGTACAGCACTGACATGACAGATTCATGTTCCCAGCTGTGACATAAGGGCTCTTTGACAATACCACAGTGAAAGCCCTATTAAGAAAACATGTGCCGGACCGTGCATCTGATGCAGTTAAATGCTATAAAAGATTTTCCAGGTGTTAATGAGTTGCACGAGCAGAATAAAAATGAGGGGGAACCGTGCACTTGGAAATTCTCAAGGAGCAGGACTCAGGCTCTCAGAGAGACAGACAAACAGTGCTTTATAAGCACCACTGGCCACACTCTGCACCTGACCACACGAGGTGATGAGCGACCTCGACTATTCACTGGGGGAACTGTTCATTGAGGATCGTTTGCATGGGAAAAGACAGACTTTCATGTCTTCCTGCAGTTTACTACATCCTTTTTACTTTGCTCTGTTTGGGAAAAAGCACTAATCATTTTCCCCCTTTTAAGCATTTTATTTTTGTTCTAAGAAGAAGGAAAACATTATGCCTGTTGCTTCTTGTTTTTAGTTTTATGGGGGATTCAGCTTGACCCAGTATAGATAAGAAATTGTCATTTAGTTCATGCTAAAATATCACTACTTAGAGTTTATGTTTTAAAGGACAGAGAGACAGTCTGTTGAACAATTTGAAAAAGCAGTGGTTGAAATTTTTCAAGGCAATGAGGAGGACTAATATAGATTCCTTTAAGATATGTATACAATCCTGCGTATGGGCTGTCCTGAGAATTTCAACCACTGATACTTCAGAGTATGTGTATATGTTATTTTGTACAACAGCTACCAACAGGAGAAACGTTTATTCATATAATCTGTTGACTTGATAAAAGATTGTTTCATTTCTTTAGCATGTGTGAATTTTATGGTTACTCTCCTTGAGGAGGTAAGTTTTGTTTTATCTGTATATGACAGGTACAGTGAGGGAAGGCTGCAATGCAGACTGTTTCATGCTGTTGTGACCACAATCACAGTCTTAATCCTGGCATACAACTGTATCTAAGGAAAAAAAAAAAATTGTCGCCATGCTAATTT
This sequence comes from Passer montanus, assembly GCF_014805655.1. Lineage (NCBI taxonomy): Eukaryota > Metazoa > Chordata > Aves > Passeriformes > Passeridae > Passer > Passer montanus. The sequence continues at coordinate 849,581 of NW_024357281.1, read as the reverse complement.
CAGCTTGACTTTCTGAAAAGGGGAAGCTCCCAGTAATATGAGAACCAATGGAGTGTCTCCTCTCAGAAGTTAATTTAAAACCACCCATTTTCTTTCCCACAGAAAAGTCAGTACTATTTTATCTCTCATTTCCAATCTAATATCCCAAGTTGTCTACCCACTCTTCCCCCGCCCCAACAGAGTTACTTAAATTAACTTGGAGCACTAAATTTCCTTAAAGGTGTAAAAAGACTAGGTGGAGAGAATAAGCAAATCACTGTAATAACACATTGACACAGATTCTTGAAATGGATGTCTTAAGGGTTAAATTCCTCTGGCTTGCCAGGTGTTTTGTGCAAATGTTGCATTCATACAATGTAGTATCTGACCATTTAACCATATGTCAAACAATCTTTGCTATGACAACCAGATGTAGACATTGCCATGGAATGAAATTATCATTTTATTAATTACCCTTTAATTAGTTGATACAGGAGAGAACATGCAGTAATTTAGTCATAATTGGCCTGACTGAGACTCAATACTTAAAGGGATGGAATCTGTTTGTGAGACTACTTGTTATGAATAACAATTATGTCTGTGACAATGCAATTTTATTATGAAGATGTACTATGCATTTCAAACAGTATAAATTAGTATTAAGGATAGGTATAAGATAGTATCCAGGATTCTAGCTACAATTTGATGGAAAATGTTTTCCTTGAATAAAAGTGTGTAATCCTCTGTGTATTTTGCTACACATTATAACAATGCAAGAAAGACCCCTTACCAAACTCACTGTGATGACCAAAGTGTGTTTTCAATGCATTTTATTATAGAAAGGAGGAGCCACTTGCACTTCAGACTCTTCTCAAAATATTTTAGCAATCTTCAAATTATTCTAGACTTTAATATAATACTTGCACAAGGAGTACACCACGCAAATTTTTTGAAACATTCTGATTATAAAACATTGTAATCAGAAACTTGAGCAGAGTCTCTTATGTGACCACTTGTCACCACACTTTTTGGATTTTTGTAAGAAAGTGGAACATCCTTAGATTTCTCGGACTACATAGGTGCAAACAAAGTTAGCAGCATCCTCCTCTAGACTGTAGAAATAGATATATGTCTTGAAGACATTCTTTAAACACAGATTGCTGTTCAGTCAGGACTACTCTTCACAGATTGAATATTGAGTATCACTGTGGTAGGACAGAGCACATTCAACAGCTTAAGAAAAATGCTTGTAAAGTGGATCTTAACATTGGCCCTCACATACCCAGTTGTTAAGAGATGTTTTTACCATTCTGGAGCTATCATTCTGTCCTTGCTCTTCTAAACTCTATGACCTGAGAGAAGACTGCAGTGTTTTATATTAGTTTTGTACTTTTAGATGGACAATATGCCTCATGCTTTCGCCTCTTGTCTTTCCACAAAAATCTCAGAAAGTGCAGGTCAAAACCTTCAGCAAACACAGCTCCAACAAAATATAACAAACTGCTTTACTTTTCAGAGCTGAATGAAAGCTGCCTCCTTCTGTTTTTTCTTGTGATAGGTAGCTCTTAGTTCTTTGCATGTGCAGTGAGAGAAATTCAACTGAATTACTTTTAAAACCTTGCCCAATTACAGCATGTTTATTTATTTCTTTAAGATGCATGTGCAGGCTATATTGATATCTGATGTCCCCAAGCCAAATAAGTCTTTCATGTAAAGACTTGTAAGGTCAAGAAAGTTATATGAATGATAAGTCTGTTTCCTTTTAGAAATCCTTCTACCTTGTTTAAATGACTATGGGCTGCTTTCAAAGTTTTTTTTTCTTCTTTTTAAACACAACATCTTTTCATCCTTTCTGATGGTTAATTCACTATTACACTTCTTTAGCACAAATGTGTATATATATAAAAATATGCATGGAAAAACATGCTGTATAGGAAAGCAAACCACCTTTTGCCTAGGGTGCCATCTTCCAGTTAATATCAGTAAGTCATATTCTGTTGCTTATAAGCACATCTTGCTCAACAACTTATCACCACCTTCAGTACACTCACAGGTTGTATCTTCCTGCTGTGTCACAGGGAATAGCAAACACAGTATAACAAGAGATCATTTCATTAGATTACCACGAAAGAATCACCGCTGCAAGGAACTTGAGCTGAACAGGGACACAACTACAGTGTTAAAAACTCGAAACAGTTTGCCATTAAAGCTTTGTGTGACTGCTTGAGAAATGTCTTAGAGCAGCACAAAAGCTGGCACCATTAGCTTTCATCCCTGCTGAGTTGGCAATAAAGTGCACACATAAGTAAAACGCATTAATTGGTATTAGTCAATCTAGTTAAAATGTTCATTCTCCAGGCATCTTCAGATTTCATTTCCATAAAATAGGATTTCTTTAAGTCTCATAATTTGATTTTGTCCAGCCCAAAATGATATTGACACAGTGGCAGCAAAAGCACAATTACACCCGAGCTTTACAAAGGTGCTCTCTATCTAAATAGACTGGGACCCACGTGCTCCCAGTCTCTCTCTCTCGCTCTCTCCTCTCTCTCTCTCTCTCTCTCTCACACACATACAGACAGAGAAAAAAAGCAACCCACATAAAAAAACCCCCAAACCTGCGGAAGAGGAAAAAGTGATGCATTTTCCTATCATTTTCCTATTGCTATTTTTCCTCCCTTTCCCCCGTATTTTTCCTACTGTGCACTACTGATTACTGCACTTTAAGATCAGAATGAACAATTAACTGCCTAATTATTCCAGTCACACCAAGCCACAATGAAATCTTTATTCAGTGTTTACAGCAATCTTTGGCAGAGACTGTCTTGCTGTTTTTAAACCAAGAAGAACTGCTCCCTTTGGCTCCCTTCAGCATCAGCTGCCTGGGTTTCAGAGCTGGATGCCAATAATCAGCCTCCTTTTTCTCTTCCAAAGTGGCTATTTTTTTTTTTTTTTAAGGGTGAAAAGACCTATTCTCATCAACTCCCCATATATTCTGCCTGATTTATGTCCCAGCCACTGGGTCTCTTCCTTCCGTATCTTTTACCATTTGTGTCCCCCTGCACCCCCTCCGCGCCGCTCCAGTGGCGCCCGCCGAGCCCCGGAGCCCCCGGACACCCCCGGAGCCTCTGGACACCCCCGGACACTCCTGGATAAGGGGGCGCTTCTTCCCTGGGAGCCCCGGAGAGGGGGCGGGAGGGAGATAATTTCCAGCTCCGGCTGTACAGCATCCACACGCATCCACACACTCACACTTTCTCCCACAGTTTTTTCCTCGTTCTGCCGAAATCTCGGAGGAGGCTCTCCGCCCGGGGAAAGTTGGAGGGAGCCGCTCCATGCCCCGGGCGGCTCTCTCTGCCCGCTCTCCGTCCCCCCGACCTGCCCCCCTCTCCCGATGGGCAGCGGCGCGGCCGGGACGCTGCGAGCCCCGCTCCGCCCGGCGCTGCCCGCTCCTGCCAGCGCGGCTGGGCACCTGCGGAGCGGGGCAAGCTCGTCCCAGCCAAACTCCAGCGCGACCCGGCGTGGGCTCGCTTCGTTCCCCACCGCCTCCTCCTCGCCCTCTGACTGCGGCTGGACAGCCAGAGGGTCGGGAAAAGAAATAAATAAATAAAAAAATAACAGGAGGAACAACTGAGATTAAAACAAGGAGAAAAAGGAGTAAAGCAGAAGAGAGGGGGAAAAAAAAGAAAAAAGGAAAGGGGAAAAATAAGAAAGAAATAAAGAAAACAAAAATTGTAAAGCAGAAGAGAGGGGAAAAAAAAAAGAAAAAAAGGAAAGGGGAAAAATAAGAAGGAAATAAAGAAAACAAAAATTAAAAAAAAAAAAAGAGAAAAGAAAAAGGAGAGGGAGAAAGAGGGGGGAAAAGGAAAAAAAAGCAGAAGAAAAAGTCCGCGAAGGAGAGGTCGGGTTACCTTGCAGTGCGGAGGAGCTCCCGACTGCTTTCCCGGCGACAGGACTTCCCTCCTCCGCCGGGTGCACCCCTCACATCCCCGCTGCCGCGGAGGAGCTGCCGCTCGCTCCCGTCTCCGGCTGCGGGAGCCGCTCGGGCTGGGGGGGCTGCGCGGCCGCGGGCGGAGGAGGAGGAGGAGGAGGAGGAGGAGGAAGGAGCCCCGCTCCCCAGAGCTGCCCGCGGGAAGTGGCCGGCGCTGCCCCTGGCTCGGCTGCCCGTGGATATCGCGGCGGGTCCAGCGCTGCCGCGGGGACCTGCGGGAGGCGATTGGTGCCGGGGAGCTGCGCCCTCCTGCGCCGCCCCCGCCCTCCTTCCCGGGGAACCCCCGCCCCAGCTGCGGCCCCCGGCTATAGGAGAGCAACCGCGGGTCTCCCCTCCGCAGGGCTGGTTACATCTCGGGAGGATTCCAAAAGGCACCACACTGGCTGCTGAGGTAGACCAAAAGTCACACCGGAGAGGCGAAGCGGTCCTTTATTTAACTGAAAGAGTACGGAGATGAAAGCTGAATTTCTTTGGAAGGCTTGATTTTAGTTAATAAACACGCTGAGATTAATGTCAGAGGTACTTTTATGAGGGCAAACAGTAAAGTTTCCTGGAGGGTTTGTGTAAGACTTTGGAAAAACAACCAAATAATAAAGGGGTTTTACATCCACCTTTAAAGATCATTTTAGTGTTCATAAAAGCTGCTGGGCTTGCTGAAGTACTCCCCATCCACAGAACAACAACTGCAAAGGCAACAGGACAAGGCATCCTTTCTGCCAAGTGATTCGTCTCGGTCTTGACCTGAAACAACCAGGAGGGCAGGGATTGCTTATCCACCATTCCTGTGCCAGCCTTCATCTTTCTGCACAAAATGGGAAGGCAGCAAACTTGCACCAACTTTGATGATGTGTATGTATGAAAAAGAGAGGGAAACTTGTCCACTTGGGTATGAGGAGGTTATTACCTCTCTAATAGCTCCCTGTAGTAATAACTCCTTTTTGCTGTGAGCACACAGCCCATTCCCTGTCTCAGTTCAACTGGTAAATCTCAAGAAACTCCACTAAGCAGAGCTGTGCCCCATCAGTCTGTGGCCAAGCCGGTGAGTGGCAGTAGGAGACTCTAAATCTCATTATTGATTACCTGGGATGCTGCCAGTCCCTCAACAATTAGATCTTGAGATGAGGATTGAGCTTATACAGTCAAGATTTGTTTTGGGTGGTTTTTGTTTTCTTTTTTCTCTCCAGATTTGCACTAATGATTATTTGCAGAACTAAGGTCTCACTGGCTAGTTTTCTGGCCCTGCATTTTTCATATTGATCGTAACATAGTCATTTCAGCATTACAGAAGAAAAAGGGCAGTCAGATCTCTGGAGAGAAGTTGCTGGAAGTTTGAATGCTGGCAAAGTGCCCAAAACAAATGATGAATTACAGCTATGATAAATGAAGACTTGGGTGTGTTGGGAAGCCATACAATGTTCTCCCAGTTTCCTTTATTTAATGTTCATCTTTGAGCTCATCCTCAGGCTGATGGAACATTTTTAATGTAGCAGTTGGAGGAGGCAGGAATGGCCTTTGTCAGCATTACTGGTCAGCCACAGAGACTCGGCACACTTCTGACAAAAATAAGGCAAAATAGACCCCTCGGTACCACTTTTCCCTAATACTAGGACAGAATACTTGTAATAACACCTGGAAAATATCAGAACACCATTACTACTTCAAGTATGATGGCAAGAGCAATGACCTCTTGCTAGAATTGAGCTGGTTACTGAATCACTGCACTTCTTGTTGTATATGAACACATCCCCATTCCTCTGCTTCAATGTGGTATACTTGGAATAAGTCTGATTGCAATCTTAAAGGCTAAATAGATGCCACTTACAAAGTTTGCATTTCAGTTTGAGTGTAGTCTGTGAGTTTGTTTTTCTTCCCTGAAGTTGGACTGCAGTAGGGGGAAAAAAGTCAGAATAAAATACATATGACAGCTTTAAAAGAATGGCAGCTGTAATGGATGTCTTTTAATTATTGCATGTACTACAGTACCATGAAAATAAAATGCAGTACTGTCTATTGTTTAAATTTATAATTAAAGATAAATATATAGTACATAAGGCAGCACTCCTATGTGACACAGAAAACACAAGAGAATTCTATGATACACAGAGTAAGCACTAGAACAAATCCATGCATTTAATAAATGAACTTCTCAGTTTCACATACACAGCCAAGTGGGTTATCCAAACATTGTGTTTACTAAAGCAGATGTGGCTACACACTTTAAATTCTGTCTTGTGTGTTGTCTTCTTTCACAGGGACATGATTCAGAAATGTTCCTGTGACTTATCTTTTCTGAGACCTGTGCTACACAGTAAAATAGGAGGAACTTATATTTTCACCATCTCATGCTCCCCTCCCAGTACACAGCTGAATTATTCTATCTGAAGAGTGCTTCCTGTGCCTCTGAAATTGGAGTTGAGAGAATGTGGCGAAGAGTGTGTTCATCAATTCACCTGTTGCAGCACTGCGTGTTTTCAACCAACAGGCTTTTTCAGGAAAAATGGGAGAAGGTTTCAAACATTCATATGTGAAATGCACATACAGAACAGGTGGATGAAGAAGTGTCTCACCTCCTTCCTCAAAAACATGAACTAAAATTAAAACTTTAAATGAAAATAAAAGGAATCAACTATCAAAACTTACTTGAACAATAAAAATCAATTTTTAATCTAGATCATTTATTAAGCACAGTTGTGATTAAGTGTCCTTACGTAAAAAAGTGAATCTTTCATCTCCAGTACTTGAAGTTCTCCCTGTCACCATACTATACATAATTCTAAAACCATACAGAGTAAAAAAAAATACTAGAAAATGCAGCATGCTGAGTTGTTTTAAAATTTAGAGGCTTTCTGAGAGATGAAAGAAGCATTTTGTTATCACTGTTTGAACAAGAGAATTTTGTATGCTGCAAGGTATTTACACTGTTCTCCTACAAGGAAGACTTTGAAGATGAAGCATTATATATGGATATTGCCTATGTGTTCATATAGCTTTCTGTCACGCAGGACTGAAACAAGACATGAGTTACAAGTTACCTAAATGACAGGGGTGAAGGAGCAAGAGAGAAGAAAGCAGGAAAACAACTATTTTCCACTTTTATGTTATTGCATGTCATACAACAGCTTTTATGTTTCCCTCTTATACCCCTGCCTCGCTTTATCCAGCTCGGTTCATTATTCGTCTGACAAGAAAAGAGGGTTTGGATTTTGCAGGTGTGGACTGTGTGTAGTGTTACTTTAGAGATGGTTAACAAGAAACACTCTTTGCAAATACTCAAATGATATATTTGCACCAAGAGATGTCAGAGAAATTGATATGATGGAATTTTTGTGACTTTTTAGAATAGTGGGTGTTTATTTAACCATTGATTTGCTTTTGTAGTTGATCATGACCTAAACTGTATTGGTTTGTATTGTGCAATAAATCACGGCTTTTTAAAATACCACAATTGTTAAAGGCACTATAGAATCTATTTGAGAAGGCAAAAAGAGTGAATATTTACTAAAAAAAGGTTCCATATACTAAACCATAAAATGAATCCATGACCCAAAAGCAGTAAGTTTCCACAGCAATAAAACAATATTGCACATTGCTGAAGAAGTGACATAGCAAGACAATGCATCTATAACAAGAATGGTGAAAGGAATATGTGCGGTCATAAAGTCACATCCATCTCTGTAAAATGTTACTAAACCAGTAATAGGAATAGCTTTCAAGTTGTCATGTCCACAGGGAAGAATATCAGCTGTACTTGCAGCCAAGAAAGCACAGAGTGTTACGTGCTACAATGGTGAAACTCCTGAATGCTGTACAGTCTGTTCAAAAAGCATGTATGCACACAAAATCCAGTGGAGAAATTAATGAGACTTCAATACAGGACACAAAGACATGTATATGGCTGTGTCTGTTCTGCCACATGTGTACAGATGTACCTCAGAACCTCTCATCCAAGACATTACTTTCTTCTCCATCACATGCTTTGCTTTTGGCCTTCATTCTCCTTTTCTTCCAAGGAACCAGTGATGTGTCCTTCAGGCCTCCTCTCCCCTTGGGAGGGAGGACTGATTTTAATCCTTCTCAAGGGGTTATCTGAGCTTGCCACTGTCAGAAAAACTTTGTAATATTTTCCTTCCTCTGAAAAGAGGGATCCCCTCCCTCTTTGCTCTGCCCTTTTTTTTTCTTGTTTGTTTGTTTTTCTTTTTGTTTTGCCTTACACAGTCACTTAATATAGTGATTTACATCTTCTGTTGCTTATGTAGGGTGGGGAAGGCAAATCTGACACAACTTTCCTCTTAGTCACCTTTTCTTCTATATTAATTAAGAAAATCTTATTCAAGTGTATATTCAAATCTGATGGCCATCTGGAAATACAGCCTTGTTTTGGGCTATCTCCTGCTCTTTAAAATAAAGTCTTTGTCTCTGCCACTTCTCCTTAAACTTAATTGTCAGTTTATCATTTTAGTCTATTGTTTGTTGGAAGGTCTGTAGGATTCAGCACCTTCTTTCTCATAAGGAAGTGATTAAATTAGAATACGGACTTCTATTTCTGCTAAAAAGACCATGAGCATGGTCTGCTCCACCAGTGTCTTCAGAAAAGTAATTTGTGATCTGGAGTCACTGAGGAAAATACTCTCTTTTTCTCCTGCTGAGAGATGCATTAGCTTTTCCTTCACACAAGTCTTTAGAAGTCCACAGCAGTGGCAGGGAATCCCAAGAGTAGGAGTCAGCTTTACAGCTCTGGACTTTATTAATTTAGTTTGAAACCTGATTTGGTTTCAAGACAGCAGCAAGAAAGTTTACTGAGTCCTATTCACATCTCAAAATGTCACCTCAGATGGAGGGCACCAGGGGACTTGCATGGCTGAAAACCTCAGAGGGAGCTGCCAAGGAACTGCCATGTCATCTTGGCCTCGACCTGGCCTCTCCCTGACTGCACCCATTTCATTTTGCTTATTTTTATCAGGGCATGTGGAATTTCCAAATGAAAACAAAGGAAAAATACACACAACTGTATTATTACAACTCTACCTACTCTTAACAATTTTTCTCCCACAACATTTCTAATGGAATGCTAATGAGCAGATTTTCTGCTCTTCCAGGCATTTACTAAACCAATTCTGAATATCTCTAACTGCACCACTTAGGTAAAAGGAGTGAATTATTTGCTGTGGTACATGTACCACAGGATATGAAGTGTGTGCTGTGGACAAATCGCAGGTAGGATGCTGGTTGGTAAACAAGCAATTGTCAAATTGCTAGCTATACCCTTCTCTGCAGAGAGAGAACTGTAGGTAATCAAGGATTGTCTTCTTGCCATGCATGATGACAAGGGCTAATAGAAAAGAAATAAAGTGAAGAAGGAAAAACACTTCAGATGTCTCTATATGAATAGAAAAAGGAACAGGCTTCTATTGTCAGAACTTAAGTCAGTGACGTCTGTGCTTGGGCTGCTTTTCCTGCTTGCACTGAATGTGACAATACAAAATGCAGCATAACTCTGATTGCCCAGCACTGTTCATGTTCTCTCTATGGGAACTGAGCAGGGATTTTTCTTTGAATATATCATTTGCAGCTTGCTACAGCAATTCTGCAAAGTCAATACATATCCTTAGCACAAAGCAGAGAATGAAGGGCATTATAGAGAAAGAGAGAAAGATACTACATTGACAGAGAAAGATGAATTCCACTGCATAAGCACATTACAGGTTCCATTCAGAGGAACAAAACTAATCTTTTTTTCAAACAGAAAGTATTTTTCAAAATACATTTAATATGGTTATATTTAAAAAGATCTGCTGTGCAGCTTATATGTCACTACTGACAAACTCACTGGCACTGAATTATCATATGATTATCTATTGTGCAAAGAAGATCTATTTATTGATTCAAGTCAGATGTATTTGCAAGGCAGGGTTTGTAGACACAGGTAATATTTTTTATTAGACCAACTGATTAGAATGAAAAGATGGATCAGAAACACAAGCCCTTCACAGAGTAAAAAACAGTCTGTTTTTTTTTTCTCCCTAGGTGCTCCAACTGGCTACATAAAAGATGTTATTTCTCTGGGCAAACTTAGCTGCTGTTACAATCTTAGATCACCATGACTGTTACAATGCTGTTGCTCATGTAATTATAAAATACCTGTCTGAGAACCTAGTTCCTCCTCTGCATTATTAATAGCATCTGACTTGTTTTTGCTACTGTATTGGGAATACATTTAGACAAAATCTTCTCCTGAACACCTGAAATAACCAAATTGGAGCCTACAAGTGTTGAGGAAGGGTATGGAAAGCAATTTTCAGCCACAGTGTAGCTGTGCTAGAAGTGGTCTGCTGGAAAGCACACTACCCTTGGGCCTGCAGAAGGTACTGCATTGAGCTTCAGAAATGCACCAGAGCTAATCAGTTTTCTCTGGGAAAGAGAGAGAGCATGGAATAGAGCATGGGAGATTGCTGGGGGACAAAAATGGGCGTGCTGGATGTCTTTGCAGAAATGCCTCTGGGTGTTTTGAAGAACACTCCCTGACCTCCTGCAAGCAGTGTGGTGGGAAAAAATGCCGAGCTGTCAACTACATCAATTAAGAGAAGTTTTAGTCTCATCTCACCCCTTCACAATGCCCACTGACAGGAAAAATTGAACACATCCCTAACTCTAGAGGAGAGGAATCTATTTTGTAGTGTGCTGCAGGCATGATCTAGACAAATTGCACCTATATTTTATTTGAACCCATCACAATACAACATAACAAGGCTTTTCAATTACCTCAACAAGCTCCCAATACAACTTTATCATTTCAATTTTCCATCCGTTTTCTCCAGCTCGGCATTTCTTCTATATATCACTGTAAATCTCATCAGTTCCAGCCCAGTTTAGGCTAATAAATTTCACTTACCAGCTCAAGCCTAATGAAAAGGGGAAGTTTCCAGTGAAGAAAGACGAAGGCATGGGTTGTTGCCTCGAGGCTTGAGCTCAGACCTCTGAGCAGGGCAGTGGATGGGCTCATCCATCCCCATCTCCTCGGGGATGGGCAGGGCACAGGGAGAGGCAGAATTCTCAAGTCCCATTGCAGTCAGCAGAGCTGCAGGGTTGGGCTGCCCCCAGGAACAGACCTGTTTGTCCCCCTGTAGTATAAAACGCAATACTGCATCCCCCTAAAGCCAAATTTAGGCAATGGTTTGAAACACAGAGCACAGTCTTAGCTGGCATATGTAGAGCCCAAACACAGACCAGATTCAGGACTGGAGCAACACATTTCACCCCAGTAACTTTTATGGTCTTGTGGCATACTATTCCTGTCTTCAAGGAGGAGGACAAGATAAGCAGGAAAGTACTAATTTGACTATTACCTAGAAATGCACTGGGATCCCAACAGACAGAGCGAGGAAAAATTAACTTTGTACTATAATTATGTTTTATTCTGAAAGACTCTGATAAAGCTTAAAGTTTTCAAAGATTTTATGGATACACAGAGAAGGCAAACAAGCTAAAATAATACTGCAAACCAGCAGACCTATGTGTTTATTAATTCAGACTAAAATTTGCCATTTGCAGCTGAACATTTTACTTAATGAATCCGAGAAACTAAAAATTATTTTAGCTAACAATCTTCATGGCACTGCTTTTTAAGTTCTGGTACTGAAATAGCTCCACTGTAAATTAATATTTACGATAAAAATATGCTCATAAAAGTTCTAAAGCATTTTATAGTGACAGTCTGTTCAACTATTTAGTGATTCAAAAGCAAACTCTCCAAGAAAAGTTCCATATCAGTGCAGTACATAAAATATAGAAATATATGAAAAATGACAAAGGCAATATGTTATTTTTGAGGTGACTCTAACTTGATTGTTAAGCTGGTTGAAATAGCTTTTCATAAATGAAATATGTCCTCAGTTTTCCTAGAATAGATAGAATAAGAGCAAAGTCAACAAAATGCCTCATCTTTATTTTCCTTTGAAGACATTGTTTTCTTTGGAATATTGTAAAAATCTGCGTTCAGTGCACGTTAGCTAATTCTGAGGCACATGTTAACAAGCAGGCACATAGGGGGCTAATTTACATGCTTAAAGGCAACTGAAACTTTGTTTTGCATATGTAAATACACCTGCCCAGGGTAAGAAGTGAGCTTTCCAGTGTACCTGTGTGTGAGCTGGGTTTACAGACATTGAAAAAACAAAGCCTGGTCTGCTACTACTGTCACTGTGGCTGTCATCACAGCACAATTCAGGCAGAAAACCTCAAGACACCTATCAGACCAAATCCTGAGGACCTTGCTCAAGCAAAAAATCTTGTTGATGTCAACAAACATTTTCCCTAAAGAACTTGTGCACAACTGAGCCTTTTTTGTACATGCATATTTTAGTATCATTGAATATCTGCACAAAAAACAAAATAGCTTTGTTCTTTAAGTCAGGTATCAAGACATCAGGGAATGGAAAATAAAAACTACCCTTCTTTAAATCCAGAAAGGGACTAGTTTTATAATTTTAGGATATGTTAGAAAGCTCTGAGTTTTCTAGATGAGTAAAGAGAACTGTTTGAAGAGTGAGTTCCTTTAAAGATAAGTCACAATGGTCAGACAATGGAGTATTAACCACGCAGAATTTTCTTTCCTTTGAAGCAATATTTTTAATATGAGAAGCATGCATTCAATATCCAAAGGGTTCAAAATAGTAACTGTTGGTCAATAAATGTGCACCTTGAGTGCATTTTTAGGACTCTGTCCAGAGCAGGGGAAATCCTGTCAAAAACATTATGCCTTTATGCCATAATTCTAGCTCTGGTCTGTTTGTTGGGGACAACAACTTCACTCTACACATCTGGCTACCTCACTACCAGGGACCCCAGATTTAGGGTTTTAAGGTAAACAAACCATGATAAACTGACAATGGCACAGAGAGTTTCACCCTTGATAGCCTCTCTGGGTCCAAGAGCTGAAGAGAAGATCCCAGTCATCTTCTGCAGAGGAAAGGTACCTGCTAGAGAAAAATCTAAGAGGAGCAAAGAGAACACTTTCAGGAAACACATAACTGCTTGTCATAGTCAAAGGCCAGCCGAAATACAAAAATGAAAGACTTTCTAGAGAGCTCAACCTGCTTTCAAATTCAGCAGACATTTTTAGTAACACTATAGAGCAGATGGTCTGGACATTTTCAAATGGTTTCAGAAATGCAGAAACAGCTACCAGTCTAAAACAGCAAGGCACATTTGAAGGTAAGATTTGTGCTTGCTTGAAAATTAAAGACCTTCAGGAAAAAAATTTAAAAGATAAAAGATAAAAAAAAAATTCCCAACGACTTTTAAAAGAAATAAGGCATTTATTTTTAAAGTATCTGTAGAAGAGCTATCACTCTAATAAACTCTATCAGCTATTAATTTATAATAATGGAAATGGTTTAATTAACGTTTAATGATACAGCACGTTCCACAGGAACTGATCTCCAAGTACACTTCTTCAGAAGAGGGATATGATAATCTGATAAATACATTTATGGGAGATAGGGCAAATATGTGGTTCATGTAAATCCTTTTAGCTCCAACAAAATCAAGAGAGTGATGTTGGTTTCCTCAGGTTTACTATCTGCAGATGATATTACAATTAACATATTACCTTAGTGGTTATCTCATACATCTGTGCATATATATCTTGGTAGCTGTTTTTGTTTTCTGACAGCATAAACTAACTTTGCAGAATCACTGAGTTACATTTCTTGAGACAAGTCCTTTTAAACTACACTTTTTGCAGTCCTACCTCCAATGCTTTTTACTCTGAAGGCAAACCTCAGTAGTCTACTTTCTTAGTTAGATTGCACCAACCACAATAGATAAAATGGAGATACAGTAAGAAAATGCAGAGTACTCAATAAAGTTACTTAATAAGGTAACTTTGTAAAGTAATCCCAAAATTCCAGCTGCTAAACTGCCTGTTGTCAGGGTAAAAAAATTTGAAAATTATTCAAAGGTTCCTACCAAGATATATCTCCTCCAGTTGTACAGCATTGTAAACATTATGTGTATCAGAGAAAGTAAATTAAAGATCTGAGTAGCATTTACAGCTTTTCTTGCTTGATTTAGTATTTTTCCTTCTTTCAGATGATCTTCCAAGTGTCCTTCTTCCACACAATAGGGAAACAGAAAAAAAGACATTTTACTTCCAAAGCTCTCCAAATTGTGGAGTTTCAGATACAGTTTTCCAAGTGCTTTGGAGACTGTGTCAGTCACAGGGCTATTCTTGGAATAGCCACTGGCAATCCAAGAGCAAAGCAGAATGAATTCTGGAGCAAGAAGACAACCAAGTCAAATTCTAACTAGGTGGAAAAGTGTGTAGGAAAGAATTAATAAATCAAACTATCAGAATGCTTGGCACAGAAGCATCTGGCAAGTGAGAGATACCAGTTAATGTAGGTGATAAGATTTTATTTTCTTGAGCTACACCTTTAAATATCAGGAGTTTCTGACTTTTTGTGTTGGTCTCTTTCACACATTAGCTTTTGAAAATGGAGGGATATTGTTTTCAGCTATAGCAAATTTGCTGCTCCTACAGCTTTAGCTCAAACCCTATCTATACTGCTTTATTGCAATTAAAAAAAACACTGAGGTTCAACTTCAGCATAACTGTTTTCTGAATCAGTTACCTACGTGCAAATTTATAATTTGCTTTCAATTTCTTCACTGGTTCCATCACATGGTACACGCATTCCAGGCAATTTAAGCTAACTCAGCAAGTTTGTCTCTTGCAATGCAGGCCCCATTTCCTTCAGTGACAATTTATGTTAATGATAATCAGATGCTTTTTTAATTAACAATGACCTACAAACATCCTAATATATTTCTCTCTCTCCCTGATGGTATTTTTTTTTACAGGACTGTGTCACTCCATTTCATTTGAAACTTGGGGGCTCCTGTATCTGTTCAGACAGCACAGGTCCCACAGCCCCTTAATTTTTGCTTTCACAGCATTTATGTTCATATGTTCCTGTCAGCCTGTGCAGCTCTAAAACCAGTAGCATGGTGGGAGTAGTGTTGTTCCAGCAGTGCAGAATTGATCTTCACATGTACAACAGCTCTGCAATTGCCCAGGCTGGCTAGATTTCCTACACATACCTGAAGTGGCTGCATATTACGCATATGGAAGTAAGGTGGCTTTGGATGTACTACTAAAATGGCAAGGTTATATGCTCTCAGGAACAGTCATGGTGTGCAAGACAACCAGCAAAACCAGGTAGCAGAGACATTACACACATATATATATATGTACACAAAAGAATGCAGAATAAACGTAATTCCTTTTATTCCATTTCATATGTATTTCTAAGAAAAAAAAATACTAATTATAAATTCTTTCAATGCAGTACGATACAGATATGGATCCTGGTCCCATCTCCTTCACAGGAAAACAAAAACAAAAAACCAACAATCAGGTTTACAGATCTGAATTGTTCATAATTGCTACAGTTTCTTTTCCAGACGATTTTTTCCCTGCACTTCTTGTCAGGGCTGTTTCTACCTAAGACATAGTGCAGGCAACTGCACTGTCTGAGACAGAAGATGTCAGAGGGCAGCAAAAAAAGTGCCCATATCTCAGTTGTCCAATATCACACCCTGACATGTTAGTACAAATCTGCTTTCCCCTTTGACTTTTGCTAACAATGCAGGACTGTGAGCAGTGCTGGCTGAGACACTGGGCATGCTGGGGTCCCTACTTTCCCTGCCACAAAGACATCAGCCTCCCATGGAGAGCAGAACACACATCTGGCTCTTGCAGCAGTCTGCTGCAGGTCAGAACTATCTAGTGAGCTCTTCTTTTTGTGCAGTCTGGTCATAGCCTGGTCACATGGCTAAGAGTGTTGTTCTGGAGTCTCTTGAAAGCAGTTTTTCCCAGTCAATGCTCTTTCCAAGCCATGGCTACCTGGATGCAACAGTTTTCCTTCAGTAGGACTGGATAGGATGCGATACCTCTCACGTCCTAAGACACATTTTAACAGGAGAAAGGGAGACAGAAGAGGGTGCTATAAAATGCTGATAACTCCAAATTATCAGAGAGGTATCTAGCTCCAAATTATCAGGGAGAGGTATCTAGCTCGTAGATCATCACCACTGGGTTTTGGGCTGCTGTTTTGATAGCTGGGGCTGTTTCAGTACAGCTTCTGTAAATTAACCTATAATAATGAAGGTTGCAGTTGATGTCATACAATCCCAACCACATTACTATGACAGAAAGATTCACCTTAGCAAAGAGCTTTTGGACTATTTCTAGACAGCAATCAGGCTCTGAGGGCAGCAGAAAGTTGACTTTTATGGCTGCAGCTGGTGCATCATTTTAGGTACAGGGAATTTTGTTAACCCAGCTGGGAGCTGTTAAGTGCCTAATCTGGATCACAGGAAACTAAGACACACTTGGGATAAAGGATCAACATTTCCTTGAAATCTGAAGCTGATACACAGTGTGTGTGGGGAGAGTGTGTCTGTTGTGGGTGGTGTTTTGTAATCACTGGCACTAGCTGATCATCCAGGCTTAGCTGATGATTCAGATAGCACCCCAAGGTTTTATCCCTCTTTGACAAATTCGGCTGTATCCTTCACAGACTAGTGGTGTACATTGTGCTGTTTTTTCTTTTAATTTGCTTTGGTGATCATGAAAAAACTTGCAAAATTTGTGAATTTGCAAATAAAAGTATTCTGTGTTTTTTTTTTCCTAAAGGAAAGGTACACAAACACAGATTTAATGTACCAGCCTGACAATAATTTTGTATGAAGCATATCAGAAATTCAGATTATCATCAATTGGCTGTAATTGAAATAGAATTACTGCAGCTAATTCCTGACACTAGGACTCAGGAGGAGGTATTAACAGCCAATGAAGGGGCAATCAGAGAACCATAATGACTGAAGATTAAGGACTTCATACTGTCAAAAGGCTGAACTAGCTGATATGTTATCATTTATTCAGAGTATTTGGACTGTTATGTGATGAGTAGACCACAGATTTTAATTTTATCTTAAATTCTTCCAAGAAATACTTTGCATTTTGTCAAATCAGGATAAATTACACAGTTTAATTTGTTTTTTGCCAGATCCATTATCCAAAATATACATAAAGTGATTATTGAAGAAAGAGTTGGGCTCTAGACACCTGCTGGGAACTTCAGTATTTGTTTCTTGACCCCACGTTTGCTTGCCAGCCTGCAGGATAGGTGCTGCTGATGGGAAGGGAGAGGAAGGAGACTGTGGACAGGCAGTCCTTGGGACTGAAAAAGAAAATTCAGCAAACTGCACTCCAACTGAGCCATGACAATACATTGGCTAGAAATAGATGTGCCTATTTTCAGTGGCATATTTGCCATCCCTATTTGCCTGCATTTAGCCCTACTGGAGGAAAACGGAGAGGAAGACATGGGGATGCAGGCTGTCATAAGCTTGTTTTTGTCTCTATTTTTTCTTAAATTGGGCAACACTGAGAGGCTTGGAATATTTACACACTGAAATGTCTCTAGACATTCCTCAAGCTCATCTTTCATCCTACACAATGTTCAAACTTTCGCTTCAGCTCCATTAACAGCCAAACACCTGCTTTGGCTGACACAAATGTTTTGAGTTCTGTTTTGACAAAAGGTGCCAGACTGAATGTACTAGATAAAAATGTCCTTCATGCATTTACACTCCTGTAGTTGCAAACAGATCTGGTACAGACATCAAAACCACATTTCAGTTCACGAGAACCACTCGGGAAGAATAGGGGTGTTTATTCACTCCTCATGTTCTTTCATACCTCAGATAACTCAGGAGTTAAAGGAACTATGGGTTTAGATTGATTGCCTTAACACCAGTATGTCCTTGAGCTGAGATGCCAATTCATGGCCATCAGGGGTCCAGGACATTGGCAGCTGGGGTTTTTTATTGCAATTATAAAGATTATTAAGGGTACTAAAAGCCACAGATGAAATCCAGCTGGGCAAGTAAATATTATACATTAATGTGAAGACATATGAATGTGAAGGAAATTTATACAATTCACTTCATACAGCAAATAAGATTTCTCTTCTCTTCTCTTCTCTTCTCTTCTCTTCTCTTCTCTTCTCTTCTCTTCTCTTCTCTTCTCTTCTCTTCTCTTCTCTTCTCTTCTCTTCTCTTCTCTTCTCTTCTCTTCTCTTCTCTTCTCTTCTCTTCTCTTCTCTTCTCTTCTCTTCTCTTCCTTTTCTTCCCTTAGCACAGACCATTTCAGATGTAAGGGACCTACAATGATCATCTAGTCTACCTGCCTTGCCAGTTCAGGGCTGATCAAGCCAAAGCAGGTTTTTAAGGGCATTGTCAAAGTGCCTCTTCAACACTGACAGGCTTGGGGCATCTACCACCTGTCCATGAAACTTGTTCCAGTGTTTGACCATCCTCTTCATAATGAAATGCTTCCTAAGCTCCACCTTGACTCTCCCCTGGCACAGCTTTGAACCATTATC
The DNA here is from genome assembly GCF_014805655.1 of Passer montanus. Taxonomy (NCBI): domain Eukaryota; kingdom Metazoa; phylum Chordata; class Aves; order Passeriformes; family Passeridae; genus Passer; species Passer montanus. The sequence goes on along the minus strand of NW_024357281.1, from coordinate 831,161 downwards.
ATGTGTCCCACCACTGGTTACCAGGGAGGATGAGATCAGCACCTCCTTCCTGCCTTGCTAACTAGCCAGCTAGGCAAAGGGGCTTGTACCATTTATGTTCTTGCTTTCCATAAAAAACCTGAAACTTCCAATTTGTTTCATACCTGCAACACAAAATTTCTTCTTCACCTGATCTGTTACACACAGTTTCTAATGAGAAGCTGTTTTGCCTTTGGAACTGGAATACTTTCTTCCCTTTCCTCATGACAAAAAAAAAATTAATTACACCAGTATATATGTCTGCACTTGCAAAAATTTTTGCAAATTAGAGCTTCTAGGAAGTGCTACTGTCCCTTTCATTTAAAAGAATAGGCATTCTGTTGCATTATTTTGTAGAGATCAATTTGCAGGTAGGTGCCAATTTGTAGGATTTGATCCTCAACAGGCATTCCAAAATATCCATTTCCCTTTTGCATGGCTAAAATGTGGTTTTGAATAGTTTATCAAAATAACATGATTTGTTATTTGGGTTGTTGTATTGTCTTTTGTTTTTTCTCTTTTTAAATCATACAAGCACTATTCAATGCTTCCTTCCCAAGCACTCTTATGAGGGTACACTTCCCTGTTTACAAATGACATATAGGCTTACAAGACCAAGGAAACTGTAAAGAGAAAGCAACATGCAAAAGGCAGAAAAAATGGGTATAATTATACCTTTCTTAGAGATCAGTGGATCTTATTCCCAGAGTAATTTTCTCTGTAATCCACTGCCTCCATGTGCTGGTGAGAACATACAAAAGACAAGGGTAATTTATTGTATACCAATTCCCATGCAGTAAACATTATTCATGGTTTGGTGGCATGCTCCTCCCTTGGGAGATATTATCTAGTTTTGCTTTGAGGCTCCTGCAATTAACACATCTCTGATGATTTCTGTTTTTTTTTTTTGCATGAATAGGCAGGAGGCCATCATAAGAATTCACTAAGGTCTGCTCTCATCCTCTGCAGTTTGCAGGGTGTCTAACTAGGAGGACAAATTAAGTCATCCCTGACTGAGGAGTTGTCCTTGGTCATTGTACACTGAACAGTGCTTCCAGCTGTTCAATCTTTCCAAGGGAAACAGCCACCCTGCCATGCATATTTGAGAATAAAAGTTTTTCTCTTGTTTTCAGTTCAGCTTGGCTCCCCATCCAATTTTGCTTTTGTTTGTAGTTTTGGTGGCTGCCACAATATCATTAGGGGGAATTGATACAGAGGAGGCACATTCTCCACTGACTTCTCCAATCCCTGCATAGTAATAAGAAAAAAAATTCTCAATTCCTAAACTTTCTGCTTATTTTAAGTTCTGGGTAAATACACTGAGAAATTGGCTCTCTACATATTCTTTTACCCACCCGCCCAACACAGCATCAGAAAGATTGCTGGCCACCACATCACATTTATATCTGGCAACCTGAAGATCACAGGGCTTGGAGCAAGTAAGACACCTGTAAATGTAGCTTCAAATTTTGAAGGTCTTGTGGGTCAACAAGTTACCTCTAGATGAACATGTGTGACTAAAAAAGCAGTGCCCATCTCCATTTTTACTGTGATTTTCTGAGGAGTGAAGCCCCTGGCTGCTCCTGCAAGTGAGCACCTCTGCTCTCAAGGAGATCATGGCCTCACACAGGATGCAACAGAGGTATCTTGTTGCACATTTCTGAGGGCATGACAATGCTCTCTGGCAAGTTAATGTTCATGTTAACTTCATCCAGAAGTTAGCATGTTTTCACTGGAAATATGAAACATAACAGAGTAAGAGTGACAACTGAGAAATTTGCTTGAAAAATTTATTCGTCGCCTGAACTGAAACTCTTATGAGGAAGTACCTCAGAGACAAATTGGTTTTCAATGTAAGGAATCAAAAGAAAACTGAAAGTCAGAGAATCCATGCTACGAGACCTCAGCTGATTAATTTTAATGCTGAAAACAAATTACAGGGTCCCATGTGAATTTTACAGTGTAGGTTTCAGGCTGCTGTGTCCACACTTGGCTCTGCCATCCAGATGTAGTCAGACAGTGTGGATGGCAGGGAGATGGAGCCCATGCAGAACAAGACAGAACACATCTGCACCTCATAGTTTATTTCAGAGAGGGCAGACCTGGTCAATGCCAAGGTGTTTCATGAGGAAGTCAGAAACTGGGACTTAATACTGAGCATGTCAGCTTAATAGGCTGCAATTAAGGACAGGCTGTGACTGTCTCTAAATGCGATAAACTAACATGGACTTCTGAAGAGGTGAGAGCTGCCTGAAATATTCCAGCCTGTGAAATATTTGGATTTGGTTGACAGACTGCAGGGGCAAATAAAACTTTAAAAAAATGTGGTATAGAAAGAGGAGGAAATAAAAATGCTCTTAGTCATTCCCTGGAGCATAAACAGACGTTCAAACAATATTCTTAGTAAAGATGAGATTTAGAGCTCAGTGCATGGGACAGACATTGTAAAAATCAGAGAGAAATTCCCATTTACATCTATTTCTAATGTTAGAGCTTTGCTGTTGACTGGCATAAAACCTCATCAGCAGAAGATAACCAAAGCTTCTGAAGTCTCTGACAGGTGAGACTATAACTTTAATAGGTGTAATAAAACATGCCACTATTATAGTAACATTGGAACTGACATACTTGGTCAGATCATTTCTGAGATGAAGACCACCAGACCCAGAGATGATACAGAAAGGACAACATGCTACCAATATCTACAATATCAGTAAAGTATTGTCAGGTTTATTCTCCTGACATTTCTTATGGCAGTCAGTTTTGGTTTATGCTTCAATATTTTTTTTTTTTTTGCTGCATGTGCTTACTCTTTGACTGGGCATTTTCACTCAGCTGGGTGAGCTGTGCTCTTCGGCCCATAGGTTTTCTAGGATTCATCTATCCAGAGTCCCACAGAGGATTTCCCACCTGTTTTTATCAGACGACACATTGTTATCCAAATGTTTACCTCTGGCTTGGATTTGTTTAGTCAAATTTGTATTCAGATCTCTACAAAAAACCTTCTTCTGTGTATTCTGAGATCCGGTTACCCTGATGGACTCTGTTGTGGCACAAGTGTGAAGGGCAACGTGAAGTCTTGATTCAGAGACAGTGTATCTCTCAATATTGATTTCAACGGCCTTTTGATTATAAATCAAGTGATAAATTCCTGCAGCATCTAAACTGTGTCAAGCACATCATGGTAGGCTTGATGGGACCTTACCAAACTGCACCCCAGTCCTTTCTGGGGAGGCAGACTTATTTAGCCCAAGCAATACAAAAATGTACCCACACTCCCCTCCAGCAGTACTAATAACATCAGCACCTTATTCACCTATCTGAATTCACTGCTAAGCAGAAGGCAAACTAGAACTGATTGTCATAACATCTACATAACATGGCCATTGCAGATGCTCCTGCCATTCCCACCAACAGGTGAAAACACACCCTAGTGCAACACACTGCTCTCAGCTGTGCTGGAGCTAACCCCAGATCAGGCCTTGCCCGTCATTATAGTTGCTTCAGGGGTATATCAGCTGAGCTGAGAACAGCATCTGACTGATAATATATATAAATAATAATTAAGTTCCAGTTACCTGAACATACTGAAGAAGTTTTTAACAAACCACCATGCTGCCAATGTTGCTGGTGGCTCAAACACTTCCTTTCAATGGCAAAACTTTCAATTATTTCCTCCCTGTCTGAATCTGACAATGTTATGCTGATGTTGTACTCAATGAAAATGTAATATTCTCTCCGCTTCACTCAGTTTGCACCTTTGTTATATCTCTTCTGCATTATTAATTCACAAACATGGCAGTCTTCATCTTTTCATCACCGAACTTCAGAGCTGCTAACTTATTTGTAAAAATTATCCAGTAAGTTATGTCAAACAAAAAGCCAGAAACAAACAAACAGGCAAAACTGCTCATCATTACCTTTGAGAACCCACAACAACTTTCTCATATTTTTTTGCACCAGACAGTGACTTAAGGGCAAGTTTGATGAAAACAGGTGAGAGACAGTGTCTAAAATGATATGACTTGTTATGTAGCACCTGCTTTACCGAAGTCCTGCTCCTTGGCCTTTGTCATTTGCAAATGCCTTTGTATGTTCTTTGTGGAGGTAACTTGTCTCCCTTTGGCTCCTGATGCACGTTCGGTATCTCAAAAATCTGATGTACAATTTTATTTCCATTTCAGCCCCAAAGCAGCAGCCCAGAATTTCCTTATGAGTGTGTTTATATGAAGCTCTTTCTTTGCTTCTCCATTCCTGCACTCATCAGGGCCCCCAGCATTTGAGTGTTGCCTGGAGTCCTTTCTCCATGCTTTAGAATACCTAGAATCCACCTCTCTGCAGAGGTGAAGGGGAGCACTTTGGCCCACCACCTGCTAGCAGGGTGAGATACTCATTACATATTCAGGGCTTAAGACTTCTGAGAGAGCTGACTCCTGGGTCTATGGGCAGAACCATACAGCTCTGCATAACTTCCTGAGTTTCTCAGTACTTTGCAGAAGATGTTTTGGGAGCTGAGCACACTTCCCAGCTTGTGTTCCCTTACAACAAAAGTACTTACCATTAAAAAGCTCGACTGCAAAGCTTTTAGGACCTGTCTCTACACACTTGCAGTGAAACACCAACACCAGGGGCTCAGACAGAGTATGCAGCACTGTTGCTCAAGCTCACAGACCTCCCTTCCAACCTCAGTCACTTGCCCAGGGAGGCAGTAAACCTTATGATACAGCTCTGACATGTGTGTCCTGGAAGTCCTCCCTGTCTCAGCCTGTCGCGCTCCCTGCCTGGCAAAGGATCCCTCGAGAGGCAGCTGGCTAACCTGAGGCAGCCCCAGTCTCTCTCCTCTCTGAGCTTCTGAGAAGGTGACTCCACTGTCTGGGTTGACAATTTCAGGCAACTGCAGATACCCACTACCTCTGGTGATACCAGGGCAATCCACAGCCAGTATTTACTGACGTGGGTAGGTACAGTCTCTTCCCGGGAAGCAGCAGTGGCCCTGGGGCCCCCGACTCTCATCAGTGAGGGCGTTGTTCTGCCTTAACTGTCACTCTGCATATATGTGATTTCCCAGAGTCTCTGGCATCTGTTCCTAATATCTCAGGCATTCTTCTTTTTAGCAGAACAAAATGTTGTGCCTACGGACTAGCCACTGTCAGATCTGGTTACCTTCTGATTGTCTCTCCTTCTTAGTGCACCTGTGGGTGCTGTTTGCAGACAACAGTCAAAAGCCATCTCACTTTCTCCTTGTTTTCCACAGTTCCAGGCAACCTTGGGACTCCCATACTTTGCTTCTTGCTCTCAGCACAACAATCAAATATATTTTGATTACCTTTTACTTCTGGAACCACGGGACTGTCAGAGCTCACTTAGTGCTCCAACTGCTTCAGGGTAATTGGCTCCAGCCTTTGTTATTTAGGTTGCTCATTATATCAGGAAGAGTTAAAGCATTCCTGACTCATACTTACTGGATTCAGCCTGCTTAGGTGAAACTCCTTCAGGAAGAACGTAGCAACAACAAGAAGTGTGAAGGAGCAAATGGGGAAGGAGAGAGGAAGATGGGAGTTGTTCTCTGGAATTGTCTCTCACTCAGTCTCCCTCTTCATTAGCTATAGGGGGAAGATAAGGAATGCAATGAGATAGTGTTCCTCCTAGAGGTATCTTGGAGGAGTGAAATGGAGCTGGGTCTCCATTCTGAGCTGTGAGCAATACTGGTTTAGAAAGTTTTCTGTGCTTTTTGGTAGAATATCTCTTCAGTTGAACAACTGTAGCAGGAAACTGACACAGTTAAACATCTTGCTTAATCATCTCTTCATAAAAAAAGCAAACCTCACTGGGCAATAGAATTACTTAGGGGTTGGGGGACGGATTAGGGGTGCTTTTTCAGTTTCTCAGCAGCAGTCAGATCTTTCCCAATGAAAAACTTTAAAATCACAGTGAGCACAATGTGCACAAGGGCTATTATATTAGCAAGCATATGAAAAGCTTTAGTTGGACTACGCAACATATCAATATTAGCATTAAAAAAAAAAAAAAAAAAAAAAAGGTTTTCCTTGGGTAGAGATAAATTCAAAGAACTATGCATTCCCTATAGCAGAGAGGTCTGAAACTCAATTACACTGAAGTTCTGCTTTTGTCCCTGCTATCTTAAGAGAGCAGGGAAGTGGCATGGGGGACTTCCTCATGCCTTCACAATACAGAAGAACAATTGAAGAGGAAAGAACATACATCTCACTAGCTGTGTGCACATGGGGACACTGGAACACCAGAACACTAAATGTTGGTAAATTGTTGTATTTTCTAAAAATACAGTAAGAAACATTATGCATTATTCATGGTAGGGTTCCCACCTTGTCAAAGAAGCATTCTCCTGTCCCAATGGATGTGGCACTGGACTCTGCAGCCTGTTGGGCTAAAGGAGCAGCTTTTTTTGTAGCTGCATTCTTGGGGACACTTTCACAGGGACAAGAGCAAGTCTTCACTTTGTACCTCTCACTCTGGGTTGAAGGAACTGCCTCCTCAGAGCAGTGTCTCTGTGACAGTGTCTGGCAAGAGCCTTCCTGCCTGCTCCCACATTATTTGGCACATTTCAGAACAGCTCTCTTTTCAGGGTTGATATTCTGCAGCTGATGCCTCTCTGGCTCATAAATGCTGAATGTTGTACTATAATCAAATTCTCATAGGTAATTTGAGACAATAAGCAGCTTTCTCTTCTGTGGTTAAATACCACAGTCAACAAGGTACACATTGGAGCTCTGGCAATTCATTTGCTGCTGTGAGATTGTGGTTGACCTTGGCCAGCTGCCAGATGCCCACCCAGCTGCTCACTCACTCCCTTCTCCAACAGAGAAAATGGGATGGAAAAGCTCATGGGTCACAGAATTGTCTTGCCTGGGCAAAACCAACTCCACCTCGGAAAAATTTAATTTGTTGCCAATTAAAATAAAGTTGGGTTGATAAACAAAACCAAAAAGCACCAAAGCACCCTCTCATTTTTCCAGGCTGAACTTTACTCTTCACTCCTGACTTCTCCACCACCTCCCCTAAGCTGTGCTATGGAATGGGGGCCTGCAGTGAGTCCAAAACAGCTCCTCTCTGCCACTCCCTCCTCGTGTTGTTTCCCTGCTCCAGCCTGAGGCATTCCCACTAGCTGCAGTCCTAGGATAAACCTGCCCCACTGTGGACTCCCATGGGCTACCACTTCCCACGAGGCATGTCCACCTGTCCCACTGAGTTCTGTTCTGGGGCTGCAGGTGCATCTCTGCCAGCACCAATACACCTGCACCCAGAACAGATGTTTACAAATATTCCTCCCCAGATACAAAATATATGTGTACATTGTGTATATATATCATATATAAGGCTTAGTAAAGTGAGCCCAAAAGAGCTGTTTTGCCTTTATAAACCCTGTGTTTGCTTAGGCAGCAAAGAGCCATTGTTTCCTCCTTCCCACCAGTCCTTCTCTGAGCGACCCTTGGCCAGACCCTGGCTCTCACCAACTGGGCACCAGAGCAACCATGTCTCTTTCACTGTGCAATCATTGTGGAAGCAGACTCTTGAAGCAGCACTCGAGCTAGGAGCTAAATCAGGATGAAGTACTCTCCTTCTTTTTACTGACTACTTAGGTAGCTCATCTAGGGATTATTTGATCTAGTACAGACACTTGTGTAAATCAGATTTTGGGCTATGAGTTGTTATTTAAGACTGTATGGTCTCTGGAAACTGTGAGTGGAACATTGGTATTTCTGCACTAACACTCCTATCAACACGCCGTACTCCCAGATCGTTATTTTTATCTGCAGTTTAGCTCCATGCTATTTAGAGATAGAAAAAAAAAAAAATTAGCTTATCTAGCATACTTCCTATAAAAGTGCCATGGCTCTCTGAAGTATTTTGTGAAGGATTTTTTTCTCTTCAAACATAAACAGAGCAGAAGCATATCTGATTGCAGCATATTTAATGGTTTTGGTGAGAAGTCTTTTTTTCCTAGGTCACATGGCTCAAAACTGTTTTGTGCACAATGTCCATTCACTTTTGGCAAACTTAAATATCTGATGAGATGCCGTCCACATCAGGCTCTGGGTTCCTGCATTGGTTATGCTTCTCTTTAGAGGAGACAGCAGCTTGGTGCATACTAGGTTTCAGGCTGGTTCACATCTGGATTAATTCTCCTGAAATCAAGGCAGAGCAGCAAAGGGCCACAGCAAATGAGAGGCATCACAAGGCCCAGAGATTAAAGTAGCCTAAAGTGGTTTCAGATCCAGCCCCTTATATGCCATTTAAAAGCATTTATCTGATAAGCTTTTTGAAAACAATATCTATCCCTTTTCAGGCTCATGATGTCTCAAAAGATGAATGTAGAAAAACACTGGTTTTTTAATGCACAAATAAGATGATAATTTTTTTCTTAAAATCATCAGTTTCCTTTCTTTTTTTTTCAGTTGAGAAATGCAAACAAGAATTAAGGTTAACAATGTATGCTTGAGAACTGAGAGTGCTGATGTGCAGCCTGCTCTTATTTTTCATGCTTAAACTGCTGTAATTCTCTTTTAACTGGTCTTCCCACCAGGCAAATTTAACGCCTTCAAGCTGCACAAAACTATGCAGCTCATCTTCCCATTGGGAGTAAGCCAAATCTACATATTTTTTCTTCATGGCAGTAAAGTTCTGCAGCTATTTCAAAATGTTATCACTCACATTTTTTAAAGTTGTCTGTGATCTGTCTTCAGGACCTGCTGATAACATATTCCCAACAGTTCAAGCAAAAAGAACCATTCAAGTATCCTCAGACTTAATCAGAAAGACTTGTCAAAGCGTCCTCATTTGATGCACAGACACAAGAATACTTTTTAAGCCATATATTTGACATTTGATTTCCTCTTTGCATTCCACACTCAGATGAAAGGACTTTTTCTATTATTGTTATTTAGCCTTGAGTATTTTAGCTTATAAGTGGCCTAACACGGCCTAACACATATTTGTTAATGGGGTTTAAAACATACTTGAGGGCTGAAAACAGTTCTGCCAGCTTTTAGCCCAGATTAAATTCTTATGGCTTGGTGGGGTTTTTAAGAGAGACGCTGACACAATCTTAACTTGGTAGCACAAATAAGCCTCTTATATCTTTTCCCCTGCAAGAGTCAATTTGGTACTTGTGAAAAGATGCTGGATGAAGACCATGAAAATTCTTCCCTCTCTTTATTCACAGGGAGGAGCCAACTACAAGAACTAACACTTCGGTATTCCTCAAACTGCCTTCATAATCTGTTTTATTTCTGTTTTGGAAGGACCAACTAGAGGCCTTTCACAAGAGATTAATTCCACCTCTGTGCCCAGTCTGTCTTTGGCTTCGATGTTGAGGCTTGTGTGAAGAATGCCAAATGCAATGATGGGATTTTTTTGATGGCACAGACATCTGTCAACTAGAAATTAGGCTAGAACCACCACTCGTGTTGCATAGGCCACCCAAAGGTAATAACTCTCAGTTAGTATTGATTTTGAATACATTGAACCCTTGACCTCTGTAATGAGAGTCCTCATACCAAATCCCAACCCCAATGTTTATTCAGTCATCTGTCAAAAGACACAAAGTGCCAATTTTTAACCATAACACTGATGTTATGTGTAGTGAAGGGGTATATTTTATGTGTAAACAGTGTATACAGCTGTCTTGGAAATACTGGAAGCTTAGACTACAGGCAGGAGCCTTCAGAGTTTAAGCAACTTCACTGTTACACCTCGTGCAGATGAAATGACCCCACTACCACTGGCGTGTACCTAATGAGATTAACATGTTTTAAACAAGTTGGTCAAAAAGTCACTCCATGGCTCATCCTTGTGGATGGATCTGAGCCTTTTGAGAAGTCTACAACATGTTTGCTTTAGTACTGAAGTTGGCAGGAGAGTTGTCTGGTTCCTTTCTCCTTCCTCACTGCTTTTGCTCCTGCCTACTCACCAGCACTCTTCTCTGCCTCTCCTGATGGGACTTCTGACATCTCTCCTGTGGTTACATTGTAGGTAAACTTATCAAAATGATCAGCATTGAACCCCAGTATTTTGTGAAATAGACTTTAAAAACACCCCAACAGCCCTCCCCATTTTTTTTCTGTGTTCTGTTTAAATCACTAGTGATTTGCTGTGATTTATGTTACAAAGGGGAGATGGGGTAAGAATGAAGCAGAAATGGGGTATCAGCGAAAAAGGAAAGGGAAGAATTATCTTAAATGAAGTTTTTCAACAGAAATAATACACAACATCTCTAGTTTCCTTTATGTTATCTCCTGAGACAAGTGTAAAGCTACATAAAACAAATAATGAGGCAAAACATAGAACAGATGTTAAGTACAACCCTGTGAATTTTGAAAGTTCCCTTCTTTAAGAATTATAACCTGAGACATTTTTATCCTAAATTATGACATAATTTTCCAAAATGTAATTTTGAAGATGAAGAATGTGAAATAAAATGTAACCTTTAAAGATACTTTTAGAAAGTCTGGAAAGATCTGTTTTATACTGCTTGAATGTTTTATTCCAATCTTCACTTTTAAACCAGACTAAAAGATTATTATAATTAAAAGAAGCACCATGCTGAAAATGCTCAAAAACACTTCAAAATAAAATGTTTTGATACCACTAAATGAGTCATTCACTGGCCCTCCCCCCTGTTTTGTCGTAACTGACATATTCCCACAGAGATTGTTTTATTCTGATAAAATAACATTTTCTGACGGGAAATGTTGTAGAAAAAAGTGTCTGACCATCTGAGGAAAAACTCCATTAATATTTAAGTTTCACTTTTAATTTTCAGTCCACCTGATCTATCTTTATGTTCATTTATTGTCCATAGTTATTTTTAATAACTTATTTAATATTAAACAAGTACTTTGATAAAAAAAACAAAACCAACAAACTCCAGAAATTTAATTTAATTAGCTTTGCCCTTTTTTTCCCCAAGCCCATTACTGACTTTCATGATGTTGCATTTAAAAATTATTTTTAAAAGCAAATGAATGTGAATGCCCAACTCCATTTTTTTTTCTTTTTTTTCAGGTGAGAAATACTGCAGCACCAGTTCCAGTATGACATGCAGCACTCACTGGGATGACTTTCCCTTATGCAAATGAGATAAGTTTTGGCTTGAGCTCCTGTGGGAAAACCACTGACTAGACAGGAGGTAAAACCTTGTGTCACATAATGGTGTAATAGATCGGGTATTGCCCACAGGTTTCCTCCCTACGTGTAAGAAACAGCAGCAAACAATGTTAATGGCCCCTGGGGCCCATTGTGGAGCACTGTGCAGACCTGAATTAGCAGGGATGAGCAAAGCTTGGAATGCATTTGCTTCATACACACAAACAGTTGCCCCTGCCTGCTGTCTCTCAGCTCTTGCAGAATTTTGCATAGCCATGGACACCTTCCTTCCATCCTCTTTGAACACCTCACCCATCCTATCAGGAGTTTGCTCATTCCTGGAAAGGCCTATGGAGCCATCCACAAAACCTGAGCTTTGACTGTAGGGATCTCACTTGAGCTGAGGGCAGCTTCCACTGACCATGTATCTGACTAGAGCAGCTTAATTAGGGTCGTCTGTGCCACTCTCCAGAAAAAAGGATGCCATTTTACAGGCAGGTTAAGCAAGTGGAGTTCTAAACCATGTGTGGCTCTGTGTTCATCAACACTGCTTTAAAGAAAGAAATCAGTTGAAGCTGTTTGCCCAAACTGCATTTTGAAAGGAGAGGAATGTACACCTAGATGTGGGATGTAGATTTTTCACCCAGTCCTTGTCAGAAGCCCTGAGAAAGCACTGAGTGCTCTTCCATGGTTACTCTTCCATGCACGTGGGTGAACAGGCTGGCTATGACCAGAACTGATTTTTCTCCCAGTGTTGGACAGAGATCCCAGACTGGATGGAAGAAGACAATAAGGACTGCCATGTTCTGGTCACAGAATCTGCTAATGCTATTTGCAGTTGTGGGGGAAAGAAGGGAGAATGATGCTGATGGTGCTGTTTCCTTGGAAGTGAAGCTCAAAGCAAATTGTGTACTACCTGATCACACAGAATTATTGTTCTGTTGTGGGAGTGAAGTAAAAAACCTTCAGCTATTATTTCAATATCATGGGGCTTATTTTCTAGAATAAAAAGTCAAGCTGTTTTATACAGACATTACAATGGAGTGTTTCATCTTTGCCCTGGGAAAAAACAGTCTTTGATTTGCCCAAAAAAATGTCCAGTATCCAGTGGTTTTTCTGTGGCATCTGAAGGTATCAGAGGTAACTCACCACTACCCAGGCTCGCATGGGAGGGAGAATGGGAGTGTATTAGCTTGGATAAACCCCAGTTTAGTGTGAGTAAGGTTTCAGAGGCATACAGTGACACAACAAGAGAAACAATAAAAAAGAGCGATGTTGTTGCCATGGAGGATAGAGACCTTTAGACTAGCAATGATGTAAGCAGGTTAGTCCACTTGGTCTGCCTGATTAATATTGCTTCCAGACCAAAGATGCTGGGTGGAAACAACTAAAGCTTGGAGCATACACTATCAGTGATGGAAATAACCCCTCTGTAGACAATTTAAGAGGATATACACAACAAATTACTCTTTTTTTTTGTTGTTGTAGTTGGTGTTGTTGTCAAAAAGAATCCTTAGACAACACCCCCAAACCCACCTCTCTGGAAGCTTTTGAAAGATCTGTAGTATATTTTGTACTACCAGTCAGCATGGGCCAATATAAAAATAATCTCCTCCTTTCCTCTTACGTTTTGAGGCTAACTTGGTACTGTTCAAGGCCAGGCTGGATGGAGCTCTCAGCAACCCAGTCTAGTGAAACGTGTCCCTACCCCCAGCAAGGGCTTTGGGACTAGATGATCTTTAAGGTTCCTTCCAACAGAAATAATTCCATGATTTTATCATAGATCATTAGATTTTAGCTCCTTGCACTGGCCCCATATCTAGGGAAAATATACCAAAGACTATGAGGCATGTAAACATACAAATGGCAGATGGGCCTTGTTTTCTGAAATGTCTTTAAATAGCAGGCACAAAAAAGGTTAACAGATACCTATCTGATTTGTAGAAGAGCTATGCAAACAAGAACTGTGTTGACAAATCAGACATTTAAATCAGACATTTGCTCTCACATCTTACTGGGACAGCATAATAGAGGACCATCTAAAACTCTGCTTTAAGTGACACGGTAAAAAAGTATGACATTGGACATGTAATACTTTTTCACTAATTTAAAAATATTTTTCAAAAGATCTGTCTTTAATGGGTCATTTGCAATACAGTTCTTTTGGGCTGTTTAGGTCTAGAAAGGCTGCTGATTGACAAAATCCTGACTCCTGCAGATCATATCCCCTGCACAGTTGACTTAGGTATTCTTCCTTTTTTAAAATGCCGAATATATCTGGGGACAAAATCTATGGCTTTTATAGCTTTTTTGACTGGAGGTAGGCAATACATAGACATCTTTCTGTAGGGCTCATGCTGGAAAGGCTCCCAATGGTCTGAATCAAGAATACCTATAATCAACAAGATTTGGTTCAATGAGAGTAGGAATCTTTTCAGCAATTTACTGTGCTTGTTTAAGTATTTCTGTTAAGAACTTCAATTAATGATGAGATTTGCATTGTAATATCTACATGTAGGTTTTCATATAGGAGGTACTTATCAAACTTTGCTCAAATTCTTGTGACTTGGTTGTACTTGGAATTACGTTTTCATTCTTGATAGGCCCAAATATGATTTTCCATTTATCCACAGAAATCACTTCAGCCTTTCTGCCTTATGTATGGAATGACACCGATCTTTAATACAAAATCCTCTATGAGTACTAAAATAAATAAAAAAACACTTTCCTGCCTGCCTCTACAAACCTTACAAAAATTGTTGAGGACTACTCAGCTGATTTTGGAAAAGCTCAAGCCCTCTTACAACCTTCTGTTTTAAACAATTTCCTAGACACTAAAGGCATTGTCTGCAGACAGCTTGCTTCTAAAATTATGCTATTAAGCAACAAGCATAATATCGATAGCTGACTGATTTATGTAGTGCCATTTCCTCCCTTCCTAGTGCATCATTGATTTCGAATTACAACACACACTACATCCTTTACCAAAATGCAGACCTTTCTGGAGAGAAAACTGGTACCTCCTTAGCTGGCTGCAGGGCACCAGAAAAAAAATGTTTGGGCAGGAAACTGGAGGGGAATATGATAGGGAAGAGTTATTTGTCTTCTGAGAACTCAGATGTGATTGTCACCAGCCCTGTGCAAAACAGAAACAAACTGGAGGAAACTTGAGGGACAGGGATGACATTCACAGTTCTGTCTCCCACCTGTTGTGTTTCAGCATTAATGCCTGCCACTCACTCAGCTCCCAGCGCCATCCATCTTCTTCCTGGGGAGCTGGTGAAGAAGCCAAGACTCCTCATTTCCCAAAACTGTCTTGCCCCTTCACTTTCTAGCCCAGGCATATCAGGTTCATCAGTGTTCAGTCTGCAGCCATGACAAGGTCATGGAGAATCCCATCCTGTGTGTGCTTTGCTGGAAAGAGCCCCAAGGATACCTCACCTATGTCCATTTACATGGGAACTCCTCCCATTTTAGCCATCCATGGTGTTGCAGTCTATCCAGTCTCTATTTGGTCACCAGAAATGCAAACCTCTGGCATTGTTAGAGCTCCTCCAAATCTGAAATCCTCAGCACAAAGCAGTAAATGAAGTCTGGTGTGTTAGACCTCAGCTTGTGACCCTGTAGTTACTAATGTTCTTGCAGTCCTATATTCATCTCATTTCCAATAAATAATATGTGGAGAGGTGAATAACATTAGTTTTATACTGTTAGCAGTTTATTTAACAAATGACTGGCCTTGGAGAAAGATTAAGAAAACAGGCTCCTGTTCAATATTACCTGCCACTCTGAAATTCACAATTATGACAAGAAAGGCAGAGCTTTCAGACTAAAAACACACTGATAATTCTCTAATTTCATGTACAAGACTAATGGGCACAAAATCATGACACAAGCAATAAATATAGAAAACACAGGAAGTTTGATTGCAAATACTCCTGAAAAGGAGAGTGAGTTGGATGAAGAAAGCCCAGAAAAGAAAATCTCAGATGATGTTCTATTTCAACTGCCTCTCCCACAATCTCCAGATTTTCTCAAATTTGTCACAAACAGGAAAGCACTGATATTCTAAGATGTGATCCTGATAACTTCAATAAATAATCTCTTTAAGGCTGAAGGTACAACTGGTATGTTCCTTATAGAGCAAGCAGTAGTTTTAGATGTAGACCATGGGTTGGTTGACTGTGACTGAGAACATCAAACCATCTCCCTGCTGCTGCTGTGCCTAGTTAGCTTGAATCAGATAATCTAATGAGCAGTCTTCAGTTAATTTTTGTCACATATGCCTTTGTTAAAAAGGGAAAATGATCAAAATAAATTTAGAATGTATGTATTTATAAGAAACATGTTCTTTGTGTGTGTGTGTGTGTGTGTGTATGTGTATGTGTGCTCACATGCACGTGCACACATCTCTGACACAATTATGCATTTTGACATACTTGTTGCCCAGGAAAATAAAAAAGATAACATTTACTTTTGGTTATGGCAGTATTCATTCAGTTATTAGATGACTTATGGAGATAATTAAATAAGCATGGTAAAAAAAAATAATGAATTTCTGCATTTTGTCCCTGAATAAGGAGAAGTCAGTGATGAATAACTACACACTGATTTGCAGGAACAGCTAGATGCTAGAATATACCAGGCTGAATTGGAATGATGTGGATCACTGTTTTCCCTTAAAATGAACAACAGAGGTTTGACATAGAGCATTATGCTCTGCTATAATTAATATGAGTCTAAGCAAAAGCAATAATACACATTTTTTGTATTGGATTGATTTTTATGGCCATGGCTGAAATGTTCCTTCTAATGCACAGCACTCTTCAGTCCAAGTAATTGTCTAAGATTGCTAAAATAATTTCCGCCAATGTTAGTATCACATTTTTCCTTCTTTGAGCTTATCTGGCAAATGAAATTTTGTTTGCAACACCCTTAGTACTGTGAGAGAAACAAGAGGTAGTAGAGAGCTGCTAATTCCACCTCATCTCAGTTCCTGTGGGTGTAAATTGTATGGCAAATGAATCAAATATGGCTATGATTTGGCAAAGGCAGCATCTTTCAGACTGCAGAAGCAAGCATGGCAGTTACTGTGTTTTTTGCTTTGTCTGTAGATAATGTTCACAAAAGAGCATCCTAATTTACCTCACTGGAAGGTATAACCACTGTGCATTACTTTAACACAGATACATAGACACTGAGACACAGACACATTTATGGCTGTGGGTATCTGCAAAAGGCCAGAACTCCTGTAAACCATTATTAGCAGGGATCAGAACAACCTAAATTGCAAAACTGCCTAAATGATGAAAAAAGTCTTTGTACAAAGATTCTGCTAGGCAGAATGACAGTTTTTACTGTGTTACTGTGGCACTTGTTTAGGTTTCCATCCTCATCAGTCTGACCACTGATGTATGTAAGCTGTTGCACATGCTCTATTCTTTTCAGGCTCAAAGAAACTTTATTAGAAGGAAAGATTTGGTCTGTAGAAGAGCTTCAGATTGAAAACTCCAGGTCCCATTCTGCAGCCCACTTGGGCTGAAGAAACAAGAAGGCAGATTCAGATTAGATTTTATGAAAGTGTGTCTAGAGGCAACGATTGGAACTGGTTTTGCTGGGAATTGTCAGCACTGGAGGTTTTCAAGAAGCAGTGAGAGAGACTTCTGCCAAGGATGGAACAGACAGATATATGAGAGAACTTCGTGAGGTTTCTTTCAGGCCAATTTTCTCCAGTTCTGTTGCATTAAAGCAGCATCATGTCAACAGAAAAAAATCAGACAGAAAACTGATAGACGTTAAAGGCAAACATCTCTACGGAGTTCATTATGCACATCACTAAACGCTTTAATTATGCATTAATTCATTATTGATGAAAAAAATCGGTATTATATCTCAGTATCTTTTCTGACAGAGGGCTTTATAAAATGCCTCCAAGACTAAAATAAATGGTATAACTAGAGCTCTTTTTTTTTCTCTGCACAGATAAAGCATCTCATCATTATCAATTAAAGAACTAAGGAAGTCTTTGAAAAGATGACTTGTTTGCTTAAAGTACGTGAAGGTCATATTCACCCTGTAATAGTTGATGAAGAGTAGTCATTTGTTATTTTTAAGCAGGCTGTCATTTAGCCATTATGAAGATGAATAACATTTGTTATTACCTAATAATCCTCCTGTTGATTACAGAGGAAAGACACTTGCAGACACCTTATGTGCCTTGCTTAGATTTTGTAGATTATTAATGTATTTTGATTAAACCTTGTAAACAAAAAATTACTATCCCAGTTCTCTGGATGTAGTGGCTGGTGTGTAATACAGGATACAAGACCATGTCCAATCCCTATCATTTTGCTCTGCATATGTTATTGGCCTAATACTGATGTAACACAGTAAAACCAAAGTTCATATTTTAATATCAAACAGATTGTCAATGGATCATATGCTGCTCTATTAAGGTTAGTTCTTGGATGCCTGCCTTCCCGAGGAGAGTTAATGAAGCTGTAAGTTACCTGTGTGGCTTCATTTGGAGTTAAGCCTAATTATTTGGATCACGGCCACATTTTGGAAAGTCCGAGCCTCATTTCCAAAGCAGATGGAGTCGCTCAGCAATGACTTCATTTGTATTAATTTGTTACACTGTCTTTTGTTATTCATCTCAGGGAATATTGCTGCTTTTGCAGTCCAGCAGGAATGGAATATAAAAGTTTCAGTTTGGGAATACTTACTTTATTTTTTGAAATAAGTCCATTATATTCCTTCACAGTGACCAGTGGTGAAGTGCAGAAGCGATTACGTGGGGTTCAACCTGTGGCCATCACATGCTGCAAGATGGTGACCGTGCCACCAGACATTTATGAGGCTTTTGCTTCTTGGAACATGTGAAATGACCAAGAGAGTGATCCAGAAGCTTTACCAAGATAACCTTTGGAGTGCTTCACATTGGGGTTCATAAGAGGAAGGTTTTGGATGTCAACCATACCACAGCAAGAAAATCAAAAGAAGTTAAAAAAAAAAAGATGGTTAAGGGCATGGGGACGAGGGTAGTTTTACTGATTTTTGAAATATTTGTCTAAGAGAAAGGCTAAATTACTCCATTAGGGCAGCTATAGCAGGGCTTTTGATTTGATGTGGTTGTTTATGCGTTGAGCAATGAAATTATATGAAGAAGAGATTGGATGACTTCAGTCATCGCAATACATTTCTGAGGTTAGGAGCAACATGCAGACTAAAGCCAGGGGAGTTTAAAGGTGTTTGTGGCACAATTACTGTGCTGTATCATAGCTGGCATATCCTGGCCTGTCCATTTATTAAATGAGGGCAATACTCAGCACCATTAATCCTTGAAATACTTTACCAATGAGCATTACTATTACCATTTTGCACAATTTGTGAAGAGCAAAAGGAGCAAGGATAAATGAAAACAGTGCCAAAGGAAATAAAGACTCTGATGTTGTGTTCTATTACAGCACCTGTGTCTAACAAAATTATTACTTGTCAGTTATTTTCTGTGGAGAACACAAGTGCTAGCCCACTTTCCTTGCACTCAGAAAGTGACAGATATATCTGTATGTGGTAAATTGCAGCCAAATGATTCCTTTTCTGTTTTTCTCCCCCTGGCCTTCTGGTGGCAACTTCTGGTGATTTTTTTAATTGAAGTGGTATCTGGGATGCTCCCAGGCCATAACAGGCTGCTGCTACCAGCTCAGGAACCCTCTGAGTGATTCACACCCTGTGCTCTGCCTGATGCCATCAGGGCTACTTTGGTAGCTGTGCTGAGGAGTGAAGGGAAAACTCACCCAAGCAAAATGCAGCTGTCCAGTTTGTCTTTTCCAGGCTATTTTGAAGTTCATGAACACTCGGGGAGCAGGGAGAAGGATGGCATAGCACTCTGATATCTGAGGGAAAGGAAAGGCAGGAATAGACGAACATCCTTTTAATCAGAAAGACTGTTGGTAGAAAGGAAAGGTTAGGTTTTTCTTGGCAGGCTAAAAATTTTGGACTTGTGCACAGTAATAAAAAGCAAAGCATCCAAAAGTACAGAATTGTGGGGTGGGAAGACAAAAGATGCAGTTGCAGGGAAATTGAGGCCCAAAGTTGTTGCAGTGTCGTTTATGACAGGAAAGGTCAGTTTTCATTTCTACTCCCTTTTGTAAGAAACACCCTCTGCCTGCTGCCACCAAGAATCTCGTGCAGGTCTTTAATCAAACAGAAACAGAGTTATAAGCCTCCAGTCTTTTGTGTTTGTGCATCAATAATACTATTCATGTCTCCTGACTATCAAGGTAACAAGCAGAGGGCATTCCTTTGGTCTGGCATCTTCTTTCAGAAATTAAAGTTTTCATTTCTATAGGAAGAAAAAGATCAACCATATGTCTTTCCCTGGTTTTGACACTATTAATTACACACATACAAATTGTTAACTACTGGAAGTACAAGGCATGGCATCTTTCAAAATATTCAGAAATGCCCTAGTATGCAGAAGAGCAAAAATATCTTTTCTGTTCTGAACAGTAGCCAGTCCCAACTGTACAAAATGATAATGCATGTAATGAATTTTTTTCCATATTTGAGGCAATAAAGGCCAGATTCGCCAGCTGAAATCAACACGTTAAATACAAAGAAATATAAAATATAAGTTACCAAAAGGCTTTTCATGAGCCAGGCACCTAAAATGTGGGAGAAGTAAAAGAAACTAATAAAATGTTGGGTGGTTAAATGGGAAAAGGATTACTGCAAGAATAAGATCATACATCCTGAAGACTGCTAAAAGTGACATAGAAATGAACACTGTTCTCAAATATTACTGGATTTTCAGTTGGAATAAGTATGGACTTTGATAGAAGCACAACAGGGATAAAATTAGTTAAACTCCATTTTAAATGTTTTAATGAGACTCACACAGTTAGCTTCAACATAGAAATGAATCCTAACTTTACAAAGTACTAGCATTTTCCTTGTGCTCTTTGAGATTACTTTCTTAGTATTCTTTGCATTACATGAATTGATATGTTGAAGTCTCAACTTCTCAAAGACAGCAACTTCATTTTACTGAATACTGTACAGCCTAGTACACTGAGTACAATGCATAGCCACTACTTATTTATAGGCTGAGACTTTGATGGTTCAAAGGATGTATACAGTATTTCTAAAGCATGTCTGCCATATGAATAGAGTCACTGGCCAAGAGACAGATGTCTAAATAAGTACAAGGTAATATTTGAAGAGAGTTTAGGGTTTACTTGATTATGGGAACAAAGGATGAAGATGACAGTAATAATAATGTAAAGACATAAGTTTTAACAAGTTTTAATAAAGTGAATAAAATAAATGTCTACAGCTTTGTAACTTTTTTTTTTTTTAATTAGATCACCATGAGAGATTCATAGTGAGAGATATAAGACAGAGGAGTTAAAAAACATCTATGCACTGTGGGGTTCTTTTTCAATATGGTGTGATCTCCTTGGTTAGGGTTTTCATTCAGCCACATACATGAAACTTAAATTTTGCATTTCAGAGTTCCTTAACAACTATGGATAGGTCAATCAGTATCTGAATTGGAACATCAAATTAATTTATACACTACCTATCTCATCTAGAGTCTTTAAATTCAGGGCCTTTTCAATGAAAAAGTTTGTTGACTCACTTTCAGTTGTTCACAGCAAAAGCAAGTAATTGAATGAATGAGTGAATGACCCATCTAATGTTATATCTGTTTCAATATTGTTTAAAAATAATACATTCTACTATTTTGTTCAAAATGTCCTCAATTTGAAGATAATTTATGTTAAAGGCCAGCCAAACAGAGAAACCACTTCAAAAAGGTCAAAACCGACCTAAATAGTTCACAAAATTAAAAATGAAGTAATTTAAGTTACAAATTTTATTGGACTTTCTAGTTAAGGATTTTGTCACTTTTTGACATTCTGTAGTAAATACATCAGAGGAAACATTTCCTCAACTCAGAAAAACTGAAAAAAAGAAACCCAAAAAACTGAGTTCAATGGGCAGGAGACACTCATTCTACCACTAGCCAAAGCAGGCTCCTATTTCACGAGGACATGAAGTCATTCACTATCTTTTCTTTTCCAAATGAATAATGGAAGACAGTTCTTAAGGGATGTGAGAACAGATTTTATTAGCTAACACTTTTTTATTTGGAGACAAAAATCATCTAATCTTCACCCAAATATTAGGCATTCCTTGTAATATATTTCTCCAAGTCTCACAAAGCTGAATTGAGAAATGTGGATCAGGTGAAGGAGAGTATGAGTAAAATCTTTCATAAATGTGACCTTTGGTGTCAAGGAATCCTGCAGATGATAGTATTTCAGTATATTATACTGTAAAACTGAACTCGCATAGCTACATTGATCCTGTATTGAATTTAAAGGAAGACTGCTTATTAAAGTTTGAAGTTCAGTAGAAATTCGACTTAGTGTCTTTTAGACAGACTTGTTTCCCCTTATATGGGAAAAAAGAATCAGGAGTACTTCTTGTAGACTTGCCTTTTTTTCTACAGCAGTGGAAATCTCCACCTCCTTATGTGGCAAAGGCCAGATAGGATTTTGGTGCATGGGTGCTCCAAGTGGGTAATTTCCTGTAGGGGCTGCTTGGGAATTGTAACATAACCATATGAATTAATTAGTTGATTAATTTATTACTGAATCAGTGAGTTGCTGTACTCGCAAGGCAAAATTAACATTAGTAGTCCTACATTCACAAGTAATCTTAGAGCCTTAAATTCATCAATGTTCATTCAGAAAGTAAATTTAGAGAAGTGCAGACCAACAGTCTGTTTGCTATTTCTATATGGAAGTCACAGATCCATATGTTGAATTCAGCCCTAGTGATCAAATTTAGGTCCAGCGTCTTGTTAACATAGTTACTTGAGTCTTAAACCAACTAACAGCAAAGCTGTGCTCTTATTCCAGCTCTTAGGTGCCTGTGAAAATATGATGTCAATTTTTAAATGCTTTTGAAGAAATCTATTTCTGCAGTAAATGGATAATGTCACAGTTTTTGGACACTTGCTCAGGTAACTAGTTACTTTACTGTCATGTTCATAGAAAATCAGTATAGCCCAGATGCATTTTCAGCTTTGTTTATCTGTTCACATCAATAGCTGAACAGAAAGAAGTACTGGGGAGAAAGTATAGATTGTGAAAAGCTCCTATAATTTTAGAAGATACTTCAGGGAAAAATAAATTGATTCCCTTAATTTTGCCAGAAATGAGTGTAACATAGAAATGAAGACAGGTAATATGTGCTAAATAGCCTTTTAGCTGTTTCTGAATTGTGGAGCTTTCATATGTGTTGTATCACCAGGGGGCATAACCCACATTACATTGAAGGAATATTGCCTCTATGATATACATATGTAGATGTACACAGCTCATGGGTATTATTACAGCAGTAACTGTAGAAGTAATGCAGTGCTGTATTATATGGCAAGGCCCTTTCACTAACTAGGAAACTAGACATAAAAAGATCCTCATTCATACTTATTTGGAAGTCCTTTGCTCATCTTTCTTCACACTACTTTCACACACAAAGCTATTTTGGCATTCATGTTGAATGAAGATAAAAATGATTTTGTACAACACCTTTTGGGGCATATTCTAGTTACTTGGGGACACAGATTAGCATTGCAATATCTCTAAGTGCCAAATGTTGTATTTGCTGTGGGAATACTCAGATACACAGTAGATTGTCAGCACACTGCTACAGGGTTCTTTTTTGAAAATGATTACTTGATTATTTCTTATTTTGCATTTTTATCAGAGTATAGTGCCATTGTTTACATAACTCTATATAACCTATAAGAAGTTAAGAAACCACAAAAAAAAATCTAGTCCAACATCATAAGGCTGGTGTAAAAACAATGAGAAAAGTACCCATCAGACCAGAATTAATCTCTTTCATCCAGCCTCCTGCCTCAAGACAGCGCTCAGTCGTGATTCTGGACAAGGCTTGAGATACTTATGGCTTAACATGCTCACAGCACAGCTTCCTTCCTTCCTATCTGTTCTGGCTTTAAATTGGCACACACCCTGAAGCATGAGATTGTATTTCCCTAATCTAATGCTATCCTAACTAATATTAGATTATCAGTTAAAACCTTAGGGGAAATTGTGGATCCCAGAACCCTACTGCAAATAGATGACTTGGTTCAGCAAATATCAGGCACTACCAGAAAGGAAAAGGTGTTTGGGATTCTGACATATGAGATTTTGCAAACTGAGCTGGAGTGCTGTGAAGGGTTATTTCCCAGACTCTTTCTACTAGAGGCTCCTGTCCTGCTTCATCAGATGTGTACTGGTCTGCCAGCTGCACCCTTTCACTCACTGCTTTCTCAGCCCAAAACTCATTAGCAAAAGCTTGATCCTCTGAGCTGTTATGCCAGACTGTGATGGAAGCCTTCTGTTTATTGCTCTTCCAGGCTCTCATGTCATGGGAGGTAGGTGGAAAACTGGGACACCATCCCTGCAGAACTTGTCTGTAGGAACTCTTCAGCTTCTGTAGCTCAGCATGCTTAACAAGGGAGGTCACAACCCCAAGCCCTAATTTGAGAAAAGTGCTAGAGTTTGTAAGTCATGCCTGAGCAAAAGATTGGTGAATTGTGGCTGTTGTATGTGCTTGTATGGCACAGATGTGCAGGGAGTGACTGTGCTTATGGTTATGTCCCAGAGATAGCAAGGCTGCAACAGGAGCAGCAGTGAAAATTCATCCACAGGTCACCCAACAGCCAGTGCTCTCTCTACTTGTTCTTTGACAGCCCAGTTCTTGGGCACATTTGTATCTCCCACACACGAGAGCTGCTGCCTCTGTGAGTTGTTGCTCTGAGATTTATCAGTGCCCGGCTGGGGAGGGTCTCAGGGGCAATACCAGCTCACAGCCTTGCTCCAGCACTGCAAGTCATAACAGCAACACGGTGTTGACAGAGTGTTGCCTACATAAGCAAGACAAGTGCTGAGATATTTGCAGAAAAAGCTCTACAAGAGTGTTCCCATTTTGTAATGATTTTAATTTTTCTTTCCTGTCCAGAAAATCTAGGGCTTACACAGGTCACTAAATAGAACTGTGCCTTGTTAATTAGCTGCTCCATTCCTTCTCTGTTTTACACATCTTTAAGCCTCTATTGATGGCATATGAGTGCTGGTAATGCCATCAGCAGACATTTGAGTGCAGTGTTTTGGGTGTTTTCTGTCAGAGGTCTAGGCTGGAGTTTTCTCCAGCTGGCTATTGCACATGATCTGTCTGCCAAGTAGGCTTGGATAATTTCAAAGCCATATTGACTTTAATATAGACAAAACCTGTTGATGATCATGTTTTTTATCAACTAGAGACAGGCACCTTCTGAATTTGTCTCCTAGAAAGGAGTTTTAAGACCCTGACCTATTGAAGCTACAGTCAACAATCTGCCAAATCACCCCCTAGCACAACTGTGATGGTTATACTGACTGTGTTTACTTATTCTGACACATACTTTTTTTCCTATTGGTTTCCATGGCTCAAAATTAGGGAAGTCTGCAGTATGGGAAGTAAACTAGGTTTATTACTCTGTTTTATTGCTTGAAAGTGTATTAGTCATGCTGGTGGAAGCTCGCAGAAGATACACCCTTCCTTGGGAAACTTACAGCTTAACTGAAGAGCAGAACAAATAGAGAGAGGCAAAGGAAGAAGTGGAATACAGGAGGAAGGATGCAGCCTAGGTAGACATTTTGATAAATATTTCATAAGCATAGGCTTGAAATTTTCCTGTATCGGTTGGTGAAGATTTATAGGTAAGATTACAAAAACATAAGGAATATCTGACTGGGTCAGATCAATGGTCCGTCTAGCCCCGGAATCTGTTTCAGTGGTGGGAATAAATGATGCTACTTAAAAAAAGGAGATGAGCTTGGCCACTTTCTGCAGTCTATATATAAAACCACAGGGTACCACAGTGCTCATCCTGTCTGACCTACATGACATAAAACTACAGAGCCTCACTGAATTAATTTCTCTTTGAACTAGAAGAAGACGTTGTGCACCTCAGTGACACTCTGCTGCTTAACACCAGCTGTGGATTTACCCAGAGGTCTTTGTGGCTTTGTTTTCTTTTCATTTAACATGTTTGAAATGTTAATATGGTTCGTTTTTTTTTTTAAATAAGTTTTTATCATCAGCATCAGCATTTTTTTTGCCTTGCTGGCTTTCACAACTTTGCAATAGAAATAAAGAAAAAGAGCTACTCTAAAACTCCATGTATCAAGTGACAGAAGTTAGCTCCCTGATAGCAGAAGCTGGGAGAGGGAAGGATACAAATTCCATACACCTGGAATATTTTCTGTTTAGATCCCAATGTTCATCATACCTCTAGTATAATAGAATAAAGTAATTCTTCTCTGTCAGTTTGGAAGATGGATGTTTCACCCATGTTTCTGTGTGCCCACGTTGATATATTTTATATTTATTTTTTTAATCTGGTGTTTGTCTGTTCTCATATATATCTCTTGGCTTGTGGTTTTCTATTTTTGCGATGTGTGCATGTGTCTGTTTTGTTTGGTTTTGTTTGTTTGAATTTGTTTTGGCTTTTTTTTTTCTTTCTTTAATTGCTTAAAAAATTTAGTGTTTTATGCCATCAGTTATTTAAATACTTATGTGATGGTTTGCTCACAGATGTACATGATATTCCCTCCTCAGGGAAGTTGTCTGCTTCTACTAAACTTCCAGAAAAAGGCTATGCATGTCTTAAACCACTCTGAGAAACATGTGCCAGATCCTCATGTGATATAAACTGGCTTAGCTCCACTGAGGTAAATGAAGCCTGCCAAATAATGGCAGCTGAGGCACTTAAGACATATCAAATGAAGTGTTACACAGAAATGCACAGAGGGATCACAGTCATTGTACAAAAGTGTAACAAACCTCTGAAAGGGTTTTCTGCAGATATCTGTGGCTGTCTCAGGGAAACGCTTCACCCTGCTGTTTGCAGAACTTCTCTAAAGTTTTCCTCCTTTCATTTTGTTTTTATAGTCCCATTCTGAACATAGACAGATTAGACAGGGGGACAATATTTGGAACAAATTCCTCCTAAAACAGCAGAGCAAATGAAAGGTAACATAACCTTTGCTTTCTTAGTGACTTTCTGAAACAGCTGCCTAGCAAAAACAAATTGCCAAATACTATTTTCTCCCCAACAAAGTAAATCATGCATTGTGAGAAACTGTTATAGTATTTCAGCTTTGTCATGATTTATTAGATGCAAATCCAAAATATTTATGATTTTCTTGAAGGGTTTACATTTCTTTTTTTGATGCTAGGGGAAACACATCCTGTAAATAATATAATTTAAACTGCTGTTCAGCTATATCTGAACATCTTTGCTCAGAATTTCCAATAGTCTTTGCACTTTGCATAAATGTTTTTATTTATACTTTGATATGAAGGGGCATATTTCCAAATTTATGTAGTACATTAAGCTTGCTGTGATTTTATTTTTACTTTGCAGATTTTCAAAATTTACAGTAAATATATCTACTGATTTATTTTAATTATAGAAGTGATCAGAGGCCATGCAAAGCATAAAGCTATTGTGTAATTACTTGCACATAAAACTGTCAGCTTCCAGTTTATATACAAACTACTTGAAAGCTTAACTTTGAACAGATACTTAAGCACCATGGCAGAGGCAGGCAGAGAGGTTTCTGCATGGACCACTCGACAGGAGAGTTGGAGAAGGGGGACCCAATGGGGACACACACACACCTCAGGCACTGAGGCCATCTGCCTTATTCCCTCCACCAAGGAGAGCATCTCAAAGGCTCCAACAGCTGCCCAGCCGGAATGAGAAGGTTTGAGTGCCAAAATGTCTTTCAACGGACGAGGCAATCCAGAGTGCCTTTCTTCTTTCTATTCTATGCAGTTTAATTAGGAATGTGTGTGCATATATGAGGAGCTTTTTCTGTTGTTCTTGTTATTTTACAGGGGAGGAGCACTCTAATGAGATCCTGCTATTAATTTTACTGTTCATGCCATCCCTGTATTTATGGTTGCTGAATCGGGAACATTTCACCATTTGTATTTCAGCCTTCTGTTCAAAATGAAATAGATGTTGGGGGCTTTGGCTCGGGGTTTACATAATCTCTGCTAACTGTGGGAAAGCTGCTATGACTTCAAGGTGTGGATCTTTGCAGCTGTCTTGCACACAGGGAGGGTTCACCCAATTACTGCCTCCTGCCTGGTGCAAAACTGCAATGTATCATCCAGGTTGCAGTGCCATGGTCCCCTGGAGCTGAGCATGACATGCTGAGTCCCTGTGGAAACTCATCAATAAGCAGTAGGGCCCTCCGCTTCGCTACGAGCCAGGCTGGCACTGAGCTTCAGCTCGTTTTTCCTCACACCGTGGCTGTGGAGACATTCCAGTCACACAATTTATCCACAAAGAGAAAGGCTGGAGAAAGCAGTTGGGATGCAGGCTCCAAATGAGAACACCGCAATATGTTGCACGTGGGTGGCGTCCTAAGGCAGGACTCCACTGGACAAGGTGTGACATGAAGATGAGAGGAAGATCAGTCTTCCCTCTCCCTGGGAATGGGTTCAGGGCAGGCTCCAGATGGGTTTGGTGAAGGCCTCAACAACAAGCTGGGGACTTACTGGTCACATCCCCAACAAACAGGAAAGTGGGTGGCACATGGCAGCTCATGTGCTGCCTCTTGACTGCAGTGGTTCACCCAGGATTGGCAGGTTTATCAGCAGAAACTTCTGGCAGTGCAGTAGGCAACAGCAATCTTGGCTTCTGGAACTGGTCCCGCCTTTGAACCAAGTGTTATCTATGGAAAAATGTCTTCTTTGTTGACCAGAGCAGGATAAAATTTCTCTAATGAGAATATATTAAGGTTAGCACATTCCCATCTAGTCAGCTGTGCTCAGAAATTGGCTATTAGATTTTTATTTAGATTTCTTTTTTTTTAGAAAATGAAAATGCAATACCCCTGTCTAAACCTCGGGGCATGAGCAAACAAGACATTTTAATAAGAGTGCTAATGTTCTTATTACAAGACTCTTGGTGCACCCAAATGAAAGCCTTTCCTCACAACTCAATTATTTCCATTTACTCTATCTGCAGAAAAAGCATAGAAAAATAAGAGCTTAGAGGTGCATTTGGAAAACAGCAATTTTGAGTACTGTCAGATAAAGGTTGGGGGAGTGAGTCTCCAAAGACATTTCATAGATTGTTCCCTCCACAGTCTGTCCCAGCTTGGTTTCTAGACCCCGTGCTGTTAGTGAAAGCAGCAATGCCTATTTTATTTCTAATAGGAAAAGAAGAGAGAGGGAACATCTCTGTGACACACAAGACTGAAAGGAGCCATGACTGTACGTGCACATATTTACTGTGCTGATGCCTGCTCAGCCCAGAAACAAAATGGAAGGCAAAGCAAGATCTGCGTCTCATGACAGCTTTATTGCTTTTCTCCCCTGGAGGCATTACGACACTTATTGTAGCATTTTTGGGAGACTTTGAAGTTCCTTTACTTCTAATTGCAGAACTCATGTCATTTGGGGAATTTGAAAATAGCCTCTTTTCATCTTTTTCAACAGTGAAATGTTACATGTTAACGTTTTATTCTGCACATTACGAATTCAGAGATACAGAAATGACTGGCGTTTTGCTCCACATCTTGCTGTGATTTTCTCAGCTGAAAAATGCCTACCCAAACCCAGCCACTGCCACGCTGCCGTGAGATGCCTTTTAGAGAAGCGTTTTTGGGAGCCAAGCTCCTGCCCCACCAGGGGCAGCCTCACTGCCTCCAGGGGCAGCACAGCATTTGTACCTGCTCCTCCAGACTTCTACCTCTGTGTGTGGTCCCCATGTCCTGTGCTTGCAGGATCAAGCTGGGGGAAGATGGCTGGAGCTGCCATCCCTGTGTGGGATTTGCCACTGAACAAAGCATGGGCTGGGTTGTGACAGCTGGTGTGGGATCCCTGGGGCAGGGATGTGCATCCTCTGCCTAATGTGGGCCATAACAGAGCAGAGCATGGGCACCAGTAGAATGTAAATAATAAAAGGAATAATAAATTGCAAAATCAAGCCCTGTAATGAAAAAATAAATAATCTAGATAGACTGTCTCAGAGTGCCTAAGCCTGATTTATTAGCAATTCTGGCTGACCGTTATTATTATTAGGTGAGCGACTTGCAGTGATTTTTCACCTGATGCTCTGCAAATTAACTATGCTGCAGGATGAATGCAGGAGATTTGTGTTTATTGTTTTATGAAATTATATAGTAGGTAAAAATTCACTTGGAACATCACTACCATCACTTTGCAATTTTATGACCTACAGTGCATCTGACACACAGTAGTACTGCTGCTCAACACAGATGAACAGCAACATCAGTATCACTGGTCATCTGGAGCAGTGAATAACAGCAACAGGAGCAGAGCCAATGCTTATTTCAGGTTGGCACAGAAAGCCACTCACCTGCAGGTTATTCTCATGTTTATTCCACGTGAAAGAGCAGAGGGAGGCTTCAGTTTTCCAACGTGTTATACTCTAATGCTTCCTAGGCCAAAATTCTGAGCCAGGTATCCTAATTATATACAAATTCCCTCCCATCCTCCCCCACTGCAGTGACAGATGAATCAGTGGCTGTGTTTATTTACCCTCCTCAAAGAGGATGCAATTATGACCCTGAGGAAAAAAATGCATTTGCATATGCAGAAGAAGCTGGTGGCAATTCACATTCCAGTTTAGCTGTTACTGTAGTAAATGGCATTACTGCAGAGCCCAAATATTTCTTTTATGTCAGACTCTACTTACTAGTTTCCGTTTCCTAGAGTCAATACAGAAATCAATCATGTCAAAAGGAAAATTCAATAAGAAAGTCCTTTATGGTATAAGCTTAAATACAGCTATGTTTTCCTTTATAAAAGTAGAAGAAATCCCAGAACCAGAGCCCTTTACACATCTTTCTACACAATGTGAATTAGCTGTATTTATATGCAAAATATTATGAGTGAACTTTCATTATTTCTAACATAAAAAGACTTATGGGAAAAGGCCTGAAAAAATTTTGTTCATGACTAAATAACTCCATGATGTCATCTTAACTGTGCTGACAGAAAAGGAAAAGCATTGCAAATCAAGTCTGATACAGCAATATTTTAACATCTTGATGTCTGTCCTGTAACACATTGATTCAGTAATTAAAGCCCACATATTGAAACTTGTTGAGAAAAATATTGGGAACTGAGCTGTCCCTGGTGTTCTCAGATCCATAGAAACTCTGTTTTCAGTCTCTTAATTATCTAGCCAATGAACCGGACTTGAGAATTATGCTTCAAATGAATTGTGCTGGGACATACTGCAAGTTTTGGTGGCTTTTATGTGAGGAAGGATGAGGCGAGCTTGAGATATATATTTTATATGATGCTAAGATATTTTCTTTGGGAGAATTTAGATCTCAAGAAAAATAAATGAAAAATTAAACAACTTGTTATGCTGCATAAGAGTGGAAGGACAGATTTCGAAGGTGGAAACAAAGTCTTTACAACAGATCTAGAGTCAAACCTCATTCTTCCATTTTTTAGAAAGACTGAGTCAACTCTGCTTTTGAAAATATTAGAAAGTTCACAAATTAATTTAATCTCAAGAACAACACATTATATTAATTAGTCTACACCTTTTCCCCTCCTTTTTTTTACCAGGGATATAAGCAGTAACCCAGCATTAAATACTTTTCTCCTTACAGCGGATACACACTGTATAACAGCAATGTGGATAAAAACGATGCAATATGAACTTAAATCTCCGCTCTTTTCAATTGTCCATTGTGAGATTTTATGAGGGATATCTAGTTCAGTGCAAAAGCATGCTTTCCCTATTCACTGCAGGCACAGTGCAAGATTTTAATATCTTAATATCAAAACTATACATCATCCATCCTAGGAAAAACACAGAGTGCATGTTGTTCCTGCTGTGTACAGATCTCTGCTAGAGGCAGCAAGTTAGACTCGGTAGAACAGGCTTTTAAAATTATAGCTTGTTCCCAGACCAGAGCTTAATTTTCCTTTCCAGCAAGTTCTGTCACTGATGCTCAGCTGCTCAGCAGTGCCTGCATCTTCGCTTCTTTACTTGCCCATACACAGGGTGTGAGGTTCCCACTCCACCTCACCCCAAGGTGTTCAATCAACAAAGCCTTGGCAAGGATGTCAGCAATATATCTCAGATTTATTTGGCTAAACCCACTTTTGAGAACAGGAGTAGAAGGATGGCAAGTGCAGTAGCCTTTGTTTTCTTCTCTATAAAGTTACTGTCAGTAAGAAACGGAGCAAAAATCAATGTTTTTTCTTGCCAGAAATTGGAAGAACTCAATACCTAATTAATTCCTGTATTTAAATTCTTGTAACTGCTAACAATGATGGATGCAATATTGTTAAATATTGCATGTTAAAGAAAGCATTTCTTACTGTGCTTTTTTTTTCTATGTCATGTCCCCTACATAACACCACTTACACTGTATTTTTGATATTTTTTTTATGTACTTAAGGTCTTCCCACTGGTACCTTTCTCAGCAACCTCCAAGGCTAATTTCTAGAGGATAAAACACTGCTAGACTTTATGTCAACTAATCATCACCATGACTTCATACCAGATATGACATTATCATCCATATTTACAGCCAGATGCCAGATGCAAACTAGCCACTAGCCAAAATCATAGAGAAACTTCATAAATAAAGACATCATGGCATTCTCAAAAAGCCAAAGTTGGTGTTGGCCAGATCAGAATATAAAAGTGTATTCTATGGGGTATTATCACCAGTGTTTTTTCCTCCTCTTTCCTTTTTGCTACTGTATTGATAAATAATGCACTATTTAAAACTATTACACTTTATCTAAATAAAAGTCCTTTTCATCACAAAAATGTCATACAATTTTTGTAATTCATCTAGTGAACTCCAGAGAGTAATGTCTGAGGGTCTATTGAAAACCCATTAACCTCAATAATATTCTGGGTTCTATACTCTGAGCTGGTGACTTAGAATAATGTTTTTGTTTTGGCTCTATTGAAAACAAACAAACAAGCAAAAAACCCCAAAACCACTTCTATGTGCTTGAAACACAATAGAAAACATTTTATTTCTTTACTTGAATGGGATTGGTTTACTTTGGACTAAAATGAAGTAACTTCCTCTAAGAATCTTTGATTGCTACTTAGCTTTTAATAACTGAAGTATACTACAGAGCCTACTTAATCAGTTTTTCAGGTAAACAATGCTGACTGGTGTGTCTAGATTATGAGAGAGATGCTTGAAAAATATAATTTTATACATGCACACACAATCACACTGAGAACAAAACTGAATTTCTGCATTTGCATATTACTGAATAAGATAATACCGTGACAACCAATTTAAGAGCTCTGGAGAAAGTTTGATCTCATCAAAATCCAGTACGAATCTTCCTGAAACTAAGAAAAAAGAAAATAAAAAAGAATTTTGTATAATGGAAGAGCAAATACTGCTCTTTCAAAAATGATAAACTAGAAATAAGAAGAAAAACCCAACATTTTCAAAGTAAATTCTTGGCTCGATGAGCTGTCTACTAACATTTGCACAGCTCTGACAACACTTGCTGAAGCAAGTTAGAATGTGACAACAGTCCTGAATGGTGCTAACACATGCCTCATGTCACATGCCTTCACTGTAGAATTCACCATTAATCTTGTCTTAAAGCCTTGAGAGCAAATATAAAGTAAGAGAAAGTTTTTAGCTGGAACCACTGAATTACCACTTTTAGAGAATCAGTTAAGTGATTTGGTTATAAGGGCTTGGAGTTACTCATTCCTGAAACAGCAGGGATGTATCCATGTAGGATAACTCCAAGCAGTAGGGATGCTCACAGATGAGCCCTTCCTACAGGTCATTCCAGTGCTTGGATACCATTGCAATCCTGAATCGTAATGAAATGCCAAAGCAGGCTGTGGCTTTTCAAAAAAAGGCAAAAGTGGATGTGAGGAACTCTGCAAGTTTTCATCCATTTAAATATGTCAAGGAGCAAGGCTTTTGTATGGAGTGACAACTTAACCATGCTCCTTTGAGTTGTGACAGGTTAGTGCAGATTGTAATTCCAAATCACGTGCTGCTATTCTCTTGAATGTGTTGGTCTCTGCCTTGACTACATCTCCTGCACTACATTTTAGTCAGGGGTTACACTGACTCATTACAGCAGGAAAATGGAATAGAGCAGAGGGAATTGTAGCTTTCAGTGCAGAGATTAACTGAATTTCCACAGAATGTATTAATTTGGCTTAAGCATATGGTAGAATCAGGTAACTGCCATTTAATTTCTTTGATTTTCAAAAACTGTTCAGAGCTCTGTTCACCAGTAAGGTGATGAGGAAATCACGCTGCAGGAGAAAGTTCTGAACTCCTCTCAGGCCACACCACAGACACAATAAATTCCGTAAATTTTTTTTTTCTTGGACTGCTGTCACTGGATGCTAACACCAACATTCCTTCTTGGATGCTAACACCACCATGCCTCTTCACATTTCAAGAACTGAGCTGCTTCTTACGACTATGTCAAGACAAGAAGCAGTGATTGCACAAGTTTTGTCTGAGTCATAAACCTTTAGAAAATGTCAATATGTCATCCACATTATTATGTATTTTTGTAAAAATGCCTTGAAAGAAAGAAAGTATGAAAAAAACACAGAAGACAGATGAAAATTCAGTGAGGAGGAATAGTTGGGGAGATGTCTGTATATGCTCACAGAAATCTATAATGGAACCTAAAAAGCTCATTGCTGTCACTGTAGCAGCAGGAGGCTGAGTTGTGCAACCCCAGCATAGTTACAGTGACACTTGATGCACAGTTGGTCCCTTTCCAATTTGGATGATCAGACTTCAGGGAGGATGGAGCAACCCCCTTCACAGCCTTTCAAAATATGCCATTGTGGAAACAGTGAGGGAGCCACGGTTGGCACAGAGAAGGAACCAGATGAGAGAATTCAGAGGCTATCTGCCCTTGGAAGCAGAGCTATGGACAAGGTGTGGTGAAGGGGGAAGCGGGATGGAGGAAACCGCAGAATGAGTATGATGGAGAGATATCCAGAGCTCAAAGACCATAAATAGCTCAAAATTTTCCAGACAAGCTCTATTTTTTTTTTTTTTTTTTTTTTTTTTTTTTTTTTTTAAAGAGGAAGGGCTGATGAAAGAGATGAGCTGACATAAAAATATATTCTGCAAAGAGCAGCACATTTGCCTATTTCTAAATCACAAGAGTCCTTTTTTACTATTATGCCGATAGGAGTAAAAACTGTTATGGAAAGTGGTAAAATTTCTGCTGCATCTTAACTGGGTTTTATTTTCTTGGCATAACTTTATCGATCAGTGCTTCATTCCAAGTAACATGAGCCTTATTTTTTTTCAGCCATGAAAGAAAAAATTATTTATTTCTCAATTAGTGTGGTTGTATGAATACAGTAGTTGAGTATGGGGCAGGCATGTATGGCTGTACTAGTAAGTTAAACATACCCAGGATTGTGCCTACACTCTGAATGTGCTTGGGTTACTTGATGTCTCAGATTTAAGCTACTAAATCTTCTCCACCTCTAGGGTGTAGTGAGCACAGATCACCTGTTAGGAATATCTTCTGGTAAGTTCCAATTCCCAAACCTTGGCTGGGAATTGTTTGAGGGGACTGGAAATGGGGCAAAAGCATGGAAGGTGGTATCCTAACATTTAATAGTACAGATCATTGCTGTTCAGTGCTCAGAAACAAACCTAGGCAGTACTTTACAGACTGTGGTTAGTTGTCTCCCAAGTCAGTGAAGCATACTCCAACAGTATTGAAGGCTTGGACATTTACACAGATTTAAGTCTATTTGAAATGGGCAAGAATTTGTTATATTCCTCAAGCTCTTACCACTCTTTTCCTTCACAGTATTATTCTTGTTGGTGACACAAATTGCAATTTGTTTAATGTGTATATGAATTAAAAATAGAAGGTAAAATCTTTCCAGTTTATATGTATAAATATAAGAAAGCTTGGAGATGGTCTTGCAGAGAGCTGCCTTGGTGAGTACAAGCCATGGCACCTGCAATGCAAGGACAGGTAGAATGAACTGGTGCAAAGTCTGCTGAAGAAGATGGTAGGGAGCAATATGATGGGAGCCTACATGTATTTGAAGAGAAGGTGCAAAGATGTTTGACCCAAACTTCTTTCAGTCAGTAGATGGTATAACAAGAGGTGGTAGAGCGCATTGTGGATGGGAGGATTGAATTAGGATAATATAAGAAAAAGGTCTTCACTAGTAAACTAGAGGAGAGGAACAAGATAGCAGTAAAGGTTGTTGAATCTCTGCCAGTGAAGTTTTGCAAGACTTAGCTAGATAAGGCAGTGGCTGACCCAACCTAGTACTGTTGTCATCTGTCTTTGAGTGAAATGAGCTGGGTGGGCTTGCTGATCTGCAGCCAGCACTGCTCCTTCTGTGAGGGAGAACCCATGTTCACCAATGCTGGGATGTCCAGAAAACACTAATGCTGACCACAAATTGTGCAGGAACTTCTACTTTATTCTAGTTCAGTGTATGATATTTTTTATAAAAAAAAGGAACTATTCAACTGAATGTGGCACTAAGAGCTGTGGTTAATTGACTTGGTGGTGTTCAGGCAAAGGTTTTTGCAGTCTTAGTGAACCTTTGACTCTATTCACATAATTGCTTTCTCTCCCTTTTATTCTCTGCCCCTGCAGACCAACAGTGGAGTTTGCATTTTGAAGAATTGCATTCTTGTTATTAGTAGAGATGATTTCATTCATATGCTGGGAAATTTACTTAATCTGCGGATTAAATACCGAAGGTCATAATATATTTCAGCTACTTTTTCCTTCTTATAAGAGGTATCCAATTGCAGTTTTCATCTTTACAGGTGTATTTTTACATTCCTAGTGTGAAACGTGAATATGACCTCAATGAGATTTTGCCTATATGCACAGAAAATACTCAAATCTGCTGACAAATAGATGTCTGATGTCAGAACTTGGTATGCACTGATATTAGGATATATTTGACAAGATTAATGAGAGACCAGCTCATGGAGATATTGGCCAAACTGCACAAGTATGAGTGAAAACCACTCACAACCAAATTAACTTAATAGAAACGTTGTTGCTAGCACAGCACAGTGCACTAAAGATAAAATACAGTATCTGGTCAAAGAGGAGAGCACAGCTAAGCATTTAATCCATTAACTGTGCAGCTTCCAGCCCAGTCACACAGTCAGCAGTGATTTCTATGATTGAAGCAATGGTAGAACAGCATAGCCCACTACCAAACCTGCAGGCCTGTTGAGCTGGAGCCTTGTGCACCCAGTGCTGAGAACACAAAGCATGCAAAAGGTGTTTGGTGTTTTCAAGTTGGAAAGGCACATCCTGAAACTCAGCTTTGGCCTCTTGCACGCCACCCACTCAGGATGTCCCACATTACAGTCCTGCAAACTCCCTGTCTCTCAACACCATACTGCACTCTGCATTCCAGCTTGGCTGATACATTCAAAAAAATCCTACATTGCATTTGAGGCCATTTTGAAACCTGCCCAGTTTTAGCTTCCACACTCCTTTGAATCAATATTGAAGTCAGAATTGAGAGGGATTTATTTCATATATTTGTGAAAGTGGTCTAATTTTCTTCCAAATATTTTAGTTTATAATAAAATGAGTATTAATTTTTAAAATTCTTCCAACGGAAAAATTCCCTCCCCTTCAGCTTTTGGCTGCTGAAAAGATCTTTGGTGTTTAGGGAGTTTTAAACCCTAGTTTTAACTGGTTAGCATGTTGTTAACACAGTCTTCACTTTCCCCTTTAAAAAAAAAAAAAAGGCATTCCATGAAGATGCAAATTGAAAAAGGAATGAAAACATGCCAATTAAAACTATTTCATGAGCCCTAAAATTTTCCCTGCATTAAAAAAGTGCAGAGCAGTTCTCAAAGAAGAGAAGAAAGGTTTTGTTGGTGTTGTATGGTGTTCTGCATGTTTGTTCCATTCTGCATTGTATGAGCTTTTATACTTTTGTTCTGGTGAATAGTAATGTTGTTACTGTAAGAGCGTAGCTTTGCTTGGTTCCCCGTGGCAGCAGAGGTCATGCACTCCCCTAAATGTGTGCTCTGTGTCCCCCTTCACCATCCTTTCTGAAACCACTGGGCTGTCAAATCGAGTTGAAACTGCTGTCAAAGATATGAAGCTCCCAGAAGTTACATGAAAACAGGTGGCTGGGAGAAGAACTATCCTATTAGCATCCCTGCAGAGGGGAAAGCTGCAAGACAACTTCACCTTTTGTTCATCACAAGAATTCAACAAGGCAGAAACACTTGATAGAAAAAAAAGCTCCTTACATTGAAGAGACATCTTCAAGTGTCACCTTATCAGATGCTGAGGAACTTGACCATGAGATCTGACACCATGGGGAAATAGGCTCCTCTTTGTAACTGGATTTCTTATTAAGGGATGCATTTCTTCCTTGGGGTTGCTCATAGTGTAACCTCTCCCAACATGTCTGGAAAGTCTGACACATGGGGAAGTGCAACTGCAGCTGTGCATCAAAGAGCTTCTGGAAAAAATATGAAAACCAAATCGCCAAAGTTTTAAGTACATTACACTATGGGTAGGAAAGCTGTCTTGACAGAATCCAGGCAGATACAGAGTCAGCATGTGGACTGGGCAGAGCAGGCGTTTGCCCAGAACAGCAAAATACCCTTGAGTGGTGAGAGTGGTCATTGCTGTATTAGAAAATAAGCTTGCCCTGCTGCGACTGCCCAGACTGTTGGTGGCTATGGGGTAGCTCCTCACAGAAACCCATTCTGCCCACACCCAGGATGGGAGCAACACCAGGTCACTCCTGGTCCAGCCCTCCAAGCCACTGCCATTGTCCCATCCTCACTTCTCATGGAAGCAGCAGCCTAATCCCAACTTCCTCCTCAGTTTTCCTACACATCATAACATCAAAACTCATCTTCCCCACACCTCTGAAAAATCTTGAGCTGGCTTAATATGTATAGGAGTACAGCACACTGGAAAAGCCACAGGCTCTCTTCTTTTGATAAGCTACACACAGCTTCTACATATAATTTTTAACAATCCTAAAGGTGTGCTAGGTGCTGCACCTGTATTAAAACACAGGCCCTGATCCTATATGACTGACATCAGAGAAAGTTTTGCTACTGAATTGAATGGGGACACCTTCAGAGCATATGCATTTAAGACACATTATATTTTGCAGCTTTAGACTATAAATATGCAAACTCTGTGGACATTTAAGTTTACTTCTTACACCTGTTGTAATATTAATGCTTAAGCAGCTAAAACTCCTATTACTTGTCTTTGTTACTAGACTGTTTCAAGGTTCATGGCCTGATACTTGTGAAAAGTTGAGTAGAGGTATTGCAGGAAGTTGTCTGCTAAGTGAAAGAATCATTCTGATTACGCTTTTAAAGTCCATTCTCATCCTAGAGATGTTACTGGTCCTCCTGGCACTCCAATTTTATGCACCAGTACCTTCAGCAGAATCAGTCATCTCTCTGAAACTGGAACAAGCTACACAACTAAACCCTGTGGGAGAACTGTGCAGTAACGTGGCCTTGGGGAAAAAAATGCAGAGATGAACCAGCCAGGCTTCATCCAGTATAAGTTGTTTGTAAAACAGAGCCTCCTCCTCAAAAAGGCATAAATAAAATAAAATAAAATAAAATAAAATAAAATAAAATAAAATAAAATAAAATAAATTGAATAAAACAAGATCCCTCAAAAGGAGCCTCCTTTTTGCCTTCACTTTCTCAGGTGTGCTCAGTATACTATATTTTGGCTGGAGTGGTTTATTTTCTTCTCAGCGGCTGATATGGGGCTGTGTTTTGGATTTTTGCTGAGCATAGTATTATGAGCATAAAAACAGGGATGTTTAAGTTACTGCTCAGCAGTGCTTACAGGGTCAAGGCCTTTCCTGTCTCACCCCAGCAAGGATACTGGAGGTGCACAAGAAGTTGGAAAGCAACACAGCCAGGAAACTGGCCCCAAATGATTAAAGGGATATTGGATATCTTAGCATGCCATGCTTAGCTATAAAACCATGGGGAAGGTTAGCCAGGGGGAAATGCTTCTCAGGGACTCACTGAGCACTGATTGGTTGATTGGTCAGTTATGAACAATAGTTCTCATTTTCATCACTTGTCCTTCTGGGGTTTTATTGCCACTATTTGTAATTTTCTATTATTATTATTATTATTATTATTACTACTACTACTACTACTACTAAAATTTTTAAATTTTTCATATCTCAACCCATGGGTTTTCTCATTCTTACCCTTCCAGTTCTCTCCCCCCCATTCTGCTGGGGGTTTGTCAGCTAGGGGCCGTGTGATGCTTAGTTATTGGCTGGGGTTAAACCATGACAGCTCAGAGAGTCTTCTCTTATGGCAAGAGGGACTTTTTCCTGCCATGCAGAAGCAGCTGGGGGATGAAGATGAGGAGAGGAGCTGGTTGGACTCCAGCTGTAAGGAGAAGTTACAGAAGTTACCTGAGCTCGTAGAGATGTTCCCACAGCCTCAGCCAGCCTCTCACTGCCCCAAGACCTCCATTGCCAGCCTCCCTTGCCCTCCCCACAAAGAGGTGCTTAATTGTGTTACCTCATTTTGCCTCTTTGACTGAGGGGCAGACTTGCAACTGAATGAATTTCTATTCAAGAGGAACATGCCTGATGAAGAAAAGTGTTTCAGATGACAGACCTTTTGGCTAAAACCCAAACCACTTCATTTTTACTTTAGTGAAATATTTTAGGGTGAGGATAGAAGTGTGCTGGTGAGGGGGAAAGGACTACTTCACCAGCCATGTATTTGGAATATAATCCCTTATTTCAACTCTAGGAACAGATATTTGTTTTAAATATAGAAAGACTGATTGTCTTTCCCAATTACAGTATGCATCAGAATTATTACAGCAGCAAAATTCAATCTGTGAAGTGTGAAAAATTGATAGAATTTGGTGATCTGTTTTCCACTCAGTCTTGCCTTTATGCTTAGCTGCATATGACATACACAGAAGGTACATATTATCAAATAATGCAGGAAAGAGTGGTTGTTTGCAACACTTAATAACACAGTTATTTAATGATCCCAAGCAAATTCTGAGTGTGCTAATGCGCAGTTGTTATTCATCAAATCAGTCATTAAAAGGCATCATGACTACTTTTGTGGAGTTTACTGGTACAGTATTAAAAATGCATTTTATGGTTTAACCATTTAATTTTTTTACAGGGAAAAACTTCTGCTGCCTCTTTGCTGCAGAAGAACAATCAGGATTTAGTTTGCTTTCCTGTGTGAAATATAGACTTTTACTTTTCGCAAAAATAAGTTCTGATTTAAAATATACAGTTTCCTATCAGCTCATTTACATCAGCATACAGAGAGGATGTGAGCAGGCACTTAGTGTCTTGTGATTAACATTCATGTGACTACAAATTCTCATTTGCTAATAAAGAGAGAAAAAGAAAACTACATCCCCTGCTGTAACTTAAGTGAAACCAAATTTTGTTATTAATTTAATAGCATAGCTAATTTATTTACACACAGAGAATTGCAGAATGCACAATGGCTGAGAGCTGTGGAGATGCTTGCATTCATCTTTGCGAATGAGCGAAATGATAACTCATAACTGCTACAGTCCAGAGTGAGTTATTAGATCACTCTTCAGAGATAAAAGGTTAGACCAGATTGCAGCCATCAGATCTTTTAATGTCTGTGTGTACATTCAACAGTGAAGATGAAAAGATAGAGCATTTTTTTGCTTCATGCTCTAGCAAACCACTCCGCAACTTCTCCATAATTGCCCTTGGTTCTCCCTATATTTTCCACCTAACTTGTGCTGACTTTGCCGCTCAGAGTTTTGTCTTTCACATCTCAACATCTGTATGAACTAGTTATTCAACTGAGTAGAAGATCAACAGCTGTTTTTTTCAGGGACAGATTAATAGCTTGATTTTCAGTGGCACCAGAAGAACATGCATCTAGAGAGACTTCTTATTGGCTTAAGCCTGTTGTTCAGGGAAAAGGTAATTTACAGTTACATTTAGCCCGACCCTTTCACTGTAGTGTGACCTTTTTATTCCGGCTGCATGGTGGCTTTGGATTAAAGGCAGCAAGCAAAGCTCATCTTGTCACATAACATGGTGTTTATGAGCAGTCACTAAACTCGCTCAGGCAGGACCAAATGGCTTGGTAGGGCACAGATTTGCAGCATGTATATTAAACTGATAAACTCATTTGATATTCAATCTAAAGTCATAGGTTTGATAATAGATGTCCAAAAGTAGCGCCAATGCTGCACACATTTGCAGTAGTTGTTATTTTGGCTGGCTTGCCACAGGCTGACCAAAGGGTAAAACAAAATCTGCTGCAGCTGCAGATGAAGAAACAAACCTTTCTATATAGGCACCACAATCAATTCCACTGAGCTGTCCTGGAGCTCAAGCACTCACAATGACCTGACACATTCATAAATGCATTACACAATCAAGAAATCATCTAGTTTTCATTGATTTTACTACTTTGTATTAAATCAGTTTACATGTTTTTCTCTGTAGTATTTTTGATTTACAGAATCTATTACTGCAGCATGCTCATTGCTGCCTGTAAGTGCAGTCCTGTTATTTACAAGTGTTGTATTTATGGCATTTATTGATATAACCCAGCTGAAACTGATCTCAACTAAATTATGTATATACACATATTACTTTCTTACATCATTAACTTGATTAATACAAGAAAGATTTCCCAGATTTAAAGAAGGGGACTGAGAACATGAACTCGTGATGTACATCTAATGATAAGTAACATAATGGGATTTATTGCAGCTATATTGATTTCTGCTAGTGGACTTTCTAAAACACAGGATGCAGTCCTACAGCTTGTCAGAACTGATAGTGGCTGCATCCTTAGATTCAGCAGTTAGACAAAGTTGGGTGCATCCATTCGTTATTAGAAGAAAGAATCTGCTTTTGAAAACGTTTGTGTATCCATAACAAATAAGCTTTGGTTTCCACTTATGAGGACAGGGTAATGTTTTACAGGAAATCTTTCCAAGGAAAAAAAGTAATACATACTGTGAACTAAAAAAACAGTGGCAGAAACACATTTCACTTTTCTGCAAGTGACGCATGTGTATGTATTTCCCAACAAGGACTTTCAGTCATAAAGCTAAAAATACAGGCAGAGAGAGAGGAGAGAACCATTGAGATTAAAAACTAAACCAAAACACACTGTAAAAAGCGATTAGAAGAATGAGGCAGAGTTGACAAGGTTTATTAACTATCAGCCTTCCTGAAACAGCACTCCAATCCCAGAGACTTTTGTCAAAATTTCTTATAAAAAGGTGGGGGAGGGGCTCTCATTTTCAGAAATTGCCAATATGCACAACTACAACAGGAGCTGTAGGTCCTCAGAAAATGAAGTTCATGGTCTAATAGGTTCCAGTTGCCTCTGTTCCTCTCTGCAGGTCATGCTGTAAAATTACAGCATTCATGCATAGCAGCTACAGCGCTCAGAGGAATTGACAGCGGAGCATAAAAGCTGTCCAAGGTTAGGAACCCAGACAGGTTTCTGTAAAGCATCAGATTATCAGCTATTCACAGCGAAAAATGAAAGGCAAGAGGAAATCTTATCTCCAGGATTTAGAATCAGTCAATAAGAAATTTTAAATTGGAATACAAAGACCTAATGATGGGTAAATTGTTAGCAGCCTTATTACACATATACATTCTGAGTAGGTTTTTCACACAGGACCAAAGGAACTTATTTCTTCTACTGTGCTTCTGTTGTGCACTATACTGTACCTCAATCCTCTGAGAATACTAAGGGGCTTTCAAATCAATTTGTTTCAAATTCTCTGGGAGGATTTATTGCATCTGTTTTACCACCATGATATTCTGCACAGTGACCAGAATGTTATAGGCTTATTCATTCAAGATGTTTAGCATAAAAACATCCCATAGCTAAAAGAAATCTAAAATCTTCTACCAGATAAGAAAATGAAAGAGATTCTGAGACATGTAAAAAAAAAAAGCTGTTTTTTTTTCTTTTTAAAATTAAAAAAAAAATTAAAAAATTCTAAAAAAATTATTGATTTTTTGTAGTGTTGAGAGGGCTGAATTTTGAGACTGAATGTAAAACTTCCTGTCAATGATAGATATGATTTTTTTTTTACCAAAAATCAGCCAATAGTTTGTTGGCTAATGAATACACTTAGGAGCCATTGTCCTTTCTGGTTCTGGCTGGAGGTTTGAGCTGGCCTCCAAGATGAATGCCTGAGACACCAAGTTATAGTGCTCTAGTTCTGTGCTCCAGGAGCCTGAATCTGAAAGCTCATGGGAGAGCCACCCCACTTTCTACTGCCAGAAGCCAAACACCAAACAGCTTTCTACACCCCATGTGCACAGTGCAAGCACTGGGCTGAGGAGCCAGCCTCTGCTTCACTGAGCATCTCACTAACACAAAACAAAGGAGCCTTGACAGTGCCAAGCAAGAGCTCTTCACTGCTCAGCAGTCAATAGACTGATTGCAGGCAGCAGCAGCTCAGTGATGGATCAGCTAAGAAAGAGGATATTTTTCTTCTCCCTCCTGAGGAATACAAACAATAGAGGTTCTTTTCCTGGTGTTTAGTGCATTAGGATAAATACACTGAAGTTGGGAAGATGCTTAGGAAGGTGGCTGGTCACAGTTGCAATTAAAATGGCTTTTGCAGCTTCAGTGTCACCAAGATGCATTTATAGAGCATTACACTGGCCAAGACCATGCCAGAAATCTATGGTAGCAGTTGCATTATGTATAAACAAGAACCTGCTGATAAATTAGCAGAGAATCGAGAAAAAATTGCTGTCATCAGAC
Source organism: Passer montanus (assembly GCF_014805655.1). Classification (NCBI taxonomy): domain Eukaryota; kingdom Metazoa; phylum Chordata; class Aves; order Passeriformes; family Passeridae; genus Passer; species Passer montanus. The sequence goes on along the minus strand of NW_024357281.1, from coordinate 787,104 downwards.
TCCAAGGTCACCAAACATGTAATCTAATCTCTACATTATTCTTTTTCAAAGACCATATTTGCCAATATTTCTAAATGATAGAAGCAATACCTCACAGACATTCAGCCAGGAGTCTAAAGGGAGAGTAGAGACCCAGTTTCCCCATAACAATTTTCTGCCAACTTAAAATCAAAGGCTCCAATAATATTACTCCTGATTTACTCTAGTGCTAAGATGATCAGGGTTCTAAAAAGAAAAAATTTCCATATTATCATAATTGTCAAGAAGAAACTAGGAAAGCAGTTGGAAATTTTCCAATGAGACACGCTTGCACCAGAAGTTGTAAATTCTTTGAAACAGAAATATCTCAGAAATTAGCTATGTAATCAACTACCAATGAGCCAGGAAAAGGATTTCTGACAGAAACCAGATGGAAAGGTGTCCGAATTTTTCTTCAACTTATTTAAACCCTCGCTTGGGGAGCCTTGGTTTCTTGGGTTTACAAATGTAGGATGGCCCTTCTGTGGAGAAAGCATCATAAATGTACAGTCATTCTGCTTTCTGCACAGAGTTTGAAAGTTCTGAGAAGACCACGTCTGGGTTTTCTTGAAGCTCATGTCTTCTGTAGAAGGTGTGTTATTTTCTCTGGAAACAGTGTGAAACTTGAATCTTAGAATGCCTTGTTACTGCAACAAAAAACCCCATCCCAATAACGTCTGGTTATTGGGATGACTCTTAAATTTTGATATTTTCTGAAGAGAACTTTCTGCTCCTAATGACATTTTGAAGTTTAAAACCAGTAATATTTTGTATCTTGCTCCATAAACAAAATTATTTTGACATCTCCTTGCCACATTTTCTCTTGATATCAAGCAACCTCAAGAAATTTCATCAATAATGCCAAATTCAAACACTTGAGTACTTTACTCAGTGTACAGCACATAAAATATACTTCCCTTGTGGAGCAAATATATACCAAATAATTTATATATATATATGTTTTATATATATATATGTTCATATACATGTTTATAGTATATATATCAGAATGTGTATGTGCATAAGCCTCCATATACAACCTACATATACCTACCTCCCTGTATTTAGTGTGTAACTCTATTTTTTGGCTGAAATTTATCTTACTGCTAGAAGTAATCAAAGCAGGAACAATGCTGTCTAAGGTAGCACAATTTTTTCCATAGTTGCAGTCTTAACACTGACAGACGAAGGCAATCTTCATAAAGGAGACTTTAGGTAACCAATTGATGGGTAGATTTGCGGTCTAGTCATCCACCAGAGAAAAGACTGGAAGAGATAAGGCTATTTCTCATGTGTATTTCACAATCCTGTTTAGTGGTTTTTTTTCTCACCCAAGAGAATTCACTTTCAAAAACTCCTGGCTGAGACTGTTGCTAAATGAACGAGACAGTGCTGCAGTGCTGGACTTAATTTCCTCATTTGTGGTTGTAGTCCATCATTCAGGGATTTAAATGTGCATTGTTGAATAGCTGTGATGTGCCATTTAATTTCTGAAGTAGGTACATATCAGTGTTAGGTAAATTGATCCCTTTATCACCTAATTTGCAGTACCTCAATGAGATATTTTGAGGCTTAATTGATAAGTGCTTGAAAATGCATTCACGTCCTTGGAAGGATAGAGTGGGTGATAATATATGATCACAATGAGTATTTACAGGGACTCAGAATTGCAATCTGTCTTTTGTTGATGCTCAGCTGTAACTGGTGTCTGACCTCTGCAAGGTCTCTCTCTACTGAGAGAGATCCCAGGCCACACTCTCTCACTGAGGTTGCAATGTCAGTATGAGGCAGAATAACTGAGGTGCAGCTACAGAGAACTGACATGAGAAAGTGCAGCAATTTAAATCCACACCCCAAAAGCAGCATATTTAAAGCTATTAAACAGCATGGGGCTGAAGAATAGATGTTTAAATAACTCCAGGGACTGTACTCCCAAACATACAAACCCTTATGTAAAAACAGGATGGAGAAGCCTGACAATCAAAACCCTTCATGAGCAGCAGCAGAACTGCTTAAGTGGCCAAGTGACCAGAACAAAATTCGCAGTTCCCCTGTGAAGAGCAGTGGAGGAGTCCAAGAGACCATGAGACAGGTGAGAGATGGTTGTGGCTTTCCAGGAGGGAGTAAAAAAGCTGGTGAAGCAGTTTTGGGGCTGGGAAAGGTTTCCAAAGCCCTCTCTGAAATGGATTGAACCTGGCATTCCCACTGAGGTGTGACTGCAGCTGAAGTGCAATTTTCCAGGATCTTGGACAGAAACAGTAAATTAAATTGTAGGTTACATTTTAAAGACCTTTCAGGTGGTGGGGGTCTTGGTGTTCCTCAAACCTGGAGTGACAGTGCTATGAAAGAAGAGGTGGGGAGTCTCCCTAATGTGTGAGAGAAGTACATTAACATAATAAGAAGTGGAAAAGTGAAACACTGAAAACAGCTTTAATAAGCCAGAAATAAGTTGAACTAAGTGGGATTTTCCTTGTCGGATTTGGATTTTCCCTGTATAGCAGGGTTATACAGGGAAAACAGCAGGTGAGCCTGCAGTGAAAGACCGTCTCAAAGTCCTTACTCACAGCTAGCATATAAGGGAACACAACCAAAATTTCTTCATTGTGGAACTTTTTGATTTGAGCATATGGCCAAGCGATCTCAACTTGCTTGGTGGTTGGTGCCTTTATAGTACACTGCTTTTCTTCTCCTGTATTTCATTTCATGAAAAGGCTTTGATACCTGAAAATCTGTCTAAGTATACTAGTTGGGATAATAGGAAGGTGTCTTTTCTTTCCACAGCCTTACGAATGAAAGCCCCAGGATGCAGACTAGAAAAATGCAGCACAGCTATTAATACTCTAATATTCACAGCATAAGTTGTAATCCTTCAGCCATTCATCAGGCTGCTCTTTTCTTTATCATAAATAAATACCAGAGACTGTATCACTGCTCTGATATTGTGCAGAGCTTCTTTTGTCCAAAATACAAGGACTTTGCACCATGTAGACCAGGCAAGTTCCAGCTGTGGCTCAGTGCTTTGAGGAAAGCTCAGGCTGGTGTTGGCAAAGGCAAGAAATCCCTTATTGTTGGCTAACAACTGAGGAACTCCGGGGAAGGTATCTTTTATTTCTCTGGGGACAAAAGGGACAATTTAAATTAAAAATAGTGTCCTATAGTAAATTACTGATGGATATCTACCGATTGTGATTTTCCAAATGCCACTTCATTGATAGCAGGAGATGATTCACAGTGGGATAGTGATAGCAGGTTCTCTCTTTGATGCTAATGGAGAACTCTATTTTGTAGTTCAGCCCTGAGACAGCAGCACCTTGTAGTCTTGAGTCTGGAGATAATTAACTTCAGACCTTTGAAGTTCTTTATACTCCACCTGTGAGACTGTACTGTGTGCCAGGGACATTCCTGGCAAGTCCAGTTACCTGGCAAGACAGCAGTTGCAGCTGGAGACTGACTTCAGTGGGGAATTCTTTGGGCATAGGGCCTCCCTCAGTGACACCCTTCCTCAGGCGAGATCTCCCTCCTGCAGTGTGGCCACACATGCCGGACTCAGCTGGGGGATGGATCAGAGGAAGCTGGACTGACTTGTTACAATGGGCACACTGGGGTGTGTAGCCTGGCACAGGCTCTGATGCTGCACTGCAGTGGGTGAGGTACCTGTCAAGCCAGAGAAGTGAGCATGAGGTCACTGAGGTGTGCATGGGCTTCAGACAAGTGTGTGACATTTACAGGTTTTTTCATTGGAACAGCAGGATAAACTCAAATTTCAAGCAATAGATATCTTTAAAAAATATTCTGAATTTCATGTGCTTAGAAACAGTAATTGAAAAATTAGGTCTTTTTGCACAGGAGGGAAGACGTATCTTTTTTCCCAAGAATGAAATTCTTTTGGCAAAGGTTCTCATTTCTACATGTGCCTGTGGTATGTCTCCTATACAAGACATGACTGAGAGTAAAAATAACTCATGAATGCCTCCTGCAAATGTCTCAGTTCCCACACAGTCTGTCCCTTAGCTGGGTAGGAAAAGTGGAAGGAAGAAGGAAAGCTTTTAATGCACTTGCAAACTTCTAGGTCTGGTCTGGACAGAAGAGAGTAAACAAAGCCTGAGTCACACCTTATAATCTGTTTTCTTTCTGTCCATGACATCTGAAAGATAAGGACAGAAAAGGGCATGTAATAATGGCCTCCCTTGTTAAGTCCCATCTGTCCCTTGCTCCAGGTGAAATACAGAACAAGGAAAAGAGGCTGCTGCTGACAGTCCAGCCAGGAACATTTTCTGCCCATTACATATTTTGTTATGCCTTTTTGCTATGATGATCCCACAGTGCTTTGATAGCAGCTGCTTGTGCCCACCTGCAGCCCAGCACCATCTTGTCATTATGGTATCAGGCACCAGAAAGCACAGGGGAGCCTGATGAGATGGTTCCAGAACTGCATCTGTTTTCAGGTAGAGGTCTGCTGGGAAACATGAACTGGCCAATGAAGGAGGGAAATATGGAAAACTGCGGCATAGTGGAGGATTTGATGGGTCAGTGATGAGGAAGGCAGGAGGAAGGACATCTTCTAAGGGCAGGCACAGCAAAGAGAAGAGTGAGAAATGACAAAAAGCATGGGTGAAGTAGGTTGTGAGACTGAGGAGTGGATAGCAGCTGTGAAAAAAATCTGCTCCACTGAAGACATCAAGAGAAGACAATTTTGAAAGCACAGATGCTGGGAACAATTCTAAGGGAGCAAAGAGAAGAGATTGGCTGTTATGGTGGACACCAACAATGGAAGTTAACTTGAAGGGCTGCTTCAAGGGTAGGTTTTCATTTGGAAGGCAAATTAAGAAAGAATGTAAAGAAGAAGGTCAGAAGAAAGAAGATACAATAGGATGAGAATGACTTATCCCTCATTAAGGGATGAGAATAACTGAGCACACAGAAATGGTGAAGATAAGGCATGTTTTCCAAGAAAATGTCTTACAGTTACTGAGCAGACCTTCTAAAGTGGCAGAAGTGGCTTTCTTCTCATTGTCTATTAGATGAATTCATAGACTCATGGATTCATTTGGGTTGAAAAAGATCCTTACGGAAGTCTTTTGGACTTGCTAAGAAGAAAGAAGATGTAAGCTTTGTGTTCTGCATCATGGATGTCAGAACTTGTGAGAATAAGGAACATTTCTTTGTGTGGGAGCTAGGAACTCTTCCTATGTTCTTCATTTGCTACCCTGGGGCATTACTTTGTACCAGTAGGTAAGCTCCTTTTCTGTTTTGCTCTGAAGAGAAATGATACTGAAAACCTCCCATTTTAACTGTGGTTTCACTCTCTTGCTACATTTTCTCAACCCAGCATTTTCCTCATTGGGTAAAATTTATTTTACTTTCATTCATCCAAGGGTTTCATATAGAACATTGCCATGCCCTTGAACATCACTGTTTTTGTTGTGTGTAGGCAGGTAGTTGCACACACTTTACCTACTGTCAGGCAAATGTTTACCTAAAAACTGTAAAATGAAACAAAAGTGAGTTGGAAAGTCTTTATGGAGTCCAAATCACAAAGGAAATGGGTGTGACCTGTTTATAGAAATTTTGCCTCCCTTTTTTCCACTCATGAAAAAATTACCTGTATTAAAAGAGATTACCCTGCAGTAATTTCCTGTGTCATGCAAGTTAGATTAAAGTTCCACATCCCCTGCAAAAGTGGTATTTTCCATGGTATTCTCCATATATCCGTATTCCATTGGATCTCATAATGCAACAATGGGCTATGTAGAAGGAAGAATGAACAATATGTTTGGACAGATAAACTGGCCTGGGACCCTGGTTCTCACGGCTCTGCTTATACTTCTAAATAACTGGGCCAAGGTCACTCTCTGTTGCTGAGACTGATGGACATGCATGGCAATGGCATCCAAGCATGCTGTTAAAGTCTTTTACCTTTTAAAACAGGACAGCCACACACTGTCTGCCTACAAGTAATGGTCCCTGGCCCATGTAACTGTTTGGGAAAAGTGCTAATTGGCTGAGGCCAAAGTCATGCCAAGAAATATTTTTACATTTTTATGACATAGACAATAACATTTTAGTGTCTGAGAACATTCCTGGCAACTGCTTAATTTATTAGCATAGGACCATATGCAGCCCCAAATTACAATTCCTTTAAGAATGTTCCATGTTATCTGGTTTAAAGCTGAAGGGATATATTGTTTAGATTTTCCCTGAGAAACAATTGAAAAATGTTGAAGTAATGGATATTTGCTCATTGAGAACTCTGATTCTGCAGATGCTGGCACTTCTGCATTGAAAATCATGAATGAGCAACTTTTACTTAACAAGACCCAAATTTTAATTGAACAATGAATACTTTAGACCTTTTTCTGTGTTAGCTCTGCTGTATTTATTTTTTTAGTGTTTCAGAAATAATAATTCTCAACACTTTTGTGAGTTCTGTTTAGTATTTCATAAGTGGAAGAATGAATTTCAATGAGACCAAAGTAAGAAGCCTGCAGTGCTGTGCAGCCTCCTACTCAGTCAGATAGCAGCTCTTCTACTGATAAGATTCTAGGACCAAAATTTAAAACAATACTGTTAAAAAAAAAAAAAAAAAAAAAGGGAGTCATACCAAAACAGACAAATGAAATGTTTCTGGTCAAAGTCTTATGCTGGAACTGTAGATATAAGTGAGATAATGTTAGAATTTCTAGGTGACCTTCAACTTCCTTAACCACAAGATTATTGTATCTTTCTATGCCCCCTATTTCATTCTTCTGATATCTCTGAGTTCCCACAACAATGAAGCAAGGATGCTGCAATTTTTCTATGGATTTTCAACTCATTTCTGGGGCACAACATTGCCTGTGTGCAAGTGGAGCAGGAGTCTTAAGAAAACTTGGTCATGGTAATGATGTGAAAGGATGTCACTACACATAGCAGTTAATTCACAAAACAAAATAAAGCTGTGGATAACATAATTTATTTCACTGCCTAAATTCTGAGTGACTTTGAAACACTAACATTCCTTTAGCATAATTTTATGCTTGTGCAATGTTTTGCATTGAGGTGCAACTGTGTAAGAAGCACTTGGCATACCAGTTCAGATTTCTTCTGTTACGATGTGATTACTTATGAATAAACTATGTGGCCAAAGGTTCTAAACAAAATATATAAAATACAGCTATACAAACTTATGTTTTAAAAACTTCCTAAATAACACTAGAGCAAAGTGAAGGAAACCAAGTTATCATATTAGGATATTGTCTGAACACACAATGCAGCAGGCAGTTAATGATGTAAAGGTCACTGGAGCAGTGATATCCCAACTAGATTTCTGATGTAATGACAGCGTGCATTTCATGTTTGAACTCTGAAAAGCAGAGTTGGTCACATAGCCCAAAATATTGTCTTCTGTGAATATTCTGAGTCTATGTACCAAGACATAACATTTTATTTTCTTTTGCAAATTGGTTGAAGTACTCAGAAACATCCATATACTGCTTAGAAAAACATTTTCAGATTTGAGAGGCATATGGAGGTTGCTAAAATATTGCTGGTGATTTTTTCAGGCTTTTTAAAGCTTTATTTCTATTTATGCGGCTTTTACATTATACTGTCCAAAGGGGAGAAGAAGAGTGAAAGATCTGATGCGAATGAACTTTGCCTGCTGCTAGTGCATGGGAGAGGTCTGAATGCTCCATCTATTTTCAGAAACCAATAAATACAGATTGAGCAAACCAGGATTGGTTTTGTCAGTACAATTTTCTTGTCTGTTTGGTTTTTTTATTGGTAGAACCAAAATGAAAAGTGACCTGAATTTTGAATTTTTTTACTCTAAACTCCTTGTGTTCTGCAAAAAGGGGATAGTTCCAAGCAGGAAGTGTTCGTCAACAAGTAATCTATCTCAATTTCATATCATCTGTGGACATCTAGCAGGGATCTAATTTACATACTGAGGACATGGAGAGAGAAGAAGTCCTACCTGGAAGCTGTCAGAACCAGTTATCCCTATGTAGCATGGAGCGATTTGCACAGGCGTGCCTGAAAAATCCAGAATCTCAAATGATTGTGCAATTCTGCCAAAACTATCATCTAAAATGTTGAATAGCAGGGGGAGAGGAGAGAAAAAGGCATGGAATCAGCGCCGAGTGTCTGTTTCATATGGTCTTCCCTGTCACATTCTATAGCCTTAAAAGGGAAACCCTAACTGTGAAGGAAATATTTCAGAGAAAGGGAATGCTTTATTTTATTTAACAGACATGCATGCATATGCACACATATATAAGTGAATGATTTGTACTTGCTATTAAGCTGTATCAGAAATACCTGTAATCATCTTGTTTTCCTCATTTTTCTCCTTTTAATTTCTTACATGCTCTCTCTGACATGCATCAGTGAGAGCTTTTCAATCTCATTTCCTCTTCTCAGTTTCCATCCTACTTCTTGCTGTCTTGAATAGGTTTAACTACCTTCTTGCTTCCCAAATTCTCATTATCTTTCCATCTCTCTTCTTTCCACTACAATTCCTCTTCCTTATTCCACTGCTTCTGTCAGGGCTCCCAAAACCTCTCTCCCCACTCAGGATGCCTGGCTCTCTTCCCCTATCACCTTCCCCAGCCCATCACCCTTTATAGTCTCTTGTCTATTACCAGTTACTACTACACACAGCTGCACATTTATTTCACATTGTAAATAGCTCTATTCCTTGCTGTTCCCAGTGCCTTACAAAAAAGGAAAGAAACCACAAAACTTTATTCCCTTCCCCCTTTTCCTACTCCTACCTCATCCTAGAGAAGAAATAAATAACTAGCATAGTGTTTGTTTTGTTGTTGGAATATGAGTGTGTGTGTGGTTTTGCTTTTGCTTGTTTTAAAGATCTAACAGTTAGCATGTACGAGTCTCTGTAAGCTTCTCCAGGGAAAGTGATAGTGCAAAATATGTTTTGTAGAAACGTGGTGTGCTCACTCTGACAGGAGCCAGCCCCACCCAGTACACTCCAGGGAGCAGGAGTGTACGCATCTACCGTGGTGTAAAGCCGTGCCACTACACAGGTCTCTTCTTATCTGCTTCATGATTTAGCATGGGAAATGAGAGATCTCTGCAACCACCAGGGCAGCCTTGTGGGTTTTCTTGGCAGCTGGCAGTGGGTGCAGCACACATGGAAAGCTGAGGCAGAGCAGTGGGCTAGTGTGACCAGCACAAGACAGGGGATACTGACTTCACACGGGTGAGACTGGCCAGAGGCTTCTCTGTTCACTGGACCCTGATCTCTGCTCAGCCTGGCACTCTGGGCTACAGTTTGTACCAATTCTGCTTGCACTGGCATAAATATTTACTGCAAATTCATGAAGTTGCTCTGTTAAAACTCTTCCCCATTGTGACAAGCTTCCTGATCATGGCATTTGGTGGCTGGCATATGCAGCTAAATACTGTTCAGCTCTGTTTGGCCCCCTGTGTTTTCGGTACTGCAGTTTAGTAAAATGTACTTTATTCCTCTTGTTAGGGGACAGGATGAAGAGGCAGGACTGATTAATTTTTACAGGAACCTGATTAATTTTCAATACTCCAGCCAAGCTTTCTATCCCTTTTTCCTCCTCTGGCAGGATAATCTGAGGCTATTTTTCATCACATGCAAATCCCACCAACTCTCTGGAGACAGCTCATGGAAAACACAACAGCATCACTTTTGTGCTAAGCCAAACCTTTTCCCAGAAGGGCTGAACATATTTTTTGGCAGATCAGCAGTAACTATTGTGCATTTTTACAGACTGTTGTCCTGTCCCTCTTCCTTGCCTTTTGGCAGGTTGTCAAACATCATTAAGTTGATCTTAGTGATCTAGCATTGTACATTTAGTTTTGTTTATTCCTTGTTTTAGAATAAAGTTGTGTCAGGACATTAAGCTGTGCATGGAAGGGGCTGAAGAGCATTAGTCTTTTTGTTCTTTGTTCAATTAAATTATACTTTTTATGTGTGTACCTGTGGTATACAAATGTTGATGAACAGATGAGCCTACACGAAGGTGAAAAGACCCAGAGAATACACAGAGTACCTCTTGAATCTTCAGCTGCTTGTGCTAGGAAAGTTGTAAGAAATCTGCTAGCACAGTTTCAAGTAAACTAATCAATATTCTGTGGTACTGGTGTTACAGGAAAGCAACTTCTTCTGTAGGGCCTACCTTCTTCAGGAACAGAAATTGATGGAGCTTCATGCAGCATTAAACATGCACTCTGACACATTAGTCAACATGGCCAGGAGTACTTTAAGTGAGAGCTGTAGCTACTGCCTACTGTAATTAATTGTGGTAAATACACTTTTGTTTTATTGAAATAGTGTTTCTTTCATTTAAATAATTTGCTTAAGCATGTGAGTGGGAATCTTACCATTTAAACCTATTTTTGAGCAAACAGAAGAGTTCAACAGTAGTGAGATGAAATTAAAGTTTTCATTTTGAGAAATTACATGCAGTCTTGTATGTATGTTAATCCGTTTAAAACACACTTGGAAGTTTTCTATTGGAACTGAAGGAAAATATGAAAAAAACACTTTATAAATATGATACTGTTTGTTCAGCAAATGTCAGAACAAAATGTTCTTTCCTTTTCTGCCATACTTAAAAAGTACTTTTCCCCTTATTGAACAATTAGAGAAACCCCAACTGGTATGGCTTCATGAAAGGTTCTAACATCACAAAATCTGTAATTTTTTTCCCCTCAAATTCTGTAGCATGAACATGATTGCACAGGTCTGCCTTCTACTTGATAGGAGACTTCAGTTCTCTCCTGACTGTCCATTCCACACACATTTCCACAGTAGAGGAGCTCAGACTGCGGAAATTTTTTTCTTTTTTGACTTCTACTTAACTAGATATAAATTTACAAACTTTATGCTTGTCCCTCACATTACACTACAAGTCCTTTGTAATAGGTCCAGTACAAGGAGCTGTACTCACGGTCACCTCATATGCATCTGGGTTCCCCTTGGCCTTCAAATTTTTTGGCGACCAAAGTGACCCTTGCAATTAAACCATGACATTACAAAACAGTGTGTCAAAGGGTATCTGTGCTCCCATGAAGGTCAGGCTCTGTTCCACGGGCAGCTTCAAAGATGACCTGAATACAGTTAAAGGACAATCATTTCTACTGTGTCAAAAGCCTCAATCATATTCCCAAACCATGTTATAACCTTGAATAAAGAGGCTTTAGCATGGTTGAAGAGAGAATTTAGGTCTCTGCTACACCACAGAAATGGAGACATGCTTTAATTGTATTGCAGGGATAAAGATAGTGTAATTGGGTCTCCTGGAATAATTTTTTTTCTTTAGATATAGCTAAATGCAAGGCCTTAAATCTCTCAAGGACGCGAGATGTCATTTTATCTTTTTTAGTACTGGTATGAGACGAAAGAATTTTGAAAAATGAAGGGGGAAGGCAAAGAATTACTTTCATTTCGTAGAAGTACGTTGATTTATACAAATTGAAAAATTGACCCCAGCCTAGATGGGAAAGTAATTTTATCCAACTTATTAAAGAGAAGAAAATGCTTTTTGCTAAAATAATTTTTCTTCAGCATTGAGATTTATGTTTGTTCTTTATCTTCAGACAATTATTTTCATTTTTACAATTATCTTTTTAAATAAATATATATGTGTGTGTATAGATACACACACACACACACACACAAACATGAAAGATTTAACTTAGGCTATATTCTATCTCTGTTAGTTCCTGGTAGAGAGTATTGGAATCTGAGAAACTTGTTTTAATAAGGGTATTCTCAGATTCCCATAGTGTCTGCAGCTGGCCTCTCCACCTCAGCCTTTTGTTCCCTTGCACAGTGGGACCTGACTCACCTGACCATTCTTGCTGGTGTCTCTCAACATGAACACCACCCAGAACTTCATGGTGTACACCACCTCATCATCTGACCTAGCTGAGAAATAGAGTCAAAAATCTTTATTTTTCTCTTGTACAAAAGATACTGAAACAAAAATTATGGGTCTGTCTATTTTAGATGTCTTCACTCTTTTGTAAGAATCCTTTTTTCTGCTGTCTGCACAACAGAAAAAAAATCCAGGAAGTTGAAAATCAAATTATGCTGTATGCTTCTGGCTAATGATGGGATTTGTCTCACCTATCTGTAGCCATCCAGTGACCACACATTTAGTTTAACTTAGTTGTCAGGCCTCTGGTTTTTGCCAGAGGACAGATATAGGCATTTAATGGAAATTAGTCATCTTGCCAACTGAGACAGTTATCTTAGGAGTAAGTAATGCCTTTTGGAGAAACATTTCTCTCTAAAGAAAGCACAGAGGGAGCTTGGATAACCAGCTTATACTTGACACTTTTTTTAATGTGCTTCAGCTAAACAGGAGGAATCCTGTCCATAAGACTGCCATCAGGCCTTTACTTTGAAACAAACTTTTCTCAGCCCTATCTCCATTAAAAACTGAGCCCTAGTCAAGAACAAGAGCCTTCTGATGGAAGCCAGAGCTTTTTGTTTTGCATTAGGAGCAGAGCTTAAAATAGGAATGAACTTCCCAATTCTTTCCCTCCATCAGTACAGCTATTAACAATAAGGGTGGTAAAAATAAAAAAGAGCTAGAGCTTCAAAGGACAAGATACAAGATCTTCAGGAAGTCACATTCTCAGATTCACTTTTTTACTCATACATATATACAATCCCTCATTTTTGAAATATGCTTTTAACTCAATTCTTTGTATTACTTCCCTGCCTTTTGCAATTGTAATGAACTATCCATTTCCCCACCTTTACATTTCACTTCTGTTTTTTATTTTGTTGTTGTAGACAAATCACAGCTATGTGATTCAATGGGATAATGAGGTGGCTTTTTACTTCTCCCTTCAGACAGCAAAATGTCTGGTCATCATTTGTGCTCAACCCCAGACTCTGAGAGATGCATGGTTTCCAGTTTGCCTAGAGTATAAACACAAAACCAACCATGCTGGAGCCAATGCTGTGAAATAAAATCAGTTGGGTCATAACCAGCTCTGTGCTGCATTTCCACACTGGGACCTTGGAAAGACTTGAAATTAAAAAAGTGTGATGGGGACAAATTGTTGCTGGCAGTCACAGAGATGCTACAGTCTGCAGGTGCATTAAAAGAAATATGCTACTGTGTGATATTTCTCCCCCCTCCTCTAACTCAAACTAGTTAAGCTCTGAGGCGGCAGGCAGGGGGTTTGTATCTACTTCTCAGACTACAAAGCTGTCAGGTAAGTTTCCTGAGAATATTATTGGAAAATTTCTGGCAAGCAGTCCAAAGATTCCTGTGCAGGCCAGCAGCTTATACCAACAACACGACACCTCAACTGCAAAGAGAGAACCCATTCACCCAGCAGCAACTGTATCTGTTTGCAAATTAATTTCCTTGAATGTATTCCCATTACTCAAAGAAAACAAATTCACTGACAAATGTGCACCAGGTAGATAATCCAAACAGAGATTGGAGATTAGCTCACAAAATCAGAGATAATGCTGCCTCTGCCTAGTTGTAGATTACTTATTACAAATTAACACAGAAAACAATTACAATTTAGAATAATGCCTTTTTACCACAGTGTCCTCGACAGATTTTGTAAACCAGTTCTTTGGTTGGTATAAATCTCTGTATCTGCACTGAGAATATTATGCTTCCTTGCACTGTCTGAGAAGAAAAGTATATGCTTTTGAGTCAAGCCTTTTTTGTACAACTTCTTACAGACCCATGAAGCTCTTCACAAGAGGATACCTAATCTAGACAAAGCACTAAGTTATTGTCAGGAAGGTAGAGTCTGTCCCAAAACAAACTTGGGTTAATAACTTGATTTTCTTGTGCCTCTATTTCTTTTCTGAGAGCTGAAACTAATTTTGACTCTTAGCAGTTTTTAAAGCCAAAAATGGTCTGATGGTCTGCTGATACATACAAGGAAGTCTGCATTAAAAAACCCTATATCAAAAATTTAACTTCCGATTGAGTAGCACTGCAACTTTTCAAAAAATGCCCTGCCTTTATTTTAAAATTTATTTACTAGAGATTCACTATGTTAAAAAATAGCAATCCATAGCTCTTTTAGGATATTAATTTCATCTATATCAACTTATCATCAGATCTCATCAAATCCTTGCAAATATGTTTCTGTTCTTTACTATATAGTAAGCACATATATAAAGGATAAATACAGATAATTTTTTTTTTTTAGTAAGTAAATAGGTTAAATATCTTAAAGTAGGACTGGAGAGCAAAACACAACTGTGTATTTTGCTACATGCCTCTTACTTTGCCTGATAAGAAAAAGGGTATGATAGCTCCAATTCTATAGCTTCATAACAAAACTTCTGTAACACATCCATTGACTAGTAGGAAATACATATCCCTGACAAGAATATACACACAGGCATAGATCAGAACAATGCCACACCCAGCCCCAGTGTATTTGCCACTGTAGTCAAAAGAAAGCCCTCAGAGTATAAAAATAATGAAATTGCCTGTTGCTTTCTGAAGTACTCTTTCAGCCTTCAACAGCTTTCAGCTACAGATTATCTGAAAACATGTATACCTTTTCACTTATGTAAATTTGTTCTTCCATAAAGTTTTTCTCTTTTTGAACCCAGGCCAACATTTAGCTACCACAACTGCTATGGCAAGGAATTGTCCAGCTAACCTGACATGCTGAGAACCACCTTCTTCTGTCTGTTTTGAACTTGGTGTTTTTATTTAATCCCCCCTAGGTCATATGTTGGAGGATATTGAGCAGCCAACCATACATATCCAGTCTGCAATTTTATAGATGTTTACTCTCACATTAATCAGCTGTCTCAGCCTCAACCAGCTGTCCTGTTTTCCAGGCTGAAGAATTCTAAGCTATTAAATAGTTTCTTGTATGGAAACCACTCCATAATTTTCACAGAATCATTCAGATCATCATGTCCAACAACTAACCCAGCACTGCCAAGTCCATCACTAAACCATGTCCCCAAATGCCACATGTACATGTTTTTAAAATGTCTCTAAACACAGTGGCACCACTACTTCCCATAGCAGCCCATTCCAATGCTTGGTAACACTTCCAATGAAGAAATTTTTCTAATACTCAATCTAAATGTCCCCTGCTGCAATGTGAGACCATTTCCTTTCTTCCAATTGCTTGTTACCTGAGAGAAGAGGCGGACCCCCACCTTGCTACAATCTCCTTTTCAGGCAGTGTGTAGAGAGTGATAAGCTCTCCATTTCTCCAGGCTAAACAACCCCAGCTCCCTCAGCTGCTCCTCATAAAACTTGTGCTCTGGACCCTTCACCACCTTTGTTGCCCTTCTCTGGACATGTTCCAGCACCTCCATCTCCTCCTTGTAGTGAGGAACCAGAACTGGACACAGGATCCAAAGTGGGGCCTCACCAGTGCTGATTACAGAGGGATGGTCATTGCTGTGCTCCTGCTGGCCATGATATTTCTGATGCAACTGAGAGCTCATGTTCATCCAGCTGTCAACCAACACTCCCAGGTCCTTTTCCGTTCGGAAGATTTCCAGGGAGTCTTCCCCAAGCTTGTAGTGTTGCTAACTGGGCCTGATCCCCAGGTGGTCCTGCACATGCCATATGATGGCACTCAGGATGATCTGCTCCACGATCTTCCTGACACAGAGACTGACAAGGCTTCTTCTGGCCCTTCTTGTATGTGGTGATCATGTTTGTGAACTTCCAGTCAGCTGGGACCTCCTTAATTGATGAGGACTGATAGTAAATTAATGTGAATGCCTTTGCAAGCTTGTCCATCAGCTCCCTCAGAACCCTTGGGTAGATCCTGTTGGGGCCTCTAGACTTGCCTGTGTAGCTTAACAGCTACAATGATCACTGACCATTTACCTTTCGATCATGGTGACTTTATTCTGCTCCCTATCCCTGTTTTCCAGTTTACAGGGCTGGGTACCCTGAGAATAATTTCTCTTAGTCATAAGACTGAGTCAAAAAAAGGCATTAAGTACCTCAGCCTCTTCCTCATCCTTTGTCAGTAAATTTCCCCCACTATCCAATGAAGGAGCTAGATCCTCCTTAGCCCTTCTTTGGGTGATAATGTACTTAGAGAAACACTTTTATTGTCTTTTATAACTGTAGCCAGATTAAGTTCTATCTGGTCTTTGGCCCTTATAATTTTCTCCCTGCATAACCTCACAATACCCTTGTAGTTCTGACCTGACTGCCCATTCTTCTAAATGTCATAAGTTCTTTTTTTTTTTTTTTCCTTTTTCCTTCTTTAAGTTCCAGTCACAGCTCTGTTCAGCCAGGACAGTCTTCTGTCTTCTTCCATGATAACTTGTCTTTGGGCACATGGGGCTGGGGCTTGCTCCTGTGCCTTTACAATTTGCTTCTTGAAGAATGTCCAGCCTTCCTGAATTCCTCTTTCCCTCAGGACTGCCTCCCAAGGGACTCCATCAACCATGCTCCTAAATAAGTTGGTCTGCCTTCTGGAAGCCCAAGATGGCAGTTCTGCTGACTTCCCTTCTGATTTCCCTGAGAACTGAAAACTCTATTATTTAATGATCTCCATGTCCAAGATGGCTCCTGGCCACTGTATCACCCACCAGCCCTTCTTTGTTCACAAACTACAGTGGTGAACAGTAGTTGCCTGCTTTACTTGTCGCACTCACCTGCTGTGTAAGGAAGTTATCTTCCACACATTCCAGGAAACTCCTAGTCTCTCTACTCTATTGTATTTTTAGCAGACATCTGGTAAGTTGAAGTCCCTGTAGAGGAAAAGGGCTAATGACTGTGAAACTTTTCCCAGTTGCATATAGGATATTTCATTGGCTCTTTATCATAGTTGGATGGTGCATAACAAACTCCCACCTGGCTATCTGCCTTGTTGGCTTTCCCCTGGATACTCACCCATAAACTCATCCCTGTCATCACCATTATTTAGCTTCAGACAACCAAAACTCTCCATACTCTCCTTCCTTGCTGATTCCTTATAAAAGTTTATAGATATCCATTGCAATACTCCAGTTGTGTGATTTGTCCCATCATGTCTCTGTCATGGCAGCTATGCCATAATTTTCTTACTGCACCATGACTTCCAGTTCTTCCTGCTCTTCTGTGCTGTGTGTGTTGGTGTAGGTGCACTTCAGCTGGATCTTTTTGATCCTACTGCCTTTTAAGCAGGAGAAGCCCTAATTCCCATGTGATGATTCTAAGACACTTCTGTGATTTCCAGCACACTAATAACCCTTTTGTCTTTTCTGCTGCATGGATCTCCATTCCCTACCTCCATATGGCAGACTGGATGATCTCACCCTCAACCCATCCCTCACACACTGGTGTGCCACGCCCAGGCTTATCTTTAGCAGGCCTGATTGTATCCCTCTTTCAATCTAGTTTGTAGCTCTTCACCACAAAGAAAGTTTCAATGACTTGCCTTCTATTAGACTGTAAAAAGTTAGGAGAGTTGAATATCACCTTTTCTGTTCAGAGTTTCCAGCCCAGGTGAGTGCCTCATTGAATTACAGAGGGAGAGTTCCTGAAGACAGCTGAGAAAGTGTTAAGTACACAGTGCCAAGAGCTTCATGGACAGAACTGATTCTCTTCTTACTCATGCCAGCACACATCTGGTTTTTTTCCTCAAATTGTCAGCAGTCGTGCAGTGCCATAAATGACACCAGGATCAAGCTTACAAACTGTGTATTTTATAACCTTGCAATAACATGCAGAAAAGTCCCATTGCTATAATAATTTTTAGAAGGCGTGCTGCCAAAGGTGTTCCTCTCTTTAACTCCATCCCTCCAGAAGATTGCACTGCATGACACAGATCTACAAAGTCCCATTGGTCAAGCCATTCCTTCTCTGGTAAAGGTTTCACCATCAGTGGCCAAATAAGGATCCAGAAACTGTTTTCTTTAAAAACAAATGCCAGGTCACAGACAGAAAGAAGAAAACATCTATTTCCCCCCCTTTTCTAATGATTTTCTTTTATAATGAAAGGAAAATAATGAAAGATAATTGGTTAGACTGCTTTGCTACAGTAAGTGACACATAAACAATATCAGGGAAATTATGAAATGACTGCACTGTGGCAAAGCCAGAAGGCTGTTAGAATATACAGTGCCTGTATATTTAAAGATGTTGAACACTGGTCAATGTTCCAAGTGATTTAAACTCCTTCTCTAGCTTCCAGCCACTTTTGGCTTAACTAGACATGACTAAAGGAAAGAATTAGAAGCGGACGAAGACAAAGAGGTAGAAATTTTGGGATGTCACTGTACCAAATTAAATGCCCACAGAAATGGTGAAACAGGCAGCTATATCAAATCCACTGGTCTGAGTCAGCTAGCTCCTGAAAAAGACAGGTCTGATCAGTCCTACAGTAAGTATATATTTTAGATGCAAACAAGCATGTATACTCAGTATTCTTCTCTTTCTGAAATCCTCACTCACTGTATCTGTGGCCAACACCCCTGCCCCCTCCAAAGCCATTACCTGGGTACAGAATTTCTTTCTTCTAACTTACTTTCCCCTCTATTTTCCTCCACATTAATCAAACTTAGAGCTGACAGTATGACAACTGGTATAAAGAATGACAAGGTCTTTTAGAAGGGAAATATATGGTGCACAATCCCCTACACAAGCATTTTTTGGTAGACAGACTTGGGTTGTTTTTTTTTTGAAAAAAGGACATACATGCTATTTGATTGCTGTAATCTAGTAAATGTATGTCTTGGCCATGGTAAGAGATACAATTAATGTCTCTCTTTTCTTTGCTGTTCAATGGCCTAAAACATGCAGCTGCAGCAATATTTAGTGAAGCTCAGGGGATAAATCACACTGAAATTTTACCCAAGTGAATTCTGTTGTCAGATGCTATAGGTAAATAAACATTTTATTTCAATAAATTGCTGTACTAGTGCTTTACTAAATGGCATAAGATTTGTATTGTTAAGAGAGTTTTCAGATAGTATGTGATTGAAAAATTATTTTAAAAAATGTTTTAAAAATATTTTGTGGAAAGACTATAAATGCCAGAAAATTATTATGATTTTCCTTTTTCAGTAAAAAAGTATTGAAATCTTTCATTTTCCAAAATGGATTTGAAATAACTTATTGACCATTTCTTCTCTCTTCCTCCTCTCAAATTAAAATGAATTGTAGGTTCCCTCAAATGAAAAAATGAAAAGAGACACTATATTTTTTTTTAATTGCTTTTTTTTTTTTTCCCCCAACAGACCATTGTACACTTTCCATACTGATATACTGAGTAAGCCTCAATTGACCAGATGTTTATGGTACTGGAAATCACACATGAAAAAATGCATTGTTTTGGATGGAAGGCTTGGAATTTTCCAGGGACAAAATACTGCTGTTTTATTTTCATGCCAAGCGCATGTTCTCCTAATATAATCCTCTGATTAGGCCACATAAAATGGCCTTTATTTTCAATTGCTGGTCATTTTCTCCTTGCCCTGCTAAGAGCATTAGTAATTTCAGTTCAAGCTATTGTCCCTTATCTCTTCACACTGGGCTTCCACAACTAGGGCAACTCAGAGGTCTGGTTAATTGCTACAAGAAATTGCAAGTTCAAAGGCAGGCTTGGAGAACACAGCTTTGGAGGAAGCAGAAAACCTGTAGCTAAAAGGCAAGACCCTTTTACAATGAATACTTGACTACCCAAGGCTGACATTGCTTTTATGATCTCCAGTTTACTGCTGCTGGTGCAACACCACTGCTGCTCGTGAGTGATTAAATCCTAACATCACCCAGCGATCTTATCCCAGACCCATGCACGTTATTCTCTGTGTGTCTAGAAAAGGAAGACTTAAAAATGCCAAAACCTTGCTTAAACATTGGGCATTCACAAAATAAAAGAAAAATTGTGGTTGGAAATGACACCTGGAATTATCTAGTCCAGCCCTCTGCCCAAAGTAGGGCTAATTTCAAAACTAGATCAAGTTTTCCATGGCCTTGAGAGCTGAGTTATAAACATCTCAAAGGATGGAGATCCCATGAATTTCTGGACACTGATCTAATGCTTGACTGGCTTTAACAGGATGTCTCCCTTCCCCTTCCCTGTTTCATCCACTTAGATCTTCAAATACTGTACCTTTTAAGTGCTGCTTCTTGCCCTTTTGCTGCATCCCTCTGAGGGAAGTATGGCTTGGTATTCTCTGTGATGTCCCTTCTGGCAGCACAAGATTAGAATTAAATTCTCCACTGTTTTTCACTCTAAAGGTTAAAAAGTCTTTCTAGGTGCTCCAAACTGGGCACAGTGCTTGGTAAAGGAGAAAGAACCCTTTGCTGGACATGCAGGCTGTGTGCTGGCTGGGGCTGGCCAGCATGCCCTAGCTGCCAGGGCACTCCGCAGGAGTGGACTGTCCACCAACAAAGCAGCTCCATAACCAGCCTGTATTGCCAGGGATCCTCCTCCCCTAAGTGTGGCACTTGGTTTTCAATGCTTTTGCATAACTTGAGGTATTAAAACTGGGCTAGGAAGCTTCTCATGATTCTTTTAACAAGCGTCAGAAATCTACTGCCAAAACTTGAAACAAGGCCTTCTTTGCCTTTCACAGTCAAATTAAATCAAAATATACAAAATTAATGCTGTTAATACTCATTAAGAACACATAGTCCACACAGAGGCAAACTTTATATATATAAACATATATACATATATGCAGTGAGTTGAAGTTCAAATAAACAAATCAAACGCGTAGCCTGTTCTGTACCCATGAAGAAAGGTGTTAACTAAAGCTTTAATATTTTTCTTGTCATCACGAACAAACTGCATAAATCCAGTTAATAAATTCATCAGGTTTATGCCTGACATTAATAGGAAGTGAAAATTGCCTCTAGAGCTATCAACATTTACAATAGAGTGCTATGAATCTTAAATACTGTTAATGATAATTTCTTTAAAGAGAAAAATGGTGTAAGCATCAGTTTTATATCTGGAACCATGAAACAGCTGAGTCTCCCAGACAAGAGTCAGGGAGTCCATAAGCAAGCATTATTCTAGAAAGCAGGTGGTGGGCACCTCTCTGTGCTGCCTGAGACCAAGCCAGCATCTGCATGAATACTAGCAGTCATATTACAATGTCCATTGGCTCACTCAGGGCTTAGGCAAGACCCCCAGGATCAACACAGCATTGACATGTTGCTATTCTATATATATAAAATATAAATATATGTATATATGTGTGTGTGTGTGTGTGTTTATACATATATATGGAATATAGTAGTAATTGCAATAAGCTCTCAAACATAGAGCAGGGTGGAAACGTGCAATACTGCAAAAGCCATCCTAGTGGAGCACTCAGATTGTGAAATTCTTTGGAAAACTGTTTCAAGGTGAGAAAGGAGCAGCAGAGTCCCTTTTGGGCAATCCCATTTCTGTTTCTTTAATGTATAATACAAATCATACCTCATGTTCATCGACACATTTAAGGTAGATCACTGATGCATCCTGGTATTAGTAATTTGCTCTCTAACCACACAGAGACAACAGGTATGGCTGCACTCTGCAGAAATCACTTTTTCCCCCTTTAATGTACAGGTGATAAGTGATTTGCAGAGCCTTTGTGAATAAAACCCATGCAAAAGACATAAGTATTTTTTTTTTACAGCATGTAAGAATAATTTGGAAGTAAGAAAGAATTGCATCTCTTCTCATTGTAGTCATAGCCATGGCCTCCTTTGGCAGAGAGCAGGTGGGGTCAGCTCCTCAATGAATGGGACTCAAGTAAACTTCATGCTGGAATTAAGTCAGCTGGCACCAACTACAACTGAAGGCGTGCTTTAAGGAATCTAAGCGGGCAGCAGAGCAATGGCCATCCAGTAATGATTCATAGATGCAAATCAGAGTTCTGGGGTCTGTTACTGAGGAAATAAAGGTTAAATGCTCCCAGCTGTCAGAGCACATTTGCATCAGGAAACAGTCTTCAGCGGAAAGAAAAGGAGAGATACTCAAGCAACCACACTGCAGTACCGGATATGGAGATTATATCTTAAACTTAGTGTTGGAAAGATCACATGGCTGAACTCCATGCTGAGCAGCAAGCCCTCAGGCCTTATTAGCCCTTTCTATTTAGTACATTTAATTTATGCAGACTGTGAGCTTTTTTTCATGAGCTTTAAGATTATGGCAAGTAAGCAAGATATCTTAGCTCTTGTGAGCTCACAGAGGGGGTAATCAAGAAAATGGATCTCAATCTTCCTTCATTTGCATGACCATAAAAATTTCAGCACAATTGTGGGTACTTAAATAGCAAATATAAACCTACCAGCAGCCTCTTTACAAGAGCAGCACAAGTAGGAAACTGGTGAGGTAGGTCAAATGTCTCCTAAGTTGCTGGATACACTTTGCTTGCTGAAACATTTCCAAGGCAACATGAAATCTTAAAGCTATGACAGGTTATACACCCCCAAGTAAATTCGCGATACTCGAGTTAGCTGCTCATCACAAAAAAGAATAGGCACACAGGAGAGCACAGAAAGACAGTGGCACACATTTAAGAGGTCTCCAAGCTCCAGTTCCAGCAGCAGCAGCCCTGGCAGCAGGCTGTTCACACAGTGCTGTTCTGAAGCTTGCCTATAGCATTTATATTTGAAAATTCCTGGTTGCAAGCAGCAGGGTTCATTTGTTAGCGACAAGGTAAGCATTAGCAAGAGTGGCATCTTGCATCCCAGATACTTAAATGCTTCCAAGAAAAGAGATTTTCTATTAAAAAAGTAATTTCTCTTCTAAATCTCCTCCTCCTTCCCTCCAGCCTCATTCTCACTATCATAGGTTTCCCAAAAAATTCATCCCAACAGGCCTCAGGGAGGGTTGTTTTGATATTTGTTGGATGTATTTTTACTTTCTGGCATGGTGGGAAAGACTTTCCTCTCCCTGTGGATAATCTCCTGAGAAGACCTGGTGTGAAGAATATTTCTCGTAGCAGCAGGAGCATGGCAAATTGTCCCGGTCTGAGAGATAAATGACTCTTTAGTTTTTCTTTCCCAAAACTCTTGTTTATCTCAGAAGCCTGTCTTCCTCTATAGTTAAGGTGCAGCTTTGACATCTTAAACACAAACATTTGTAGAGGGAGCAAAATGAGATCTTCAGATGCTTAATTTAGTTCCAGTGTGGTTAAAGTGATCGGTTGCTTGAGCTTTCTCACAAGGCTCTTGTTCAGCTAGAATTCTCCCAGAGGAACAGAAAGCACAATTAAAAGACATTTGCAACCTTAAACAGTTTTTTTTTCCTAATTCTTCAGAGACATGTAATTAGAATTATTGTGCTCTCTGTAAGAGATTGGGAAGATGAAGTTTTATTTCAGGTCTTGTTAATACTATTTTTCAACTCATACTCTTGAGACCAAATTTCCAAGTAAAAAAAGGCCAATAGCTATAGATCAGGGCTGCCTATAAATCAGGTCTGTATCTTGACTGGAATCAGCAGACTTTATGACAGTTTTCTCCACTGTAGAATCCAGCCCAAAGTCATAAACTTAGGAAACGTTTATCACCTTCCAAAGGAGAACAATGGTTCTGGGAACATCAAACCAGAACATGAATGTAGTAAGAGTAGAAAGTCTTCCTCTTGTCTGCAGGGTAAGTGTGCTCTGATTATATTTATATAATCCACTGACAGCAGGACAAGGCTTAATGGGTTAATTAAGGACAAAATTGGCACACATTCCCATAATAGCATTTTGAATTCAAAGCCTTTGTAGAAATCAGCCAAGATAATACAGAGAATTTGAATATCTATTTCTCAACATTAATAAACTATGCTTAGAGTAGTTCTGACCCAAATTTGCTAATATGGGTTTGGATTTAGGACATTTCACTGAAGCTTGCAGCATGACTTTATCAAAGGTTTTAGACTTCCTAGACCTACCCATCCCCTGCCAGTTTCTCCAAAAAATCAGAGCTTCTGTTTCTAAAGTCATCCACTGGTATTTAGAAGATAAGGTTTAAAATTTGGGCACAATTCAAATTAGCTGAGATGGTGCATTGAGCTCAGATCTTCTTAACCTCTGTATTTTCAGGATTGCAATAATATGTAACAAATGGAAATGATTAAGATGGGAAGTGACCATCAATTAATAGCATTAAGATGCAATAAAAAAAGCCTACATTTAAGTAGGAAAAAGAGCAGGATCCATTAAGATAGAAGTTATTTCCCAGAGGAAATGGGGCAAATTCCATGGCTTGAGAAAGTAAAAACTGAGAATAGGTGAAGTTTAAGAAAAAGTCCTACAGACACCATCCTTCATTGTACTGAGGATGGCTGAATTGTATATATACAATTTTATTGACATTTCTGTCTATGCCTGTAGTACTTGTGCATGAGTATTATATTTGTTTTAAGAGTACACTAGGCAACAGTTCATCTCACACAATTTTCCCCTAAAAGAAGACAGACAGTTTTTGCTGGACAGGTCACTGTTCACAAATGTTTTGGAGGGAGGAGAAGACTGAAAAATAGTCTAGCAAGAAACATTTAATTACTCATCCAGTTGAAAGAAATTCAGGAAGATTTTGCTACAAGCTAGGCAGGGTAAATAGTAGAGAGAACAGAAGGCAGCACAGTAAGGCAGGATGATAAAGGTGCCCACTTAATTAGTCTTTTTATTACACGAGAAACCCAAAAATAGATATGGCAATTTTTTTCCAGGGGTAATGAAACTGTTTACTTCCTTCAACAGGACTAAAACCCAACAAAAATCTCATATTTTTTTTTTTTCCAACAATACATGTTGTTGGTGTATATAAGCTACATCTGGCAGTTAAAGCCCCAGAGAAACAAATATAATGGCAATTTTTTTTCTTGTGTTGTAATCTAAGCAAGAAGAACCTGTGAGGAGAGGGTGCATAATTTTGCCTTGAAATCGTGGAAGAAACAATGGAAATCTTGTTTGCATAAGATTTTATGTCCTGATAGCTAACACAAACTTGTTATCTTGGGAAAAGTACTCTCTATTTCTTTCTCTCCTTAGTCTCTCACTGAAGACCAAATTCAGCCTAACTTTGCCATCAACTCTAACAGCTCTTGCAGATGTCAGATTCAAGTCCTTGGTTTCACTGCACTTTACTACCGTGCAGCCCTTCCTCAAACTTCTTGCTCAATCCTCTTCCTTCAACTCCAGGTGCTGGACTGGAAACATGGGGCACAGCAGCCTCAAAAACTCACGTCCCCTATGTGCAAGCCAAAACTGCCTCAAAGCCATTTCCCTCACAGCCTTCTGCTGTGCATCATGTCCATGAAGAAACACGGCTAATACCATACTTATGGGGCCAGCAGGAAGATTCCCACTGGTGGAAAATTCTGGTTGTTGCAGTGGTTCTCTATTTTAAGCAACCACACTGAGGAGGCTAGAGAGAAGGGCTGGGTCAGATGTGTGACATTACTGTGCAGAGAAGGAAGGAAAAAGTGTAAAGCAAGAACTAATTCTTCACCAAACCTCATTTCTAGATGTCAAAGCCTAACTCATTATTTTTATATTATGAAATATGTTACAATCCCTTTACATAGCGCAAAATCCTCTACATGGTCATAGTCTAATTTTGCTTTAAAGGTGAAAAGCTTATGCATATAAAAAGATCACAATCTAACTCCAGAGTACTATGGAGAACTACTTTATGATTCTCTGCTTTGGAGGGAGAAATGAGGCCTTCAAAAGAAATGTGTAGATTCCATATACTAATGCAAAAGTTAATAATTGTACCTCTACTGACTTATTAACTCTTCTGTGTAGCCATGTCTAGAAATATGGGGTAGATTTCCTGTTTGCTTAAGATGTGGGCTTTATAGGAGCAATTTGCTGTTTGTTGACAAAAAAGGGAAAAATTTCCTCCAATATTTGTGTTCTTTCCATACAAGTGCCATCCATAAAATACGGAAGATTAGGAACAAGTTTAGAAACGAACAAACAAACCAACCAACCAACCCCCCACCAAAACAAAAACCCCAATCAAACAAACAAGACAAAACCAACTAATTAACCAAACAAAACATCCCCAATATCTATATTCTGTAACTACAGGGTGAGGCTTCATTGCATCATTCAAAATGAAAAGGACTGGCCTGAATGTTCAAGTTTCTATGTGATCTAGGCATCTCTAAAGAGCTGAAAATTCAGTTATTTCCTTTATTTAGACAGCATTATGCAATTCACCTCTGTTGTTTGGCATTATAACACTCTTTCTTATGTTTTAGTGATTAGTAGAGATGCTGTGTATTTCCAAAGGAACCTTGATGTTAGACTGGTCTATGGTGGGCAGCTCTGTTTATATCCTGTGCCAGAAAAAGCTGCACAGTAAAGGCTCCATGCCAGG
This sequence comes from Passer montanus, assembly GCF_014805655.1. Classification (NCBI taxonomy): domain Eukaryota; kingdom Metazoa; phylum Chordata; class Aves; order Passeriformes; family Passeridae; genus Passer; species Passer montanus. Next base: position 760,813 of record NW_024357281.1, on the reverse strand, counting down.
TTTGCAAAGCTTTTCTTCCTTTTTTGTCCAGTAAACTATTTTTGACCAGCAATAAAAATCTCACTGTGGTATTGTTTTCCTGATTCTGATCAGCTTCAGGAAAGGTAAGAGCTGAAGAAAAATGAACACTGCTTTTTCCTGTTGGCCCTGCACAGATTGCTGCAGCTTATGTGGCTTAGAGTTTACTCAGAGGATGGGAATAGGAGCCTTTCTGAAATGTTCATTGGATAAATTCAGACAGTCTTGTGCAAAATATGTTCCCATGCTACAGGGTAAGGATGAATATCAACCTTCCTGTAAAAATCCCTCTTGCCTTTTTTATGCACATTTACTTAGCATTTAAAGTTCTCATGACCACCGTAATTAAGCAAAGCAAACACCAGTGTTTTGCTGCCACTTTTTTCCTCCTCCTCTGTCTGAGTCAGCTGTGGAAAGGCCCATATGCTCTTTGCTCTGTGGAAGATACAGGACTCCCCTAGCAGCATGCAGACCAGCAATTGGCTGGAGCCACAGGCAGCTGTGTGGATGGCTTGTGTCCAGTCAGTCCAAAGTGGCTGGCTTGTTCTCTGGGAAGTCATTTCCTCTGGATCCATTTTTAATTTTAGGGAACTGGCACACAAGCCCTCTATTTAAAAGTTAAACTCCAAGAAGTGTTGGTTGTCATGCTGTCACACTGTCAGATGCAAGCTCTTTTTCCCACAAATTTATTTTCTTCCTTCTCCATCTTCTCCTGATTAGTGCTACTTTGTTTTGTGAGCATTATTGTAAAATACTGTCTACAACAGAGTCTCCAAGTCTTTGGAATCGAATTCTTAAAAAAAAAAAAAAAGGGAGTACATGTCATTGTCAAGTCAATCTGTAAAGTTAAGGCACCCTGTTACTAGAAGCTGCTGCTGCTAATAGCAATAAAGTCTTCAGGTTTGCTTTCTCTTCAGTTAAGTCAGTCTTTAGTCTTGGATTTTCCTTATGGCACTCTCTACTCTTTCAAAACTTTCCCCTAACTAGCCTACAGAAACACTAAAACACAGCCTCCTGATTCCAAAACCTCATCAGTTTTTTGACAATTTTACACGAACAGCAATATATGTACAGCTTCATCTATGAAAAAAGGAATGTGAGAGCAAACCACAAGCACAATTACTAAATAACTCACAGAATTAATTGTAAAATGGGGGAGGAAATGAAATCAATGGGTATTGTGTGCATATGTTTGTGTGCATCTGCGTGAGGTGGGGAGGTAGGGATGGAAAGGGATGGATGGTGAGAGCTGAGCCCTAATACCTCTAGCTATTTTCCATTAAAGCTGTTACCTATTCATACCAGAACCAAGAAAAAAAAGAAGACATTTAAAAAATCCCCAAAAATCAGACAAACTTCCACTCAGTTTATACATTGAACTGTGCATAGGATGTAAGTTTATAGGCAGAATGGATTTTTTTCCTATTTGTGCACTTTTTCCTTTTCATACCAAAGTCATCCACATAAATCAGATAAAACTTTCCTAATATAAAAGAGAAAGAAAAACTTATATCATTATTCTTAGTGAAACAGCTTGGAAATTGACTTTATTATACATACTCATTAGGTGATTTTTGGAAGACTACAGAGAGCTAGAAATTTTGATAAAAACCTTGTCAACATTGACAAGCTTGATTTATATGGCTCTTTCCATAACAATTATATGATTTTTAAATTAAACCACATTTCCCCACCAAGTCGACTGCAATCTTTTTTAGTCTACTTCCATATAATTTTTCTCCAAAGTGTCTGTCTTTGTAATGTATCAATCATTAGAATAATGCATATTTGATGAAAACTTGCAATAAATAACATTTTGGACACTGTTTCCAGTCACTGATTGATGTGCGTATTATTTTGTCTGCTGTATTTAAATGACACGTCTCAGTTTTTCCAATATCTGAAGGGCATGTACAGTGTAGTAATGGAGAATTTGGATGACCTATTTTCAGTTTTTTTATGGAAAGAAAAGATTCCATAAGTTGTAATTCTAGAAAAGGGAAAACAGTGTCATTCACCTGAAAATCAAGGTTTACCAATTTTCACTCAATCCCAAATACAGTATATCAAACAAATATTTGTATTTTTTAAAAAACATGAATACCATTGCTACTTATGGGAACACATAAAAGAAATGGAAAAGAACATTGCTTGGTTTGCAATGGTAGATCCATAATTGCACATGAAAACTTTCAGATTTATTGGTCACCAAGAGGTTTCTCTCTATCCTAGGATTGTCACAAACCTCAGCAGCAGAATCAGCTTTGTTTGTAAAGTTCCAGGCTAAAGTTAAATATACAGGGTGGTTGTTATTTTACCTTGCACTGTACCGTTGAGATGACTTTAATTATGTTTGTCCTAAATCAGTGTGCATGTGGGTCTGGGTCTGAGGATGGTAGACAAATTGCCCCCCAGTATCTCCTTGTATGAGCTCAGAGTGCCAGCTCTGTAAGTCAAAGATGAGGAGAGAATCTTTTGGCCATCTTCCTGTGAAAGTCACCTTCTGCACCTTTGATTTTCTTTGAGAGGATCTGTGTAAAATGGGCTCCTCTGTTGAGACACAGAAACAGTAACAGTACAAGTGGGCTAGAGGAGGAGAACTGGTGTAAACACAATCAGACTATGACCTCCTTGGGCCCAAGTTCTGGTAACTTTCTGCAGTAAAAGACTGAGAGGTGAACAGGTTATCCTTGCAATGTAAGCCTCCTGTTGCCTAGCATTTATAACCATTTCTCACCTGTCATGTGGGTAGAGCTCTTATGTTTTGTGGAAGAAGGGTGCAAAGAGAGGGGAAAAGAACTGAGGGATGAGGAATGTATGTTTTTGACTTCTACAGATCTACATTGCATCCACTGTCAAGAGTGGCATAAAGCATATGACTGCTTGCAGTCTCTTCCTAATCCAGTTAATTTCAAAATAGTGACTCTCTTTAGGACAGAAACTTTTGTGATTTGGGTTAATATGCATAGGGTAAAAGGGATTAATGCATAAAAAGCTGTTTGATTTATTTGAGATCTTTCCGAGATGACTCTTATAGCAAAAATTAAATTGCAAGCTGCATATTGATTCTTTTTTTTTTCCTCATCTATCTAAAATTTTGCACCAGGTCATTTTTATATGGGGCTTTTGATGCAAGCAAATTGGAACTGACAAACTTTTGAGAACATAATTAAATGACCCAGCTGAACACTGAACATATCAGGTCTTTTTCTGCTAAAGCCTCTCTCACTCAACAGGATGAAGAGTGCCTGGATTAAAAGCATGACTAAGTTACATTTATTTTGTTATACCAAGAACCAGCTTTGTAGTACTAACATCAAAGATTTAATAGACATGCTCCATTTTTTTAGCTTATATTGAGTATATTTGAGCTTTTTGAGTATATTAGAGAATCAAATACTTCTGGATTTTATATTCTCTTTGCAACTTGCAAATGAATAGTAGTATACCCCTCAAAATTTTTTTTGAATCCCTAAAATGTTCCATTTACCCAGGTACTCTTCAAGTATAAATCACAGCAACTCTTCAGGAATAGAACACAGGAGAATGCAAGGGCAGAACAACACTTTGAAGGAGAAAAATTATGTATGTTTTGTCATTAGAAAGAAATAAAATTTTCTGTTTTGGAACAGAAAACTTCTGTGGTCTGAAGTTCATGCTCAGTGCTCAGGCAAGTCTCAGGCCCGATCCTACAACTGAGGAACTATAGAATGAACAGGTAATCCTTATAGTGTTGAAGTAACAGCCTAAGGATCCTTATTAAGTGACCTTGACAAAAAGATTATTTCAGTTGTTTATTTTGTTGTTGGGGATTTCTGTGTAGATTTTTTTCCCCCTTCCCTACAGGTGAATGAGAAGTGTAGAGGGTAAAAAAATTAGTGCCTAACACGAGCTATGGATCAAATGACAGGACAAGGGGGAATGGCTTCCAATTGAAGAAGAATAGGTTTACATTAGATATTAGGGAAAAAATTCTTTACTGTTAGGGTGGTGAGGCATTAGAAAAGGTTACCCAGAGAAGTTGTGGAGGCTCCATCCCTGAAAGTGTTCAAGGTCACCTTGCATAGGCCTAGTGGAAGGTGGCCCTGGCCATGGCAGGGACATTGGAACTGCGTAATCTTTAAGGTCCCTTCTAACCCAAACCATTCTACCATTCTATGACTCTATGATCAATATATTATCATTATCTCACAGACTTACTCAATGAAAAATAAGAAATGATTTGTCTAGGACTCCCCTGCAAGAAATGTTTGAGAAGGCAAACAGGTCATCTTCATGTCATTGTAACGATGTATTAATGTATTAATGACACTCCCATAGTCTCTATATCCCTAAATCAATTTTAGTAGGTCACTGATTGATGATTATCTGGGAAGTTTCCAATTTGTTGTCTATTTTAACCAAAGCACTGCTAAAAAAAAATAATTTTTATTTTAGTTTATTTATTTACAGTGCACACACATGCGGAGTAAGTCCCTAGACCCAGGCCATGTAAGTAGAGTTGTTGATGTGCATTAGTGGGATATTTTGTAGAAGTGATGGTGATTGTTATATTTTCAATGTATGTACCAGTCCAAAGGGCTGAACTGTTGGGGGGAAAATACTGCAAGTAAGACTAATTTTGAGTGAATTCACTCACTGCCATCAGTAACAAAGGTCTTAAAGTGAACCATAACTTTCTGGTCTGGCCATAATGGAACATTACACTGCAGACCATTTTGAGCCAAAAGTAAAATCTCATCTGAAGTTCTGATACTCTAGGGTGTGCCTACAAAGGAGGGATTTGTTAACTCATGTTACGATAAGCATTACCAGAAGAGTTTTATTTCTCATGTGGAGACATTTTATAGAAGATGGAAAATATAAGTATATATACACTTGTCTGAACAAAAATGAAAAAATAAGTTAGCTAAGACTTCCATTGACTAATGAACACAATAAATAAACAGATTACTATCCCCTAAGTGTTCTGATAATGGGAAATTTGTTTCTTGATTACTACAGCAGAGCGTCTACATTATCCAACTGAGAAAAAAATGCTCAGCTTCTGACTTCAGAAATTCCACAGTAGTAATAACCATTCATGCCAGATATTATTTCCTTGAGTTCACCAGCAAATTATGATTAAATATTTCTTCAAAGTTGTTTTTTGAGTGCCTAATCATCCAAACAGGATCAAAAAGAAAGCAAAAAAACTTCCATATAGGGACCTTTCTAAGTGTTCTGTAGGTACATTTTACATGACCTTGCCTCTATCCCACAAAGCTCAAGTCGAAGCATCAAACCTAAAACCCTGAAGCAGAACCTATTCTATGAAACACTGGGTTTCTTTAATACAAAAGAAATGAGCTTCACTGATTACAGCCAGCAAGGACACATGAAGGGAATATCCTTCTTAAGTAACTTAATTTCCTTTTAAGACAAGGTCGCCCATCTAGTTGACTAAGGGAAACTAGAAGACGTGAAGTTTTTTAGATTCGAGTAAAGCTTTTGATACTCTTATTGCATCCTTCTGGACAAAATGTGCAGCCCACAGCTGGAACATGTGTGAGATACATCATGCCATGGGTGAGCAACTGGTTCATGGGCTGAGTACAAACCAGGCTAGTGGCCAGTCACCAGTGGGGATTCCCAAGGATCAGTTTTAGGGCCAGTGCTCTTTAAAGCTTTTGTTATAAATGATCTGTACACACAGATTGAATGAACATTAAGTATTTTGCTGATTATACTAGACTAAGAAGAGCTGTGGATTCCCTTGAGGGTAGAAAGACCTTACAGAGAAATATAGGTAAACTGGCAAGCTCAGCAATCATCTCTGTACAGAAACTGAGCAATTTCTGGATTCCCCACATGGGATAGGATGGGATAATCTTGGTTATATATATGAATTGAGGTGAAAGAGGCTGGAGAACAGCCCTGCAGAAAGGGATCTGAGGGCTCTGGTTCACGGCAAATGGAATATGAGTCAGCAGCAGGTCCCATGGGCCAAAGAGTAGCCAAAAGAGCCAACCACATGCTGGGGTGCATCAGGCATTGTCAGTTGGTCGAGGGATGTGACTCATCTGATCTATTCTGTGCTGCTGCAGCCCCACCTTGGTACTGTGTGCAATTTTGGATGGTGCAGTATAAGGACATCACACTACTGGAGGATGAGTAAGATGGTGAAAGCTCTCAAGGGCAAGACTTAAGAGGAGTGTCTGAGGTCACTTGCCTTGTTCAGCTTGGAGAAGAGAACACTGAGGGATGACCTCATCTCAGCCTACAACTTCCTCACTGGGGGTAGGGGAGGGGGAGGTGCTGCTCTCCTCTCTCTGGAGACCTGTGATGGGGCTCAAAGAAAAGCAATGCAGCTGTGTCAGGAAGAGTTCAAATGGGACATGAGGAAGAGGGTCTTCAGAGAGAAGGTAGATGGTCACTGGAACAGGCTCCCCAGGGAAGTGAACATGGCCCCAAACCTCTCAGAGTTCAAGGAGTATCTGGATGATGCTCTCAATTACATGGTTTAATTTCAGGTAGTCTTGAGGAATGGGGAGATAGACTTGAATGACTTTTATGGGTCTTTTCTCACTCCAGGTATTCTATGATTCTATTGATAAGAATCACAGATTCAATTAGGTTGGGAAAGGTCTCTGAGATTATTGAGTCCAACCTATGCCCTAATGCCACCATGTCACCTAGACCATGGCACTGAGTGCTACATCCAGCCTTTCCTTAAACACCTGCAAGAACGGTGACTCCACCAGCTCCTGGGCAGCCTATTCCAGTGCTCAATTACTCTTTCTGTGAAGAAATTCTCCCTAACATCCAACCTAAACCTCCCCTGTGAAGCTTGAGAGGTCCTCTTATCCTGTCACTTTTTGTCTGGGAGAAGCCAACACCCACCTGGCTACACCCTCCTTTCAGATGTTTATAGAGAGTGATAAGGTCTCCCTGATCCTCCTTTCCTCCAGGCTAAACAACTCCATCTTCCTCTGCTGTATCTCACAGGACTTGTGTTCAGACCCTTCACCAGCTCCAGTTGCCCTTCTCTGGATACACTCCAGCACCCCAAACTCCTTCTCATAATGAGGGGCCCAGAACTAGACACAGAACTTGAGGTGTGGCCTCACCAGTGCCAAGGACACAGGGAGGATCACTTCCTTAATCCAACTGACCACATTATTTCTGATAAGACAGAACAAGCAAGGTATTTTTTATCTTGAATAACAGAGCTACCTGGGGGAGAGATATGAAAAAAAAGAAGGGCTGGAGAAAGGTTGACAACAGAGATGGTTTCCCAGCAAAATCCAGATGGCCTTTTTTAAATGGCTTGTTGTTCCTGCACTCTAAGTAGGAGCTTTGATTAACTTGCTATTAGTGTTGTTGGGGGAGGATAAGGAGATGCAAGCAACTTTCCTCCTCTCTCTGTGAGGATCATAAGGAGACATTTTGGAATATTCCTTAAAGAGTTTCTCAAGACAGAGACGCTGCTTCCAGCATATTCTACAGCTCAATTCAACATTTGTTATTTAATCTCACTGTAATCAAGGCTCAAGAAAATAAAGCAGACTTTTTACTTCACAAGCAAAGAAAATTTAGAAATCATTGAGTTATTGGAATTGCTGTTAGGATTTTGGTTTTGGACTAGTTTGAGTCTTATGTCTTCAAGTTGTCTAATGCATTCAAGAGCTATGTGAAAAATGATTTTTTTTCTGGATAAATATATTTTCCTCTGGGAAATTTAGAATACCTGATACTTAACTTCCTGATGGAAATTTTATAATTATGAATTGTTGCTCAGAATTATGTAAAGGATGGAAGAATACTGTTTTTTGCACATTTCAACATATATTAGAAATGCTGCAGTGGTTACGTAAAGAAGACAAAGGAGTGGATGAAGAACAACTGTCAGGACCACAGTAAAAGTACCTACCAGATAGAAATATTTAATCAGAAGTTACGAAGTGCTTGGATTACATTTAATGCATTGCATTCAGGAAGCATGTCAGCTATGGATCTGTTCCAAGCATTAAGCACTGTTATCTTCTATTTTTTGTTTTAGGAGAGGGGTACCTTAATACAGATGATGCATCAAATCATCTTTTGACCTAGACTTATGATTTGCCTTGTTTTAATCCTTAAGGAACAGTCAAGACATTAGTAGATACGACTTTTGCAGGCTAAGCATTGCATTTATAGTCAGAGAAGAAAAGACTCAAAAAACTTTAAGACAAATTTATTAGTCTTTTTCAATAGCATATCATCTCCTTCAGGAGAAAATGCCAAATCTATTTCTGAGAGTACTTAAGACATTATATGTTTGTCATAGTTCTCTTTGGCTTTCTCTTTAATGAATCAGTTTCAACTTCCCCTTCTAGATGAAAAAAGCAACAAAATTCTAACACAGCTTTCATTTCATGGGTACTGTACTACTTTGTATTTTCAAGTTCCTCCCTGCAGAACAATGAACCATAAAACAAAGTAATACCTTTCCTTCTTCCTCAAGTTACTTTGTATCCTGCTGTTTCAACAATAGGTGAAATAAAATATGTAAACAAGAAAATGAAGACAGAAGGAGGAAGCAAAGACTAAACATAAGAGCTTGTTGAGTGATTTTAACATTACCAAATGTCCATGTTTTCATACATCATCCTTCAGAGTTCTCCATTGCATATCTTAGTACAGTGCATTCACACAGCAAATTAGAAGGCATTGACTTTTTAGGAATGAAAATTGGTCTCCAATCCCATGAAACGGAGGAACTGAGCAATGCTAATAGTCAGCAGAAAAATAGTGGGAACCAGATAAAATGTACTCCACATATCAAAATTTCTTCTGAGGAGCACAAAAATCACTAGATAAATAACATTTCAATGGCATTAGAATTACCATTTAAAATGTTTGTGTGTTGCATGTAGGTACAGTACATGAACTTCTCAATGTTGTGTAGAAATGGATCTAAATTAATATATGTGTAAAAATAAGTATACATCTATTTATAAAGTGCCAGCAGGAAGGGACTCTTAGGGGAGGCAATTCTTCAAAGACACCCAGGTCCTGTGTAAGGTCAGTACTGGCTAAAGGGACCCGAGTGAAAGTCTGTGCACTTCTCCTACCGAGCCCTCCAGTTACTACACATTTATACAATTTCTTTGGCTAGCTGTTTTAAACTAAAATCATTATCACTAAATGACTTTTATATATCCTTGGTTGTCATAGGTGCAAGAACTGGAGGAAGGAAGAAAAGTATCTCATGTCTAATTTTCAGCTCTGTCAACGCGTTCTTTGTAAACCTACACTGTTGGAACACTTTAAGTTACGTTTTATCTCATCACTTATTTTCCTCACCCGTTTTGGATTGTTGGTCTATGTCAGGTATCAAATACAAACATTTTCATGTCAAGGCTGACCATCCAAACCTGCATTGCTCAGTTAGAAAACAGCCAGCTTCCTACAGCCCATTGAAGTCTAGCAAGATGACTGAAGCAGTAGGAAAAAAATGTGAAAAGCCTGACTTTAGTACACTTTAGTGTAACACACATTTAAATAGCAAGAAGAGACAGGATGAGAGAACAATGTGCTCAGCACTGCAAAGTTCTTTGCTGACACATGTGTTTTTCAGTGATCAAAGATCTTAATGAAAAAGGAAAATTTCCTTTAGCACTTTCCCACTGACCATTCAAAGCCTGGGTTGATGACACCAACATCATGCATTTTCTGTTTGACAGACAGACCTCACATTGGAGATTCAGGCTAGCATAGGCCCCTCAGAACAGCAATGTTTCACACTGCCATGTTGCCAGAATCCAGCCAGAAAGACCTGAAAGGAAGACGTAATTCTCCACCTGTCAGAAACTCTAACTGATGTGACATCTGTGGGTGGATCTGATTTTCTACCTTTAAATCAGTGAATCAAGAGCATTTCAGGAGCTCAAAAAGAGGAAAAGTTTAAAGATCAGACACACCAGTACCTTGGGAACAGTAGTCAAACCCTTTAACCCCCTCCTAGGTCTGTGTACTGCTAGTCTGAGGAAAGCTTTATGCATTTTGACTTCACTCCAAACATCAGTTTTGGCTAAACCCACAGCTGAACCTATTCCTGCCCTGATGATATTTGCCCTTTGCACATTCCTCCAGTGATACTTTGGCACATTCTGCAATCACAGTGCTATGCAAGCTTGCTGTACCTTTGCTATCTCTTGCCTATGATAAAATCACCAGGAAAGATTAATAGGGTTGCATTTTTCAGCTCTGTCATTTCAGCACCTTTTTTAAAGGTCATTCACATGCAAAATGAGGCAGCTGGAAAACAGTTAAGCATCTCTGACAGAATGACTTTTAAGTCATGGAATACAGAGGGCCTCAGCTCCCATGTCCATCACTGGCATAAACCACTTGGTAATTTACTGATAACCAAAACCAGTGTAATAATTCATGCATGCAAATTAAATAGAAACCAGAAGTATTTTAGAAGGATAACATCCTTTATTACAACACTGTATATGCCTGAGACAAAGCTGACAAGTTTCATGGCTATTTTGACCAGAGTTATGGTTAAAATATTACATTTTATGGTTTGTTGCAGATAAATAAGAAAATACTTTTAAGTGCAGTTTGATAATAAAGAAATTAGAAGAGATTTAATGGTCCTTGTTTAGTTGAGTTAAGCAAAAGAAAAAAGCCCTTGAACAACTACAAACATCAGTTTGTGGTCTGTGCCTCATTAATTCCTTTCACATAGCTAGAAAGTGGGTGAAGTAAAGAGAGCATCCAGAAACAAGTGCATTCGTGTGAAGATTGATTTTTTTTTCTTTTTTGTTTTGTTTTTAAGAATAAACTATTACTAGAATCCACAGAACCAGAATCACCAAAATTTGAATTAACCCAACCTAGGGTTTTATTCTGGAAAAGAAAAGAATCCTGCCACCCAAAGTGAAATGCAGTGATGTGATGTAAAGTGTGCAGAAACCAGACAAGCCCCAATTCATTGTGGTTAAGTGTTAACACTTTTTCCATCTTCAGAAGATCACGTTGGTGCCATTCACAAGGAAACAGCAGAAAATTGTTGAGGTGAAATATAAATTTTTTCCTCCCTCAATACTCAAGTGTCATTTACAACTATAAAGTTGACAGTGCAGCATTCCTATCTGTCAGCTGAAAGAGTTATGCCAAGTCACAGCTTCAGGGTTTAGCTTCGCCTACCAACGATTCAGTGAAAATGAACGTGCCTCCTTTCCAGAAGGGCTGGCAAAATACCCTCCACAGAATGTACATGGAGATTTCCATCTCAAAGGCCACAGGATTTCCAAAGGCAGCAACTTCACTTTGACTGCATGAACCAGCCATCAAATTTGTGACTGCCTTCACAGTTATAAAATTTAAGATTTCCAGAGATTTGGCAGCTCTGTTTGGAGACATGGAAAGCAGGGCATTGAGCCATATCCTTTGAGCTGCATTGTACCTGTGAGAATGATAGAGGATGGGTTGTTTGCAAGTCCTACATATGCATAGAAATGCTCTTGTACCCTTCTCTACAGCTTTTGAAAATGCAACACCCCCAAAATAACATGAATTTACATCTTTCAACAGCCTTATGTATTATGTTTCTGGATAAATGAAAGCAGGAGATTCAGATCATTGAAATCTGTGTCTTATCCCTCCTAGTTATGCCATACCATGCTAGGCTGTACCTTAAGCACCTATTTTAAAGCTTCTGCTTTTGATTCAGCACCGCAGAAATGCTTGATGGCACCTCAATTCTTCCATCACTAGAAAATATTGATTCACTGCAGAAGGAGGAAGATGAAGAAGACATTTCCCTTGAATTGGGCTTCCAAGAAGGAGTAACCTACCATGGAAGGCACCTTGAGGACCTCAGAAAGATTCCTCACTCTGTAGGTGGGTATTTACAGCAAAGGTGTTGAGATGAAACAAGCAGCTTGACATCCTTGCTGGATTCCGAGGGCCTGAACCTGATCTGCTCTCCACAAACTCACTGCCTGCTTTAGTAGCATCAGCTCAATTGCTTGTGTAGAAGTTTGTAGAGAGAAGTGCAGCAGTTAAGCAGTTCCACAACCATCTGCGTCGCAAGACAGTGACCATAGATGGGTTTATACATCCCAAATGATTAGCATTAGCAGCTATTCTAGCACGTGCACTTCTCTCCTTATTTTACAGCCTTTAAGGTTTTAGGAATTCTTGTCACAGGAGCTAGTTTTACTGTAACAATTTAAAATTCTAGTTACAAGTATGTGTTGTCACTACAATGTGGAAGTGGTTAATATGAAGACTTATGCACCTGAGTATTGTAGTGTGCATCCTTCATAAGGTGCTTTTACCCTGCCTAAGCACTCCTGTTAAGATTGAATCTAGCAGGACACACTATAATTAAACAAATGTATCATTTTTGCAGTTATATTCTTAACCTACATTGAAACACTGTGTAACAGATTCTTATTATGTTCATCATTGGTTTGAAGTATAGCCAGGTTAACTCCCTGTTGCTATACGTTTTCCCATCATTGATTTTTTTTTTCCCAGAGAAGAGAGAAACATTAAAATACAGTATGTGAATAAACCTCGTGGTCTGAGTGACCACCTGGAAGGTGCTGGATTGAGGGAAGTAGAGGACAAGATGAAAATTAAGGGAAGAAAACATGTAATAAGTAACAGTCATAAATTTATTATATACTGATATATATATTTGCTATATACTGATTTAAGCCACGCTAAAGAAGCACTTCCAGTCCTGAAATTCACTTCTTAGGTACAGCAAATTCACTTCTTACTACTAGCAAATGCAATAATTCAAGTGTCACAAAATGGACATGCAAAGGATTGAAGACATCAGCAGTCATAAATCCAGCTATACTAATGCACAAGAAAGAATATCTCCCCTGCACACACAGTTTGCTCACTCCAGACAGCAATATGACACCTGCTCTGTGACAAAGCTCTGCACCAGTCCCTTTATTTCAAGGCAAATGCTGCAGGTCAGCCAGTGAGCAGTTATAGTACTATAAATCTTCAGATGAGTTCATAATAATTTATCTCCTCTCTTCATGTAGAGGATGGTTCAGAAATTCTTAAGATTAAAGGCTAAGGTTTCAGAAGCTATCCTTTCCTATTAAAAAAAACCCCCAAAAACCAAAAAACCAAACCCCCAAAAAACCAAAAAGAAATGGCAAAACACCCATCCCACAAACTGAAGAGCCAAATTGATACACTAAAAATTGAAACTCACTCTTCAGAGTCTGAATGCTCATGAATTCTGGAAGGTTTAGCCCACTTATGAGACTCAGGAAGCGTGTTTTGAAGCATCTAATGTCACTAGTGATTTTGGAATATTTCTGCCAGGATGCTACAGTCAACATGGCTGACTCCTGAGTCTGGTTGAGTCAGATCACTGATTGCAGTCACAGCTGCTCTTGATATGACCATTGCAACTTGTTCTTAGGATCCCCTATGCCAAGGCACTGCTTCCACGAAACCCTGCTACCCAAAAACCACCTGTGTGTACCCTTGCTCCCTCCTCAGTCCTATGACTGTGCTCATCACTGCAGAAAGGCTTTCCACCTCCAAAGATTGTAGAATCATAGAATGGTTTGGATCAGAAGGGGGTTTGCAGGTCCTCAACTCCAACCTCCTGCAATGAGCAGGGACATCTTTAACTAGATCAGATTGCTCAGAGTGCTGTCCAGCCCTACCTGGAATGTCACGAGGGATGGGACTTCCAAAGCCTCTCTGGGCAACCCGTCACAGTGCTTCACCACCTACCTCATAAAAAAGTCTCCCTTCTATCTAGACTGAATCTACTCCCCTTGGTTTAAAACCATTACCCCTTGTCCTGTCGCAACAGCCCCCACAAAACATCTGTTCCCCTCTGTCTTATAAGCCCCCTTTTAGTACTGAATGAATGCAATAAGGTGTCACCAGAGCCTTGTCCAGGATACACAACCCCAACTCTCTAAGCCTGTCCTTAATAGGAGAGGTGCTCCTTCCCCTGATAACCTGTGGCCCAGTCCTGCAGATCCATGTCTTTCCTGTAGTGGGGACTCCAGAGCTGGATGCAGTCAGCACTCCATGTGGCTCTCACCAGAGAAGAGGGGCTGTCTTTGATACAGCCCAGGGCATGTTTGGCTTTCTGGGCTGTGAGTGCACATTGCTGGGTCATGTCCAGCCTCTCATCCACCAGCACCCCCAAGTCCTTCTTGGCAGGGCTGCTCTTGATGAGTCCATCGCCCAGTCTGTGTTGATTCTGGGGTTTGTCTCAGTGTAGCACCTTTCACTTGGCCAAGTTGAGCCTTATGAGGTTCACATGGGCAAAATCCTTGAGCTTGTCCAGGTCCCTCTGGATGGCATCCCATCCCTCAGGCATATCAACTGCACAACTCAGCTTGGTGTCATCTGCAAATTTGCTGAGGATGCACTCGATCCCACTATGTCATTGGTGAGGACATTAAACAGTACTGGCCCAAGACCCCTGAGGTGCATCAGTCATCAATGATCTCCATCTGGACATTGACCACTACTGTCTGCATGCAAGAATCTAACCAATTCCTCATCCAGCAAACAGTCCACCTATCAAATTGATTCAGCTTCAGACACAGCAGTCTGCACACAGACTTGATGCCTTTTTTTTGGTTGTTTTTGCTGCTCCTAAATTGGAGGATTTTCAAAGCATTGGCCAGCCCTAGGAGCCAGTCTCACAGTCACTGGAAAAATGAAGATGCTACTACCAAAGTATTGGAAATGCTCTATGAATGCCTTTATAAATGCAACATTCTGAGGTGAAAATAAATGCTCTGGCAACATCAAGAGAGGCAACACACCAATTGCAGAGATATTATGGCACCACTTTATTTAGTTTACATAAATTATAATTTGATTGAATCAAATTTTCAAATTATTAAAAAAGAAAAAAAAAGAGAGTTTCCTCATGCCACTTAAGAGATAACAAGTTTTTTATGCAGTTCATTCTCCCAAAAGACCAAGGTTATCAGTTTCGGCCTTAGCTGTCTCTGTCAGATTTTAGTAGCGCATGGAGCCTTCTGTGTGAAGAACTTTGGAAGGAGCTGCAGGGGATTTTACATGGAACAAGTTAAATGTATCCATGTGCTGCAGGTATCAAAAGTGCCTCTAGCTATCCCTCATTCATAAGGAAACACCAGAGGATTTGGTAAATGAGCCACTAGAGCAAACAATGTCCCAAACTTATCAGGCACGTGCTAAGATCTCTTTCAAACCACAGAATTAGGGCGCCTTTCACCACAGACCCAGACCAGCTACTGAAATATAATATCCATCCTTAAAACTGATGCAGAGTTAGTGTAACATGCATCTTATTCTGAGAAAAGTGTTCTTTCTGCTCTCTCATCTCTTCTTCAAGACAAAGAGAAGATGAGAGGGTAGCCTTAGTCAGCAGTCTGGGTCCTTGTCACCTGCCCTGTTTCTCCTTTACAAGGGGTCCCACACATACTTTTAGTTAAATGACAGGGTACATTACTCATTAAACATCTCCAGAGCGATAGCTCATTCAGCAGAAAACATAACCATGTAAGAAAGAGATGATCAGCTATGAAAAAAAAAAAAAAAAGGCAAAAGGCAAAGCCACTTGAACCACTTATCATGAAGATGAGATGAAGAATCCTAGACTGCTGGGTTTTGCTGCTTTCCTCAAAAGTGCTACTACTTCTTGACACTCACAGTAGGTCTACAACACCTCTCAGTGTTGTAGTCTCAAAGTCCTTTTTTGCACCTCCTGCATCAGGAAAGATGCAGCATAGAAGCAGGTGATGGTTCAGTTGTGGTTATAAACAGCTTCCCATATCAGAGAGGCATGGCAAAACACCAACTTTCTGGAATTAGGGGCACAGCCATAACACTTCACTGTATGGTTTGCATTGGTAAACACAGGCCTGCCTGGTTTTGGGATAAGGAGATGAGAATGCTGTCCCTTTTATATACAGAAAACAAGGGTTAGCTCAAATATGGTATACCTGCCCATTTCCATAGTGTCAAGAGGCAGGACATAGAAGTTGTGTCAAGCTTCTTGAGAATGTTATAGTGGACTGGTAGGACAACTCAAGTGTGACAGCAGGATCAAACAATACTAGCATTATGAATCCAAAATTAGGTATTTGAGCTACCAGGGTAATACATTTCTGCCTTAGATCCTGCTCTTGTAAAGACTTATGCAGGTACTTGGCTTTAAGCACAGACAAAGTGCCACTGCTTTCAATAGAGCTATTCAAGTGTTTAAAGGCTTGCAGCTTTAGAGCACTGATTCCTTGGATCTGGGATTAGTTAAAATTTATAGCACCAGTAATTCTCAAGAAAGGCACAATCACTTGTCTGGTCTTATTTATATCAACATTTCCTCTAGGTGGAGGGAATTCCTTTAGAACAGAAATTACTTCTACTGAAAAGCCAAATGATCTTTTTCTAATACTATGGTAGCCTGCAACCAAAATAAGTATCTTAAAATGACAAAAGATCAGGACCACTGATATAAAATTGAATTAACATGAATGAGTATTGGCTTGGTTTATTTTCCCCATTTCTCCTCACAATATTCCCTAATGACTAACCATTTAAAATAATAGTTAACATTCCAAAATCCTAACAGAAAAAAATACACAACAAATAAAATTCAGAAACATTATTTTACAACACAGTAAGAAGGATTCCAGTGACAAGACTACTTCAGTAGTTTTCTGTCTTTTAATGTTATCTACATCTTCATTGACAGTTGTTGCTCAGCACCTAGGAAGTAAAAGGATACGAACATCTTTGCCTTTATATTTCACTGTCCTGAGCTTAAAATTCACACAAATTCTTCCACCTATAAGTTTTGCTTGAAAATAAACAAGGGCTTTTTAATGCAAACTCCTCTAATTTTTTTGGGAACAATATGAAATCAAATGATAACTGTAGGAATGTGCCCCCTGTTGACAGAGTGACTAAATTATTCTTTGTCTGCTTAAAAAAGCAAAAAGACCCAAAGTTTCTCTCCCAATTCAATACAAAGATGCCTCATAAGACCTTTTAGACTTCACTTCAAACCTAAAGCTGTCCAGTTAAACAAAATCCAAGAAGTCCCACCTAATTAATTCACTAGAAAAAGAAGAGAACAAATTGCCTTTGTAAGGTATTTTAGCAAAGACCTCTTACCCCTAACTCAGTTTTTCTCTATAAGAGCTTTGTTATTTTACCTTTTATTAAACCTTTTTCTGTTTCCAACATTACCTCAAAACCCATCCTACTAATTTTATACCATTCAAAGTAACTAAGCTATCCAAATATAGTAAGTTCTCTAAAAACTCATAAAACCTAACTTAAAAAAAAACAACCTATCAGGAACAATCTGAAATTGAATGATATCAAACAGAGTTCTACAACTTTGTAAGAATAACTCCATTCACCAGGACAGGCCAGGATCTGACTACTAGACAGCAGCTCTATGAAGAAGGACCTGGGGTTCCTGGTGGACAACAAACTGTCCACGAGCCAGCAGTGTGTCTTTGTGGCAGAGAAGGCCAAAGGTATTTTGGGGTGCATTATAAAAAGCATTGCCAACAGGTTGAGGGATATGATCCTGTTCTTCTGCTCAGCCCTGGTGAGGCACATCTGGAGATCAGTGTCCAGTTCTGGGGTCCTCAGTACGAGAGAGACAGGGAGCTCTTGCAGTGGATCTAGTGAATGGCTGTAAGATGATTTAGGGACCAAAGCATCTCACTTACATGGGAAGGCTGAGGGAGCTGGGCCTCTTGAGCTTTGAGAAGAGATGACTGAGAGGAGACCTCAACAATGTCTCTAAGTGTCTGAAGGGAGGCTGTCAAGAAGAAATGGGACAAGAGGCACAGGAAGTTCCACCTGAATGTGAAGAAGCTTTTTTTTTTTTTTTTACTGTGCGGGTTACCAAGCACTGAACAGATTGCCCAGTGAGGTTGTGGACTCTCTTTCACCTCATTTTCCTTCTACTTTCAGGATGTAATAATTTCGGGGATGGATTATAAGAGGATGATGATGATACTCTGTGTTTTCACTCTATCTTAACAGCTAAAAGTGATTAATGACTTCTGGCATCCCCAGGCTGAAGCATGTGACTCCATATCCCTCAGAAGCTGCCTACTCAAACTTCATGGTTTAAATAAGACTGTGACAACATGTATCTTGTAATGCATCACACCACATTTTACTCTTTCAGGACTGACTGCATGAATTGCTGAATCCAATAAAATTTTTGTCTGTGTAAGGCCTCCTGTATTCCTGTCTCAGACTCATACACCAATTAGCGTGGCTATACAAAAAAATGTGTCAACTGGTACTTTACCTCTGCTGCAGGAGAAAATCAAATTACATTAACAATTTCTATGGATAATCCATTTTTTGTCTTTTGTTCTAGCAGAAATGTAAGCGGATAACTAGGAAGAAGACAATCTCTTCTGCCCACTGTATTTTCCAAAAACTTTTATGTTTCTATTAAAAAGAATCCTGAGGTAAGAATTACTTTTTAAGTAAATGCCAAGTTACACAAACCAACAATACTACACAATTTGTGCTGATATAGTCTGCAGTGGGTTATTGACTCCAGAAGACTTCACAATGAAAATTAGTATTTAATTCTCAGAAGAAAAAAAAAAAAAATTTCTCAAAATATCTCCTCTTACACTTTAACTTGAAGAAACCAATCCCCAAACTCTGTTCTCAGCAACTTTTGTGTCAGAGACAGAGTGATAGCCATTGAAAGCTCCATTCCTTGCTCTAACAAGGTTAATCAGTTTAACAACTTCCATGACATTTGCCAGTGCTAGTACCTTCCTGCATGGGGCTTTTTTGGTACCTCATTCATTGAAAAGGTAGGAAGTTCACTCCATATTTCTTTTTAAGTAAACCAATAAAACTGTTGACTTCCCCCACAGCTGGAGAAGCTTCAGTCACCAAGGCTGTTATTTTGTCAAAACCACCAAAGCAATTCACAGTGCCCTTCACAGGATTAAAAATAAAATCCTTTTTATAGTGTCATGCAGGGATAACAGCCTCAGCCATTCCTTATGAACCTTAAAATCCTTGTTAATCACATAGAAAATATCAACAGTTTATTTAAAGGATAGGAGTTACTTCTGCATTTTTTACCAAGTGCCAAAGAATAAACAACTCCATTACCCATTTCCAGTTTCATATTTTCAGTCAAAATCACACATATAGCTAACTCAGGTGACATTTGTCACAAAAGGGACATGGATTCAATTTCTGTTGTTGTTACTAGCACTTTCTCATCTTCAGGCACTGTGAAAGATGCTACAGCATTGCTATATGACAAATTCTTTGTCAGCTAACCCTATTCTTTAGCTCTGGGACTGATATATTTTACAACATTAGACGCACTAGTGTTCTGGCATGAAATCCTGGCTTCATTGTAGTCAAAGACAAAAATCCCATATTTTTCATATCTTGAGCAGAACCAGGACTTTACCTCTAGTTTATGCCGCCCCCCACATTGTTGAAAGCCCCACTCTGAAGCAAGAGCATCTCTGTCACTGACAAACAATCTTGTCCTGCATTGATTTGATTTTACACTCTTTATGAAAATAACCTGGCACAGTGTGCTGGGCATCCCCTGTCTGTAAGTAGCAGGTCCAGTAGACCTGTGTTACAGCAGTTCAAGATATATGTTTTTCCCCTCTCCTGGTGTTACAGCTGTCTAAAAGCTCTTATTTTACTTTATGTTTTCGATATCTGTGACTCACTCCACCCTGTCTATTACAACTTAGTGCTCTCATATAGCAATGATAGCCATTCGGCTGTTAAATGACCTTGCCTACAGCTAGTCTCTATTGGATTATTAGAAGCCAGCCTTAGGAGCAAACCCACATTTCCCTCAGATTTGACTGGGAGAATGATGGCTCAGTTATCAGACTGTCTTTTTGCAACCCAGAAAATGCCTTCTTAGCATATATCATAACCATAGATGTCTTAGTGACCAAGGAAATGATCTCTACAGTAAACACTCTTGCTGAAGTTTGCCCACCCCTGTCAACATTTGTTTAAAAATATGTCGACATTTTGAACAAGGTTATAAAGATTTCCCCTATGAACAGAAAAAAATGTGCCGGATGAAACTGTGAGTGCCAGTTCTGTTTCCATTTTCATTCTCCCCCTTTTTTTTTTTTGCCTGTGGCTCACTTTTGAGAAAGCTGGAGAAGAAAAGGAAAGGTTACCAAAAAGACAATAGGTTACAAAAAAAGAAGGAAGCAGTGGGATGCACTACACACCAGCACTGAGGAAAGGACAAGAGTGAGGACCTTATTTGAGACTGGACCCACACTATAAATCCCTTGTCTGAGGAATGCCCTGGTGGTACAGTTTAAAGAAAGAGTGGGGGCAAAGCTCTTCTCTCTCTTCCAAGTGTTCATTATGCTTTTGTAACTTAAGCACAACACTTCATGAAATATAGATATCTAACTGAAGCTTTTTTTATTATTATTTCAGTGGTGACTAAAGTGAATAAACAAATATGTTTCACCCTTGCCCAAAGCGCTTAAAATACAAGCCCTGCCAGTATATGAAACCTGGAGACAGAAGTGATAGAGGATAATATATAGTAAATTCATCAACCTTGGTTGTCCAGCATAATGCAAAGAAAATTGAGTGAACACGAAAAAACAGAAATTAATTTAAATTGTTTCTTATAATTACCTAAACAATCTAAGTTTTCAAAGTAACATAACTAAGAGCATTTTTTTTTAATTGTGATTTTTTTTTAACACAGCACTATAACTCTTTTTCCTCGGAACAGTACTTTAAATTGCAAAAGATGAGAAGGACACCTTTCAGCCTTAATAAATTGAGGAATATTTATGAGAATTAGCCTGGCATCTTCTTTGAAGCACCAGACTCCTGAGATGAATACGATGGGTACAAGGCAGACCTATTAGCAGTGTGAGAGGTGCTCCAGAATTTGTGATGTCGCTCCAAGGACACAGGGACACTCAAAAACACGTCACATTGCAGTTCAAGACATGCCTTATATTAAACTCTTGGCAAGGGAAGCCCACAAGAGGATCCCAAAGTCAGGACAAGCTCCTGGTGTGGGTGCCTATGTCTGAGCAGGCACATCAGCTTTGGAAGCCACATTTTATTTGATGGCTTCGTAATACACCAACAAAGGAAACAGAATGAGACAGAAGCTTACCTTTTTAGCAAGAGGGAGAGATAAAGGATGAGAATAAAGTATATAATTAAACATGATTAAAAATGATTATATTTCCACTGCATTATCCATGATAATGAGAAAGAAAATAGAAAATAGAGGGAATGCTATGAATACTGCCTGTGATTAAAAAGAAAAATGGACTATCCTTGTCTGACTTTCATTTCGTATGAGAGATGAGCTCTTTGGCTGGTAGTTTATCGCGCTGTTTTTCTGTACCACATCACAGAAAGCTGAATACACCAAGAAGAAATCTAAATAACCTGTTCATAAGAAAAAACAAACAAAACGCTGATGACCTTTTAGTATTTGAAGGAGTAAACCATAACCAGCAGTTTGAAGGTGAAAAGTAATTGGCATTGCACTTTCTTAATTATTTTTCCCATTTCAGGCCTTTAATATAGTTCTGGCTCTTGCTGACACACCTAAATGAGGTTTACAGAACCCAGAACATGAATTTTGTGCTCATTAATGGCGAGACAGCAGGAAAAATGTTGCAGGTATTGTTTTCTTCTTTCACCTAGCTTAAATCATCATCCACTATTCTGACTTCATGCATATTTGTGGGCCACTGAAATGGAAAACTCTCAAACATGGCATTTGCAGAAAGAAGGCAAGCTAGATGATCCCACTGAAAAATCTTGATCAACTAATATGTAAAAAGAGGAAATCTCAACATCCATTGTGGCATGATAAAATAAAAGAATGAAACCAGGCCAGTCCTCTGAGCACTGTATTCACAGATCTGCAACATCTTTGTATGTAGAACAGAAAAAAAGATATCTTGTCTAAAAAACCCAATTGCTGTAAAACAAACTGGCTTATTTAGGGCAGGAATGGTAATAACACAGAGGTGAATGTTGGAATGACTCATGTTTCTCTGTATTATGGAAAGATGTTAGAGGTCAAGAATCACCTTCTGCATTTCTGATGTGCCAGAGGAGTCCTTAGAGGGCCCAGTTAACCTTCATTGATGCTCCTGATGCTGGAAAAGGAGATACTTTCCTCAACTGAAGCCCATTGCCTCTAGAAGGTACTTATTCTGCGTCATCATGGCAGAATATTGTGCAACTTGCAACATCAGCCTGTTGGCTTCTTGCCTAAAAGCACCATACAACTGGAGCTTCTCTCCATAGGATACATAGGGGAATCTGGAGGAAGCAGCACCAACTTGGTGACTAAAAGTGACTAAATGAGCTCATTTGCTTTGGCTAAGTGCCTAAAATCATACTGTGCAAGTACTCATCTCCCTCTCTCCCTTTTGTATGTAGCTATAGGTGCTATTGCAATATATACAGTCATGGCGAAATTTTTGTCGGTTTATTTGGTTTGAATGACACTGGGCAATGTAGCTCAGGCAGAGACCCAAGCACTGGCAGTTGATAGCAATAGTGAAACCCATGATATATATTCCAGTGGTCAGCTTGAGACAGGGCTAGATTGATCTGGTTTCACTCTACTTTTGCTGGAGGCAGCTGGACTACACTTTGCTGAGCTGTGCTGGAGTATGAACCCCTCATACCTTCAGTTACAGCATAGATCGGCCATTGCTGCCTTTCAAGAATTCCATGGCTCAGTAATGGGCTGCAACGAGATCCGAGCCCACCCAGAAGCAGCCACAATCTGGTAGTGCTAAAGTGTGGAGGAGAGCAGGCTGGGGCTGTCAGTGGTGGCAGCAGGAGCACATAGGATATCTCGGTGTAGCAAGTAAGTGGGGACACCTAGGAGGCAGTGTCCAACTTTTCCTACCTCTATCAAACTTCCAAATTTTCTGTTCCTTTCTGAGAAAGCAAGATATGAAAACTCAGTGGACTTCACTCGCTTGGGAGGTCAGGGAAGGCCATAACCTTCCTTGATGGAGTGCCCAGTATAGGTGAGGGAGAGCAGCAAGAAAAACTCATCTAGTCAGGTGGGTAGGTATCTCATAATAAACTAAATCAGGGCTAAGGTATGGCACTCCTACATTAATTAAATTTAAGAGTTTAATCCCAATTTTTTATAATTTCTCCAATTACTTGGATGACATATAAGAAGTGCCTGGAAAAATAGTAATACATTACTGTCACAACATGCAACATGACTCTACTAGATGAAACGTCAGGAGAAATCTGGTGGGAGATTTGGAAAAAAAATTTTTCTGCCTGCCTTTTCTGATGAACAGCATAGTTTGAATACCTTTCAATTTTTCTTCTACTATTTGTTAATGGGAACAGAGTGGGGAGAAGGCAAGAATACCACATGGAACAGGCAACCTTCAAAGTTTCTTCCATCTTGAATAATTGCTGTTTTAAAAGATGCTAGGAAGAAAACTT